>NC_091282.1:574417938-575038619 GCF_032444005.1 Ranitomeya imitator
CAGAGACTCCAGTACAAAAGCCTAACCATGACATATAAAGCCATCCACAACCTGTCTCCTCCATACATCTGTGACCTCGTCTCCCGGTACTTTCCTGCACGCAACCTCCGATCCTCACAAGATCTCCTTCTCTACTCCCCTATTATCTCCTCTTCCCACAATCGCATACAAGATTTCTCTCGTGCATCCCCCCTACTCTGGAATGCTCTACCACAACATATCAGACTCTCGCCTACCATCGAAACCTTCAAAAAGAACCTGAAGACCCACCTCTTCCGACAAGCCTACAACCTGCAGTAACCACTGATTGACCAAACCGCTGCACGGCCAGCTCTACCCTCACCTACTGTATCCTCACCCATCCCTTGTAGATTGTGAGCCCTCGCGGGCAGGGTCCTCTCTCCTCCTGTACCAGTTGTGACTTGTATTTTTCAAGATTATTGTACTTGTTTTATTATGTATACCCCTCCTCACATGTAAAGCGCCATGGAATAAATGGCGCTATAATAATAAATAATAATAATAATAATAATAATAATATGATGTATCTATATGATGTATCTATATGATGTAGCTATATGATGTATCTATATGATGTATCTATATGATGTATCTATATGATGTATCTATATGATGTAGCTATATGATGTATCTATATGATGTATCTATATGATGTAGCTATATGATGTAGCTATATGATGTATCTATATGATGTATCTATATGATGTAGCTATATGATGTAGCTATATGATGTATCTATATGATGTATCTATATGATGTAGCTATATGATGTAGCTATATGATGTAGCTATATGATGTATCTATATGATGTATCTATATGATGTAGCTATATGATGTAGCTATATGATGTAGCTATATGATGTAGCTATATGATGTATCTATATGATGTAGCTATATGATGTAGCTATATGATGTATCTATATGATGTATCTATATGATGTAGCTATATGATGTAGCTATATGATGTAGCTATATGATGTATCTATATGATGTATCTATATGATGTAGCTATATGATGTAGCTATATGATGTATCTATATGATGTATCTATATGATGTAGCTATATGATGTAGCTATATGATGTATCTATATGATGTAGCTATATGATGTATCTATATGATGTATCTATATGATGTATCTATATGATGTAGCTATATGATGTATCTATATGATGTATCTATATGATGTATCTATATGATGTATCTATATGATGTAGCTATATGATGTATCTATATGATGTATCTATATGATGTAGCTATATGATGTAGCTATATGATGTATCTATATGATGTAGCTATATGATGTAGCTATATGATGTATCTATATGATGTATCTATATGATGTATCTATATGATGTAGCTATATGATGTATCTATATGATGTATCTATATGATGTATCTATATGATGTATCTATATGATGTATCTATATGATGTAGCTATATGATGTATCTATATGATGTATCTATATGATGTATCTATATGATGTAGCTATATGATGTAGCTATATGATGTATCTATATGATGTATCTATATGATGTATCTATATGATGTATCTATATGATGTATCTATATGATGTATCTATATGATGTAGCTATATGATGTAGCTATATGATGTATCTATATGATGTATCTATATGATGTAGCTATATGATGTAGCTATATGATGTAGCTATATGATGTATCTATATGATGTATCTATATGATGTAGCTATATGATGTAGCTATATGATGTAGCTATATGATGTAGCTATATGATGTAGCTATATGATGTATCTATATGATGTAGCTATATGATGTAGCTATATGATGTAGCTATATGATGTAGCTATATGATGTATCTATATGATGTATCTATATGATGTAGCTATATGATGTATCTATATGATGTATCTATATGATGTAGCTATATGATGTAGCTATATGATGTAGCTATATGATGTAGCTATATGATGTAGCTATATGATGTATCTATATGATGTAGCTATATGATGTAGCTATATGATGTATCTATATGATGTAGCTATATGATGTATCTATATGATGTAGCTATATGATGTAGCTATATGATGTAGCTATATGATGTAGCTATATGATGTAGCTATATGATGTATCTATATGATGTATCTATATGATGTAGCTATATGATGTATCTATATGATGTATCTATATGATGTATCTATATGATGTATCTATATGATGTAGCTATATGATGTAGCTATATGATGTATCTATATGATGTAGCTATATGATGTAGCTATATGATGTAGCTATATGATGTAGCTATATGATGTAGCTATATGATGTATCTATATGATGTATCTATATGATGTAGCTATATGATGTATCTATATGATGTATCTATATGATGTAGCTATATGATGTAGCTATATGATGTAGCTATATGATGTAGCTATATGATGTATCTATATGATGTATCTATATGATGTAGCTATATGATGTAGCTATATGATGTATCTATATGATGTATCTATATGATGTAGCTATATGATGTATCTATATGATGTATCTATATGATGTATCTATATGATGTAGCTATATGATGTATCTATATGATGTATCTATATGATGTAGCTATATGATGTAGCTATATGATGTAGCTATATGATGTATCTATATGATGTAGCTATATGATGTATCTATATGATGTAGCTATATGATGTATCTATATGATGTAGCTATATGATGTAGCTATATGATGTATCTATATGATGTAGCTATATGATGTATCTATATGATGTAGCTATATGATGTAGCTATATGATGTAGCTATATGATGTAGCTATATGATGTATCTATATGATGTAGCTATATGATGTATCTATATGATGTATCTATATGATGTAGCTATATGATGTAGCTATATGATGTATCTATATGATGTATCTATATGATGTAGCTATATGATGTAGCTATATGATGTATCTATATGATGTATCTATATGATGTAGCTATATGATGTAGCTATATGATGTATCTATATGATGTATCTATATGATGTATCTATATGATGTATCTATATGATGTATCTATATGATGTAGCTATATGATGTAGCTATATGATGTAGCTATATGATGTATCTATATGATGTATCTATATGATGTATCTATATGATGTAGCTATATGATGTAGCTATATGATGTATCTATATGATGTATCTATATGATGTAGCTATATGATGTATCTATATGATGTATCTATATGATGTATCTATATGATGTAGCTATATGATGTAGCTATATGATGTAGCTATATGATGTATCTATATGATGTAGCTATATGATGTAGGTATATGATGTAGCTATAGCTATATGATGTAGCTATATGATGTATCTATATGATGTATCTATATGATGTAGCTATATGATGTAGCTATCTGATGTATCTATATGATGTATCTATATGATGTAGCTATATGATGTATCTATATGATGTATCTATATGATGTAGCTATATGATGTATCTATATGATGTAGCTATATGATGTAGCTATATGATGTATCTATATGATGTAGCTATATGATGTATCTATATGATGTATCTATATGATGTATCTATATGATGTATCTATATGATGTAGCTATATGATGTAGCTATATGATGTATCTATATGATGTAGCTATATGATGTATCTATATGATGTATCTATATGATGTATCTATATGATGTAGCTATATGATGTATCTATATGATGTATCTATATGATGTAGCTATATGATGTAGCTATATGATGTAGCTATATGATGTAGCTATATGATGTATCTATATGATGTATCTATATGATGTAGCTATATGATGTATCTATATGATGTATCTATATGATGTAGCTATATGATGTAGCTATATGATGTATCTATATGATGTATCTATATGATGTAGCTATATGATGTATCTATATGATGTATCTATATGATGTATCTATATGATGTAGCTATATGATGTATCTATATGATGTATCTATATGATGTAGCTATATGATGTAGCTATATGATGTATCTATATGATGTATCTATATGATGTAGCTATATGATGTAGCTATATGATGTAGCTATATGATGTATCTATATGATGTATCTATATGATGTAGCTATATGATGTAGCTATCTGATGTATCTGTATGATGTATCTATATGATGTAGCTATATGATGTAGCTATATGATGTATCTATATGATGTAGCTATATGATGTATCTATATGATGTAGCTATATGATGTAGCTATATGATGTAGCTATATGATGTATCTATATGATGTATCTATATGATGTATCTATATGATGTATCTATATGATGTAGCTATATGATGTAGCTATATGATGTATCTATATGATGTAGCTATATGATGTATCTATATGATGTATCTATATGATGTAGCTATATGATGTAGCTATATGATGTATCTATATGATGTATCTATATGATGTATCTATATGATGTAGCTATATGATGTATCTATATGATGTAGCTATATGATGTATCTATATGATGTATCTATATGATGTAGCTATATGATGTAGCTATATGATGTAGCTATATGATGTATCTATATGATGTATCTATATGATGTATCTATATGATGTATCTATATGATGTATCTATATGATGTATCTATATGATGTATCTATATGATGTAGCTATATGATGTATCTATATGATGTATCTATATGATGTAGCTATATGATGTAGCTATATGATGTAGCTATATGATGTATCTATATGATGTATCTATATGATGTAGCTATATGATGTAGCTATCTGATGTATCTATATGATGTATCTATATGATGTAGCTATATGATGTATCTATATGATGTATCTATATGATGTAGCTATATGATGTATCTATATGATGTATCTATATGATGTAGCTATATGATGTATCTATATGATGTATCTATATGATGTATCTATATGATGTATCTATATGATGTATCTATATGATGTAGCTATATGATGTATCTATATGATGTATCTATATGATGTAGCTATATGATGTAGCTATATGATGTATCTATATGATGTATCTATATGATGTATCTATATGATGTATCTATATGATGTATCTATATGATGTATCTATATGATGTATCTATATGATGTAGCTATATGATGTATCTATATGATGTAGCTATATGATGTAGCTATATGATGTATCTATATGATGTAGCTATATGATGTAGCTATATGATGTAGCTATATGATGTATCTATATGATGTAGCTATATGATGTATCTATATGATGTAGCTATATGATGTATCTATATGATGTATCTATATGATGTATCTATATGATGTAGCTATATGATGTATCTATATGATGTATCTATATGATGTAGCTATATGATGTATCTATATGATGTAGCTATATGATGTAGCTATATGATGTATCTATATGATGTAGCTATATGATGTATCTATATGATGTATCTATATGATGTATCTATATGATGTATCTATATGATGTAGCTATATGATGTATCTATATGATGTATCTATATGATGTAGCTATATGATGTATCTATATGATGTATCTATATGATGTATCTATATGATGTATCTATATGATGTAGCTATATGATGTAGCTATATGATGTATCTATATGATGTAGCTATATGATGTAGCTATATGATGTATCTATATGATGTATCTATATGATGTAGCTATATGATGTATCTATATGATGTATCTATATGATGTAGCTATATGATGTATCTATATGATGTATCTATATGATGTATCTATATGATGTATCTATATGATGTAGCTATATGATGTATCTATATGATGTATCTATATGATGTATCTATATGATGTATCTATATGATGTAGCTATATGATGTATCTATATGATGTATCTATATGATGTAGCTATATGATGTATCTATATGATGTATCTATATGATGTATCTATATGATGTATCTATATGATGTATCTATATGATGTAGCTATATGATGTATCTATATGATGTAGCTATATGATGTATCTATATGATGTAGCTATATGATGTATCTATATGATGTATCTATATGATGTAGCTATATGATGTATCTATATGATGTAGCTATATGATGTATCTATATGATGTAGCTATATGATGTAGCTATATGATGTATCTATATGATGTATCTATATGATGTAGCTATATGATGTATCTATATGATGTAGCTATATGATGTAGCTATATGATGTAGCTATATGATGTATCTATATGATGTATCTATATGATGTATCTATATGATGTAGCTATATGTCATAGGTTGTAAAGGGGTTCCGTTTTACTCCTCTTCTAAGTGACGTTACCGTTCTTCACACTCTCCAGCTCACTCCTTGTCTAGGCGTGAGCCGAAAGTCTGTCGGTGCATTCAGATATCTGTTCAAATTGGTCTGAGCTCGGTCTGTACAGAAGGCCGCTGCTCTCCTGACCCGAGTGTGAATGCACCCTTACAATGGAGGCCTTTGGAGCCTTGTCCTGACACTTCATAAGCTTACATTGTAAAAGCCACCCCAGGGTGACGCAGGGTGCAGCGTGACCCAGAGAGCAGTAACCGGAGAATTTCAACTTTTACCAAGAGAAATAAGACAATACTTGAATTCGGAAGTAAAGCTATAATTACTTGTTAACAAGGAGACAAGTGATGCAATGCTCAGCCGTTTGTCTGACGCTATTTTGATCAAGATTATATAGGTAATTCAAAATATAGACAATCAGATAATAGAGTCTGTTACATTTAATTCTTGCTGCAGACTATGGATAATATTGTAAGCATCCTGTTTTGTAATCACTGTCTCTACACATATCTCAGAATGTCAGTTGTCTTTGACCACAAAGATAACATCCGTCTACTCTTCAGTCATGTTATGACCTTTCAGTAAACCTATACAGCTCTGGCAAAAACTAAAGAATACTGCAAAATGTTCAGTTTGTCTGATTTTTCTCTTTATAGGTATATTTTTGAGTAAAGTGTAAATTGTTCTTTTATTCTATAAACTTCTGACAACATGTCTCTGAATTTCCAAGCAATAAATTTCGTATTTATTTTCTGAAAAATAAAAAATGGTCAAAATAAAAGAAAAAAAACACAGTACTTTCAGGCCTCAAATAATAATGCAAAGAAAACAAGCTCATAATCATTTAGAAACAACAATACTAATGTTTTAACTCATGAAGAGTTCAGAAATCAATATATTTTGTGGAATAACCATGATTTTGAATCCCAGCTTTCATGCATCTTGACATGCTTTCCACCACACTTTCACATGGCTTCTGGAGCAAAAATTTAAGCAGTTCTTATCTGTTTGACAGCTTGTGAGTATCCATCATCCTCTTGATTACATTCCAGACGTTTTCAATGGGGTTCAGGTCTGTAGATTGGGCTGCCCATGACAGGGATTTGATGTGGTGGTCTCTTAATTTTTGCCAGAGCTGTAGTTTCTACAACTAAGGATTCAAATTTCTATTACGGTAACTCCTTCATGACCTTGGGATTTTTCGTTTTTCCGTGTTCGTTTTTCACTCCTCTCCTTCCCAGAGCCATAACTTTTTTATTTTTCCGTCAATTTGGCCATGTGAGGGCTTATTCTTTGCGGGACGAGTTGTACTTTTGAACGACATCATTGGTTTTAGCATGTCGTTTACTAGAAAACGGGAAAAAAATTCCAAGTGCGGTGAAATTGCAAAAAAAGTGCAATCCCACACTTGTTTTTTGTTTGGCTTTTTTGCTAGGTTCACTAAATGCTAAAACTGTCCAACACAACAAGCAACGGCTGACAGCACTCACAGTCCAGGGGCGCCCGTTCGACATCCAGGGAACCTTCCCGGATCCACTATAGCCATAAAAGATAAAAGGAACAGCGCTCCATCCGGGTGTAATATTTCTTTAGAAAAGGATTTATTAAGCCAAAAAAAAAAAATAAGCAACGTTTCGACCGGTAATCGGTCTTTGTCAAGCATACAATACACCATAAGTGGCCATCTTAAATAGCATGGGTGCCACGCAGTGCACCAATCAACATTGACACCGCCCCCCACATATAACAAATCACTTATAGAAAAAAACAGACATCAATACTTAATATAAACAGTTGTCATAAATATACCACATAATAGCATATAAAACATCACAAAACGCCGCATAGATGCCAAGATCCTCTTGTTTTCATCCTGGGTTCCTGTAGTACTCCTTCCTGTATTTCAGTTTCCATGGGAACAATCGACCAATCACCGGATCCATCGTTGCTGCATATAAGTCCAAGGGAGCGATCATCCAATCATATCCGCCGATCTATACAGTCCCGCAAATGTCACCCAATTGCCAACACTCTATAATGCAGGAAACTCCACCCCCACATGTAATGTCCGGGTAATCCGAGAACCAATTGCAGCACATGAAACCGCGCAGCCACTCAGGTGCCCGGGTCAGCAGACGCCCCCGGCCGCAGCAAGGGCCCGCCCACCAGGCACAGTGCGCACGCGCACCCACACAGGCATCCAAACCCCGATGCCGCATGTGTGCGCAAGCGCACCTATGCCAGCGACCAGACCCCGCCCCGTGTCCGAAGCCGCCGCCCACTCCCATGTCTCCAATACATCAATGCCGTAACATGCGCACACTGACAGCGGGTACATAGAAAACCACCACGATGGTGTGCACACGCATCACCCAGGGTGAGCTCAAAGAGCGCATCCCAGGAGTAATCACGGAAGCTACACCACCGCAGAGGGACCCACCCAGGCAGGTGCCAGCATCGTAGCGGGAATGCCATCCCTACAAAAACGGCACAATCCAGGAAAAAACCAAAAACAGAAAAGATATACATAGACAAAACATTCACATAATAATACGGCAATGTGTATAAAAAAGCATCCCACTCCCTTTATAGACAATGAGGCAATCTAGTAATAATAATAATAATAATTTTTATTTATATAGCGCCAACATATTCCGCAGCGCTTTACAAATTATAGAGGGGACTTGTACATACAATAGACATTACAGCATAACAGAAATACAGTTCAAAACAGATACCAAGAGGAGTGAGGGCCCTGCTCGTAAGCTTACAAACTATGAGGAAAAGGGGAGACACGAGAGGTGGATGGTAACAATTGCTATAGTTATTCGGACCAGCCATAGTGTAAGGCTTGGGTGTTCATGTAAAGCTGCATGAACCAGTTAATTAATTTTTTTTTTTTTTTAATATAGGCCACACAGGGATCGTTAGGTTAATGCATTGAGGCGGTAGGCCAGTCTGAACAAATGAGTTTTTAGGGCACGCTTAAAACTGTGGGGATTGGGGATTAATCGTATTATCCTAGGTAGTGCATTCCAAAGAATCGGCGCAGCACGTGTAAAGTCTTGGAGACGGGAGTGGGAGGTTCTGATTATTGAGGATGCTAACCTGAGGTCATCAGCGGAGCGGAGGGCACGGGTAGGGTGGTAGACTGAGACCAGAGAGGAGATGTAGGGTGGTGCTGAGCCATGGAGTGCTTTGTGGATGAGGGTAGTAGTTTTGTACTGGATTCTTGAGTGGATGGGTAACCAGTGTAATGACTGGCACAAGGTAGAGGCATCGGTGTAACGGTTGGTGAGGAATATGATCCTGGCAGCAGCATTCAGGACAGATTGGAGCGGGGAGAGTTTGGTAAGAGGGAGGCCGATTAGTAGAGAGTTACAATAGTCCAGACGAGAATGAATAAGTGAAACAGTAAGAGTTTTTGCAGAGTCGAAAGTAAGAAAAGGGCGAATTCTAGAAATGTTTTTGAGATGCAGGTAAGAAGAGCGAGCCAGTGATCGGATGTGGGGGGTGAATGAAAGGTCAGAATCAAGGATGACCCCAAGGCAGCGGGCATGTTGCTTTGGAGTAATGGTGGAACCGCAAACGGAGATGGCAATGTCAGGCAAAGGTAGGTTAGTAGAGGGAGAAAACACGAGGAGTTCAGTTTTTGACAGGTTTAGTTTCAGATAGAGGGAGGACATGATGCTAGAGACAGCGGTAAGACAATCACTGGTGTTTTCTAATAAGGCAGGCGTGAGATCAGGAGAAGAAGTGTATAGTTGGGTGTCGTCAGCATAGAGATGGTACTGGAAGCCAAATCTACTGATTGTTTGTCCAATAGGGGCAGTATACAAAGAGAAGAGGAGGGGGCCTAGGACTGATCCTTGAGGAACCCCAACAGTAAGGGGAAGGTGAGAGGAGGAGGAACCAGCGAAACATACAGTGAAGGATCGGTCAGAGAGATAGGAGGAGAACCAGGAGAGAACGGTGTCCTTGAGGCCGATGGAGCGGAGCATAGTGAGGAGGAGCTGATGATCCACAGTATCAAATGCTGCAGAGAGATCCAAGAGAATTAGCATGGAGTAGTGACCATTAGATTTAGCTGTTAGTAGGTCATTAGAGACTTTAGTGAGGGCAGTTTCAGTAGAGTGTAAAGAGCGGAAACCAGATTGAAGAGGGTCGAGAAGAGAGTTATCTGAGAGATAGCGGGTAAGACGGGAGTGGACCAGGCGTTCGAGGAGTTTAGAGATGAAGGGAAGATTAGAGACAGGTCTATAATTAGCGGCACAGTTTTGGTCGAGGGATGGTTTTTTAAGTAATGGATGTATGATGGCATGCTTAAATGAGGAGGGAAAAATACCGGAAGTGAGGGAAAGGTTGAATATTTTTGTTAGGTGAGAGGTGACAGCCGGGGAAAGGGACTGGAGGAAATGTGACGGAATGGGGTCACTGGTGCAAGTGGTCGGGCGAGAAGATGCAAGGAGCCTGCTTACTTCTTCTTCTGTAACTGGTTCAAAGTCAGAGAGTGAACTAGATGCAGTGGGGGAGGGAGGACAGTGCATGGTATGAAGAGATTGGGAGATGATTTCCTGTCGAATATGGTCAATTTTTTCTTTGAAGTAATTGGCCAGATTGTCAGCACGGAGATCCGTGGTTGGGGCCTGCGCTCTTGGGTTGAGTAGGGACTGGAACGTGTCAAAGAGACGTTTAGGGTTATTGGACAGGGAGGTGATGAGGGTGTTGAAGTAGGTTTGTTTGGAGAGGTGAAGGGCAGAATTGTATGTCTTTAGCATGAACTTATAATGGATGAAATCTTCGGGTAGATTAGATTTTCTCCACAGACGTTCTGCGCACCTGGAGCACCGCTGCAGGAAACGTGTTTGCAGCGTGTGCCACGGTTGTTGCCGTCTGTGCCGAGTTGTTTTATGTATAGGAGGAGCAGCTTCATCCAGGGCACTTTGCAGGGTTTCATTGTAATGCTTCAGAGCAGAATCAGGACATGAGATGGAGGAGATTGGGGCCAATGAGGACTGCAAGTTCTTCATAAGTTCCTGGGTGTTAATGGCCTGTATGTTTCTATAAGTGTGGAAAGTGGGGGTGACCTGAGCGGGATGGCAGTTCTTGATAGAGAATGAAAGAAGGTGGTGGTCAGAGAGTGGGAGAGGGGAGTTTGTGAAATCATCCACTGAGCAAAGCCGGGAGAAGACCAAGTCAAGGGAGTTTCCATCTTCATGTGTTGGCGAGTTAGTATGCTGCGAGAGGCCGAAAGAGGAGGTTAGAGCCAAAAGGTGAGAAGCAGATGGGGAGAGGGGAGAGGCAATAGGGATGTTGAAATCACCCATGATAAGGGTGGGGGTGTCACAGGAAAGAAAGTGTGGAAGCCAGGTGGCAAAGTGATCCAGGAACTGATGAGAGGGGCCGGGAGGACGATACACCACCACCACTCGCATGGAGAAGGGGACGTAGAGTCTGACCACATGGACCTCAAAGGAAGGGAAGACAAGTGAGGGTACTTGGGGGATAACTTGGAAAGTACATTTTGGTGAAAGGAGCAGACCAACGCCTCCACCTGCTCTGTTGTCCGATCTTGGGGTATGAGAAAAGTGTAGTGCACCATATGAAAGAGCAGCAGCAGCGGTGGTGTCTGACTGCTGGATCCAGGTTTCAGTAAGAGCCAGGAGATTAAGAGAATTAGAAAGGAAGAAGTCATGGATGAAGGAGAGTTTATTACACACAGAGCGAGAATTCCAAAGGGCACAATTCAAAGAGACAGAAGGCATGCAGGGAATATTAATAAGGTTAGAGGGGTTTCTGGGTGTAGCAATTGGGAGGTTTGACTGGCTATAACATGGGGGGCCGGGGTTTGGAGAGATGTCTCCAGCAACTAGGAGGAGGAGGATCGAAAGAGTGAGCAGATGGTTAAGTGATTTGTGAGAGCGTCTCTTGTGTTGGATGGTGGGACTGAATGGATCTGCGCTGCTAAGCAATGTGAACAGAGCATGAGTGCTATACATAGGAGAGGCAAGGACAGAGGGGCCGATCTAGTAGCATAAACGGAGACAGATCAATCACCAAATATCAATATATGACTACTTCTTCAGGAAAAAAATCCTCCAAATATTAGATGATCCATCTCCATCCGCCACCGACTGTCCCAATGTCTACAAAACAAAATAAAAACATGACATCAATACAAACAATCAGATGTCCATTAAAAACAACTACATACTGACGAACCCATTGCCACGAGGGATAGAGGCCAGATTAGGTACATGACAACAAATTGAAATCTAAGTTCAGACCCTTTGGCTGTAATGTACCCAGTGTATATATCCATCTCATCTCCTTCTTCTTTAGTATCTGCAATCTATCTCCACCTCTCCTCAACACGGGCACATTGTCAATGACCCTGAAGCGAAGTTGGTTCACAGAGTGTCTCATTTCCAAGAAATGTTTTGGGATAGGTAAATCTGTCAAGCCAGTCCTAATCGTACTCTTATGTTTGTTAATCCGAGTTTTCACTGCTGTAGTCGTCTCGCCTACGTAGGCCAAGCCACAGGGGCAGACAATCATGTATACTACATAATTTGATAAGCAAGTATATCTTTCCTTTAAATAGACCTTCTTGCCAGTATGGGGGTGATTGAAAAAATCCCCTTTCAATAAATTGTTGCAACAGGCACATCCCAGACATGGAAAATTGCCAGGTCTGGCTGTGCCCAAAAATTGTTGCACCGGGGTCTTCTCAGGGCCAATATCAGATCGTACTAATTTATCCCTTATATTCCGACCCCTCCTGAATGACATCATAGGAGGTGTCCTGAAGCCCAAAACAGACGGCAGGCCCCGTTGTAGAAAAGACCAATGTCTCTTCAACACCCGACCAATCTGATTACTGGCAGAATTGTAAGTAGATACAAAAGGGATACGTACACATGACTGTCTCTTAGGTGGCTTATTATAGATCACATCACGTGGTATGCTACGGGCCTTTGTTTTAAAATCATATACCACCGCCCTAGGGTATCCCCTTTGTAAAAACCTACCACACATCTCCTCCAGTCGTACATCAACCCTTTCCTCATCCGACACTATCCGTCTGACACGTAGCAGTTGACTCCATGGGAGCGAGCCCACCATGTTCCTAGGATGATTGCTGTTAAACAACAGGAGGCTATTTCTATCAGTCCCCTTAATGTAGATATCCGTCCTCAGTATACCTCCTTCCTTGTAAACCAGGGTATCCAAAAACTGTATTTGGGTAACAGAATGAGTAAGGGTAAATTGTAGTTCGGGGTAAACACCATTGATCTCCCCCCAAAAAGCCTCCAATCCTTCCAAGTCACCATCCCATATGACAAAAATATCGTCAATATACCGCCACCAGGCTCTGACGTGGCGCCAAAAGATAGAACTGTACACATACCTGTCCTCAAATACCGCCATATAGATATTAGCATAAGTGGGGGCCACATTAGACCCCATGGCGGTACCTCTCAGCTGCTGGAAATATTCATCACCAAAGAGGAAATAGTTCCTCCTTAGGATGAACTCAAGCAGCGTGAGGACAAGCTGTGCACATTCCGGGGCCACGTCAGAGCCCGATAGCGCACTAGATACTGCTTACAATCCCTTCTCATGCTCAATGGACGTGTACAATGACGACACGTCAAATGAGGCCAAAATTGTAGAATCAGATACTGTTATATCACATATTTTACCAAGAAAATCACTCGTGTCCCTTATAAACGATCTTGTATTAACCGCAAAGGGTCGTAACACTTTATCCAAAAAAACTGCAGTTTTGTTAAACACTGAACCCCTCCCTGATACTATCGGCCTACCGGGCGGGTTATATAGATCTTTGTGGATCTTCGGCAATGTGTAAATAACAGGCACTATGGGTGCATCAACAATTAGATATTCAGACAACTTGTGGTCAATGAGTCCCATGGCAAGGGAGTCACTGACCACAAGTTGTAGCTCCCTCTGAAGTCGGGGAGTAGGGTTAGATGGCAATTTCTCGTATACCAGGTGGTCACTCAGTTGTCTACGAATTTCCGCCTTATACTTGTCCGTGTCCATAACTACCACCGCCCCGCCTTTATCGGCCGGTTTGATTGTTAGTGTGGTATTTTTCGCTAGTTTATCAAGAGTCGATTTTTCTAACAAGGTCATATTATGTTTGGGGCTGCGTTTACAAGTGGTTCTGATTTTATCAATATCCCTCTGTACAAGCTCAATATAGGACTCCACAAAGTGGTTCCTAATTGGTGGTTGGAATTTACTTTTGTTATATAATCCCACTTGTTGTAATGAGAAGCTATTTGTCGGCCCCACACCCCCATCATTATTCTCCCCGATCTCATCGGAGAAAAAGGATGTCAACCTTAGTCTCCTATAGAAGGCTTGTAAGTCGACCTCAATATTAAACCAGTCCGGACCATTAGAAGGACAGAACGATAGACCCTTAGATAATACTTTAAGTTCTACCTGTGAGAGTTCAACAGATGAAATATTCACCACCAGTCTGTCGTCCATCACTGGATTTCCCTCGTGTTCCTCGTCCTCATCGTGGTGTTGCGCACCTGACGTTGATCCTTCGTTATTCCTTTGTTTTTTGTGCCTCCGACCGCCTCGGCGGCCACGTCTCCTGGAGTGGTTTTGTCCACTGGTCCTCTCCCTAAAAAATGGGCAGGCCTGGTACTGCTTCCTGCCGTAGATTCATCAGTAGATTCTGACTCTGCTGTGGTGAAACCAAAATTAGAGTGCTTCCTCACTTGTTGTTTCTTATATCTCTTATGGGTCATAGGTCTCCCACGCCCATTGCCAGGATTCTGATTGGATCTCATTTGCCAAGCGAAGACCCGGCCCACTCTATAGTCCTCTGCATCACGAAACCACTTGTTCCTCTTTGTGGTCTCGATCTCGTTCCTATACTTCACGAGATTTTCCTCAACTTTAGTCTTAAGAGGACCCCAGACCTGTGCTGTCAGCTGTGTTGTTACCTGTATCTCAAGCTCACTGATGCTCTTCTTGAGTGTTTCCATCTCCTTCTTCAGGAACTCAATATTTAGAAGCATTATATCAAAGGCATATTTGTTAGAGATTGACTCAAACCTCATGCAGAACTGCGCGTTATCAGGTAACAAAGTAGGTCTCAAATGTGGCCGGAGTCCCCTCGGGATCCTCCGTATTTTGTAATACTCCGTCAGGGTTACAACGTGGAGTTCCAGAGAGATCAATCTTCTCCTCTCATTCTCCCATTTCTTCTTGAGCATATCCGCCGTCGGCGTACATAAAAAGGCAGTATCCAAGCCAGACCCCGATAAAATACGTGCAGCATCGTCGTCAGTATACGAAAAAAACATGGCATTCTCTAGATCACCCACTTCTAGATTAGCACTTGCCTCCATATTTATGTCCAGGGTGCACGTCAGTCCAGGTTCCAACAGTCCAACACAACAAGCAACGGCTGACAGCACTCACAGTCCAGGGGCGCCCGTTCGACATCCAGGGAACCTTCCCGGATCCACTATAGCCATAAAAGATAAAAGGAACAGCGCTCCATCCGGGTGTAATATTTCTTTAGAAAAGGATTTATTAAGCCAAAAAAAAAAATAAGCAACGTTTCGACCGGTAATCGGTCTTTGTCAAGCATACAATACACCATAAGTGGCCATCTTAAATAGCATGGGTGCCACGCAGTGCACCAATCAACATTGACACCGCCCCCCACATATAACAAATCACTTATAGAAAAAAACAGACATCAATACTTAATATAAACAGTTGTCATAAATATACCACATAATAGCATATAAAACATCACAAAACGCCGCATAGATGCCAAGATCCTCTTGTTTTCATCCTGGGTTCCTGTAGTACTCCTTCCTGTATTTCAGTTTCCATGGGAACAATCGACCAATCACCGGATCCATCGTTGCTGCATATAAGTCCAAGGGAGCGATCATCCAATCATATCCGCCGATCTATACAGTCCCGCAAATGTCACCCAATTGCCAACACTCTATAATGCAGGAAACTCCACCCCCACATGTAATGTCCGGGTAATCCGAGAACCAATTGCAGCACATGAAACCGCGCAGCCACTCAGGTGCCCGGGTCAGCAGACGCCCCCGGCCGCAGCAAGGGCCCGCCCACCAGGCACAGTGCGCACGCGCACCCACACAGGCATCCAAACCCCGATGCCGCATGTGTGCGCAAGCGCACCTATGCCAGCGACCAGACCCCGCCCCGTGTCCGAAGCCGCCGCCCACTCCCATGTCTCCAATACATCAATGCCGTAACATGCGCACACTGACAGCGGGTACATAGAAAACCACCACGATGGTGTGCACACGCATCACCCAGGGTGAGCTCAAAGAGCGCATCCCAGGAGTAATCACGGAAGCTACACCACCGCAGAGGGACCCACCCAGGCAGGTGCCAGCATCGTAGCGGGAATGCCATCCCTACAAAAACAGCACAATCCAGGAAAAAACCAAAAACAGAAAAGATATACATAGACAAAACATTCACATAATAATACGGCAATGTGTATAAAAAAGCATCCCACTCCCTTTATAGACAATGAGGCAATCTAGTAGCATAAACGGAGACAGATCAATCACCAAATATCAATATATGACTACTTCTTCAGGAAAAAAAATCCTCCAAATATTAGATGATCCATCTCCATCCGCCACCGACTGTCCCAATGTCTACAAAACAAAATAAAAACATGACATCAATACAAACAATCAGATGTCCATTAAAAACAACCACATACTGACGAACCCATTGCCACGAGGGATAGAGGCCAGATTAGGTACATGACAACAAATTGAAATCTAAGTTCAGACCCTTTGGCTGTAATGTACCCAGTGTATATATCCATCTCATCTCCTTCTTCTTTAGTATCTGCAATCTATCTCCACCTCTCCTCAACACGGGCACATTGTCAATGACCCTGAAGCGAAGTTGGTTCACAGAGTGTCTCATTTCCAAGAAATGTTTTGGGATAGGTAAATCTGTCAAGCCAGTCCTAATCGTACTCTTATGTTTGCTAATCCGAGTTTTCACTGCTGTAGTCGTCTCGCCTACGTAGGCCAAGCCACAGGGGCAGACAATCATGTATACTACATAATTTGATAAGCAAGTATATCTTTCCTTTAAATAGACCTTCTTGCCAGTATGGGGGTGATTGAAAAAATCCCCTTTCAATAAATTGTTGCAACAGGCACATCCCAGACATGGAAAATTGCCAGGTCTGGCTGTGCCCAAAAATTGTTGCACCGGGGTCTTCTCAGGGCCAATATCAGATCGTACTAATTTATCCCTTATATTCCGACCCCTCCTGAATGACATCATAGGAGGTGTCCTGAAGCCCAAAACAGACGGCAGGCCCCGTTGTAGAAAAGACCAATGTCTCTTCAACACCCGACCAATCTGATTACTGGCAGAATTGTAAGTAGATACAAAAGGGATACGTACACATGACTGTCTCTTAGGTGGCTTATTATAGATCACATCACGTGGTATGCTACGGGCCTTTGTTTTAAAATCATATACCACCGCCCTAGGGTATCCCCTTTGTAAAAACCTACCACACATCTCCTCCAGTCGTACATCAACCCTTTCCTCATCCGACACTATCCGTCTGACACGTAGCAGTTGACTCCATGGGAGCGAGCCCACCATGTTCCTAGGATGATTGCTGTTAAACAACAGGAGGCTATTTCTATCAGTCCCCTTAATGTAGATATCCGTCCTCAGTATACCTCCTTCCTTGTAAACCAGGGTATCCAAAAACTGTATTTGGGTAACAGAATGAGTAAGGGTAAATTGTAGTTCGGGGTAAACACCATTGATCTCCCCCCAAAAAGCCTCCAATCCTTCCAAGTCACCATCCCATATGACAAAAATATCGTCAATATACCGCCACCAGGCTCTGACGTGGCGCCAAAAGATAGAACTGTACACATACCTGTCCTCAAATACCGCCATATAGATATTAGCATAAGTGGGGGCCACATTAGACCCCATGGCGGTACCTCTCAGCTGCTGGAAATATTCATCACCAAAGAGGAAATAGTTCCTCCTTAGGATGAACTCAAGCAGCGTGAGGACAAGCTGTGCACATTCCGGGGCCACGTCAGAGCCCGATAGCGCACTAGATACTGCTACCAATCCCTTCTCATGCTCAATGGACGTGTACAATGACGACACGTCAAATGAGGCCAAAATTGTAGAATCAGATAATGTTATATCACATATTTTACCAAGAAAATCACTCGTGTCCCTTATAAACGATCTTGTATTAACCGCAAAGGGTCGTAACACTTTATCCAAAAAAACTGCAGTTTTGTTAAACACTGAACCCCTCCCTGATACTATCGGCCTACCAGGCGGGTTATATAGATCTTTGTGGATCTTCGGCAATGTGTAAATAACAGGCACTATGGGTGCATCAACAATTAGATATTCAGACAACTTGTGGTCAATGAGTCCCATGGCAAGGGAGTCACTGACCACAAGTTGTAGCTCCCTCTGAAGTCGGGGAGTAGGGTTAGATGGCAATTTCTCGTATACCAGGTGGTCACTCAGTTGTCTACGAATTTCCGCCTTATACTTGTCCGTGTCCATAACTACCACCGCCCCGCCTTTATCGGCCGGTTTGATTGTTAGTGTGGTATTTTTCGCTAGTTTATCAAGAGTCGATTTTTCTAACAAGGTCATATTATGTTTGGGGCTGCGTTTACAAGTGGTTCTGATTTTATCAATATCCCTCTGTACAAGCTCAATATAGGACTCCACAAAGTGGTTCCTAATTGGTGGTTGGAATTTACTTTTGTTATATAATCCCACTTGTTGTAATGAGAAGCTATTTGTCGGCCCCACACCCCCATCATTATTCTCCCCGATCTCATCGGAGAAAAAGGATGTCAACCTTAGTCTCCTATAGAAGGCTTGTAAGTCGACCTCAATATTAAACCAGTCCGGACCATTAGAAGGACAGAACGATAGACCCTTAGATAATACTTTAAGTTCTACCTGTGAGAGTTCAACAGATGAAATATTCACCACCAGTCTGTCGTCCATCACTGGATTTCCCTCGTGTTCCTCGTCCTCATCGTGGTGTTGCGCACCTGACGTTGATCCTTCGTTATTCCTTTGTTTTTTGTGCCTCCGACCGCCTCGGCGGCCACGTCTCCTGGAGTGGTTTTGTCCACTGGTCCTCTCCCTAAAAAATGGGCAGGCCTGGTACTGCTTCCTGCCGTAGATTCATCAGTAGATTCTGACTCTGCTGTGGTGAAACCAAAATTAGAGTGCTTCCTCACTTGTTGTTTCTTATATCTCTTATGGGTCATAGGTCTCCCACGCCCATTGCCAGGATTCTGATTGGATCTCATTTGCCAAGCGAAGACCCGGCCCACTCTATAGTCCTCTGCATCACGAAACCACTTGTTCCTCTTTGTGGTCTCGATCTCGTTCCTATACTTCACGAGATTTTCCTCAACTTTAGTCTTAAGAGGACCCCAGACCTGTGCTGTCAGCTGTGTTGTTACCTGTGTCTCAAGCTCACTGATGCTCTTCTTGAGTGTTTCCATCTCCTTCTTCAGGAACTCAATATTTAGAAGCATTATATCAAAGGCATATTTGTTAGAGATTGACTCAAACCTCATGCAGAACTGCGCGTTATCAGGTAACAAAGTAGGTCTCAAATGTGGCCGGAGTCCCCTCGGGATCCTCCGTATTTTGTAATACTCCGTCAGGGTTACAACGTGGAGTTCCAGAGAGATCAATCTTCTCCTCTCATTCTCCCATTTCTTCTAGAGCATATCCGCCGTCGGCGTACATAAAAAGGCAGTATCCAAGCCAGACCCCGATAAAATACGTGCAGCATCGTCGTCAGTATACGAAAAAAACATGGCATTCTCTAGATCACCCACTTCTAGATTAGCACTTGCCTCCATATTTATGTCCAGGGTGCACGTCAGTCCAGGTTCCAACAGTCCAACACAACAAGCAACGGCTGACAGCACTCACAGTCAAGGGGCGCCCGTTCGACATCCAGGGAACCTTCCCGGATCCACTATAGCCATAAAAGATAAAAGGAACAGCGCTCCATCCGGGTGTAATATTTCTTTAGAAAAGGATTTATTAAGCCAAAAAAAAAAAATAAGCAACGTTTCGACCGGTAATCGGTCTTTGTCAAGCATACAATACACCATAAGTGGCCATCTTAAATAGCATGGGTGCCACGCAATGCACCAATCAACATTGACACCGCCCCCCACATATAACAAATCACTTATAGAAAAAAACAGACATCAATACTTAATATAAACAGTTGTCATAAATATACCACATAATAGCATATAAAACATCACAAAACGCCGCATAGATGCCAAGATCCTCTTGTTTTCATCCTGGGTTCCTGTAGTACTCCTTCCTGTATTTCAGTTTCCATGGGAACAATCGACCAATCACCGGATCCATCGTTGCTGCATATAAGTCCAAGGGAGCGATCATCCAATCATATCCGCCGATCTATACAGTCCCGCAAATGTCACCCAATTGCCAACACTCTATAATGCAGGAAACTCCACCCCCACATGTAATGTCCGGGTAATCCGAGAACCAATTGCAGCACATGAAACCGCGCAGCCACTCAGGTGCCCGGGTCAGCAGACGCCCCCGGCCGCAGCAAGGGCCCGCCCACCAGGCACAGTGCGCACGCGCACCCACACAGGCATCCAAACCCCGATGCCGCATGTGTGCGCAAGCCAGCCATAGTAGATACTGCTATGCCAGCAGTATCTAGTGCGCTATCGGGCTCTGACGTGGCCCCGGAATGTGCACAGCTTGTCCTCACGCTGCTTGAGTTCATCCTAAGGAGGAACTATTTCCTCTTTGGTGATGAATATTTCCAGCAGCTGAGAGGTACCGCCATGGGGTCTAATGTGGCCCCCACTTATGCTAATATCTATATGGCGGTATTTGAGGACAGGTATGTGTACAGTTCTATCTTTTGGCGCCACGTCAGAGCCTTGTGGCGGTATATTGACGATATTTTTGTCATATGGGATGGTGACTTGGAAGGATTGGAGGCTTTTTGGGGGGAGATCAATGGTGTTTACCCCGAACTACAATTTACCCTTACTCATTCTGTTACCCAAATACAGTTTTTGGATACCCTGGTTTACAAGGAAGGAGGTATACTGAGGACGGATATCTACATTAAGGGGACTGATAGAAATAGCCTCCTGTTGTTTAACAGCAATCATCCTAGGAACATGGTGGGCTCGCTCCCATGGAGTCAACTGCTACGTGTCAGACGGATAGTGTCGGATGAGGAAAGGGTTGATGTACGACTGGAGGAGATGTGTGGTAGGTTTTTACAAAGGGGATACCCTAGGGCGGTGGTATATGATTTTAAAACAAAGGCCCGTAGCATACCACGTGATGTGATCTATAATAAGCCACCTAAGAGACAGTCATGTGTACGTATCCCTTTTGTATCTACTTACAATTCTGCCAGTAATCAGATTGGTCGGGTGTTGAAGAGACATTGGTCTTTTCTACAACGGGGCCTGCCGTCTGTTTTGGGCTTCAGGACACCTCCTATGATGTCATTCAGGAGGGGTCGGAATATAAGGGATAAATTAGTACGATCTGATATTGGCCCTGAGAAGACCCCGGTGCAACAATTTTTGGGCACAGCCAGACCTGGCAATTTTCCATGTCTGGGATGTGCCTGTTGCAACAATTTATTGAAAGGGGATTTTTTCAATCACCCCCATACTGGCAAGAAGGTCTATTTAAAGGAAAGATATACTTGCTTATCAAATTATGTAGTATACATGATTGTCTGCCCCTGTGGCTTGGCCTACGTAGGCGAGACGACTACAGCAGTGAAAACTCGGATTAGCAAACATAAGAGTACGATTAGGACTGGCTTGACAGATTTACCTATCCCAAAACATTTCTTGGAAATGAGACACTCTGTGAACCAACTTCGCTTCAGGGTCATTGACAATGTGCCCGTGTTGAGGAGAGGTGGAGATAGATTGCAGATACTAAAGAAGAAGGAGATGAGATGGATATATACACTGGGTACATTACAGCCAAAGGGTCTGAACTTAGATTTCAATTTGTTGTCATGTACCTAATCTGGCCTCTATCCCTCGTGGCAATGGGTTCGTCAGTATGTGGTTGTTTTTAATGGACATCTGATTGTTTGTATTGATGTCATGTTTTTATTTTGTTTTGTAGACATTGGGACAGTCGGTGGCGGATGGAGATGGATCATCTAATATTTGGAGGATTTTTTTCCTGAAGAAGTAGTCATATATTGATATTTGGTGATTGATCTGTCTCCGTTTATGCTACTAGATTGCCTCATTGTCTATAAAGGGAGTGGGATGCTTTTTTATACACATTGCCGTATTATTATGTGAATGTTTTGTCTATGTATATCTTTTCTGTTTTTGGTTTTTTCCTGGATTGTGCCGTTTTTGTAGGGATGGCATTCCCGCTACGATGCTGGCACCTGCCTGGGTGGGTCCCTCTGCGGTGGTGTAGCTTCCGTGATTACTCCTGGGATGCGCTCTTTGAGCTCACCCTGGGTGATGCGTGTGCACACCATCGTGGTGGTTTTCTATGTACCCGCTGTCAGTGTGCGCATGTTACGGCATTGATGTATTGGAGACATGGGAGTGGGCGGCGGCTTCGGACACGGGGCGGGGTCTGGTCGCTGGCATAGGTGCGCTTGCGCACACATGCGGCATCGGGGTTTGGATGCCTGTGTGGGTGCGCGTGCGCACTGTGCCTGGTGGGCGGGCCCTTGCTGCGGCCGGGGGCGTCTGCTGACCCGGGCACCTGAGTGGCTGCGCGGTTTCATGTGCTGCAATTGGTTCTCGGATTACCCGGACATTACATGTGGGGGTGGAGTTTCCTGCATTATAGAGTGTTGGCAATTGGGTGACATTTGCGGGACTGTATAGATCGGCGGATATGATTGGATGATCGCTCCCTTGGACTTATATGCAGCAACGATGGATCCGGTGATTGGTCGATTGTTCCCATGGAAACTGAAATACAGGAAGGAGTACTACAGGAACCCAGGATGAAAACAAGAGGATCTTGGCATCTATGCGGCGTTTTGTGATGTTTTATATGCTATTATGTGGTATATTTATGACAACTGTTTATATTAAGTATTGATGTCTGTTTTTTTCTATAAGTGATTTGTTATATGTGGGGGGCGGTGTCAATGTTGATTGGTGCACTGCGTGGCACCCATGCTATTTAAGATGGCCACTTATGGTGTATTGTATGCTTGACAAAGACCGATTACCGGTCGAAACGTTGCTTATTTTTTTTTTGGGCTTAATAAATCCTTTTCTAAAGAAATATTACACCCGGATGGAGCGCTGTTCCTTTTATCTTTTATGGCTAAATGCTAAAACTGATCTGCCATTATGATTCTCCAGGTCAGTACGAGTTCATAGACACCTAACATGACTGGGTTATTTTTTACCTAAGTGGTGAAAAAAAATTCCAACCTTTGCTAAAAAAAAAATTGTGCCATTTTCCGATACCCGTAGCATCTCCATTTTTCATGATCTGGGGTCGGTTGAGGGCTTATTTTTTGAGTGCCGAGATGACGTTTTTAATGATAGCATTTTGGTGCAGATACGTTCTTTTGATCGCCCGTTATTGCATTTTAATGCAATGTCGCAGCGGCCAAAAAAACGTAATTCTGGCGTTTCAAATTTTTTTCTCGCTACGCTGTTTAGCGATCAGGTTAATGCTTTTTTTTAGTTGATAGATCGGGCGATTCTGAGCGCGGCGATACCAAATATGCATTTGATATTTTTTTTATTGATTTATTTTGATTGGGGCGAAAGGGGGTGATTTAAACTTTTATATTTTTTTTATTTTTTTCACTTTTTTTTTCACTTTTTTTTTTTACTTTTGCCATGCTTCAATAGCCTCCATGGGAGGATAGAAGCTGGCACAGCACGATCGCCTCTGCTACATAGCAGCGATCTGCTGTTCGCTGCTATGTAGCAATCAGGTGTGCTGTGAGCGCCAACCACAGCTGCCGGGGATCAGTAACCATAGAGGTCTCAAGGACCTCTATGGTTACAATTCTGAAGCATCGCCGACCCCCGATCATGTGACGGGGGTCGGCGATGATGTCATTTCCGGCCGCCCGGCCGGAAGCGGTAGTTAAATGCCGCTGTCTGCATTTGACTAGTTAATAGGCGCGGGCAGATCGCGATTCTGCTCGCGCCTATTACAGGCACATGTCAGCTGTTCAAAACAGCTGACATGTCCCGGCTTTGAGGCGGGCTCACCGCCGGAGCCCGCATCAAAGCAGGGGATCTGACCTCGGACATACTATCCCGTCCGAGGTCAGAAAGGGGTTAATGGACACATTAAATATATATACAAAATGAATGAAATTATACACTCATTAAAAAAGTTATTATATCAAGCAGTGCTGTCACTCAGCAGAGGAGCAGATCGGCACCGGCCACTGGAGAGAGCGGCGGTAGCTGAGTATATTAATATACTCACACACAAGGGCGGATTATAATAGGGTTAATCTGGGCGGTAGCCCAGGGCCCAGTGGTGTGGGGGGCCTTGGGCTACCTCTCAGATTGCCCGCCGCCATCAGGGCATTACTGCCCTGACTGGCGTATGGGCCTAGTGGGCAGAGGGGGCCCGCATTGGGCCCTGTCTCATCTGCTCACCGGGCCCCTACCGGCGCAGCGGCAGTTAAAAGCTATTGATGTGCGGGCGCGCGCCCGCACATCAATAGTTAACAGCCGCCAACCAATCAGAGGCTGGCAGCTGACATCAGCCGCAGCGCGCATTTTGCCGGTGTCTGATGTCATTGTCAGTCGCCGGCGAGTGCACGCTTCAGCTGCGAGGAGAGAGCTTCACCGAAGGAGCGCGGACAGGTGAGGAGAACTCTTTTTTTTTTATTGCGAACGGCAATCAGGGGGGCCCTGGCCAGTATGCTGGACACCGGGGGCAGAGATGCTGGACACACTGGGGGCAATATGCTGGACACACCGGGGGCAATATACTGGACAGACTGGGGGCAGGATGCTGGACACACTGGGGGCAATATACTGGACACACTGGGGGCAATATACTGAACACACTGGGGCAGAGATGCTGGACACACTGGGGGCAATATACTGAACACACTGGGGCAGAGATGCTGGACACACTGGGGCAGAGATGCTGGACACTGGGGGCAGAGATGCTGGACACACTGGGGGCAATATACTGGACACACTGGGGGCAATATACTGAACACACTGGGGCAGAGATGCTGGACACACTGGGGCAGAGATGCTGGACACTGGGGGCAGAGATGCTGGACACACTGGGAGCAGGGCTGGAGACAGATGGGGCAGGATTGGAGACATGGGCAGAATATAGATACGGGGCATGATTGGAGACGGGGCAGAATGAAAGACATGGGGCAGGATTGGAGACAGATCGTGCAGGATCATGGGGCAGGATGGATACGATGGAGATTCAAGGGGCAGGATGGGGAGATCATATGGGGCAGGATGGATACTCATGGGGGCAGGATGGGAGAACATATGGCTGGAGCCAGGAATTAGATACACGGGGCTAGGATGGGGGATATTATTATTACCATAGGGGCTAATTAAGGGATATTATTATTGCAGTGATGTATTTATTTTATTTTTGAGGACACTGTTTTAAATGTGGGGGCTGTCCTGTTACTGTGTAGAGTGACACTATGTTGCTTCTTTTTCTTCATGTGGTGTAATGTAGAAGTTAGGAAAAATTAAGTAATGTGTTCTGCAAGCGGAACTTGAGATAACTGTGTTATTTCCTGCAGAGACGAGTCCTGGCTGGATGAAGTGATGGCGGTCTGTGCTGGATGAAAGATGAAGGACTTCACCTAGAGACGTCACTGGTGTGTCAGTGTGTAACCTATACACTGACACTATACACTGGGGGGGGTGGAGGGGGTGGGCGTCCCTCAGCCACAGAGACCAGTGAAGAGACTCCTGGGTGAAGCGCTTCCGCCCGCAGTGGAGGCACTCTGCGCCAACGCCGACTGGCAAGCCACTGCTACTTCGGTTGCCAGGCATGGACCTCATGGGGGAGAGAAAATCATTGACAGCAATACAGCATTGCTAATGGGACGCCGCTTCCCCTAATGATGGGCTCTCGGCGTTACCAGCTCCCCCTGTTTTTTTAGCAGGTATGGAGCCAGCACAGGTAAGTGCATGGTGGAATGTTCCATTGATAGCTCATACCTTTGTGCCAAAGCTGTGCTAGAGCTTCATATGCGAGGTATGTTTTCACATATACACAGCCAGACCTTGGACCTCTAGGCAATGATAAGGCCATATGTCCAGGCTACATCTCATGATTTGACTTAAGTTAGGGTACCGTCACACAGTGCAATTTTCATCGCTATGACGGTACGATCCGTGACGCTCCAGCGTCGTAACAATATCGCTCCAGCGTCGTAGACTGCTGTCACACTTTGCAATCTACGACGCTGGAGCGATAATTTCATGACGTATGTGCGATGTAGAAGCCGTTGGTTACTATGCGCACATCGTATACGATATATGTTACACCATGCAATCATGCCGCCACAGCGGGACACTAGACGACGAAAGAAAGTTTCAAACGATCTGCTACGACGTACGATTCTCAGCGGGGTCCCTGATCGCAGGAGCGTGTCAGACACTGCGATCTCGTAACTATATCGCTCGAAAGTCACGAATCGTGCCGTCGTAGCGATCAAAATTGCACTGTGTGACGGTACCCTTAGTTGCATGTCTTGTCCGCGCAGAGCCTTATGATTGGACTTCAAAGTGACCTTTGGAAGCATGGTTTTCATTTTTTGGGGGGAGTCTGATAAACAGATGTCTCACTTTTCTTTGCAACTTAACTACTCTATGCCTTGGGAGGACATATAGTGTTAATGAAGCACTGTGTCTCCATGAAGACTGCCCTTCAGCTGCGGCTCATTAGTTAGCTCCTTCGGGTGGGGTCAGTCTGACAAATGAGGTATACTATTCAAAGTGGAGGCTTATCTGTATCTCTAAGAGATTGTTCTTTTGCTTTTAACTGTGGGCCTGTTTGACATCTTCAAGCATGACTGTAGCTCTATGCTTTATATTGTGTGTGGCTGGACATCATATGGCATCATGATACTTTTATGCATTATATTGACTGCAACACGTGGCATTATGATTCCTCTATGCATCGTATTAAGTGCCTCTGTGTGTCACATTGCATCTTAGAGCCTCTATGCATCTTACCGAGTGCCCCTGTGTGTCACGGTGCCTCTATGCATTATATTGCGTGTCTGTGTATCATATTGCTTCTATGCATTATATCGCATGTCTGCATCATGTCACATCATAGTGCTTCTATGCATTATATTACATGCCTCTACGTTTCCTATTGCATCATGGTGCCTCTATGCCTTACGTTGCGTGCTTCTGCATCATGTTGCAGCACGGTGCCTCTATGCATCTTACTGAGTGCCTCTGCGCGTCATATGGCATCATAGTGCCTCTATGCATCATATTAGGTGTCATATTGCATCTTGGTGCCTCTATGCATGATATGGCATGTCTCTGTGTATCATATTGCATCATAGTGCTTTTATGCATTATATTGCATGCCTCTGTATCATGTTGCATCATGGTACCTCTAGGCATCTTATTGAATGCCTCTGCACGTTGTATTGCATCATGGTGCCTCCATGCATCGTACTGAGTGCCTCTGGGTGTCATATTGTATCATAGTGCATCTATGCATCATACTGAGTGCCTCTGTGCTTCATATTGCATTATTGTGCCTCTATGTATCATATTGAGAGCCTCTATGCATCATGTTGCATCATGGTGCCTTTATGCATCATATTAAGTGCCTCCGTGCTTTATGTTGCATCAGTGCCTCTATGCATCATATTGAGTGCGCTGTGCATCATGTTGCATTATAGTGCCTTTATGCATCATATTGTGTACCTCTGCTTCATATTGCATCATTGTGCTTTTATGCATTATATTGCATGCCTCTGTATCATGTTGCATCATGGTACCTCTAGGCATCTTATTGAATGCCTCTGCACGTTGTATTGCATCATGGTGCCTCCATACATCGTACTGAGTGCCTCTGGGTGTCATATTGTATCATAGTGCATCTATGCATCATACTGAGTGCCTCTGTGCTTCATATTGCATTATTGTGCCTCTATGCATCATATTGAGTGCCGCTGTGCATCATGTTGCATTATAGTGCCTTTATGCATCATATTAAGTACCTCTGCTTCATATTACATCATTGTGCTTTTATGCGTCATATTGAGTGCCTCTGTGCATCATGTGGCATCTTAGTGCCTCTATACATCATATTGAGTGCCTCTGTGTATCATATTGCATCTGTACATCATGTTGTATTATAGCGTGATCTCCTGGATGAGTAATGTGTGTACATCCTAATGCTCTGCCATTATCCATGTACTAACTGTTATTGGTTTGATCTTCCCGCAGTCCAGGACCGGAGGCTAGTGCACACGCGCGGGGTGGGAGCGCGCCCTTATGACGCAAGCAGACGCCGCGGTGCATGACTGGGTAATCCAGTCTGAACAGGCACATGTTGCTTCTCCAAGTCCCCTCCTCGTGGAAATATAGAGCAGGTGGTCGGGGGCCGGTACTCAGAGCCCTAATATGTGGCAATGGTCAAAAGGCTGGTCACCCAGACTTCTCTGGTGCAACTCCTCAGAATATTAGCCATAATATTGATCGTGAATGTTTCCAGGAGTAGAGAAGACCATATAGGAACCACCAAACTGCTGGGGGGGGAACCTGGAGGAACTTCCTTTCAGGTTCCAAGTTAGAAGAGGGAGTTTCCAATAACAGCTGTCTTAGAGTTTCTGCAAGGAATTGGAACAGGGGTTAGCCACAAATACTTTAAAAGTTCAGGTTTTGGCTTTAAGGGCCCTGTACAATTACGACCCGGCTGGGTATCGGGGATATCCAGGTTCATCAAAGCGTTGGCCAGGTCTAGACCCATCCCCTCTCGGTCTACTCCTCCTTGGAATTTAAACTTGGATATTATATCCCTATCCAAACCTCCTTTTGAACCCCGCTCAGAGGCTTCTCTGGGAATCTGTCCCTTAAAACATCACTTTATGAATCGGTGGGTTTCCAGGTTCATCAGGGCAGCAGGTAGTTCGAGGCCACTTCCAGTAAAGTTCCCTTCAACGGGATTTATTTTCGGTCCTTAAAACCCTGTCAAAACCGCCTTCGAACCTTAGAGGATATCCCATTAAAACTCCTATCCCTCAAAACATCCCTGCTCGTCGCCCTCTCATCTGCTTGTAGAATAAGCAACATACAGGCACTATCTGCTAACCCTCCTTATACACGGTTTTTTAGAGGATAGTGTTACTCTCAAAATAGATCCAGCATGCCTCCCATAGGTGGCATCCCGGTTCCACAGAACTCAAGAGATATCTCTCCCCTCCTTTTGTCTTAACCCTAAAAATAGGGAGGAGGAATCATTGCATGCACTAGATGTCAGGAGATGCCTCATGCAGTACCTAGAAGCCACCAGAGAGAGTAGGGAGGATGCCTCTATTTTTGTGTGCTTTCAGGATCCCTGGAAGGGGAAAAAAGCCTCCAAAGCTACTCTGGCGAGATGGATCACAGATGCTATCAGCTTATCATACTCATCAAGTGGAATGTCTGTTCCAGGGGAGGTCAAGGCTCACTCAACGAAAGCAGTGGCAGCTTCTTGGGCGGAGAAGGCTGGAGCTTCGATTGACCAGATATGTAGAGCTGCTACTTGGTCATCACTTTTCACATTCTATAGGCACTATAGATTGGACCTTATCTCTTCGGATCTTACTTTCGGTAAAGGGTTCTGGAAGCGGTGGTCCCTCCCTGACTGTACAAATCTATGAAATCTCTCCATGGTGCCGTCATGGGCGACAGAGGAAAATATAGTTCTTACCGATAACGGTATTTCTCTGAGCCCATGATGGCACCCGTACATTCCCTCCCTTCACTCATGGGTGTGCACGTTAATATAGTGCCATAGTTTGACAGGTCACGTGGTATCTCAATTAAGTTAAGTAATATTGAAACTAATAAGCTGTTCCATAGTCTCCCATTGTTCTCTAGTAAACAACTGATGCGGGAGAGTGGTACCGCCCTTTTTATCTGTAGGTTTCCTGTCCTTGGTGGGCGGATCCCCTCTCTCCGTGGTGCCGTCATTGGCTCAGAGAAATACCGTTATCGGTAAGAACTATATTTTTTAATCAGTACTTGTATGGCAAAACCAGGGGTGTCTCCAAAACAGAAGATAAGTGTCAATCCTTCAATTATAGTTTTTCTCTGAAAGTTCCATTCCTGGTTTTGGCATTCAAGTACTGATCAAAAAATACTGACGTGTGAATGAGGCCTTAGGGTATATGCACACGTTGTAGATTTGCCTGCGGATTTTTCTGCACTAAATCCGCAGCTCTTGGCAGAAAATGCAGGTGCATTTTTTATGCGTTTTTTGCACGGTTTTGATGCGTTTTTTACATTTGTCCAACCCACACTCCATTACACACAGATAGATAGATATAAATATAGATACAGTTAGGGCCAGAAATATTTGGACAGTGACACAATTTTCGCGAGTTGGGCTCTGCATGCCAACACATTGGATTTGAAATGAAACCTCTACAACAGAATTCAAGTGCAGATTGTAACGTTTAATTTGAAGGGTTGAACAAAAATATCTGATAGAAAATGTAGGAATTGTACACATTTCTTTACAAACACTCCACATTTTAGGAGGTCAAAAGTAATTGGACAAATAAACATAACCCAAACAAAATATTTTTATTTTCAATATTTTGTTGCAAATCCTTTGGAGGCAATCACTGCCTTAAGTCTGGAACCCATGGACATCACCAAACGCTGGGTTTCCTCCTTAATGCTTTGCCAGGCCTTTACAGCCGCAGCCTTCAGGTCTTGCTTGTTTGTGGGTCTTTCCGTCTTAAGTCTGGATTTGAGCAAGTGAAATGCATGCTCAATTGGGTTTAGATCTGGAGATTGACTTGGCCATTGCAGAATGTTCCACTTTTTGGCACTCATGAACTCCTGGGTAGCTTTGGATGTATGCTTGGGGTCATTGTCCATCTGTACTATGAAGCGCCGTCCAATCAACTTTGCAGCATTTGGCTGAATCTGGGCTGAAAGTATATCCCGGTACACTTCAGAATTCATCCGGCTACTCTTGTCTGCTCTTATGTCATCAATAAACACAAGTGACCCAGTGCCATTGAAAGCCATGCATGCCCATGCCATCACGTTGCCTCCACCATGTTTTACAGAGGATGTGGTGTGCCTTGGATCATGTGCCGTTCCCTTTCTTCTCCAAACTTTTTTCTTCCCATCATTCTGGTACAGGTTGATCTTTGTCTCATCTGTCCATAGAATACTTTTCCAGAACTGAGCTGGCTTCTTGAGGTGTTTTTCTGCAAATTTAACTCTGGCCTGTCTATTTTTGGTATTGATGAATGGTTTGCATCTAGATGTGAACCCTTTGTATTTACTGTCATGGAGTCTTCTCTTTACTGTTGACTTAGAGACAGATACACCTACTTCACTGAGAGTGTTCTGGACTTCAGTTGATGTTGTGAACGGGTTCTTCTTCACCAAATTAAGTATGCGGCGATCATCCACCACTGTTGTCATCCGTGGACGCCCAGGCCTTTTTGAGTTCCCAAGCTCACCAGTCAATTCCTTTTTTCTCAGAATGTACCCAACTGTTGATTTTGCTACTCCAAGCATGTCTGCTATCTCTCTGATGGATTTTTTCTTTTTTTCAGCCTCAGGATGTTCTGCTTCACCTCAATTGAGAGTTCCTTTGATCGCATGTTGTCTGCTCACAGCAACAGCTTCCAAATGCAAAACCACACACCTGGAATCCACCCCTGACCTTTTAACTACTTCATTGATTACAGGTTAACGAGGGAGACGCCTTCAGAGTTAATTGCAGCCCTTAGAGTCCATTGTCCAATTACTTTTGGTCCCTTGAAAAAGAGGACGCTATGCATTACAGAGCTATGATTCCTAAACCCTTTCTCCGATTTGGATGTGGAAACTATCATATTGCAGCTGGGAGTGTGCACTTTCAGCCCATATTATATATATAATTGTATTTCTGAACATGTTTTTGTAAACAGCTAAAATAACAAAACTTGTGTCACTGTCCAAATATTTCTGGCCCTAACTGTATATGAATAGATAGATCTATGTGACTATCCATAGATATATCTATGGATAGATGTAGATAGATATATGGATGGTTAGGCTACTTCCACACATCAATTTTTTTCTGTCAGGCAGGATCCAGCGAATTTTTGAAAAAACGGATCCATTGCAAATAGTGAAAAACTGATGCAACTGATCAGTTTTTTGAGAGAGAAAGGAAAATGTGCATGATTTGAATGGAAAAATGCATGAAAACTGGATTTGGAGGCCAGATTCATCATTTCACATCTCAGTTTCATACGTTTTTCACCGGATCAGTCGCTGGGCTTTTTTCGCCGGACCAAAAAAAACCTTCCTCTGTACGTTTTCTCTGTCCGCCGGAAACAGCTTTTTTGCTGGAAAAAAACTGATGAAACATGTGGCCATCAGACGCAATCCGGCGCTAATATAACTCTATGAGAAAAAAAAACTCACCGGATTGTGCCTGATGGCAAAAACCTGATGTGTAAAAGTACACAGATAGTTATATCTGTAGATACATAGATATATCTATCTATAAATATATCTATAGATAGATATAGCCATAGTTATATCTATAGATATATCCATAGATATATAATAGCAAGGCCGATGTTGATTAATGTACATCTATATATATAATTGCCTAAGGGTTTTTCCGTCTGTCTTTCTGTCTGTCTGTCTGTCTGTCCAGGAAATCCCGCGTCTCTGATTGGTCGAGGCTGCCAGGCCTCGACCAATCAGCGACGGGCACAGCATCGACGTAGAAATCCCGCGTCCCTGATTGGTCGAGGCCGCCAGGCCTCGACCAATCCGCGACCGGCACAGCGACGATGATGTCATAAAGAACGTAGACATCCCACGTCTCTGATTGGTCGAGGCCTCCAGGCCTCGACCAATCAGCAACGGGCACAGCGACGATGATGTCATAAAGGACGTAGAAATCCCACGTTTCTGATTGGTCGAGGTCGCCAGACCTCGACCAATCAGCAACGGGCACAGTGACGATGATGTCATAAAGGACGTAGACATCCCGCGTCTCTGATTGGTCGAGGTCGCCAGGCCTCGACCAATCAGCAACGGGCACAGCGACGATGATGTCATAAAGGACGTAGAAATCCCACGTTTCTGATTCAGCGACGGGCACAGTATCGACGTAGATGTCATAATGGTTGCCATGGCGACGATGATGTCATAAAGGTTGCCTCGACCAATCAGTCTATATTGTCCATATATTTTGGGGACATGCATATTCTAGAATACCCGATGCGTTAGAATCGGGCCACAGTCTAGTGTTTAATAAAAAAAAAAAACGGAAAAAAATGGCATGGGCTCCTGGGCACTTTTCTGCGCCAGAGGGGAAAAGCCGATGGTGGGGGGAGCTAATATTTGTAGCCTGGGAAAGGGGTAATACCCATGGCCCCTTCCCAGGCTATGAATATCAGCCCGCAGCTGTATGCGTAGACTTTACTGGCTATTAAAATAGGGGGACCCCCCCAAAAACAATGATGTGGGGTCCCCCTATATTTTATAGCCAGAAAGGCAACGCAGACAGCTGCGGGCTGATATTCATAGCCTAGAGAGGGGCCATGGATATTTGCCTCCTCTGGCTACAAATACCAGCCCCCAGCCACCCCAGAAATGGCGCATTTGTAAGATGCGCCAATTCCGGCACTTAGCCCCTCTCTTCCCACTCCCCTGTAGGGGTGGGATATGGGGTAATAAGGGGTTAATGTCACCTTGCTAATGTAAGGTGACATTAAGCACGGGTTAATAATGGAGAGGCGTCAATAAGACGCCTATCCATTACTAATCCTATAGTAGTGAATGGGTTAAAAAAAAAAAAAGACACAGCCAGATAAAAGTATTTTAAGGGTGGTTTCACATTTGCGGTTTTTTTTTGCGTTTTTGCGGTAAAAAACGCAAAAAAAAGCATGCATTTTTTTTTCCTATACTTAACATTAAAAACGCATGCGTTTTTTTGCATGCGTTTTGACGCGTTTTTGCAACGCATGCGTTTTTTCTCTGCATGCATTTTGTTGCAGAAATGCAACATGTAGTAATTTCAGCGGCGTTTAGCGGCGTTTTTTTGCCGCGAAAAAAATGCATGCGTTTTTTCGCGGTAAAAAAACCTATTGATGTCTATGTAAACGCATGCGTTTTTATAGAAAAACACAAGAATACACACTTATAAGCCATCCCCCAACCCTAACCCTAAAACACAAACTGTAACACAAACTGTAACACAAACTCTAACACAAACTCTAACACAAACGCTAACACAAACTCTAACACAAACTCTAACACAAACTGTAACACAAACTCTAACCCTAACCCTAGGGATCCTAACCCTAACACAAACCCTAACCCTAACCATAAAACACAAACTGTAACACAAACTGTAACACAAACTCTGACACAAACTCTAACACAAACTCTAACACAAACTGTAACACAAACTCTAACCCTAACCCTAGGGATCCTAACCCTAGCCCTAACCCTAGCCCTAACCCTAACCCTAGGAATCCTAACCCTAACACAAACCCTAACCCTAAAGCACAAACTGTAACACAAACTGTAACACAAACTCTAACCTTAACCCTAGGGATCCTAACCCTAACACAAACCCTAACCCTAACCCTAGGGATCCTAACCCTAACACTAACCCTAGCCCTAACCCTAGCCCTAACCCTAGCCCTAACCCTAACCCTAGGGATCCTAACCCTAACACAAACCCTAGCCCTAACCCTAACCTTAGGGATCCTAACCCTAACACAAACCCTAACCCTAAATTACAAGCTGTAACACAAACTGTGACAAACTGTAACACAAACTCTAACCTTAACCCTAGGGATCCTAACCCTAACACAAACTCTAACCCTAACCCTAGGGATCCTAACCCTAACACAAACCCTAACCCTAGCCCTAACCCTAACACAAACCCTAACCCTAGCCCTAACCCTAACCCTAGGGATCCTAACCCTAACACAAACCCTAACCCTAAACACAAACTGTAACACAAACTCTAACACAAACTCTAACACAAACCCTAACCCTAACCCTAGGGATCCTAACCCTAGCCCTAACCCTAGGGATCCTAACCCTAACACAAACCCTAACCCTAAAACACAAACTGTAACACAAACTGGAACACAAACTCTAACACAAACTGTAACACTAACCCTAACCCTAGGGATCCTAACCCTAGCCCTAACCCTAGCCCTAACCCTAACCCTAGGGATCCTAACCCTAACACAAACCCTAACCCTAAAACACAAACTGTAACACAAATTGTAACACAAACTGTAACACAAACTCTAACACAAACTCTAACACAAACTCTAACACAAACCCTAATCCTAACCCTAGGGATCCTAACCCTAGCCCTAACCCTACCACAAACCCTAACCCTAAAACACAAACTGTAACACAAACTGTAACACAAACTCTAACACAAACTGTAACACAAACTGTAACACAAACTGTAACACAAACTGTAACACAAACTCTCACACAAACTCTAACACAAACCCTAACCCAAACTGTAACCCTAACCCTAACCCTAGCCCTAACCCTAAGGGATCCTAACCCTAACCCTTAGGGTTAGGGTTAGGATCCCTTAGGGTTAGGGTTACGGTTAGAGTTAGGGTTTGTGTTAGGGTTAGTGTTAGGGTTAGTGTTAGGGTTAGGATCCCTATGGTTAGGGTTAGGGTTTGTGTTAGGGTTAGGGTTTGTGTTAGGTTTAGGGTTAGAGTTTGTGTTAGGGTTAGGATCCCTAGGGTTAGGGTTTGTGTTAGGGTTAGTGTTTGTGTTAGGGATAGGGTTAGGATCCCTAGGGTTAGGGTTTGTGTTAGGGTTAGTGTTTGTGTTAGGGATAGGGTTAGGATCCCTAGGGTTAGGGTTTGTGTTAGGGTTAGGGTTTGTGTTAGGGTTAGGATCCCTAGGGTTAGGGTTTGTGTTAGGGTTAGGGTTAGAGTTTGTGTTATTGTTAGGGTTAGGATCCCTAGGGTTAGGGTTTGTGTTAGGGTTAGAGTTTGTGTTAGGGTTAGGATCCCTAGGGTTAGGGTTTGTGTTAGGGTTAGGGTTTGTGTTAGGGTTAGGATCCCTAGGGTTAGGGTTTGTGTTAGGGTTTGGGTCCCTAGGGTTAGGGTTAGGGTTTGTGTTAGGGTTAGGGTTTGTGTTAGGGTTAGGATCCCTAGGGTTAGGGTTTGTGTTAGGGTTAGGGTTAGGGTTTGTGTTAGGGTTAGGGTTAGGATCCCTAGGGTTAGGGTTTGTGTTAGGGTTAGGGTTTGTGTTAGGGTTAGGATCCCTAGGGTTAGGGTTAGGGTTTGTGTTAGAGTTAGGGTAAGGATCACTAAGGTTAGGGTTAGGGTTTGTGTTAGGGTTAGGGTTTGTGTTAGGGTTAGGATCCCTAGGGTTAGGGTTAGGGTTTGTGTTAGAGTTAGGGTTAGGATCCCTAAGGTTAGGGTTAGGGTTTGTGTTAGGGTTAGGGTTTGTGTTAGGGTTAGGGTTTGTGTTAGGGTTAGGTTCCCTAGGGTTAGGGTTAGGGTTTGTGTTAGGGTTAGAGTTAGGGTTTGTGTTAGGGTTAGGGTTAGAGTTTGTGTTAGTGTTAGGGCTAGGATCCCTAGGGTTAGGGTTAGAGTTTGTGTTAGAGTTTGTGTTAGAGTTTGGGTTAGAGTTTGGGTTAGAGTTTGGGTTAGAGTTTGGGTTAGGGTTAGAGTTTGTGTTAGGGCTAGGGTTAGGATCCCTAGGGTTAGGGTTAGGGTTTGTGTTAGGGTTAGGATCCCTAGGCTTAGGGTTAGGGTTTGTGTTAGGGTTAGGATCCCTAGGGTTAGGGTTAGGGTTTGTGTTAGGGTTAGGGTTAGGGTTAGAGTTTGTGTTAGGGTTAGGGTTAGTATCCCTAGGGTTACTAGGGATCCTAACCCTAACCCTAAGTATTTATGTTTATAGTGAGTTTTCTAGTTGATTTTGATGATTGGCAGCTGTCACACTTCTCATTATGCGTTTCAAAAACGCAAACGCAGGGAAAAACGCATTTAAACGCGTCTAAACGCGTTTAAACGCAAAAAAACGCATTTGCATTAAAAACGCTGCGTTTTAAAACGCAAGTGTGAAACCAGCCTAATATTCTTAATTTCACCATACTTGCCATACTCGATCGCCTGCAAAAAATTAAAAATAATAAACCAACCGTATACTCACTTTCCGCCGTAGTCCAATTAATAACGAGCATCCCACGATGATCTTTCCTATATAACAGTGACAAAGGGTGAAGTCACTGATCTATAGACCTTCAGTGACAGGAGACAATGGCTCCTGCAGTGCATCACTGAATGCCGACAGAGCAGGGGAGAATGATGAGAGCAGTCTCCTGATATGCCTAAACAGTGGAAATCCCCCACAAGTGTCCCCACAAACTCTAACACAAACTCTAACACAAACCCTAATCCTAACCCTAGGGATCCTAACCCTAGCCCTAACCCTAACACAAACCCTAACCCTAACCTTAAAACACAAACTGTAACACAAACTGTAACACAAACTGTAACACAAACTCTCACACAAACCCTAACCCAAACTGTAACCCTAGCCCTAACCCTAGCCCTAACCCTAAGGGATCCTAACCCTAACCCTTAGGGTTAGGGTTAGGATCCCTTAGGGTTACGGTTAGAGTTAGGGTTTGTGTTAGGGTTAGGGTTTGTGTTAGGGTTAGGATCCCTATGGTTAGGGTTAGGGTTTGTGTTAGGGTTAGGGTTTGTGTTAGGGTTAGGGTTAGAGTTTGTGTTAGGGTTAGGGTTAGGATCCCTAGGGTTAGGGTTTGTGTTAGGGTTAGGGTTAGAGTTTGTGCTAGGGTTAGGATCCCTAGGGTTAGGGTTTGTGTTAGGGTTAGGGTTTGTGTTAGGGTTAGGATCCCTAGGGTTAGGGTTTGTGTTAGTGTTAGGGTTAGGGTTAGGATCCCTAGGGTTAGGGTTAGGGTTTGTGTTAGGGTTTGTGTTAGGGTTAGGGTTAGAGTTTGTGTTAGGGTTAGGGTTAGGATCCCTAGGGTTAGGGTTTGTGTTAGGGTTAGGGTTAGAGTTTGTGTTAGGGTTAGGGTTAGGATCCCTAGGGTTAGGGTTTGTGTTAGGGTTAGGGTTTGTGTTAGGGTTAGGATCCCTAGGGTTAGGGTTTGTGTTAGGGTTTGTGTTAGGGTTAGGATCCCTAGGGTTAGGGTTTGTGTTAGGGTTAGGGTTTGTGTTAGGGTTAGGATCCCTAGGGTTAGGGTTTGTGTTAGGGTTAGGGTTTGTGTTAGGGTTAGGGTTAGGATCCCTAAGGTTAGGGTTAGTGTTTGTGTTAGGGTTTGTGTTAGGGTTAGGGTTTGTGTTAGGGTTAGGATCCCTAGGGTTAGGGTTTGTGTTAGGGTTAGAGTTAGGGTTTGTGTTAGGGTTAGAGTTTGTGTCAGGGTTAGGGCTAGGATCCCTAGGGTTAGGGTTAGGGTTTGTGTTAGGGTTTGTGCTAGAGTTTGTGTTAGAGTTTGTGTTAGAGTTTGGGTTAGAGTTTGGGTTAGAGTTTGTTTTACAGTTTGGGTTAGAGTTTGGGTTAGGGTTAGAGTTTGTGTTAGGGTTAGGGTTAGGATCCCTAGGGTTAGGGTTAGGGTTTGTGTTAGGGTTAGGATCCCTAGGGTTAGGGTTTGTGTTAGGGTTAGGATCCCTAGGGTTAGGGTTTGTGTTAGGGTTAGAGTTTGTGTTAGGGTTAGGGTTAGTATCCCTAGGGTTACTAGGGATCCTAACCCTAACCCTAACCCTAAGTATTTATGTTTATAGTGGGTTTTCTAGTTGATTTTGATGATTGGCAGCTGTCACACTTCTCATTATGCGTTTCAAAAACGCAAACGCAGGGAAAAACGCATTTAAACGCGTCTAAACGCGTTTAAACGCAAAAAACGCATGTGTTTAAATGCGTTTAAACGCGTTTTTGTATCAAATGCGTTTGCGTTAAAAACGCTGCGTTTTAAAACGCAAGTGTGAAACCAGCCTAATATTCTTAATTTCACCATACTTGCCATACTCGATCACCTGCAAAAAATTAAAAATAATAAACCAACCGTATACTCACTTTCCGCCGTAGTACAATTAATAACGAGCGTCCCACGATGATCTTTCCTATATAACAGTGACAAAGGGTGATGTCACTGATCTATAGACCTTCAGTGACCGGAGACAATGGCTCCTGCAGTGCATCACTGAATGCCGACAGAGCAGGGGAGAATGATGAGAGCAGTCTCCTGATGTGCCTAAACAGTGGAAATCCCCCACAAGTGTCCCCACAAACTCTAACACAAACCCTAATCCTAACCCTAGGGATCCTAACCCTAGCCCTAACACTAACACAAACCCTAACCCTAAAACACAAACTGTAACACAAACTGTAACACAAACTCTCACACAAACTCTAACACAAACCCTAACCCAAACTGTAACCCTAACCCTAGCCCTAACCCTAGCCCTAACCCTAAGGGATCCTAACCCTAACCCTTAGGGTTAGGGTTAGGATCCCTTAGGGTTACGGTTAGAGTTAGGGTTTGTGTTAGGGTTAGGGTTTGTGTTAGGGTTAGGATCCCTATGGTTAGGGTTTGTGTTAGGGTTAGGGTTAGGATCCCTAGGGTTAGGGTTTGTGTTAGGGTTAGGGTTAGAGTTTGTGTTAGGGTTAGGGTTAGGATCCCTAGGGTTAGGGTTTGTGTTAGGGTTAGGGTTTGTGTTAGGGTTAGGATCCCTAGGGTTAGGGTTTGTGTTAGTGTTAGGGTTAGGGTTTGTGTTAGGGTTAGGGTTAGGATCCCTAGGGTTAGGGTTTGTGTTAGGGTTAGGGTTTGTGTTAGGGTTAGAGTTTGTGTTAGGGTTAGGGTTAGGATCCCTAGGGTTAGGGTTTGTGTTAGGGTTAGGGTTAGAGTTTGTGTTAGGGTTAGGGTTAGGATCCCTAGGGTTAGGGTTAGGGTTTGTGTTAGGGTTAGGGTTTGTGTTAGGGTTAGGATCCCTAGGGTTAGGGTTTGTGTTAGGGTTAGGGTTTGTGTTAGGGTTAGGGTTAGGATCCCTAGGGTTAGGGTTTGTGTTAGGGTTTGTGTTAGGGTTAGGGTTAGGATCCCTAAGGTTAGGGTTAGTGTTTGTGTTAGGGTTTGTGTTAGGGTTAGGGTTAGGATCCCTAGGGTTAGGGTTTGTGTTAGGGTTAGAGTTTGTGTTAGGGTTAGAGTTTGTGTCAGGGTTAGGGCTAGGATCCCTAGGGTTAGGGTTAGGGTTTGTGTTAGGGTTTGTGCTAGAGTTTGTGTTAGAGTTTGTGTTAGAGTTTGGGTTAGAGTTTGGGTTAGAGTTTGTTTTACAGTTTGGGTTAGAGTTTGGGTTAGGGTTAGAGTTTGTGTTAGGGTTAGGGTTAGGATCCCTAGGGTTAGGGTTTGTGTTAGGGTTAGGATCCCTAGGGTTAGGGTTTGTGTTAGGGTTAGGATCCCTAGGGTTAGGGTTTGTGTTAGGGTTAGGGTTAGGGTTAGAGTTTGTGTTAGGGTTAGGGTTAGTATCCCTAGGGTTACTAGGGATCCTAACCCTAACCCTAACCCTAAGTATTTATGTTTATAGTGGGTTTTCTAGTTGATTTTGATGATTGGCAGCTGTCACACTTCTCATTATGCGTTTCAAAAGCGCAAACGCAGGGAAAAACGCATTTAAACGCGTCTAAACGCTTTTAAACGCAAAAAACGCATGTGTTTAAATGCGTTTAAACGCGTTTTTGTATCAAATGCGTTTGCGTTAAAAACGCTGCGTTTTAAAACGCAAGTGTGAAACCAGCCTAATATTCTTAATTTCACCATACTTGCCATACTCGATCGCCTGCAAAAAATTAAAAATAATAAACCAACCGTATACTCACTTTCCGCCGTAGTCCAATTAATAACGAGCGTCCCACGATGATCTTTCCTATATAACAGTGACAAAGGGTGATGTCACTGATCTATAGACCTTCAGTGACAGGAGACAATGGCTCCTGCAGTGCATCACTGAATGCCGACAGAGCAGGGGAGAATGATGAGAGCAGTCTCCTGATATGCCTAAACAGTGGAAATCCCCCACAAGTGGCCCCATTTTGGAAACCACACTCCTCAAGAATTTTATCCAGGGGTAGAGTGAGCATTTTGAACCCACAGGTACAACACAGAATTTGCTAACATTAGGTTGTCATATTGAATATGCCATCATTAATATTGAGTGCAAGTGCTCACTACTTCAGTTTGCATCAGGTGCTTGGGTATGAACCGAATATTGCAGGGTGCTCGAGTGACATGCTCAAGTCTATAGATACAGAAAGGACAGGCTAACGGAGCGCCAGGCTGGTGGTCAAGGGAGATGTTGATTGAGAGAGGTCCGATGCAGCTCCTGCCGGGTGCCTCAGGAGAGGAATAAACAGTGAGTTGCAAAATACTCCGGTCACATGGAAGTGCACAGGACACAGATGAAAGGATTAAAAGTTTCTTTGTTTATTGAAATCCACAACGTGTTTCAACGGAACAGCTCCGTCTTCATCAGGTGGCAGTATACAGAGAGTGGGCCAGAGTGAGTATGTAAAGGAGCACCAACCAATGAGATTTAAGGAGCATGTGTTCAGAACACATGATTAGGTGGAATCACATGATTAATATACAAGTCGCAAACGCAGTATAAAAACATATATATCAAAAAAGATTAAAGAACAGGGCAAAAATGCAGCCATTATGTGACCTTTTCAATGATGAGATTTAACCCCTCAGGTGCCAGTGTGCCGAGTTTAAAAATCCAATAACTTTCTCTTCTTACTAAATTGGTAAAGCGGTCAGGCATATCCTTTGGTATCTGATCTATGATGGTAAGTTTTAGTGAACTTAGGTTCCTATTATGTACTGCGAGGAAGTGTTTTGACAGACTATGCATTAAATACCCATTCCGGATGTTGTGACGGTGTTTATTCATCCTTGCATGCATAACCTGTATCGTCCGCCCGACATATTGCAGCCCACAACCACATTCGATCAGATAAACTGTACATAACTAGAGCGGCAATTTACATGACAGTTAATATTAAAACTGATGCCCGTAGTGTATGACCGAAATTCTTTCGCTCCATTACTGATGGAACCACAACATAAACACTTAGCTGCCCTGCAAGCAAAGCAACCCGGATTATGGTGTGTCCGGCAAGTAGATGTGGATGCACACTCACGAGTTACGTTGCTGGGAGCAACGATGTTACAAAGGGTGCGATTTTTTTTTCTGAAGATGGTTCTAGGCTGCGCAGGAATATGTGTTGATAAAACTGGATCCCCTTTCAAGATGAACCAATATTTTTTCAAAAGGTTTCATACAACCCCATGTGATTGGTTAAAGGTAGTTATAAAACTCCATTTAGTGAAATCAGAGGGTTTTATCAGACCTATTATTCTTATTTTTAATCTGCTCAATGCATTCTTTTTGTGTGAAGGCTCTGGCTCTTGTGAATGCATCAGAAACCAATTTTTTAGGGTACCCTTTACTCTTAAAACGATGTTTCAGGATATCGGCTTCTTTGAAGAAATCACTGTCTTTAGTGCAGTTCTTCCTGATCCTCCAGTACTGCCAATAAGGGATATTTAAAATCCAATTAGGGAGGTGACCACTGCTAAAATTTAGATAGCTATTTACGTCTACCCTTTTGAAATGCGTGGATGTTGAAAAGTGACCATGTGGGTCAACATGTACCAATAAATCTAGAAATTGGATTGCTGTACTAGATAAGTTGGCTGTGAATTTTAGTCCCCAAGAATTCATATTCAGGGACTGAACAAAATCCAGTGCTTCTAGTTCGGAACCCGTCCAGATAATAAAAAGATCATCAATAAAACTGCGGTAGAGGGCAATTTTGCCAACCGCCAGTGGGGACTGCGCGATGAAGACAGACTCAAATGCCCCCATGAACAAATTAGCGTAACTGGGGGCAAATCTCGTCCCCATCTCGCAGCCCCTCACCTGGCGGTAGAAAGCCCTTTCAAAAGAAAAAACGTTATTGCTAAGGACAAACATTACCGCTTTTTTTAGAAACTCAATTTGCATGCAACTCTGATGCATTCACAAGAGCCAGAACCTTCACACAAAAAGAATGCATTGAGCAGATTAAAAATAAGAATAATAGGTCTGTTAAACCCTCTGATTTCACTAAATGGAGTTTTATAACTACCTTTAACCAATCACATGGGGTTGTACGAAACCTTTTGAAAAAATATTGGTTCATCTTGAAAGGGGATCCAGTTTTATCAACACATATTCCTGCGCAACCTAGAACCATCTTCAGAAAAAATCGCACCCTTTGTAACATCGTTGCTCCCAGCAACGTAACTCGTGAGTGTGCATCCACATCTACTTGCCGGACACACCATAATCCGGGTTGCTTTGCTTGCAGGGCAGCTAAGTGTTTATGTTGTGGTTCCATCAGTAATGGAGCAAAAGAATTTCGGTCATACACTACGGGCATCAGTTTTAATATTAACTGTCATGTAAATTGCCGCTCTAGTTATGGAGTTTATCTGATCGAATGTGGTTGTGGGCTGCAATATGTCGGGCGGACGATACAGGTTATGCATGCAAGGATGAATAAACACCGTCAGAACATCCGGAATGGGTATTTAATGCATAGTCTGTCAAAACACTTCCTCGCAGTACATAATAGGAACCTAAGTTCACTAAAACTTACCATCATAGATCAGATACCAAAGGATATGCCTGACCGCTTTACCAATTTAGTAAGAAGAGAAAGTTATTGGATTTTTAAACTCGGCACACTGGCACCTGAGGGGTTAAATCTCATCATTGAAAAGGTCACATAATGGCTGCATTTTTGCCCTGTTCTTTTATTATTTTTATGCATTTTATTTGTTTTATTTTAGTTGATTTTATATTATTATGCTGTATCCGGTTTTTTAATCTTTTTTGATATATATGTTTTTAAACTGCGTTTGCGACTTGTATCTTAATTAATCATGTGATTCCACCTAATCATGTGTTCTGAACAATTGCTCCTTAAATCTCATTGGTTGGTGCTCCTTTATATACGCACTCTGGCCCACTCTCTGTATACTGCCACCTGATGAAGACGGAGCTGTTCCGTTGAAACGCGTTGTGGATTTCAATAAACAAAGAAACTTTTAATCCTTTCATCTGTGTCCTGTGCGCTTCCATGTGACCGGAGTATTTTGCAACTCCATGCTCAAGTCTATGTCCCACATGTTTTGCGGCTCTTAGACACCTAAAAAAAAAGTGTGGGGATCCGCGATACGTTGTGCAAACCAGAGAATTCAATGCAAACTCGAGTAGCGAGCACTGGCGTTCAACACTGGCCATCATATTTTTTTTTTTTACACATTGGAAAAAAAACAGTTCTAACACAAAAGAATGGAAAAATGTAATTTTTTTATTTTATAGTTTATCTAACTAAGGGGGTGACAAAGGGGGATTTGATTTACTTATTTTTTTTTCTTTTGATCACTGTGATAGAACCCATCGCAGTGGTCAAGAGGAAAAATTCTCTATTGTGGCTGGGTACCTCCCACCAGATGTCGGCGGGCACACTGCACATGCGCCCACCATTTTTCTCCAGTAAAATGACGTGGAGGACCAAGGGACAGACTGGGGTATGGTGGAGGTACCACGGGTGGCTCTCTCATGTCCGAAGAGAGGGAAATGATTTTAACAGTGGGCACAGTATTTTTTTTTTTCATAATCACCATTATTCACTGAATAACAGCGATCACATGATCGGGGACCAGAAAATCCGGCCATGATCATGTACTCCAGGGCATCATTTACCCCTGGGACCAAGGCCCCAGTGATTTTCCGACTCAGGGGTGCACTATACCCTTATTCCAAATTGCAGTTTTAAAACGGCAATGAGGGAATAAGGCCCCTTAAAATCTCCCGGATGGTTTTTAACCCCTTGACCCATTGTTCCAAATAGGTTTTGGTCATTATCTGTAATGGTAGTATAGAGTATGTATGTATGTATATATATATATATATTGTGATTCTATTTGTGTCATTTTCCACGATCTAGTGAGGGGTGTGGGAGGTGTGTTGTAAGTATGCTTTATTAAGCCGAAAATTACTGTTTACTAGTTTTTTCTTCTTCCATAGTATTTACCTAATATGATAGGCATAATTGGGAGCGTCCTTCCATATTTAGGCGCACGGCGTCTGCGCAGAGTAGAGCGCACACTGATTGGAATGCACTATTAGTTCTATGATTACGGCGCCTGTGCATGTAGGGACGTACCAGCTGTTCATAGTACTATGGCGCTTGTGCAGGGTAAGGAGTGACGGAGCATGCGTTGAGTGTAGCACGCATTGCTTGAAGCGCAACACTAGGTATTATGTTTATGGCGCGTGCGCATGGTGGAACGCATTTGCGTCTTACATCTTCTTGCGGTTTTGAGCCTGCGCATAGTAAACAGTGATCCTAACCCAGAAGTGGTAACTGTTATGACCTGGTGGTCAGGACAATAATGGACCTGGTGGTTAAGAGCACACGGAAAGACCTGATAGTTACTGATAATAAGGACGAGCTCTGGGACGTGGGAACTCTGCTGACTGCAATCCCTAAACCTATCAAACACACTAGAAATAGCCGTAGATTGCGCTTAACGCTCCCTATGCAACTCGGCACAGCCTAAGAAACTAACTAGCCCTGAAGTTCAAAAAATAAAGCCTACCTTGCCTCAGAGAAATTCCCCAAAGGAAAAGGCAGCCCCCCACATATAATGACTGTGAGTAAAGATGAAAATACAAACACAGAGATGAAATAGATTTAGCAAAGTGAGGCCCGACTTACTGAACAGACCGAGGATAGGAAAGGTTACTTTGCGGTCAGCACAAAAACCTACAAAAAGACCACGCAGAGGGCGCAAAAAGACCCTCCGCACCGACTCACGGTGCGGAGGCGCTCCCTCTGCGTCCCAGAGCTTCCAGCAAGCAAGACAACAATTAAATAGCAAGCTGGACAGAAAAATAGCAAACCAAAGAAATACAAGCTGGAACTTAGCTTCTGATGGGAAGACAGGTCACAAGAACGATCCAGGAGTGAACTAGACCAATACTGGAACATTGACAGGTGGCATGGAGCAAAGATCTAAGTGGAGTTAAATAGAGCAGCAGCTAACGAATTAACCTCGTCACCTGTGAAACTCAGAAACACCCACCAGAGGAAGTCCATGGACAGAACCAGCCGAAGTACCATTCATGACCACAGGAGGGAGCCCGACAACAGAATTCACAACAGGTAACGGAATGTGAATGTGAAGTGGTAACGGTATGTGAAGACATAAAAGTAAGACGTAAAAGTAAGACATAAAATTAAGGTGAGCATACTTACTATAAGGCTGATAATTATCGGCATGTTTGGGATGGACATTGCTCCCCACTGCGATAGAGGGCACACCGCTCCAGTGTGAATCATCCCCTGTTTATATTCAGATAAGTTTCTGTACTGTAATATCGAATGATTATATGAGTATGTCTCCTGATGAACCGACATAGGGGAAACGCGTCGAGTTTAGCATACTTGGTACTATCATATAAATTGTCACTGTAGGGCTGTTTAGTGCACTGTTCTTGGATGCTTTAACTATATACCTGACCTTTTTGTGGTATTTTCTCTGCCACAAGTTTTTTTCAACGTGATTTTTATTGTTGTTTGTACCTGAATCTTTCATCAGGGTGTATTAGAGTCAGATGACGGGAGCGGGGGCGCCATGTGCGCAGGATTGTAGGGCGCCAACCCCCACAGACAGGCAGGTTGTATCTAGGTACAGTGCAGGGGTGTGTTATTGGCTGTACCATCTAAGTATAGGCCAATAGGGATATGTGCAATCTATAATATAAAGTGTGCAATATTGTTACAATAGTTATAAGCACGCTTTTTCACAGGCCCTGAATCTAAAGGCTAATTATGTTCTAGTGACATTTGTATTGTTTATCTGTCTGAAGTGTATGGTCTGCTGTTTGTTCTTTATTCATGCACGATAGGGCCTATTAGGGTCAGTTAGGGCAAGCCTGCGTTGAGCGGGGGCGCCACTGCGCAGGTTTATAGGGTGCCAACCTCTGCGGCAAGGTAGGACACAGATAGTTGGCCCTTTAGGGATTGTGTGCACCCAGCAGCACCCTGTATCTTTTTGCAGCCATACGTGTTTTTTAGGTCATGTATGTTGTATTGTTCTGTTTTATGAAGAATTAGTAAATGGTAAGTTTTATTGTGGTCATTTACTTTATCGTGTAATTAGTGTCATATATCGGTGATTTACTTTATTTAAGGCACTTATATTTGAAGCTCTGTGATCTTCCTAGGACCAAGGCCCCAGTGATTTTCCGACTCAGGGTTGCACTATACCCTTATTCCAAATCGCAGTTTTAAAACGGCAATGAGGGAATAAGGCCCCTTAGCGGCCTTTGTTTTAAGCCACATCAGCGGTCGTTAAGGGGTTAAAAAGCAGACTAGGGAATATAAGTGCAAGCAACACCTGCACCAGTCTGCTATGTGAATGAACACACAAACCACGCATGTCCTCAAATTGCTTGCATAAAATGGCTGTTTTTTTTTCTCTCCATACAGCTGTCTCAGGCTGCCGTCACACGCTCAGTATTTGGTCAGTATTTTACATCAGTATTTGTAAGCCAAAACCAGGAGTGGGTGATAAATGCAGAAGTGGTGCATATGTTTCTATTATACTTTTCCTCTAATTGTTCCACTCCTGGGTTTGGCTTACAAATACTGATGTAAAATACTGACCAAATACTGAGCGTGTGACGGCAGCCTCAATCTGACATTATAAAGACTTACAACACCGCAAACAGGTCTTTCATACAATTGTGCCTTTGTAAACACATCAGTTATTAGAAAAAAAATGACATCTCATAAAATTATATGGCCTTTCTCACATACACATCCTTAGTAAATCAGGAGGTTTTACTCTCACTTCACCAGATCAAGCACACAATTTTCTTCTCCATTACAAACTGAGGAAGAAGCGGATTGACAAAATGGAGCCTTGTGCTATTTGGCCTGTTTTGCAGACTGGGATGTAACATGGTGCAAGGTGGTAGCCATGGGCAACATACTAGTCTTCCAAGCCTGGCACGCTACATGATAATGGGGGTCCTGGCTGTTTGTGTGCTCTTGTTACCTGGGCAATAGGTCTCTGTTAACTGCATGGTGCTGATAGATAGGGCAGGCCAGGACCAGAGGTTAGGGACCTAATTGAAGGAGACCAAAGTCCAATATTAACCGTGTTTTTACTGGACATGAACTTGATAACAACTATGTACATCTTATAATAGGCACATTTCTTCATACAGGTTTCTCTTGCTAGAGCAGACATGGCTACTTCTTGGTTACATTTGATAACACTTCATTTCCCTTGCATCTCCTGACAATCAAGCAAACAATTATGGGAGACTTGGTCTTCCTTAGGGAGGGCAGTACGGGTCAAGGTGTAATGCTCCCAGGTTCTCTTAGTTCGCAACTGACTAATGAGGACCCCTTTGCTAGAGGAGGTTTGGTACACTATAACCTTGAAAGTCCAATTCTCTGTAGGAGAGTTTAAGTCCCAATATAGTGACCATTGCTTCCTTTCAATGCACACAATTGAGTTCTCTTTCACTGTAGAAAACTGTTCCCTAAAGTCCGGCTGATACAATGACTACTCATTCAATCCCCTTTAACCCCTTCATGACCCAGCCTATTTTGAGCTTCAAGACCTTGCCGTTTTTTGCAATTCTGACCAGTGTCCCTTTATGAGGTAATAACTCAGGAACGCTTCAACGGATCCTAGCGGTTCTGAGATTGTTTTTTCGTGACATATTGGGCTTCATGTTAGTGGTAAATTTAGGTCAATAAATTCTGCGTTTATTTGTGATAAAAACGGAAATTTGGCGAAAATTTTGAAAATTTCGCAATTTTCACATTTTTAATTTTTATTCTGTTAAACCAGAGAGTTATGTGACACAAAATAGTTAATAAATAACATTTCCCACATGTTTACTTTACATCAGCACAGTTTTGGAAACAAAATCTTTTTTTGCTAGGAAGTTATAAGGGTTAAAATTTGACCAGCGATTTCTCATTTTTACAACGAAATTTACAAAACCATTTTTTTAGGGACCACCTCACATTTGAAGTCAGTTTGAAGGGTCTATATGGCTGAAAATACCCAAAAGTGACACCATTCTAAAAACTGCACCCCTCAAGGTACTCAAAACCACATTCAAGAAGTTTATTAACCCTTCAGGTGCTTCACAGCAGCAGAAGCAACATGGAAGGAAAAAATGAACATTTAACTTTTTAGTCACAAAAATTATCTTTTAGCAACAATTTTTTTATTTTCCCAATGGTAAAAGGAGAAACTGAACCACGAAAGTTGTTTTCCAATTTGTCCTGAGTACGCTGATACCTCATATGTGGGGGTAAACCACTGTTTGGGCGCACGGCAGGGCTTGGAAGGGAAGGAGCGCCATTTGACTTTTTGAATGAAAAATTGGCTTCACTCTTTAGCGGACATCATGTCACGTTTGGAGAGCCCCCGTGTGCCTAAAAATTGGAGCTCCCCCACGAGTGACCCCATTTTGGAAACTAGACGCCCCAAGGAACTAATCTAGATGCATAGTGAGCACTTTGATCCCCCAGGTGCTTCACAAATTGATCCGTAAAAATGAAAAAGTACTTTTTTTTCCCAAAAAAATTCTTTTAGCCTCAATTTTTTCATTTTCACATGGGCAACAGGATAAAATGGATCCTAAAATTTGTTGGGCAATTTCTCCTGAGTACACTGATACCTCATATGTGGGGGTAAACCACTGTTTGGGCACATGGTAAGGCTCGGAAGGGAAGGCGCGCCATTTGACTTTTTGAATGGAAAATTAGCTCCAATTGTTAGCGGACACTATGTCGCGTTTGGAGAGCCCCTGTGTGCCTAAATATTGGAGCTCCCCCACAAGTGACCCCATTTTGGAAACTAGACCCCCCAAGGAACTTATATAGATGCATATTGAGCACTTTAATCCCCCAGGTGCTTCACAGAAGTTTATAACGCAGAGCCATGAAAATAAAAAATAATTTTTCTTTCCTCAAAAATGATTTTTTAGCCTGGAATTTCCTATTTTGCCAAGGGTAATAGGAGAAATTGGACCCCAGTAATTGTTGTCCAGTTTGTCCTGAGTACGCTGATACCCCATATGTGGGGGTAAACCACTGTTTGGGCGCACGGCAGGGCTCGGAAGGGATGGCACGCCATTTGGCTTTTTAAATGGAAAATTAGCTCCAATCATTAGCGGACACCATGTCAAGTTTGGAGAGCCCCTGTGTGCCTAAACATTGGAGATCCCCCAGAAATGACCCCATTTTGGAAACTAGTCCACCAAAGGAACTAATCTAGATGTGTGGTGAGGACTTTGAACCCCCAAGTGCTTCACAGAAGTTTATAACGCAGAGCCATGAAAATAAAAAAAAATAATTATTTTCTCAAAAATGATCTTTTAGCCTGCAATTTTTTATTTTCCCAAGGGTATCAGGAGAAATTTGACCCCAAAAGTTGTTATCCAGTTTCTCCTGAGTACGCTGATACCCCATATGTGGGGGTAAACCACTGTTTGGGCACATGCCGGGGCTCGGAAGTGAAGTAGTGACGTTTTGAAACGCAGACTTTGATGGAATGCTCTGTGGGCGTCACGTTGCGTTTGCAGAGCCCCTGATGTGGCTAAACAGTAGAAACCCCCCACAAGTGACCCCATTTTGGAAACTAGACCCCGAAAGGAACTTATCTAGATGTGTGGTGAGCACTTTGAACCCCCAAGTGCTTCATAGAAGTTTATAATGCAGAGCCGTGAAAATAATAAATACGTTTTCTTTCCTCAAAAATAATTATTTAGCCCAGAATTTTTTATTTTCCCAAGGGTTACAGGAGAAATTGGACCCCAAAAGTTGTTGTCCAGTTTGTCCTGAGTACGCTGATACCCCATGTGTGGGGGTAAACCACTGTTTGGGCACACGTCGGGGCTCAGAAGGGAAGTAGTGAATTTTGAAATGCAGACTTTGATGGAATGGTCTGCGGGCATCACGTTGCGTTTGCAGAGCCCCTGGTGTGCCTAAACAGTAGAAACCCCCCACAAGTGACCCCATTTTAGAAACTAGACCCCCCAAGGAACTTATCTAGATATGTGGTGAGCACTTTGAACCCCCAAGTGCTTCACAGACGTTTACAACGCAGAGCTGTGAAAATAAAAAATCATTTTTCTTTCCTCAAAAATTATGTTTTAGCAAGCATTTTTTTATTTTCACAAGGGTAACAGGAGAAATTGGACCCCAGTAATTGTTGCGCAGTTTGTCCTGAGTATGCGGGTACCCCATATGTGGGGGTAAACCACTGTTTGGGCACACGTCGGGGCTCGGAAGTGAGGGAGCACCATTTGACTTTTTGAATACAAGATTGTCTGGAATCAATGGTGGCGCCATGTTGCGTTTGGAGACCCCTGATGTGCCTAAACAGTGGTAACCCCTCAATTCTACCTCCAACACACCCCTAAACCTTATCCCAACTGTAGCCATAACCCTAATCACAATCCTAACCCCAACATACCCCTAACCACAACCCTAACCCCAACACACCCCTAACCACAACCCTAACCCCAACACACACCTAACTCTAATCCCAACTGTAGCGATAACCCTAATCACAACCCTAACCGCAACACACCCCTAATCACAACCCTAACCCCAACACACCCCTAACCCTAACCACAACCCTAATTCCAACCCTAACCCTAAGGCTATGTGCCCACGTTGCGGATTCGTGTGAGATTTTTCAGCATCATTTTTGAAAAATCCGCGGGTATAAGGCGCTGCGTTTTACCTGCGGATTTTCCGCGGATTTCCAGTGTTTTTTGTGCGGATTTCACCTGCGGATTCCTATTGAGGAATAGGTGTAAAACGCTGCGGAATCCGCACAAAGAATTGACATGCTGCGGAAAATACAACGCAGCGTTTCCGCGCGGTATTTTCCGCACCATGGGCACAGCGGATTTGGTTTCCATATGTTTGCATGGTACTGTAAACCTGATGGAACACTGCTGTGAATCCGCAGCCAAATCCCCACCGTGTGCACATAGCCTAATTCTAAAGGTATGTGCACACGCTGCGGAAAACGCTGCGGATCCGCAGCAGTTTCCCATGAGTTTACAGTTCAATGTAAACATATGGGAAACAAAAATCGCTGTACACATGCTGCGGAAAAACTGCACGGAAACGCAGCGGTTTACATTCCGCAGCATGTCACTTCTTTGTGCGGATTCCGCAGCGGTTTTACAACTGCTCAAATAGAAAATCGCAGTTGTAAAACCGCAGTGAAATGTGCAGAAAAAACGCGGTAAATCTGCCATAAATCTGCAGCGGTTTAGCACTGCGGATTTATCAAATCCGCAGCGGAAAAATCCGCAGAGGACCAGAATACGTGTGCACATACCGAAACCCTAACCCTAGCCCTACCCCTAACCCTACCCCTAACCCTAACCCTACCCCTAACCCTACCCCTAACCCTAGCCCTAACCCTACCCCTAACCCTAGCCCTAACCCTACCCCTAACCCTATTCTAACATTAGTGGAAAAAAAAATTTTATTTATTTTTTTATTGTCCCTACCTATGGGGGTGACAAAGGGGGGGGGTCATTTATTATTTTTTTGATTTTGATCACTGAGATATAATCTATCTCAGTGATCAAAATGCACTTTGGAACGAATCTGCCGGCCGGCAGATTCGGCGGGCGCACTGCGCATGCGCCCGCCATTTTGGAAGATGGCGGCGCCCGGGGAGAAGACGGACGGACCCCGGCAGGATCGGTAAGTATGATGGGGTGGGGGGGACCACGGGGGGGGGGATCGGAGCATGGGGGGGTGAATCGGAGCGCGGGAGGGGTGGAACGGAGCACGGGGGGGGGTGGAACGGAGCACGGGGGGGTGGAACGGAGCACGGGGGGGTGGAACGGAGCACGGAGGGGGGTGGATCGGAGTGCAGGGGGGGTGATTGGAGCACGGGGAGGGTGATTGGAGCACGGGGGAGCGGACAAGAGCACGGGGGGAGCGGAGCACAGGACGGAGGTGAGCCGGAGCAGTGTACCGAACAGATCGGAGGTCCGGGGGGGCGATCGGTGGGGTGGAGTGGGGGCACATTAGTGTTTCCAGCCATGGCCGATGATATTGCAGCATCGGCCATGGCTGGATTGTAATATTTCACCAGTTATAATAGGTGAAATATTACAAATCGCTCTGATTGGCAGTTTCACTTTCAACAGCCAATCAGAGCGATCGTAGCCACGGGGGGGTGAAGCCACCCCCCCTGGGCTAAACTACCACTCCCCCTGTCCCTGCAGATCTTGTGAAATGGGAGTTAACCCTTTCACCCGATCTGCAGGGACGCGATCTTTCCATGTCGCCACATAGGCGTCATGGGTCGGATTGGCACCGACTTTCATGACGCCTACGTGGCGTCAAAGGTCGGGAAGGGGTTAAGTGGGCCTTCTACTTCGGCTGGATTCCATTCCATACCATTTAAGTGGCATTTCTGGCCTGCGTTCCAATCTGTCAAATCTCTGTCAGATATTTATTCATGTTTCCTTGTTCCTTAGAACTTATTATCTAATGTCCTGTGGTCTTCCCTCTTCGAACAACACACTAACATGTCAGTGTGCTAATGGTCAGATCTTAGGTCTGTCTTTGCTGAATACTGGGCTCTAAGGCCCCTTTCAAACATCAGCTTTTTGCCATCAGTCACAATCTGTAGAATGTTGAAAAAAACAGATCCGCTTCAGAATCCGCTTCAGATTGTGAAAAACTGATGGGACGGATCCTTTTTTCGCCGGATCCGACTAGCTCATCCAGCTAATTGGATCCTAAAAAAATCAGAGCATGCTCAGTTAAAAAAAAAAACGGAATCCGTCACCGGATTCCGTCATTTGATGGATTCGGCGTCATAGGCTTCCATTCTAGCAAAAGACAGATGGCAACGGATCCGTCGCTGTCCGTTTTTTTGGACGAACACAAAAGACATTACTATATCAGTTGTCTCCGGCCGCCGGACAATTTTCGATGGATCCGGCAAATGACGGATGAAACGTGAGGCCATCAATCGCAATCCATTGCTAATACAAGTCTATGAGAAAAATACGAATCCAGCGGCATCAGTCGCCGGATCTGTTTTTTTCAAAATTCGAAGGATTGTGATTGATGGCAAAAAACTGATGTGTGAAAGGGGCCTAACTGACTCACTATCAAGAAACAGTCTTCTCTTTTCCATCATAGCCCCTTCCATTCTGGGCTAGTCCCAACTGTTAACTATTTCCCAATCAAGTGCACGCAATTTACTACACCGATAAAATCACATTTAGGCTGCTGTCACACTCAGGGGCGGATTATCAGAGGGTCAATATGGGCGGTAGCCCAGGGCCCAGTGGTGTGGGGGGCCCTGGGCTGCCTACCGCACAGATTGACCCTCTGCTAATCTGCCCGAGGGTGACTGCCCGCCGGCATTTATGTGTCCCCAGACCCGGTGGGCAGAGAGAGGGGGCCCGCATCGGGCCCCTTCTCATCTGCTCACCGGGCCCCTACCAGCGCTGCGGCGGTTTCCTATTGACCTGCGGGCGCGCGCCCGCACGTCAATAGTTAACAACAGCCGCAAGCCAATTGGAGGCTGGCAGCTGAAGTCGGCCGCAGCGCACACGTCGCCGGCGTCTGACGTCATTGTCAGTCGCCGTCAAGTGTGCGCTGCTGGAGGGAGCTCGCCGCCTGGAGCGCTGGTCAGGTGAGGAGACTGTTTGTTTTTTTTTGTTTTGTTTTGTTTTTTTGATAACCTAATGGTGGACACACTGGGGGCAATGCTGGAGACACTGGGGCAATGCTGGAGACACTGGGGCAGATTGCTGGACACACTGGGGGCAATGCTGGAGGACACACTGGGGCAGATGATTGCTGGAGACACTGGGGCAATGCTGGAGACACTGGGGCAATGCTGGAGACACGGGCAGATTGCTGGACACACTGGGGCAATGCTGGAGGACACACTGGGGCAGATTGCTGGAGGACACACTGGGGCAGATTGCTGGAGACACTGAGGCAGATTGCTGGACACACTGGGGCAATGCTGGAGGACACACTGGGGCAATGCTGGAGACACGGGCAATGCTGGAGGACACACTGGGGCAGACTGCTGGACACACTGGGGCAGATTGCTGGACACACTGGGGCAGATTGCTGGACACACTGGGGGCAATGCTGGACACACTGGGGCAGATTGCTGGACACACTGGGGGCAATATGCTAGAGTCAGACACTGGGGCAGATTGCTGGAGACACTGGAGGCTATGCTGAACACACTGGGGCAGATTGCTGGACACTGGGGCAATATGCTGGACATACTTGGGCAGATTGCTGGACACACTGGGGGTAATATGCTGGACACACTGGGGCAGATTGCTGGACACACTGGGAGCAGGACTGGAGGCATGGGCAGAATGTAGACACGGGGCATGATTGGAGACACGGGGCAGAATGAAAGACATGGGGCAGGATTGGATCATGGGGCAGGATGGATACAATGGAGACAGATGGGGCAGGATGGGGAGATCATATGGTATAGAATAGATACTCATGAGTGCAGGATGTGAGAACATATGGCTGGAGCCAGGAATGAGACATACGGGCCAGGGTGGGAAATATTATTACCATAGGGGCTAATGAAGGGATATTTTTACTGCAGTGATGTATTTATTTTATTTTTTGAGTATACTGTTTTAAATGGGGGGGGCGGTCCTGTTACTGTGCAGAGTGATACTATATCGCCTTTTTTTCTTCATGTGGTGTAATGTAGAAGTTGTGAAAAATTAAGTAATGTGTTCTGCAAGCGGAGCTCGAGATAACTGTGTTATTTCCTGCAGAAACGAGTCCTGGCTGGAAGAAATGATGGCGGTCTGTGCTGGATGAAAGATGAAGGACTTCACCTAGAGACGTCACTGGTGAGTCAGTGTTACCTATACACTGACACTATACACTGTATACTATATACAGAGGTCCTGTGTACAATGTCACCAGTGATCACTGTATTAGGCTAGGGTCACATTGCGTTAGGGCAGTCCGTTTGGCGCATAGCGCTACGGACTGCGCTAACGCAATGTCCCAAAATGGATCACGTTAGCCGATCCCGCTAGCGCTGATCCCCAATCTGCGCTAGCAAGGAATGGACCGCGAACACTGCAAGCAGTGTTCACGGTCCGTCACTCAAATGACGGCACATCGCTAGTGCACGCCCAATGTGGGCGTGCGCTAGCGATGTGTTCGCCATTACAGGCTATGGCGGCGTTAACGGACTACGTTACACCGCGTTATGCCGCGGTGTAACGTAGTCCGTTAAACGCGGTCACATAATGCAATGTGACCCTAGCCTTACCTATACATTATATACAGAGCTCCTGTGTATAGTACCACCAGTGATCTCTGTATTACCTCTACACAGACACTGCATACTAAGTACAGATCTCCTATGAATACTGGCACTTATGGTGATAGTATTGTGTTTGTTTTTTTGTTTTTTTTTATTACTGATCAGTATTGTAGTATTCAGTCACTATGTGGTGGTAATATGTGGTCTGGAAATTGACAGGTTAAATCTCTGAGACAGCTTTTTGTATCCTTCCCCTGAACAACTATGTTGAATAATCTTTGTTTTCAGATCATTAGACAGTTGTTTTGAGGAGCCCATGATGCCACTCTTCAGAGGAGATTCAAACAGGAGAAAAACTTGCAAGTGGCCACTTTAAGTAGCTTTTCTCATGATTGCATACACCTGGCTATGAAGTTCAAAGCTCAATGAGGTTAGAAAAATAAATAAAGTGCTTTATTAAGTCAGTAAAAAGTAGGTAGGAGTATTTAAAACAAGAAAATAAGGGTGCCCATACTTATGCACCTGTCAAATTTTGTTTGAATGCAGATGGCACATTTTCTGTTAGTACAATAAACCTCATTTCAAGGCAGAAACATTACTGTGTCCAACAATTATTAGATATATGAGCCTGAAATAGCTGTTGCAAAAAAAACATTTTTATAAAACATTAAGCTTAAGATTAATAGGGGTGCCCAAACTTTTCCATATAACTGTACATCAGTATTTGTAAGCCAAAACCAGGAGTGGGTGATAAATGCAGAAGTGGTGCATATGTTTCTATTATATTTTTCCTCTAATTGTTCCACTCCTGGTTTTGGCTTACAAATACTGCTACTGTGATTACAGCCTTATAACAGTGCAATGCATTATGCAACAACACATCTCTTTAAGGGGTTTGTGCAACACCTCCACTTCCTCATAGTACCATAGATTAAAATGTGACAATTAATTTACCCATTTTTTCATATAATCACCAAAACACTAAGTCAGGAAAAAACACTTACCTTGAGCTGGTACTTGTTGGTGGTTGGGGAACTCCCCTTTCTGAACAGATATGAAATACTCTATTACCCATATCTCTTAGAAGAAAGAAAAAAATATCATTATGCTCAGCACGACATGGGGGTTCATTTAAATATAAGCACAAAGTGGATACATGACCTGCTTATGGAGAAATCCATTCCTTGGATTTTGTTGGGTTTGGATCCTAGAGATTTCACTGGGTTATAGATCTATCGGTGGTCATTTAGAATATGTAACTTTTATATCTCTGTCACTAATTGGGGTCAAGTTATGGCCTACTAATAAGTTTTAAAATGAACAAAAGAGCACGTTTCCACAACTGCCTTCAGCCTACTCAATGGGGGCTGCTAGCACACTAGTATCACGTTGCACAGAGTGTTTGTGAATGAGCTGGGAAGGGGAGGTCAAAAAGCCCACAGCGTGTGTTTTTAAGGCCATGGAACTTTCTTAAAGTATACTCAGTATATGGCATATTTATATTATCGTGACAGCAGGCTGAAGCTAGGAATATGGAAGCATCTGAAAAAAAGGATGAACGTTGTGAAAATGACCGCATATGACATACTATATGCAACGCGTGCAAAGACGTAGGCAGGCTGATTTGAGTTTGGAAGCATTTCACTACAATCCAATTCAAGACTATGGGTCACATCAGAAAGCCATAATTGTCAAAATGGACATAATATGCAAACATTGTCAAGCAAAGAAGTTTAACTTGGAATCACCTGTTATGTGCTGCTCAAATGTCAAAATCAGTTTGCCACCATTAGATCTACGTCCTGAACCACTTCTTTCATACATGTCAGGAACAACTCTGGAGTCCAAGCATTTTCTGCAAAATATTAGGAGATACAATTCATCTTTCCAGATGACATCCTTTGGTACAACAGCTGTACTCCAGGAAGCAGGATTTATGCCAACTTTTAAAGTCCAGGGCTAAATATAGCACAAAATTAGTTCAATGCTTCCTGTAGCAAATGAAGATCCAAAGTTCTTACAAATGTATTTTTTGGGAGACAAACAAATGCAAGCTGATAGACGTTGTGAAGCTATACTTGAGAAAAAAAAAAAAAGTGTGTTGAATTTGCAAAGATTTAGCCATCAGCATAACCAGTTACTAAATCTTTTCAAAATAGCCGTAGAAAAAATGCCAAGTGATGAATATCAAGTTGTAATAAGAGCAGACAAGACACCAGTTGGCGAGCATGAAAGGCGATTTAATTCTCCTACTGTTAACGAAGTAGCTATTGTAATGGTTGGACAGGACTTTCAAAGCCGAGATATAATTATTCAGTGACAAAGTGACAATCTTCAAAGTATTGCAGAAACATATAGATCATATGATGCTCTGCAATATCCGATAATATTTTGGAATGGCCAAGATGGCTATCACTTTAATCTAACCCCAACTGATCCAAAGACTGCTAGGCCAACCAATAAAAAAATATCAGCTATGGACTTTTATGCCTACCAAATAATGATCAGATACGGGTTTTCTAACCACATTTACAATGTAGGCAACTTTTTCATCAATTTATAGTTGATATGTATGCCAAGGTGGAAAGAGTGTCTTTTGTTCATATGATTGAACCAACAAAAACATAGCGTGGATGAATACATTCATTTAAGGAATGTTGTTGCTAATGATGGCAACGTGGCTGACATTGCGCGTAGGTTTATATATTTACTGGAAGTCCCAGACATATGCATGAGTATGCTCAAGACGCCATGACATATGTTCGGATATATGGTTGTCCTGATTTGTTTCATAGTTACATGCAGGGCCGTATTTGCCACTAGGCACGTGAGGGCACGTGCCTAGGGCGGGGACAATGCAGGGGGCGGCACCTGAGCAAGGTTTTTATTTATTTATTTATTTTTTTTAAAGCTGGGTCACCTCCCGAATAACCCCGCAACCCCGCCCCCCTGCCCCCCCGCCCCAACTGGCCAATCCCGCCTCCCACCCGCCCTCCTTGAAGACAATACTCAGCCTGCTGCTCCAGCGATGCCTGGTCTCGGCGTCTGGAGCTCGTCCTTAATGAGCGGTCACGTGGTACCGATAATTAAGGTCATGAATATGCGCATATTCATGCCCTTAATGAGCAGAGCGGTATCACCTGACCGCTCACGCAGGAAGAAGGTGCACAGCGCTGGGAGTCGGGGCAGCCAGAGGGACGTCGCGGCCGCGCGGTGAGGAGCAGGTGAGTATGAGGGATGGGGGGACAGGGGAGGGGGGAAGAAGGAGGACGGTAAGCCGCGCCATTCAAGATGGGGGGTGGAGGAATATGAGCCAAGCATACAAGTTTGGGGGGTGGAGGAATATGAGCCATGCACACGGGGGAGGGGGGTGGAGGAATATGAGCCATGCATACAGGGGGGGGGTTGGTGGAATGTGAGCCATGCATACAGGGGGGGGTGGAATGTGAGCCATGCATACGGGGGGAGTGGAATATGAGCCATGCATACGGGGGGGGTGGAATATGAGCCATGCACACGGGGGGGGTGGAGGAATATGAGCCATGCATACAGGGGGGGGGTGGAATGTGAGCCATGCATACAGGGGGGAGTGGAATATGAGCCATGCATACGGGGGGGGTGGAATATGAGCCATGCATACAGGGGGGGTGGAATATGAGCCATGCATACAGGGGGGGGGTGGAATATGAGCCATGCATACAGGGGGGGTGAAATATGAGCCATTCATACAGGGGGGTGGGGAATATGAGCCATGCATACAGGGGGTGGGGAATATGAGCCATGCATACAAGAGGGGGGGTCATTATACAATATGGAGAACTGTGTGTGGCCATAATACAGTATTGAGCATCATGTGTGGCCGTTATACAGGATGGAGCATCATATGTGGCCGTTATACAGGATGGAGCATCATGTGTGGCCGTTATACAGGATGGAGCATCATGTGTGGCCGTTATACAGGATGGAGCATCATGTGTGGCCGTTAAACAGGATGGAGCATCATGTGTGGCCAATGGCCATTATACAGTATTGAGCATCATGTGTGGCCATTATACAGTATGGAGCACTGTGTGGCCATATTTTTTTGTTTATAATTATTGTATATAAAACAGTGTGATCAGCAGTGCTAAATGGCTGTGGTTGGGATGTGGCTATGGGTGTGACTAGTTGTGAAACGGGTGTGGTCAGAGGTGTGGCCTAAAATTTGCCACGGCGCACTACGTGCGCCGCAAACTTCATCACTCCTTCCCTTTTTCAAAAGTTGGGAGGTATGGTACCGCATTTGCCAGATCATGGCAAGTGCCGCAAATCCCATAGGGAATGAATGAGGTTGAACGCGGTATTGCTGTAAGTGATCCGGTACGCGGCAGATGCAGAAAAACTGCCCGATCTGCTGCAAAAGGCGACTGCCGATAGTGTTTTACTCGCCAAAGTGGGAGGCAGCACTAAAAGTGCCTGAGGCAGCAGAAACTCTAAATACGGCCCTGGTTACATGTCATCCATCTTGGCCAGAGATAAGGGAAGAGCTTCTGAATGGTCAAGGCCCCTCTGATCGACATGATTTAACAGCAAGGGTTTTTAAACAAAAACTGATCAAGCTCATGGACGTAATTAATTACAAAGTGTTACATCTTTGGTGAAAGTCAGCGTTGATGTATTCAATTAAATGGCAAAAAAGAGGTCTTCCACATGCTCATTTATTGATATGGCTAAAGGATAAGATACGCCCTGATGAAATTGACAGTGTTATTTCTGCTGAGCTTCCAAATCCAGAAAAGAACCCTGTTAAATATTAAATTATTAATTATACTCAATTCTGTACTGAGCCTTGTGGAAGGTTTCGCTGACATTACATTAGCTATTCCTGTATATTTAGCTCAGAGTAAAAGTTAACACCATATAGAGAGAACACCTGCTTTATGGGACATATATAATCACGGCTTATAGTAGGGTGGGGGCTGTCACTTGGGGCCTCCTCCTTCACTCTCTACAGACTACAGACTCCACACAGACTGAATGAACAGCTGGTATGTGAGTTAACAATGATGACTTCTACCATACTCCATGACAAAGACAAACACCATTTACCATTCAGAATCTCAGGAAAGATGGGGAACAAACTTTGATATGGACAAATGGACAATCTCTTTGTAACTATTTCACTTATTTTATGTTTAGCTGCAATGATGCTTTTTGATGGACAATCCAATAAACCACTACATCTTCTTTAAAGTATTGCATTTGGTAAAGAGTCCTGCTTAAATAAATATATGAAATAAGCATATTTAACAGACCTGGTACCTTTTGAAACCTTTTCTAAAAATATGATCCATGGCCCATGTGGGCAACTTAACCCAAGATCGCCATGTATAAAGGAAAGAAAATGTACTAAAAAAGTATCCTTTCAACTTGATTGTAGAAACACAAACAGGAGATGATGGTTATCCTCTTTACAGAAGACGGGAACCTGAACAGGGAGGATATACTGCGACATACAGATTAAAAAGGGATAAACAAAACACAGATATTGAAATAAAGGGTTGTACCTTACTCTCCACTGCTTTCAAAAATGTTTGATATGCACATTAATGTAGAATATTGTAACTCTGTTAAGTCAATTAAATACATTTGTAAATTTGTTAACAAGGGCAGTGATATGGCAGTTTTCCACCTAGAGAATCCAAAATGTACATCTGATGAGATTATGCTGTATCAGATTGAAAGGTATATAAGTAGTGATGAAGCCGTGTGGAGATTACTAAATTTTCCCATCCATGAAAGACATCCGACTGTAGTTCATCTCAGTGTCCATCTTGAAAATGGACGAGTTTATTTTACTCCCAACAATGCAGAGGAAAGAGCTGCTCAACCACCCAATACAACATTGACAACTTTCTTTCTCCTATGTCAAACAGATCCATATGCAAGGACTTTATTTTATTCAGATATTCCAAAATACAGGGTGGGCCATTTATATGGATACCTAACTAAAATGGGAATGGTTGCCGATATCAACTTCCTGTTTGTGGCACATTAGTATATGGGAGGGGGGAAACTTTTCAAGATGGGTGGTTACCATGGTGGCCATTTTGAAGTTGGCCATTTTGGATCCATCTTTATATTTTTAAATGGGAAGAGGGTCATGTGACACATCAAACTTATTGAGAATTTCACAAGAAAAAACAATGGTGTGCTTAGTTTTAACGTACCTTTATTCTTTCATGAGTTATTTACAAGTTTCTCTTTGTTTACAGCCATTGACATGTCACAGAGTTTAACACGTGAGGAGCGGATAGAAATTGTGTTCATGTCTGGTGAACGCAGTACCCGGGTCATTGCAGCAGATTTCAATGCAAGACACCCTACGAGACCACCCATCTCCCAAGCTACAGTTAGTAAACTGCTTGCCAAATTTCATGAAACAGGATCAGTGTTGGATTTGCCAAAATGTGGACGCAAGAAAACTGTCACTAATGAAAAAACATCAGTGGCTGTCCTAACTTCATTCAGAAAGAGCTCACAGCGTAGCACTCGCAGCATGTCACTGGAGATTGGCATTAGTCAAACATCCCTTCAGCACATATTAGCTACACAAAAATGGCACCCTTACAAAATCTAGCTGCTGCATCATCTCAACAATAATGACCAAGATCGGCGCGCTGAATTTGCAGAATGGGCAAAACAAAAATGGGAACAGGTCCCTCAGTTTGAATGGCCACCAAGGTCTCCCGCTCTGACCCCATTAGACTTATCTTTGGGGTCATCTGAAGACAATTACATATAATATAGAGATAAGGCGCACAACCATAATAGGTATACTAGCAGTGAGGTGCAAAAAGGGCCGGTAGTAAACAACAACATCAACAGGAATAAAGAAGAAAGCATTACCGTAACGCCCGCACACTACACCACACAAATATAAGAAAATATAACAAACTTTATTTAAAGGGAACCTGTCACCTGAATTTGGCGGGACTGGTTTTGGGTCATATGGGCGGAGTTTTCGGGTGTTTGATTCACCCTTTCCTTACCCGCTGGCTACATGCTGGCTGCAATATTGGATTGAAGTTCATTCTCTGTCCTCCGTAGTACACACCTGCACAAAGTAATCTTACCTTGCGCAGGCGTGTACTATGGAGGACAGAGAATGAACTTCAATCCAATATTTCGGCCAGCATGCAGCCAGCGGGTAAGGAAAGGGTGAATCAAACACCTGAAAACTCCGCCCATATGACCCAAAACCAGTCCCGCCAAATTCAGGTGACAGGTTCCCTTTAATACATAATCACAAAAATTAAAACATAATTAAAATACATAGGCACCCTTCCCACAAAGCCCCCAACATATGTGCTACAAAATAAACAGAATACTAATGGAAATCAATGCATTGAATAAGCAATCATTGTAATGCACAAGACAATACATATATAATTACAAAACAACCTCCAAATGCACCAAAAACCAAGAGAAATATATATAAAATGCAAACATAAGAGGGGTAAGATTACCTAGAAACCTATGAGTGATGGTACAGCAGGTGCATCTTTTACTCCAGATGTATGGGCTCTGGCTGTGGTGGGGGAGCAGTTTCAGTGGAGCATCAAGTCACAGGAGACGAGCCAGCGGCTCTGGCTAACTCCTGCGCTGGCTGCTAAAGGGAAATGAGTATGCACTGCATTTCATGCCCATGGGCGTGGAGGGCAATGCATATTCATTTTTCTGGCATCCCTGGTATAAATGGCCCCATCCTTTTTCTTTTATAATTGGCCCCATCCTGTTCCTGGTATCCATGGCCCCATCAGGAAAGATTTTTTTTTTTTAAAAACCATTACACTCACCTACACGGCACTCCGTCGCAGCATCCTGATTCAGTGCCAGCAGCTGCTTAATGCTTGCAAGCAGCACATGGCAGAGAAATTATGCGCTGCTCACAAGCAGAGCACAGCTGACAGAATACTCACGTGGACCATTCATTGCAGAGATTGGTGAGTATCCATTCCTCTTCAGTAGTGCACACTGTCAGTCGGAGCCTTCCTGCTGCAGCCAGCGTTCACATGTGCCAATACTTAAGAGAAATGAATATTCTGAATATTCATTTCTCTTCAGTATTGGCACACGTGATCGCCGGCAGCAGCAGGAAACAGGCGGCTGACTGAAGAGGAATGGATACTCACTGCTCTCTGCAAGAGGAAACAAGGTGCGAGGGTCCCAGGATCGGACGGACGTTCCGGTGACGCTCTTGGACGTGTGTACACAATGCATCCAAACAACGCAGAGTGTTACTACCTCCGATTACTGCTTCACACTGTCCGTGGAACAACTTCTTTCACAGATTTGAAAATAGTTAATGGAGAGCTGTGTCAAACTTACAGGGAAGCATGCCAAAAGGGTGGTCTGATCGAAGACTATCAACACTGGGACATGACATAGCATCTCTCTCGCTTTCCACCTCAACTAAGAGACCTGTTTGCTATAATAACTACAACCTGCGCACCTTCCAATCCCTGTGCGATTTGGGACAAATACAAAGAATGGCAGACGCGGTACTGAATAAGGTGCGCGTCTCTGACTGGGGAGCACATAGAGAGCAGCACGAAAAGGTGGTCTGTGCCAGATTCCCCCCTAGCATCACTCCCCCTTAGTGATGCATTAATTGGAAGACCCCCAGCCGGCCAGTGGGCACTAGAGGGGAGGGGTCCTACGGCCACTCCTACAGGGGTTAAATCCAGGTGTCCGGCCGAGAACTTTCTCTTTCACTCTCGGCGGACACCTGGAAGCTTTTGTCCTGGAAGCTCTTGTGATGTCGGATTCCCTTGTGGAGGCCCTGCTGCGGAGAGCGGCGCAGGAAGGTGAGCACTGGCTTCAGGCCCTTTTCACTGGTATCAGGGCTCACCTCCCTGGGCCCTCTCCTGACCCCCTGCTCGCCTTCCCCTTAGCTTGTCCAGATAATTTTTCCACGCCTCCCTCTGCGCCCCCGGGTCCCTAACCCACCTCCGCTGCTTATCAGCACGCCAGCTGGGGGAGGTTCAGCACGGCGTCCCACGGCTGGATCGGCCCTGATCCCTGCGCGGAGTCCCCTCTTGGCATCGCTGCATGGTGGGGGCCCCCCAGCAGCGGCCGTTCAGATGGCTTCCCGGAGGCGGCGGGTGAGGGCCGGGCGCCGCATCCCCCGGAGAGAAGTCAGCGTCTCCTCACTTAAGGCGGCAACAGGCCGCGCCGAACCGCTCGCCGCGTCGCCCCCCCTCCCTCAGTGTCCGGACAGAGTGCGGCGGTGCATCCTTCCCCAGCGGCTGCGGTGGCTCAAGATGCAACGGTGAGCGGCGCCGCCTCCTTCCCCGGTCGCTCCGGAGTCTCGGCAACCTGCGCCGAGAGGTAGGCGGTCCCCCCGCTTGCCCCGGGCTCCGGGGCGGCTACAGGTTGGGGATGGGGCTGCCTCGCAGCTGCTGTTGGTGGCTTCCGGCTCCCGCAGATTAAGGCCGACACTCTAGGAAGGCCCCGCCCACCCACTTCCGGTTACCGGCCAACCACTTCCGGTCACCGCAAATCACAGAGGAGAGCCGCGCTGGCCAGCTCTCCATGTCCTTCCCTGCGGGCAAAAAGGTGCCGCCCGCAGGGGGTGACAGGGAGGCTGGCTGGAGCGCCGCAGATATCCCAGGGCACGCTGATCGGTCAAACCAGACCGAGCAGCGCGCTCATTTCCCACATGGCCTGACCTCCAGCCTGCCCCGGCAGACGCGGCACTGACGCCTGCACAGGGGTCAGGCTGTACAGGTTACATGGCGGCTGAAGAGCGCATTGTTCGGTCTAACCAGACCGATCAAGGCGCTCAACAGCTGCAGTAATGGCACCAAGCACGTACACATTTATACCTCCCCCCTCAGCCCAAATACTTAATAAAGAGGTCCCATTACCCGCGGCCCCGTCATATCCCAGCGAGGGGAATGAATGCAGTTACCTTCAAACACCCCCTATTCTAAGTAGCACGACGGTGCCGTCTATGGCCAATCATCGCCCTCAGATGGGTGATAGAATCCCCCCCCATTACGCTGCGTAGTGGCGGTGGACGACGGCGTAGACGCCGCACGTCCTCCCAATCTTCCACTGATAACTCCCGTCGCCATTCGTGAGGCCCCTCTAGACGCCCCTCCCATCACCGACGCAGCTCGCATGGGAGCCTACGCAGATCTCGGGCCTCAGGATGGCTGTCATCAGCCACTTCGGAGGGGTCCGAAGCATCGCAGAGCCCGGATAGGAGATACAGGACAAGCTACGGCCAATTATCCCCCTCTGTCTACTGATAGAATCCCCCCCTATTGCACCGCATAATAACGGCGGATAACTCCCGTCGCCGTTCCCGCTACTCCTCTAAACGCCCCTCCCGTCACCATCGCAGACGCAGCTCCCATAGGAGCCGCCGCAGATCCCGGGCCACAGGATGGCTGTCATCAGCAACATCCGAGGTGTCGCTAAGTCCGGATAAGAGTCATCATGCACGTGATCAGTCCTCTAAATCGTGGGCACCCTCTAGGGCTTTCAGCCTGGGAGAACAATCCCCCGCGGCTTCCAGCCACAACAACCACCACGCAGCGGGAGCCAGAGTTTCCCCGTCCTGCGACATCACCCCGTCAACATTTGCGGGGGTTCCTCCAGGATCGGTGTACACTCGTCCAGAATCACGCAGTGGTGAGTGTTCCAAGGGTAGCGAATCAGCCAGGGAAGAACAATCCCCCGCGGCTTCCAGCCACGACAACTGCAATGCAGTCGCTGAAGACAGAGCCATTAATCCGCCACTACGTGGTAGTAATCGGGCTCCAACGCACGATATTCAGTGCATCGGACAGCACGTCGGCCAATCCCTCGCTGTAGCTGGAGCCAGAGTTTCCCCGTCCTGCGACAGCACCCCGTCAACATCTGCGGGGGTTCCTCCAGGATCGGAGCACACTCGTCCAGAGTCACACAGCGGTGAGTGTGCCAAGGGTAACGAGGAAATCTTACGCTACAGGGTTAACATAAAGGAAATGGAGCTAACTTCAGCGGTAAAGGAGTTAAGCCTACAACTATCACATCCAAACGGATAAGTGGTGAACAAAGATCTGGATCAAAAATAGCTTTAACTATAGATCAGGAAACTAGACAGAAAATCAGGAGCAACGATTATATTGACATATGGTCGCCGTTATCAGCGGACCAACAAACTGTGGATAAAGCTAACGATAGGGTTTTCGATAGGGGGAGATCAAAAATCGGATTAACCATGAATAATTGGCTCCAGGCCTTCGTAGTATTGGGCTGTATTATGGGTGGCCCCCTGGCTAAAGCTTTACCCCAATAAGGAAGCGGCTCAGCAACTGCAATCGGGCTTCTCCGACGGGTTCTTTATTCCCTTTAGGCTAACAAGAACGCCAACCCTATCCGATAACCTAAAATCGGCTCGCGAATTCCCAAAATTCTTAGACAAAAATTGGGAAGGAGGTAGAATTGGGTAGAATAGCCGGCCCCTTTAAGTCGCTCCCCTTCAAAAACATTAAAATTTCTCCGTTAGGCATCATACCAAAAAAGGAACCCGGTAAATACCGTTTAATCCATCATTTATCTCACCCAAAGGGCGATTCGGTTAACGATGCTATTTCCCCAGAAAAAGCTTCTGTCCCGTATGTGTCTTTCGATACAGCGGTAGAACTAGTCCGGGCAGCCGGACCCGGCGCCCTGCTAGCCAAATCCGACATTGAATCGGCATTCCGTTTACTACCCATGCACCCCGAATGTTTCCACCTTCTGGGCTGCAAAGTGGACCAACACTATTACTTCGACATGTGCCTCCCGATGGGATGTTCCATCTCGTGTCACTATTTCGAGCTGTTCAGCACCTTCCTAGATTGGGTAGTTCAGTACGAAACGGGCAGTAAATCCCTAATTCACTACCTCGACGATTTCCTGTTCGTCGGCCCCAGTGATTTTAATCTCTGCTCCGATTTACAAGAAAAATTCAAATCTATCTCACTCAAATTCGGCGTGCCATTGTCACCTAAAAAAAAAAAAAAAAAAAAAAAAAAAAACGGGGGGACCATGTAATGTATTGCCCTTATTGGGCATCGAAATAGATACCAACATGATGGTGTTCCGCTTACCAGAGGATAGAATACAAAAAACCCAACAAATGTCGAAAGGCTTCCGCGAAGTTAAGAAGGTAACCCTACAGCAAATGCAGGCGTTATCGGGTCTACTGACTTTCGCCTGCCGTGTAATGCCGGTCGGCAGAGCATTCTCATGCAGACTATCTCTGGCAACAAAAGGCGCTTCTCAGCCCGGCCATAGAATTAGGCTCACTCGTTCGCTAAAAGCGGATCTGCTAGTATGGCAGACGCTCCTACAAGCGTACAATGGTCACACGTGCGTCATGGCTAGAGAGATCACAAGCAAGGAATTAGGTCTGACAATAGGGTGGAACAAAAAAGAGGGTTTCGCAGCAATCTATAAAAACCAATGGTGCAAATCTGGTTGGCCAGAGAAAGGGACGACAACAAAGTGGGGGCAAGACCCGGCCCTACGGGAATTGTTTGCGGTAGTAGCAGCGTTGGAGATATGGGCTGATCTTTTGAGAAACATGAACATTCGTTTCCAAACTAAAAATACGAAAACAGCGAAGAGTTTAAATCACATGTCTTCTTCATCCTTGCCCATACTCGCTCTCTTGCGCCGGCTAGCGATGATATGCCTTGAAAACAATATCTGGTGTAGAGCCACCGTGGTGGCGGAAGTAGATGATAATATCATTAACCCATTGTTGTTTTCCAATTGGCAGGCTTTCAGAATCCAGCAGCCCAACGCGCAACCCCTGGGTATCCTGTGTCCACCGTCCCTGTGGGATACAGTGGCCAAACATTGATGCCCTTAATCCGGGCCTAGCAGGTGTATGGTAAGGCTTGGGAGGAGTGGTGCTCACTAATTCAGCCAGTTCAGCTGATGGCTGAGTGGTTAAGCTCTTTCACCGAATAGTGGGAAACATGGGTTCTATCCCCAGTAAAAGTAAATTTCTTCTTTATTTATTGGTAGGTCAGTCGACGAATGCGACGGAGCACGAAGCGCGGTTACAAGCAAATTGTTATTACGGATGAGGGAAGGCTGGGCGTCGGGTACCTCGGCACAACGGAAATTATCGGGGCTAGCATTTTTCTTTCAACTATTGGGATGGGTAGACGTAACTAAGTCCTTCTGCATAAGACAAGCCATAAAAGGTGGGAAAAGGCTTCAGCCAAGCCAGGAATGTCGCCGCCCCATTTCACTGAGACTATTGCAGGAACTGATTGCTTCTTCGGAAGGAGGCCTAATTAATGAGGGCATAGTTATATGCAGCGACGCCCCGCGCATATATGCAGCGACGCCCTGCGCATCATGGTTCGAAAGTCCAAATGCGATCCCACCGGTAGGGGCACATGGGTCCTAGTTAACTCTACAGATGGCCCAGCTTGTCCGCTAAAAATGGTTAGAAGATACGCCGTGATAAGACACGCTGGTAGATTTTTTCTTCACTCATAAAGACATGTCCCCTCTGACCAAGTACCAATTCCAGGCGATGTTCAAGCTATGCTTGGGAAAAACCGGCGCTAATCCAAAGGAGTACGGAACACATTCGTTCCGCATAGGGGCGGCCACGGCGGCAGCTAAGGCAGGAGTGTCAGAGGCCGAGGCGCAGAGAATGGGTCGCTGGAAGTCCGCATACTTCGCCAGATACATAAGACCTGACTTGCTTTATTAACATGTGTTGTCTCTTACAGGGGTGGAAGTGTGGGTTGTAGGAGATTCCTACGTGTACTGGGCCAAGGAGAGGGCCAAACTGCGGCCAGGAGGAACAAATCTTTACCTCCCAGGCATAAAAGTTAACTGGAGGGGTATCAGAGGCCTCCAGTGGAAACAGGTGTTCAAGGAGATGGTTGGCATAGCAAGGAGGGCGGAAAGCCCTGTGGTAATGGTGGTACACGCGGGTGGCAATGACCTTGGCAAACAAAAGGTGGCCGAATTGTACAAATGGTTGACAACGGATATGGATACAAAAGGTGGCCGAATTGTACAAATGGGTGACAACGGATATGTATTGGTTCAGCTGTCTTTACAGGAACATGATACTGGTGTGGTCGGATATAATACACCACGGGCCGTCTGGCGAAGAGCAAGAGATAAAAGAGCCATAGAACGGACAAGGGGTAAATTCAATGCTCGGATTGGAAAATATGTGAGAGGAAGAGGCGGTATCGTGATTCGTCACCTCCCGTTACAAGGGGATAACACGCCACAACTAAGACCGGACGGAGTTCACCTAACGGACATTGGCCTTGATATTTTTCTGTCTGGTTTACAGGATGGGGTTGAACAGGCCCTAACATCGAGGGGTGGGGTCGGAGTCCCGCGTAGTTAATACACGGGATCCTCCGTGGCGGAAAAAGCGGAGGAGGGCAAAGGTCGTAACCGCTCGTTGGGCCAATTCCCCTGTCGATCACGGACAGGAGCTCGGCGCGAGCCGCTCGTTACGATATGTAATTGCCCTTTCTCCGATTATTTAATTAATAAACTGTGACCGACCTGTTCAACCCACCTAGGACTGTGTGTGTTTGATTACGGGATTGATGGGAGGGGGGAAGGCACTGGTTACGACACCCAGGTCTCCACAGTCTGGCAGACGCGGTACTGAATAAGGTGCGCGTCTCTGACTGGGGAGCACATAGAGAGCAGCACGAAAAGGTGGTCTGTGCCAGATTCCCCCCTAGCATCACTCCCCCTTAGTGATGCATTAATTGGAAGACCCCCAGCCGGCCAGTGGGCACTAGAGGGGAGGGGTCCTACGGCCACTCCTACAGGGGTTAAATCCAGGTGTCCGGCCGAGAACTTTCTCTTTCACTCTCGGCGGACACCTGGAAGCTTTTGTCCCACCCACCCTCCCTTTTAAAGGCTAATTGTGATACTAACCCGCAGGAGAATGTAAATGTGTGAATTATGTTGTAAGTTTAAAAAAAAAAAAAAAAAAAAAAATTTTTACTCATGTTGATAGAACTAAACCCTGGTAACCTTTATTAAGTCACAGCGGAAAAAGCGGAGGAGGGCAAAGGTCGTAACCGCTCGTTGGGCCAATTCCCCTGTCGATCACGGACAGGAGCTCGGCGCGAGCCGCTCGTTACGATATGTAATTGCCCTTTCTCCGATTATTTAATTAATAAACTGTGACCGACCTGTTCAACCCACCTAGGACTGTGTGTGTTTGATTACGGGATTGATGGGAGGGGGGAAGGCACTGGTTACGACACCCAGGTCTCCACAGTCTATCTTAGTGAAGATATTCTTAGAGTGCAAAGGAGAGTTAATCCAGACTAAAGGTACCGTCACATTTAGCGACGCTGCAGCGATACCGACAACGATCCGGATCGCTGCAGCGTCACTGTTTGGTCGCTGGAGAGCTGTCACACAGGGCCGCGCTTAGTAACCCGATGTTTACCCTGGTTACCATCCTAAAAGTAAAAAAAACCACACACTACATACTTACCTACAGCCGTCTGTCCTCCAGCGCTGTGCTCTGCACTCCTCCTGTACTGGCTGTGAGCACAGTGGCCGGAAAGCAGAGCGGTGACGTCACCGCTCTGCTTTCCGGCTGACCGACGCTCACAGCCAGAGCAGGAGGAGTGCAGAGCACAGCGCTGGAGGACAGACGGCTGTAGGTAAGTATGTAGTGTTTGTTTTTTTTTACTTTTAGGATGGTAACCAGGGTAAACATCGGGTTACTAAGCGCGGCCCTGCGCTTAGTTACCCGATGTTTACCCTGGTTACCAGTGAAGACATCGCTGAATCGGTGTCACACACGCCGATTCAGCGATGTCTGCGGGGAGTCCAGCGACCAAATAAAGTTCTGGACTTTCTTCCCTGACCAGCGACAGCACAGCAGGGGCCTGATCGCTGCTGCCTGTCACACTGGACGATATCGCTAGCGAGGACGCTGCAACATCACGGATCGCTAGCGATATCGTCTAGTGTGACGGTACCTTTAGACTTAAATTTCACTGCTGACATATTCAACAAAGCCCTCTTGATGTTAGAAGAAAGATGCATATCTATCAATACTAAAACTCTAATAGAATTAGGTTTACCAGCACCAAATCGGCTAGAATTTGATATTATGAACAGAGATATTATGCAAGAGAAAGCTATGATTTGAAAAAATGTAAAGAATTTGTCATATTAAATAACCCTCTTTTAGTTGTTGACGAAAGATTGGCCTATATGGCAATTATGGCTCAGATTTCCAGTGGAAAAAGGGGCCTATTTTTCCTAGATGCATCAGGAGGTACTGGTAAAACATTTTTAATTAATTTGCTGCTTGCAGAAATTCGCTCAATGACATTGCCTTGGCTGTTGCATCATCTGGGATTGCGGCCACTCTTTTAGATAGAGGGTGCACGGCTCATTCAGTACTAGGATCACCCTTTAATCTAGAGATGTCAGAAACTCCTGTCTGTAAAATCACTAAGGGCTCTGGGAAAGCTAAGGTATTACAAGCTTGCAAAGTAATTGTTTGGGATGAATGTACCATGGTGCAAAAGAAAGCGGTCGGGGCCCTTGATCGCACCTTGAAAGATCTATGGGTAACTGATCGTTTAATGGGGGAATTATTGTAATTTTTGCAGGTGACTTCTGCCAGACATTACCTGTTCTTAAGGGAGCAACACCAGCGGATGAGCTGAATGCCTGTCTAAAATCTTATTTGTGAATACATGTTCAGAAGCAAACTCTTACTACTAATATGTGGGTTCATTTGATGGGAAATACAACTGCGGACAAATTTATACACCAGCTACTATGATTGGAAATGACAGGTTCCCTACTAATTTCACTACTGGACTTATTTCCTTTCCAGAGGATTTTTGTGAAAGGACATTTTCGGTAATGGAACTTATTGACCAAGGTTTCCCTGATATTTGTAACAATTTTAACAACCATTAGTGGCTTTGTGAACGTTCAATCCTAGCGCCTAAAAATGATAGTATCAGCTCCATAAATCTACTAATTCATAAATCTCCATAAATCTACTAATTCAGGGAAGGCTGCCTGGTCTAGCATCCACATACATGTCCATTGATTCAGTCACGGAGAGTGAAGAAGCTGTAATGTATACATTGGAGTTCCTGAATTCTTTGGAGCCTCCTGGAATGCCACCACATAAGCTCACTTTGAGAATAGGAGCCACAATAATTTTGCTTTGGTACCTTGACCCACCAAAAATGTGTAACGGCACAAGATTGCTATAAATATTAAATCAAATCCCGCCTTTATCACCCACATAGTTAGGGAAAAATAAAATAAAAAGTATTTATTTTCCCATTAGGATTAGGGTTAAAGTTAGGATTACGGTTACAATTGGGATTAGGGGTGTGTTAGGTTTAGGTTTGTGGTTAGGGTTATGTTTGGGATTAGGGTTAGGGGTGTGTTGAGGTTAGGGTTGGAGTTAGAATTGGGGAGTTTCCACTGTTTAGGCACATCAGAGGCTCTCCAAACGCGACATGGCGTCTGATCTCAATTCCAGCCAATTTTGCGCTGAAAAAGTCAAACAGCTCTCCTTCCCTTCCAAGCTCTGCCATGCGCCCAAACAGTGGTTTACCCCCACATATGGGGTATGAGCGTACTCAGGAGAAATTGAACAGTAACTTTTGGGGTCCAATTTCTCCTCTTACCCTGGGGAAAACAAAAAAATTTGGATCTGAAGTACCGTATATACTCGAGTATAAGCCGACCCCCCTAATTTTGCCACAAAAAACTGGGAAAACTTATTGACTCGAGTATAAGCCTAGGGTGGAAATGCAGCATTTACCGGTGAATTTCAATAATAAAAATAGATCATTATTTCCCCATAGCTGTGCCATATAGTGCTCTGCGCCGTTCATTATTGCCCTATAGCTCTGCCCCATATAGTGCTCTGCGCCGTTCATTATTGCCCTATAGCTGTGCCCCATATAGTGCTCTGCACCGTTCATTATTGCCCTATAGCTGTGCCCCATATAGTGCTCTTGCACCGTTCATTATTGCCCTATAGCTCTGCCCCATATAGTGCTCTGCGCCTTTCATTATTGCCCTATAGCTCTGCCCCATATAGTGCTCTGCGCCGCTCATTATTGCCCTATAGCTGTGCCCCATATAGTGCTCTGCACCGTTCATTATTGCCCTATAGCTGTGCCCCATATAGTGCTCTGCACCGTTCATTATTGCCCTATAGCTGTGCCCCATATAGTGCTCTGCACCGTTCATTATTGCCCTATAGCTGTGCCCCATATAGTGCTCTTGCACCGTTCATTATTGCCCTATAGCTCTGCCCCATATAGTGCTCTGCGCCTTTCATTATTGCCCTATAGCTCTGCCCCATATAGTGCTCTGCGCCGCTCATTATTGCCCTATAGCTGTGCCCCATATAGTGCTCTGCACCGTTCATTATTGCCCTATAGCTGTGCCCCATATAGTGCTCTGCACCGTTCATTATTGCCCTATAGCTGTTGCTCATATAGTGCTCTGCACCGTTCATTATTGCCCTATAGCTGTGCCCCATATAGTGCTCTGCACCGTTCATTATTGCCCTATAAGCTCTGCCACATATAGTGCTCTGCGCCGTTCATTATTGCCCTATAGCTCTGCCTCATATAGTGCTCTGCGCCGTTCATTATTTCCCTATAGCTGTACCCCATATAGTGCTCTGCGCCGTTCATTATTGCCCTATAGCTCTGCCCCATATAGTGCTCTGCACCGTTCATTATTGCCCTATAGCTCTGCCCCATATAGTGCTCTTGCACCGTTCATATTGCCCCATAGAAAGCTCTGCCATTGTCGCTGCTGCTGCTGCTGCTGCAGTAAAAAAAAAAAAAAAAAACACATACTCACCTCTCTTGCTTGCAGCTCCCGGCGTCTCGTTCCGGCGTCTCTCTGCTCTGACTGATCAGGCAGAGGGAGCCGCGCACACTATATGCGTCATCGCGCCCTCTGACCTGAACAGTCAGAGCGCAGAGACGCCGGGAAGATGGAGCGGCGCCCGGTGGCTGGAACGTGGACAGGTGAATATGCGATACTTACCTGGTCCTGGCGTCCGGCTCCTTCCCCCGCACAGCTGTCTTCGGTGCCGCAGCTTCTTCCTCTATCAGCGGTCACCGTTACCGCTGATTAGAGAAATGAATAGGCGGCTCCACCCCTATGGGAGGTGGAGCCGCTTATTCATTTCTCTAATGAGCGGTCCCACGTGACCGCTGATAAAGGAAGAACTGCAGCACCGAAGACCGTGGGACGGCAGGGGGAGCGTCAGGACCGCTGGAAGCAGGTAAGTATGCCTCAGCGCCCTCTCCCCCTCACCCGCCGACCCTGCCACCCACCTTGACTCGAGTATAAGCCGAGAGGGGCACTCTCGGCTTATACTCGAGTATATACGGTAATTTTTTTGTGAAGAAAAGTTAAATGTTCATTTTTTTTTAAACATTCCAAAAATTCCGTTGAAGCACCAGAAGGGTTAATAAACTTCTTGAATGTAGTTTTGCGCACCTTGAGGGGTGCAGTTTTTAGAATGGTGTCACTTTTGGGTATTTTCGATCATATAGACCCCTCAAAGTGACTTCAAATGTGATGTGGTACCTAACAAAAAAAAATGGTGTTGTAAAAATGAGAAATCGCTGGTCAAATTTTAACCCTTAACTCCTTAATAAAAAAATTTTAGTTCCAAAATTGTGCTCATGTAAAGTAGACATGTGGGAGATGTTGCTTAGTAAGTATTTTGTGTGACATATCTGTGCAATTTAAGTGCATGAAAATTCAAAGTTGGAAAATTGCTAAATTTTCAAAAGTTTTGCCAAATTTCCATTTTTTTCACAAATAAACACAAGCCATATCAAATAAATTTTACCACTAACATGAAGTACAATATGTCACGAGAAAACAATGTCAGAATCACTAGGATCCGTTGAAGCGTTCCAGAGTTCTAACCTCATAAAAGGGACAGTGGTCAAAATTGTAAAAATTGGCCCGGTCATTAACGTGCAAACCACCCTTGGGGGTTAAATTGGCTGCATGGGCTATTCAATCAATTAAAAAGGTATGGAGCTGACTCCAGGCATGGCGTTTACAGTTGGAAGCTGTTGCTGTGAAGCCACAACATGAAGTCAATGGAGCTCCTAATGGAAATAAACAGGTCATAACTAGGCTGAAAAAAAAAATCTGAAAAAAATAAGACATATTAGGAGTGGCCAGAGCAACAGTTTGGTACATTCTCCAAAAAAACACAAATACACTGGTGAATTTGGGAATGCAAAAAGACCTGGTCATTCACAGAAGACAATGGATAATCACAGAATCCTTTCCATGGTGAAGAAAAATCTTAGTTACTTACTGGTAATGGGATTTTACTTAGCCCATGACAGCACCACCTGAGAGAGGGTAGCCGCCCATCAAGGACAGGAAACCTACTGAATAAAAGGGCAGTACCTATCCTCCGCATCAGTTGGTTTTCAGAGTATGAGAAGACCTCTAGACAGTAAGTATCACCAAAATTATTCTTTCTTTAAACACTCTTAAAAGTGCACACCACTAGTGATAAATGGGGAGGAATATAAGGGTGCTGTCATGGGCTCAGTAAAATCCTATTACGGGTAAGTACCTAAGATTTTTTTTCCCCCCTTATCCCATGACAGCACCACCTGAGACATTTATATACACTGCCGTTCAAAAGTTTAGGGTCACCCAGACAATTTTGTGTTTTCCATGAAAACATACTTTTATTAATCAAATGAGTTGCCAAATTAATTGAAAATCTAGTCCAGACATTGACAAGGTTCGAAAAAAAGATTTTTATTTGAAATAATAATTTTCTTATTCAAACTTTGCTTTTTTCAAATAATGGTCCGTTTGCAGCAAATACAGTATTGCAGAGCATTGGCTTTCTAGCAGTTAATTTGCTGAGGTAATCTGTAGAAATTTCACACCATGCATCCAGAAGCCCCTCCTACAACTTGGTTTTGCTTGATGGGCACTTTTTTGCATACCATATGGTCAAGTTGCTCCCACAACAGCTCAATGGGGTTGAGATCTGGTGACTGCACTGGCCACTCCATTACAGATAGAGTACCAGCTGCCTGCTTCTTCCCTAAATAGTTCTTGCATAATTTGAAGGTGTGCTTTGGGTCATTGGCCTGTTGTAGGATGAAATTGGCTCCAATTAACTCTGTCCATAGGGTATGTCATGGTGTTGCAAAATGGAGTGATAGCCTTCCTTTAAAATCCCTTTAACCTTGTAGAAATCTCCCACTTTACCAGCACCAAAGAAACCCCAGACCATCACATTACCTCCACCATGCTTGATAGATGGCATCAGGCACTCTTCCAGCATCTTTTCAGTTGTTCTGCGCCTCACAAATGTTCTTCTGTGTGATCCAAACACCTCAAACTTGGATTAGTATGTCCATAACACTTTTTCCAATCTTCCCCTGTCCAATGTCTGTGTTCTTTTGCCCATATTAATCTTTTCCTTTTACTAGCCAGTCTCAGATATGGCTTTTTCTTTGCCATTCTGCCCTGAAGGTCAGCATCCCGGAGTCGCCTCTTCACTGTAGACATTGACACTGGCGTTTTGCGTGTACTATTTAATGAAGCTGCCAGTTGAGGACCTGTGACTCTTATGTACTTGTCTTGTTGCTCAGTTGTGCAGCAGGGCCTCCCACTTCTCTTTCTACTCTGGCTAGAGCCCGTTTGCCAAGAACAAGAATAGACTATCGAGTTTCACATGGCTATTTTGAGAGTTTAATGGAACCAACAAATGTAATGCTCCAGATTCTCAACCATGCTCAAAGGAAGGTCAGGTTTATAGGTTCTCTAATCAGCCAAACTGTTTTCAGGTGCGCTAACATACTTGCACAAGGGTTTTCAAGGGTATGCTAACCATGCCTTAGCCTTCTTACACAGTTAGCAAACACAAAGTACCATAAGAAAACCAGAGTGATGGTTGTTGGAAATGGGCCTTAAAACACCTATGAAGACATTGCAATACAAACCAGACGTTTGCAGCTAGAATAGTCATTTACCACATTAACAATTTATAGAGTGTATTTCTGAATCATTTAATGTTAGCTTCATTGGAAAAAAAACTGTTTTCTTTAAAAAATAACGCCCCCCTCAAGAAGAAGCGGTAAGCACGAAACGGCGCTTGACGGGCGCAGGGCGGTGACACCACCTTATCACTAGTGTTGAGCATTCCGATACCGCAAGTATCGGGTATCGGCCGATATTTGCGGTATCGGAATTCCGATACCGAGTTCTGATATTTTTGTGATATCGGGAATCGATATCGGGATTAAGATTAATGTGTAAAATAAAGAATAAAAATAAAAAATATTGATATACTTACCCTCTGACGCGCCCTAGTCGTCACCGCTGCAACCGCCTTGCTTTCGTTCCGAAGAATGAGCGCGTAAAGGGCCTTCGATGACGTTGCGGCTTGTGATTGGTCGCTGAGCGTTCATTAACGCGCTCATTCCTAAGAATGAGCGCGTTAAGGACCTTCGATGACGTCGCGGCTTGTGATTGGTCGCGTGAGCGGTCACATGACCGCTCAGCGACCAATCACAAGCCGTGACGTTATCGAAGGCCCTTAACGCGCTCATTCCTAGGAATGAAAGCATAGCGGTTGCAGCGGTGACAACCAGGGCGCGTCAGAGGGTGAGTATATCAATATTTTTTATTTTTATTCTTTATTTTACACATGAATATGGATCCCAGGGCCTGAAGGAGTTTCCTCTCATTCAGACCCTGGGATCCATTTCAGGATACCTTCCGATATTTGTGTCCCATTGACTTGTATTGGTATCGGATATCGGTATCGGCCGATACCATCCGATACCGATACTTTCAAATATCGGACGGTATCGCTCAACACTACTTATCACTCTGCTGTCGTTCAGCCTTCTCTAACCCAGGTAATCCTTTTTCTATTCATTTTCGTTCCATCTTATTCAGCTATAGTTCGAATCCCTATATCCATGCATTGTACGATAGTGTGGATGCCCTGGCCATCTAGTGGCCATTCTTCATAACCACCACTTAGGACATTTTTACCTCATTTTCACGAAGTGTGATTCTTTCCATTTCTGTTATATGTGGTTTCCACAGCAATACTATAGTGAATTTAATACCTTGGGTCTGTAATTAGGCACAATTTGGTCTTGTGTTCCTAATAGGCGAGAGGTTAAGAGGTTAAAGACAGACGTGGCGACGTCCTCATCCTCTTTTTTCATATACCTCGTATATTCCTTTAGTGCAGCAGCAAAAAATATCATCTTGTGTGTCACCTCCTGTAATTTGGTTGGAGGTCCTACAACCCCCATTACATCTCCCTGTCTATTTTAAATAAGTTGTTTTTAACCCCTTCAAGTCGCGGCCCTTTTTCATTTTTGCGTTTTCGTTTTTCACTTCCCTCTTTCCCTGAGCCATAACTTTTTTATTTTTCCGTCAATATGGTCATGTGAGGGCTTATTTTTTGCGGGACAAGTTGTACTTTTGAACGACACCATTGGTTTTACCATGTCTTTTACTAAAAAACGGGAAAAAAATTCCAAGTGCGGTGAAATTGCAAAAAAAAGTGCAATCCCACACTTGTTTTTTGTTTGTCTTTTTTGCTAGGTTCACTAAATGCTGAAACTAACCTGCCATTATGAATCTCTAGGTCATTACGAGTTCATAGACACCTAACATGTCTAGTTTATTTTTTATCCAAGTGGAGAAAAAAAATTCCAAACTTTGCTTAAAAAAAAAAAAAAAAGTGCCATTTTCTGATACCCGTAGCGTCTCCATTTTTCGTGATCTGGGGTCGGGTGAGGGCTTATTTTTTGCATGCCGAGCTGATATTTTTAATGACACATTTTTTGTGCAGATACATTCTTTTGATCGCCCGTTATTGCATTTTAATGCAATGTTGCAGTGACCAAAAAAACGTAATTCTGGCGTTTCGGATTTTTTTCTCGCTACGCCGTTTAGCGATCAGGTTAATGCTTTTTTTTAATTGATAGATCGGGCGATTCTGAACGCGGCGATACCAAATATGTGTATGTTTGATTTTTTTTTTATTGTTTTATTTAGGATGGGGCGAAAGGGGGGTGATTTAAACTTTTATATTTTTTATATTTTTTTCATATTTTTAAAAACATTTTTTTTTTTACTTGTGCCATGCTTCAATAGCCTCCATGGGAGGCTAGAAGCTGGCATAGCCTGATCGGCACTGCTACATAGCAGCGATCATCAGATCGCTGCTATGTAGCTGAAATGCAGGTGTGCTTTTGAGCGCCGACCACAGGGGGGCGCTCACAGCAGGCCTGCATCAGTAATCATAGAGGTCTCAAGGACCTCTATGTTTACCTTCCTGATGCATCGCCAACCCCCGATCATGTGATGGGGTCGGCGATGACGTCATTTCCGGCCGCCCGGCCGGATGCGGTAGTTAAATGCCGCTGTCTGTGTTTGACAGCGGCATTTAACAGGTTAATAGCGGCGGGTGAATAGCGATTTCACCCGCCGCTATTACGCGCACATGTCAGCTGTACAAAACAGCTGACATGTCGTGACTTTGATGCGGGCTCACCGCCGGAGCCCACTTCAAAGGGGGATTCACGGCATGCGCAGTACATGTACGGCGCATGTCGTGAAAGGGTTAACATAACTGTGCGTCACTTCATACTGCTTAGGTAACATTTTGATAATCATGCTTTATTGAAGTGCTTTTGCCAAACCAAATGTCGGATCATGAGATTAAATACATGCACAAGGGTTTTCAAGGGTATTCTAACCATCCATTAGCCTTCTTACACAGTTGACAAACACAAAGTACCATATGAACACTGGAGTGATGGTTGTTAGAAATGGGCCTTAAAACACCTATGAAGATATTGCATTACAAACCAGACATTTGCAGCTAGAATAGTCATTTACCACATTAACAATGTATAGAGTGTATTTCTGAATCATTTAATGTTAGCTTCATTGGGAAAAACTGTTTTCTTTCAAAAATAAGGAAATTTCTAAGTGACCCTAAACTTTTAAGCGGTAGTGTAGATCAAAAGCACCCTAGGGAGGGATCACCGCTTGTAACACCTTTCTCCCAAAGGTTAGGTAATCAGAGGAAGACAGCTTAAGACGATAGTGTTTCTAGAAGGTTTAGTACCACAATCATGAAGCACCAGTATATTTTGTAACCGTGAGCGGCTAGTACCAGCTCTCTCAGAGCACCCCGCGGGTGCTCAACCTCCAGGACCACTCCAAAATAATACCAACACAAAAACACAGAGCAAAAGAGTCCACATCAACATAAGTATATATAAAAATCTACAAAATTGTATTGGTTTATAACAGTATCATTAATGTATCAATACACAATATAAAGATTCAGAATATGTGTGCTGTCTGCACTAACATATAGCAGGGGACAAAAAGAGGAAGATATGACGGTAGCCAAGTTAGAGGGGGAGTGCTGCAATACATCCTTATGGCAACAGCATGAATAAATAGCAAACAGTTCTATACGTGGCCATACAAGTCTCTAGTCTTGTGTATAGCAGTGTGCTCCATCAGACCACCCCCGTATATAAAGTCATACAATTACACGACTCATGTTTACCCATCGGTAGACAGGGAAGGCACCCCCACCTCACTTGGCACCCCAGACGCGCGTTTCGCGTAACTTTTTCAACAGGGTCTATCCGTGACACGTCTTATTGTGCTTAAATATAACTAAAACCGGAAGTGGCGCCGGTCAAGCGGCGCATGTGCAGTAGCATCCAGGGCACGCCATCATCAAGGCCATCACAGCTAGGCATGCGTAAGGGCGGAACTCCGCCGTATGACATCCAATAATATACACGCCCAGCTGTAGCTGATAGCCACGGTGAGAGGCGGATACGATGGATGGTATACTACCGGGCATGCGCACCACCGGCACCCATTTTCTAAAAAACCATGGCGGCGGCCATCTTTGCGATGACTAAACAGTCAAATCGCCACAGGATCCCAGACAACCCCATATATGGAACACTCAGTGAAGTATGGTAGACGATATGTGAGCAATATATGAAGGGGACAGTAATGACCCATGCCATTACTAATATGGGAACCGTAATTATAACAGATTCCAATTAAATATGAATATATACAATGTACAAACGACAATCATAAAGTGACAAGTGCAATGATGGTGAACAAGTGGTACATATCATAGTGCATGCAATCAACAAGCAGCTGTCAGCAGAACTTCTTATTCCTTTATGATTTCCATATAGAGGACAGAGGGAATTCACTGCAGCCTATAATGTATCTGGAGCCATGGACATTACAGACATGTACTAAAAAGGAAAAACACACAAACAAGACAAATTAATATATAATTTTAAAAGGAATGGTGGATAACTCATGTCAGAGAGGAAAACAAGACAAAAAGCCATAAAAATACATTTCATGTCGCACATGCCTGACGAAGCTGCCAAAAAGGCGGAGCAGGGTGAAGAGAGTCGAATTATAAAATAGAATACATCACAAAAAAGGAGCGAAGCTCAACTGCTCATTCAGTCCCTTGGGGACGAGGGTGTCAAGGGTGACAATCCACTTGCACTCACATTGTGCAAGTGTTTTAGCCATATTGCCACCTCTGATCCCTCCATGTATCTTATTATTATTATTTATTGTTATAGCGCCATTTATTACATGGCGCTTTACATGTGAGGAGGGGTATACATAATAAAAACAAGTACAATAATCTTAAACAATACAAGTCATAACTGGTACAGAAGGAGTGAGGACCCTGCCCGCGAAGGCTCACAATCTACAAGGGATGGGTGGGAATACAGTAGGTGAGGATAGAGCTGGTCATGCAGCGGTTTGGTCGATCGGTGGTTACTGCAGGTTGTAGGCTTGTCGAAAGAGGTGGGTCTTCAGGTTCTTTTTGAAGGTTTCAATGGTAGGCGAGAGTCTGATGTGTTGTGGTAGAGGGTTCCAGAGTAGGGGTGATACGCGAGAGAAATCTTGTATATGATTGTGGGAAGAGGAGATAAGAGGGGAGTAGAGAATGAGATCTTGTGAGGATCGAAGGTTGCATGTAGGTAAGTACCGGGAGACGAGGTCACAGATGTATGGAGGAGACAGGTTGTGGATGGCTTTGTACGTCATGGTTAGGGTTTTGCAGTGGAGTCTCTGGGCAATGGGGAGCCAATGAAGGGATTGACAGAGGGGAGAGGCCGGGGAATAGCGGGCGGACAGGTGGATTAGTCGGGCAGCAGAGTTTAGAATAGATTGGAGGGGTGCGAGAGTGTTAGAGGGGAGGCCACAGAGCAGGAGGTTGCAGTAGTCAAGGCGAGAGATGAGGGCATGGACTAGGGTTTTTGCAGATTCATGGTTGAGGAATGAACAGATTTGTGAAATATTTTTGAGTTGAAGTCGGCAGGAAGTGGAAAGGGCTTGGATATGTGGTTTGAAGGAGAGATCAGCGTCAAGGATTACCCCGAGGCAGCGAGCTTGTGGGGACTGGGGAGAGTGGGCAGCCATTTACTGTAATGGATAGGTTCGTTGGGGGGGTCGCGTGAGATGGGGGAAAGATGATGAATTCTGCTTTGTCCATGTTAAGTTTCAGAAATCTAGCGGAGAAGAAGGATGAAATAGTGGACAGACATTGAGGGATTCTGGTTAGTAGGGAGGTGATATCTGGTCCAGAGATGTAGATCTGTGTGTCATCAGCATAGAGGTGATACTGAAAGCCATGAGATTCTATGAGCTGTCCCAGGCCAAAGGTGTAAATGGAGAAGAGCAGGGGCCCAAGGACTGATGTTATAAATACCTCTTACTTTTAGACCCCTGGGATCTGATCCGTGGAACATCCGAAAGTGCCTTGGTATAGTCTTCAGACCCGACGGAGCTACCACTTCCTTAGCAGTCAAGATGTCTCTTACGTGTTCGCGTGTCCGAACTTTCAATTCTCTAGACGTGAGACCGATATAGATCAGGGAGCAGGGACAGGTAGCATAATATACTTCAAATGTTGTGTTACATGAGATAAATTCTCGTATTTTAAATTCCCTGCTCCGATCTGAGGTCTTAAAGGTCCCACATCTGAGAATGTTCGGACATGCGACGCACGAACCACAGGGAAAATATCTCTGTCTTGGACTGCCCACATCAAAAAATTTTTTATTTTTCGCTACATAGTGGCTTCTCACCAAACTGTCCTTCAGATTTTTTCCCCTCCGCGGTGTCATCAATCCACAATCTGCTGAAAAACTAGTGAATCCAGTTCCCACTCCCCCTGCTTTAGGGTATTCCCAGTTCCCACTCCCCTGGCTGAGAAAAATCAGCTTCTTCATTCTGCTTCCCTTTTATACGCAGTGCGGTTAGTCTCAATTGATGTTTTTCCATGACCAGGAGAATTGACTCCGATAGTAGCATCAGGGCCCAGAATCTTGTGCCCCCTAATGGTTGATATAGGCAACTGTTGTCCGATTGTCTGACATTACTCAAATATGGTGCCCCTCTAGATGGGGAAGGAATTCTACTACTGCACTTTTTACCACCAGTGGCTCTTTCATGTTTGAGGAATGGCTGACTTCTGTCTCTGACCAGACACCCTGGACTATGCGATCTCCAAGATGTGCTCCCCATCCTTCTGCGCTTGCATCCGTCATGATCACGTCTGTTACTCTGGTAGGACCACAGAATTCCCTGCGATAGATTCCACAGTCCAGCCACCAAGCTATGGAGTGATTGCTCTTCAGGAAAGCACAACTTTTTAGACAACCTCCAAGTCTTCTTTCTCCATCTAGGACATCCTGTTGTAAAGTCTTAGGGCTCTTTTTCATTTGCGAGAAACACATCCGTGACTCGCATGTGAAAACCAAGCTCTGGCGCCAGCACTTTGGAGCAGAGCGTGCAGCTCCATTTGTTGCTATGCGGCCGCACGCTCCGCTCTGGAGTGCCGGCGCCAGAGCTTGGTTTTCACATGCGAGACACGGACGTGTTTCTCGCAAATGGAAACGAGCCCTTAGAGTGAATCTGGGCCCACGGGACTGCCAGGGTTACCCTGTATTGCGAGCGGTCATGACGAGATGTGGCTCATTGTAGCTACCTCTTGCTGGGAGAAGCATTTTTCTTTCCCCTGATGAAACCTGGCTTACTATCCTGGGGGGAAACACGTCGGGATGGGCAACTGATCGGATGGGCAACTGATCGGATGAGTACATCATCTAACTTTATCTTTCTGATCACTGTCAACTTATGGATTGCTTTATTTCCTGCATTATTTTGATATATAACAGGGGTGTAATTACTATTTGAGCATAATCATGCTATTGAGCTTATGGACATGTTATTTTGGTTAATCCAGAGAGACAAACCTTATAACAATTTTGGTCTATTTTACATGTGTCATTGTATAGGGGATTAACTCATGACAGTATGGTATTAACTCTATAATGATCGGTTTAACGCCTGAGAAACATTAAGTCCATATATATTTGGACAGAGACAACATTTTTCTAATTTTAGTAATAGACATTACCACAATGAATTTTAATCAAAACAATTCAGATGCAGTTGAAGTTCAGACTTTCAGCTTTCAATTGAGGGTATCCACAATAAAATTGGATGAAGGGTTTAGGAGTTTCAGCTCCTTAACATGTGCCACCCTGTTTTTAAAGGGACCAAAAGTAATTGAACAATTTAAATAATTTTAAATAAAATGTTCTAGTACTTGGTTGAAAACCCTTTGTTGGCAATGACTGCCTGAAGTCTTGAACTCATGGACATCACCAGACGCTATGTTTCCTCCTTTTTGATGCTCTGGCAGGCCTTCACTGCGGTGGTTTTCAGTTGCTGTTTGTTTGTGGGCCTTTCTGTAGGAAGTTTAGTCTTTAACAAGTGAAATGCATGCTCAATTGGGTTAAGATCAGGTGACTGATTTGGCCATTCAAGAATATTGCAATTATTTGTTTTAATAAACTCCTGGGTTGCTTTGGCTTTATGTTTTGGGTCATTGTCCATCTGTAGTATGAAACGACGACCAATCAGTTTGGCTGCATTTGGCTGGATCTGAGCACACAGTAAAGGAACTCGTGTATTAAGCAAGAGACACATTGGGAAAGCCCTTCTTATCCGCTGCTTTATCTAGGATATCATCCAGATTCTGGTCAAAAAGATTTTCCCCTTCCCCTGCACACTATTATTCTGCTTGGAGCTATGTTTCAGGGGCCTTTCTTTAGTATAAAAAAAAAAAAAATTACAGAGAGAAAGGAGGGACCCATTTAATGTTCCAGGCGAACATTTTCCCTTGTAGGTGGGCTCGTGACCCGCCTTGCTCTTCAGAATGATCCTGCTGCTTGCCCGACTGCCACTACTGCGTCCATGGTGATGGCGCTGTTGGCGATGCTGTAATGGCAGCTGCTGCACATCCATGTTCAGGACTGCTGCAGAAATTCCACCATAACCCTTGGCACATCCCCTTTGTACCAGGATGGCAAAGGCCACCTCCATCCAGCCCTATACCTCTGGCCTTTGAATCTGGCGTACTGTGGGCAGGGAGCCTCAGCCAACCTCATGCACACACAAACTCGGATGGCCGCTGTAGCTTCCAGCGTGCTACGTCACAGGGACATGCCAAATATGTTTCCCACATCTCATGTGTGCACAGACCCGAGCGGCCTCGCTTTCTGGTGCACTTGTTGCCAGGGTGTGCCAGCATCTCACCAGCGTACCATACATGTGCGGAGACCTGCAAGAGTCCCAGCACGCTCCTGAAACCCCCAGCATGCACAGTCCTGGGACCTCATGTCGACCCAAGACTTTGCCCCAAGAGGTCTCTGCCTACATGGTGTCACATCCACCTTCTGGACGGTTTTACCTCCAGATCCTGGGTAAGTAAAGAACCACTCTCTTAGGTTCCCACAAGGACTGGAAACCAAACTGATGCAGAGGAGAGGTAACACCCTTTTATTCTGTAGGATTCCTGTCCTTGAGTGGATACCATCTCAGGTGGTTCTTTCACAGGAGAAGGGGAAAGACATAACATCCACCCAAATGAAGAACACTCAAGTCTACTATTAAGAGAAGACTTCATGAGAGCAAATAGAGGGTTCACTACAAGGTGTAAACCGTTAATCAGCCTTAAAATAGAACGGCCAAAGTAGAATTTACCAAAAAGTAGTAAGAAGACAGAGTTCATTATTCTCACAAAATTAGAATATCAAAAAGTTAATTTCAGTTCTTTAACCCCAAGTGAAACCCATATTATAGAGAGTCATTACAAACAGAGTGATCTACTTCAATTGTTTATTTCAGTTAATGTTGATGATTATGAGTTACAGCCAATTAAAACCCAAAAGTCATTATCTTAGTAAATTAGAATACTTTATAACACCAGCTTGAAAAATGATTTTAAAATCCAAACTGTTTGCCTACTTTTTGTATCCTTTTTCTCTTTTATACAGTTAAACTACCTTTTCAGTTAGATCCATTGACCATTCTTTTGTTTTTCCCATGACTAACTCCCCATCCAGAAACATCAGTGGCTGGTTGAGTCTGTCTGGATCCCAAAAACTCACTCAGCTTTTTATGCACACACTGATTACAATCAAATAAATCACAGGTGATAATGTTCCCTTTAGGCTGGGATCACAGGTGCGAGAAACTTGCACGTGTCTTGCGTCTCAATATCAAGCACTTGGAGTGGAGTGTTCAGCTGCATAGAAATACAGTACATGCAGCCGCACGCTCCGGTCCCGATGGCAGTGGCATGTATTGAGATGCGAGACTCGTGTGAGTTTCTCGCATGTGTCATCCTAGCCTTAGTAGCCATTCAAACCCATTTGTGTCAACTTCTGTGCATGTTATAAGGCCAAAATCACCTGGGTTTGTGAACGTCTGATCAGGATCATTTGGATGTTTTGCGTTGCCATTATGAATTATAGAGAGAAAACACAATAGTATGACAATAAATGGCTTCACCCAACCACTAGCCATGAGTGGAGAAGTTTTGGTGTTATCATTTTCGTATTCTCTGAAAAAAAGGCCAAAACAGCAAAAATTCTGCTGGGGTATGCAATTTTTTAGCATATACATACATACATAACATACACACACACACACACACGTTAGACAAAATAATGGAAACATCAACAAAAGTTAGTTTAATATGGTATAGGTCCACCTTTTGCGGCGATTACAGCCTCAATTCTCCAAGGTATGGATTCATACAAGGTATGAATTGTTTCCAAAGGAATTTTAGCCCATTCTGCAGTTAAAACACCCTCCAGTTCTTAGAGCGATGATGGCGGCGGAAATCAATGTTGAGGCCTGGGGATTGTGGGGGCCAGATGAGATTCTCAACTTCATTAGAATGTTCCTCGTGCCATGCTTTAACAATTCTAGCTGTATGAATTGGTGCATTATCATCCTGAAAGATGGCGTTCCCCTCCGGGATCAGTGCTTGAACCATTGGATGCGCTTGGTCGCCCAAAATGCCTAAATAATCTCAGCTGTTAATTCTTCCATGAAGGGATATCATTGGCCCGGCAGATCTCCACGAAATAGCACCCCAGAACCTCCGCCATGTTTTACGGTTGGGAGAAGGCAGTCTCCATGGAATGCTTCTTTCGGCTGACTCCAAACGTGCACTCGGCCGGAGGTTGGAAATTGGGTAAACAATGATTCGTCTGAGAATATCACGTTTTCACTGCTCGAGGGACCAATTTTGGAGGTTTCTACACCACTCTAAACGCTTGGAAACATTTGTCATTGAGAGCAGCGGTTTTCTAATTGCAGCTCTTCTGTGGAATCCAGATTTGTGCAGCTCCTGACGAACCGTTTTCGTGGAAACTGGGTTCTGTAGGTGTTCATTGAGCTCAGCAGTGATTTTCGGAGACGTGGTCTTGCGATCCTCTCTCAATTCACTTTAGAGTCCGACGGTCTCTCTGTCAACATTGACTTTCGGCTGGACCTGTGTTTTTCTGTGGACGTTTTTCCTTCTCTTTCAAACACAGTCATCACTTTGGAGACAGTACCTCTTGACACGCCAAGCATTCAGGCACTTTCTGTTACACTACCGCCTGCCATATGAGCACCAACAATTTGGCCTCTTTGAAAATCCGAGAGGTCTGCCATTGGTATCAGGTTCTCATCAATGTTCTTACAATTATGCAAAACAAACAGTTAATTTACATACACATCACATAACACAAATAATCAACTACAAAACATTACCATATGTCACGGTTTGCATGTTTATCACATTTTCAAAGATTATTATGCCAAAACGTTAGGTGTTTCCATTATTTTGTCACACACACACACACACTTCTCACAAAATTAAGTATACATGAAGAAGGCTTTGAGCCGCTCATGATCCAAATCACATCACATCCTCTTGTAAGACATGGTGGAGGCAGTGAGATGGCAGGAGCATGCATGGCTTCCAATGGTACTGGGTCAACAGTGTTTATTGATGTTGTGACAGAAGCAGCCAGATTAGTTTTTAAGTGTACAGGGTGGTACAAGTTGATTGTCTAGCTGTACTGTGAAGGACCGTCCAATGACCTAAAAACAAATTGAAAGCAGCCCAGGAGGTTTAGTTTTTTTTTTTTTTTTTTAAAGACAAAAAGATGTGAAATATTCTTCAATGACAGAGTCAATCACCACAATTCAACCCCATCAAGCAGCATGTCACATGCTTCTGACAAAGCTGAAGGCAGAAAGACCTATAAACATGCAACAACTGAAGTCAGCTGCAGTAAAGGCCTGGCAAAGCATCACAAAGGATGAAACCCAGTGTTTGGGATGTTGATGGCTTCCTGACTTCAGGCAGTCATTGTCTGCAAATAATTCTCTACAGAGTATTAAAAATGAACATTTTGATGATAAAGTTAATTTGTCCAATTGCTTTTGAGCCCCTGAAATGAGAAGGCTTTGTAGAAAAAAAAATAAAAAAATAGTATCATTGCATTTACATCTTTCAAAATAAAACTTGTTTTTTTCCCCATTAGGTATATTTCAAGTTTACTCTCTGAATGTTGGTGTAGTTGCAATACTTTCAGCTGGAACTGGACTATACATTGCCATGGATAGAAAGGGAAAAGTATATGGTGCTGTACGTATATCTATTCACTAGTTCACATAGTAAGAGTACGCATTATCGGGAACGATAAAAGTACAAGTGATTTTGAAAACAAAAGGATAGTTTGATACAATTGAATTAAACACGTTTAATTAAACAAGTTTAACCAGTTAATAAAGTTCATACATTCCACTAAAGAATACTTTCAAAAATACAGAGCAACACCTGTAGCTTATTCAAGTATCCTAGGAATGTAGAGAATATTACAGTATATGAGCAATAGAATTTGGTGGCAGCCAACCAGTATGCACATTTCACATGTATCCAGTCTTGGTAACCCATTTCACTAGCACACATACTAAATAATATTGGGGTAACTTTACATGAGCACCAGAACTGTTTCTATTCTGATTGGTGGGTGGTGGATAGAAGTGTCAGGTTTCCTTCCTTAATTTGAAGAAAGAGGGGAAAAAGGGCACAGAAAGTAAATATATATTTGAGATTACAGACAAACTAATAGACAGTACAATATTATTAACGCCTTTACTCCCGAAGGTGGTTTGCACATTAATGACCGGGCCAATTTTTATAATTCTGACCACTGTCCCTTTATGAGGTAATAACTATGGAACGCTTCAATGCATCCCAGTGATTCTGAGAATGTTTTTCCGTGACCTATTTTACTTCACGATAGTGATACAATTTGTGAAAAAAAACTGAAAATTTAGCGAAACTTTTGCTATTTTCAAAATTTGAATTTTCATGACCTTAAATTACAGATATGTCACACAAAATAGTTAATAAATAACATTTCCCACATGTTTACTTAACATCGGCACAATTTTGGAACCAAATTTTTTTTGGGTTAGGAAGTTATAAGGGTTACAATTTGACCAATGATTTTTCATTTTTCCAACAAAATTTACAAAAACCATTTTTTTAACCCCTTCATGACCTTGGGATTTTCCGTTTTTCCGTGTTCGTTTTTCGCTCCCCTCCTTCCCAGAGCCATAACTTTTTTATTTTTCCATCAATTTGGCCATGTGAGGGCTTATTTTTTGCAGGACGAGTTGTACTTTTGAACGACATCATTGGTTTTACCATGTCATGTACTAGAAAACGGGAAAAAAATTCCAAGTGCAGTGAAATTGCAAAAAAAGTGCAATCTCACATTTGTTTTTTGCTTGCCTTTTTTGCTAGGTTCACTAAATGCTAAACTGACCTGACATTATGATTCAGGTCATTACGAGTTCATAGACACCTAACATGACTAGGTTATTTTTTTATCTAAGTGGTGAAAAAAATTTCCAAACTTTGCTTAAAAAAAAAAAAAAAAAATAAATTATATATATATATATATATATATATATATATATATATATATATATATATATATATATATATATATATATATATATATATATATATATATATATATATATATATATATATATATATATATAATTGTGCCATTTTCCGATACTCGTAGCGACTCCATTTTTCGTGATCTGGGGTCGGGTGAGGGCTTATTTTTTGCGTGCCGAGCTGGCGTTTTTAGTGATAGCATTTTGGTTCAGATACGTTCTTTTGATCACCCGTTATTGCATTTTAATTCAATGTCGTGGTGACCAAAAAAACGTAATTCTGGCGTTTCGAATTTTATTCTCGCTACGCTGTTTAGCGATCAGGTTAATGCTTTTTTTTTATTGATCGGGCGATTCTGAACGTGGCAATACCAAATATGTGTAGGTTCGATTTTTTTTTTATTGATTTATTTTGAATGGGGCGAAAGGGGGGTGATTTAAACTTTTATATATATATTTTTTTTTTTTCACATTTTTTTTTTTTTTTTTAACTTTTGCCATGCTTCAATAGCCTCCATGGGAGGCTAGAGGCTGGCACAACACGATCACCTCTGCTACATAGCAGCGATCTGATGTTCGCTGCTATGTAGCAGAATTGCAGGTGTGCTGGGAGCACCGACCACAGGGTTGCGCTCACAGCTACCAGTGATCAGTAACCATAGAGGTCTCAAGGACCTCTATTGTTACAAGGTACAAGCATCGCCGACCTCCGATCATGTGACGGGGGTCAGCGATGCGATCATCTCCGGCCGCCCGGCCAGAAGCGGTAGTTAAATGCCGCTGTCTGCGTTTGACAGCCTCTGATGTGCCTCAACTATGAAAATCCCCCACAAACGACACAATTTTGGACATTAGACCCCTCAGAGAACTGATCTAGATGTTTGACGAGCACATTGAACCCTGAGGTGCTTCACAGACATTTATAATGTTAAGCTATGAATATAATAAAATCGCATTTTCTCCACATTTTCACACAAGTGGGTAAAAATGGCACCAAAATTTGTTCCACAATTTGTACTGAAAGTGGCAATACGGAGAGACTCGGGAGGAACAGAGAGGTATTTTCCTCCTAGAGCACAGATTTTCCTAGAACAATTTGTGGACTCCATATAAAAGAGCCCCTAATTGCTAGAAGAGCAGAATCCCCCCCCCCAAATGACCTCCTTTTGGAAATTATACCCCATTGGGAATATATCTACAGGTGTAGTGACGATTTTGACTCCATGGGTATTTTCCGGACACAAGCAGCAATGAATGTTGCCGACTGAATGTTGCAAACTGCCGTTGTTGGGATCAGTACGCTGTAGTGACCAGTACGTTGTCTTTTGTGCATGGAGTTGAAGCTTTTATTGGGAACATTTTACTTAATGATTGGGATCACATTTATCAGACGTTCTACGCTGACCACTTACTTTGGGGTCTCCTTCTATATCTAAGTGACGTGATTCAGATGAAACCTCCCCCCGAGGGATCCATTCATTAAATGAGGCAGCAGTTACTTTGGACTCCGTCTGGCCTCTGTTCAGCGTCCTTTTCAGAAGTGCACAAAACTGTGGCAGACGGCACTTTTATGCAATCCTAAAAAGATGGACACCACCCGATCACAGGTCAGATGACGTCCACAGTGCCTCCATCTGCCTCATTATAGGGAATGTTCCATCGGAATCACATATTTCAAACATTTATATGGAAACCCTGGTATAAGCACTCTGCACAGGATAAATGTGCACCAAGAGCCTTACTGCGATCTTTGGGACGCAGAATGAAAAAAACATTAAAGAATTGTTTTTATTTATTTTTTTCACCGTTCCTCGTGCAGTATAAGTGATTAGGCAACATTCTTCAGGTCAATGCGATTACAGCGATACCAGATTTATAGCGGGTTTTTAGGTTTGGCTGCTGTCACACACTAAAAGACGCTTTTTATTGCAAAAAAAAAATAGTTTTTGCATCAGCATTTTAGAGATATAATTTTTTCATATTTTGGCCTACAGAGTTATGTGAGGGCTTGTTTTTTGCGGGACGAGTTTTTATTGGTACTATTTTCAGACACATGACATTTTTTGATCGCTTTCTATTCCGATTTTTGGGAGTCTGAATGAACAAAAACCGCAATTCAGAATTAGATTTTTTTTTTTTTCCCACAAACTATTTTATAGAAAAAACATTTTTTTTGCATCTCTATTCTGAGAGCTGTAACTTCTATACTTTTCCACTGATGAAGCTGTATGGTGGCTTTTTTTTTGAGGGAGAAGATCACGTTTTCGGCAGTATCATGTTTATTTATAGCCTTTTTGATCGCGTTTTATTCCACTTTTTTTCAGCAGTATGGTTATAAATCAATGTTTTTTTATTGTGCTCACTAAGGCCGTGTTCACATTGCGTTTACAGCAGCCCATTCAACACATACGTTAAACGGGCTGCTATAACGCAAGTGCCGGCATGGCAGCGCGCTAGCGCAGATAGAGCATCTGCTAGCTCTATCTGCGCTAGCGGTGACGGACCCGGAAACGCTGCAGCCCGCGTCTCAGGGTCCGTCACTAAATGACGGCACATGCGTCCGACATTGGATTCAGTGGCGCCGTTAGACGGACTGCTTTACACCATGTTATGCCACGGTGTAACGTAGTCCGTCTAACGGACGGGTTCAACGCAATGTGAACCCAGCCCAACAGGGTTAACTAGGGGGACAATTTTATAGGTCAGGTTGTTCTGGACACTGCAATCCCAAATAAGTACGTTTGTTCATTTTTTTCATACAAATATTTATTTGTGGGTACAATATCTTGATTTTTTTTTTTAAATATTCTTACAATTTTAAATTTTTATACTGTGTGAGTATATAAAACACATATATACACATACACAGCTCAAAAAAATAAAGGGAACAAGCAGCATGTAACTCCAAGTTAAGTCAAACTGTCCACTTAGGAAGCAACACTGATAGACCGTCAATTTCATATGCTTTTTTGCAAATGGAATAGACAACAGGTGGAGATTATTGGCAATTATCAAGACACACTCAATAAAAGAGTGGTTCTGCAGGTGGGGACCACAGACCACTCCTCAGTACCAATGTTTTATGGCTGATGTTTTGGTCACTTTTGAATGTGGGTTGTGCCTTCACACTCGTGTTAGCACGAGATGGACTCTACAACCCACACAAGTGGCTCAGGTAGTGCAGCTCATCCAGGATGGCACATCAGTGCAAGCTGTGGCAAGGTGGTTTGCGGTGTCTGTTAGCGTAGTGTCCAGAGCTAGGAGGCGCTACCAGGATACAGGCCAGTACACCAGGAGATGTGGAGGGGACCACAGAAGAGCAACAACCCAGCAGCAGGACGGCTACCTCCGCCTTTGTGCAAGGAGCACTGCCAGAGCCCCGCAAAATGACCTCCAGCAGGCCACAAATGTGCATGCGTCTGCACAAACTCTTAGAAACCAACTCCATAAGGATGGTCTGAGTGCCTGACATCCACAGATGGGGGTTGTGCTCACAGCCCAACACCATACAGGACGCTTGGCATCTGCCACCGAACACCAGGATTGGCAAATTCGCCACTGGCGTCCTGTGCTCTTCACAGATGAGAACAGGTTCACACTGAGCACGTGACAGACATGAGTCTGGAAATGCCGTGGAGAGCGATCTGCTGCCTGCAACATCCTTCAGTATGACCAGTTTGGCAGTGGGTCAGTAATGGTGTGGGGTGGCATTTCTTTGGAGGGCCGCACAGCCCTCCATGTGCTCGCCAGAGGTAGCCTGACTGCCGTTCTGTACAGAGATGAGATCCTCAGACCCCTTGTGAGACCATATGCTGGTGCGGTTGGTCCTGGGTTCCTCCTAATGCAGGACAATGCCAGACCTCATGTGGCTGGAGTGTGTCAGTAGTTCCTGCAAGATGAAGGCATTGAAGCTATGGACTGGCCCGCCCGTTTCCCAGACCTGAATCCGATTGAGCACATCTGGGACATCATGCCTCACTCCATCCACCAACGTCACGTTTCACTACAGACTGTCCATGAGTTGGAGGATGCCTTAGTCCTGGTCTGGGAGGAGATCCCTCAGGAGACCATCCGCCAGCTCATCAGGAGCATGCTCAGGCGTTGTACAGTAGGGAGGTCATACAGGCACATGGAGGCTACACACAATACTGAGCAACTTTTCCTTGTCATGAGACATTTCCACTGAAGTTGGATCAGCCTGTAATTAAAATTTTCCACTTTGATTTTGAGTATCATTCCAAATCCAGACCTCCATGAGATATTCTTCATTTTGATTTACATTGATAAAGGTTATGTTTTATTGTTCTGAACACATTCCACAATGCAATGAATAAAGATTTGAAACCGGAATATTTCATTTAGAGATATCTAGGATGTGGTATTTTAGTGTTCCCTTTATTTTCTATTTTAGAAAAATAAATAAATAACATTTTTATATATATATATATATATATATATATATATATATATATATATATATATATATATATATATATATATATATATATATATATATATATATATATATACACACACACGCACACACATACATATATACATACACACACACACATATACATACACAGTAATGGCCAGGACACAGGACAGCGGTTGAGTCAACTTTAATCCATCTCAACTGGCTGCAAGGGTGATTGCTATTGCCAACACCTGTTAGGTGCCACAGGTAAGTTACAGGTGCTGTTAATTACACAAATTAGAGAAGCATCACATGATTTTTCGAACAGTGCCAATACTTTTGTCCACCCCCTTTTTATGTTTGGTGTGGAATTCTATCCAATTTGGCTTTAGGACAATTACTTTTGTGTTTTTTCATTTAAGACAAAATAAATGAAGATAATAATACCAAATTTGTTTGCAATCATTTTCAGGAAGAAAATGAGTATTATCTGACAGAATTGCAGGGGTGTCAATACTTTTGGCCTATATATATATATATATATATATATATATATATATATATATATATATATATATATATATATATATATATATATATATACACATATACATAATGTATGTAATATACATACACATATCCATACATACACACAAATATATACCGTATATACACGAGTATAAGCCGAGATTTTCAGCCCAAATTTTTGGGCTGAAAGTGCCCCTCGCGGCTTATACTCGAGTCACGGTCGGCGGGTGAGGGGGAGGCATACTTACCTAGTCCCAGCGATCCTGGCGCTCCCCCTGCCGTCCCAGTCTTCGGTGCTGCAGTTCTTCCTCTATCAGCGGTCACGTGGGACCGCTCATTAGAGAAATGAATAGGCGGCTCCACCTCCCATAGGGGTGGAGCCGCCTATTCATTTCTCTAATCAGCGGTAACGGTGACCGCTGATAGAGGAAGAAGCTGCGGCACCGAAGACAGCTGTCCGGGAGGAGCCGGACGCCAGGACCAGGTAAGTATGTAATATTCACCTGTCCGCGTTCCAGCCGCCGGGCGCCGCTCCATCTTCCCGGCGTCTCTGCGCTCTGACTGTTCAGGTCAGAGGGCGCGATGACGCATATAGTGTGCGTGGCGCCCTCTGCCTGATCAGTCAGAGCGGAGACGCCGGAACGTGACGCCGGGAGCTGCAAGCAAGAGAGGTGAGTATGTGTTTTTTTTTTTTTACTGCAGCAGCAGCAGCGACAATGGCAGAGCTTTCTATGGGGCAATATGAACGGTGCAAGAGCACTATATGGGGCAGAGCTTTCTATGGGGCAATATGAACGGTGCAAGAGCACTATATGGGGCAGAGCTTTCTATGGGGCAATATGAACGGTGCAAGAGCACTATATGGGGCAGAGCTTTCTATGGGGCAATATGAACGGTGCAGAGCACTATATGGGGCAGAGCTATAGGGCAATAATGAACGGTGCAGAGCACTATATGGGGCACAGCTATAGGGCAATAATGGACGGCGCAGAGCACTATATGGGGCACAGCTATAGGGCAATAATGAACGGCGCAGAGCACTATATGGGGCACAGCTATAGGGCAATAATGAACGGTGCAGAGCACTATATGGCACAGCTATGGGGAAATAATGAACGGTGCAGAGCACTATATGGGGCACAGCTATAGGGCAATAATGAACGGTGCAGAGCACTATATGGGGCACAGCTATAGGGCAATAATGAACGGTGCAGAGCTATAGGGCAATAATGAACGGTGCAAGAGCATATATGGGGCAGAGCTATAGGGCAATAATGAACGGTGCAGAGCACTATATGGGGCAGAGCTATAGGGCAATAATGAACGGTGCAAGAGCATATATGGGGCAGAGCTATAGGGCAATAATGAACGGTGCAGAGCACTATATGGGGCACAGCTATAGGGCAATAATGAACGGTGCAGAGCACTATATGGGGCAGAGCTATAGGGCAATAATGAACGGTGCAGAGCACTATATGGGGCAGAGCTATAGGGCAATAATGAACGGCGCAGAGCACTATATGGCACAGCTATGGGGAAATAATGATCTATTTTTATTATTGAAATTCACCGGTAGCTGCTGCATTTCCACCCTAGGCTTATACTTGAGTCAATAAGTTTTCCCAGTTTTTTATGGCAAAATTAGGGGGGGTCGGCTTGTACTCGGGTCGGCTTATACTCGAGTATATACGGTATATATACACACATACGTCATATATACATATACAGTTAAGTCCATATATATTTGGACAGACATTTTTCTAATTTTGGTTATAGACATTACCACAATGAATTTTAAACAAAACAATTCAGATGCAGTTGAAGTTCAGACTTTCAGCTTTCATTTGAGGGTATCCACATTAAAATTGGATGAAGGGTTTAGGAGTTTCAGCTTCTTAACATGTGCCACCCTGTTTTAAAAAGAGACAAAAAGTAATTGGACAGATTAAATAATTGTAAATAAAATGTTCTTTTCTAGTACTTGGTTGAAAACCCTTTGTTGGCAATGACTGCCTGAAGTCTTGAACTCAGGGACATCACCAGACACTGTTTCCTCCTTTTTGATGCTCTGTCAGGCCTTCACTGCGGTCGTTTTCAGTTGCTGTTTGTGGGCCTTCCTGTCTGAAGTTTAGTCTTTAACAAGTGAAACGCTGCTCAATTGGGTTGACATCAGGTGACTGACTTGGCCATTCAAGAATATTCCACTTCTTTGCTTTAATAAACTCCTGGGTTGCTTTAGCTTTATGTTTTGGGTCATTGTCCATCTGTAGTATGAGACGACGACCAATCAGTTTTGCTGCATTTGGCTGGATCTGAGCACACAGTATGGCTCTGAATACCTCAGAATTCATTCGGCTGCTTCTGTCCTGTGTCACATCATCAATAAACACTAGTGACCCAGTGCCACTGGCAGCCATGCATACCCAAGCAATCACACTGCCTCCGCCGTGTTTTACAGATGATGTGGTATGCTTTGGATCATGAGCTGTACCACGCCTTCGCCATACTTTTCTCTTTCCATCATTCTGGTAGAGGTTGATCTTGGTTTCATCTGTCCAAAGAATGTTATTCCAGAACTGTGCTGGCTTTTTTAGATTTTTTTTTTAGCAAAGTCCAGTCTAGCCTTTTTCTTCTTGATGCTTATGAGTGACTTGCACCGTGCAGTGAACCCTCTGTATTTACTTTCATGCAGTCTTCTCTTTATGGTAGATTTGAATATTGATATGCCTAACTTCTATAGAGTGTTGTTCACTTGGTTGGCTGTTGTGAAGGGGTTTCTCTTCACCATGGAGATTATTCTGCGATCATCCACCACTGTTGTCTTCCGTGGGCACCCAGGTCTTTTTGCATTGATGAGTTCACCAGTGCTTTCTTTCTTTCTTTCTCAGGATGTACCAAACTGTAGATTTTGCCACTCCTAATATTGTAGCAATTTCTCGGATGGGTTTTTTCTGTTTTCGCAGCTAAAGGATGGCTTGTTTCACCTGCATGGAGAGCTCCTTTGACCGCATGTTTACTTCACAGCAAAACCTTCCAAATGCAAGCACCACACCTCAAATCAACTCCAGGCCTTTTATCTGCTTAATTGAGAATGACCTAACGAAGGGATTGCCCACACTTGTCCATGAAATAGCCTTGGAGTCAATTGTCCAATTAATTTTGGTCCCTTTAAAAACAGGGTGGCACAGGTTAAGGAGCTGAAACTCCTAAACCCTTCATCCAATTTTAATGTGGATACCTTCAAATGAAAGCTGAAAGTCAGAACTTCAACTGCATTTGAATTGTTTTGTTTAAAATTCATTGTGGTAACATCTATAACCAAAATTAGAAAAATGCTGTCTCTGTACAAATATACATGGACCTAAGAGTGTGAAAATATATATATACATATACACACATACATTTTTTTTTTTTAACCATTACTTTTTGCGGGCTTAATGCTTGTATATCATGGGGATGTAGTAGCATCCCTATGCTATGCAAATTCTCAGCTCTACACTGACAGATTAAGCTGCTGATCATGACATCAAGTCACCAAGGCAATGATTGGGGCTCTGTGCCACACCGCTGGGTCTCAAACCCAAGGGCAAAGGTGCTGTCATCCCATTGCCTCCTCCCGGAATGCTGCAATCCCGTTTGATTGCAGCTTTTGGGGTCTTAAAGTTGCAGTGCATGTATTCATTCTTTTTTTCATTTTGTTTAGAGCTTTTTCAAAGGATTTCCAGGCAGAACAATCCTGAAAAAGACACAGAGTTTCAGCTAAATGAAGTCAACTGACTGCTGTGACTTGGCAAAATTAATATACATACAAGTCCCATGTAACATATGACATAGGCAATGACAATTTTCTGAAAATCATTGCATCATATTACTGACCAATGGTTCAGAAATTGCTTATCCTGTTCTCCCAGGACACCAATAGCCTTCTGTAATAAGATACAGTAAAGGGTTTGACCTCCTGCAGCAAACTTAGATAGCTGTATATTACATATATGAAAAAAAATAAAATAAAAGACGATGCTGATGAGCTCATATAACATTTCATTTTTTTGTCTCAAGTTCACCGTGTACAGGGTTCCGAACAGTGCCGGCCTGAGAGAGTCAGTTTTGTTTTTTTTCATTCTTAATTTATGCAGCATACTGAAGATATTTACAAGGGAAAAGGCCAATACTGGACCATTCCTTTACTTTCTTGCTGCAGAGATGCACAAGAGAACTAGAAAATCTTCACGTGTCCGCACACAATACCACATTCTGATGAAAGCCATCTCTTCTGTCACCCCCATTCACATGAATGCCAGACGCAATTATCAAGTTACCGCCATCCACACTAGGTGGTCAGCCAATCCTGCCAAAATAAAGTTGTTGTTTAACAACATTGCCAGTCTGCAGAGGGCACTTGTTCATTGTAGTCTTCTGATCCCACAGCATCACACTGAAACAATCAAACAGTCTCTTTGCAGTGACCAGGCTACTTCTTCACTGGCAAACAAAAATAACCAAGTCCTGTAGTGAGTTAGGAAAGGTCTGTAGCACAAAACACAGACTAAAAAGGCGCTGTGCATGAGGATATAAGTGCACTGTTTACACAGAGCTTTGCTTTAGGTAAAGACACCTTTCAGATCACATTTGGGGATCCATGGTCTCATACATTTTTTAATCAAAATATATTACACTTTAAAACAATGGATTGGGGAAACACATAGTAGCACACAATCCCTTCTGGTTCATTTGACTACCCACAGATACTATGAACCACTGCATGGTGCCTTTGTGAGGCACTATATTATCCCCTAAATAAAAAAAGAAAAAAAAAGATTTTGGAATAGGTCTTCTGATGCATGCCAGTTTTCCTCATGTGCCTCCAAATAAAACTGCAACCACAGTATGGACCCCTAAGAAGCTGTGGGAGTTGTGTTACAGATTGCTGGAATAATAGAATGTGTCTATAAGACTACTGTGTGTATGCGGTCTTACATTTTCTTTAGGGAAGATTCTAATGTATCTTGTACCAAGATCAGAGGCTCTTTACCACTGTAGGCAGCACGAGTGGCTGAGCCAGCAACTGACTCAATTACCACTGCAGCAGCATCGCTGGACATGGGGATCACTTTAATTTGTTCATTCTGAAAACCTTTGATCTAATTGTCAGCACATTGTTCTGTGGGCCGTGAAAGGACAAAACCACATGAAAAGCTTTGGCTTTAAGGCTATGTGCACACATTGCAGATTTTGCTGCAGATCCACAGAGTTTTTGATGCTGCGGATTCGCAGATGTTTTCCCCGAGTTTACAGTACCATGTAAACCTGGAAAACAAAATCCGCAGTGCACATGCTGCGGAAAAAAAACAACGCGCGGAAACGCAGCGTTGTTTATTCTGCAGCATGTCGATTCATAATAGGAATCCACAGGTGTAAAATCACAGGTGGAATCCGCACAAAATCAGCGGTAAATCCGCTGCTTTTTACCTGCGGATTTCTCAAAACAGGTGCAGAAAAATCCACAGAGGTTCCATCTACGTGTGCCTAAACCCTGTGTACCCTCAAAGAGCACCAATCAGGTAGAGAGTGGAAAATTTTTGCTCTTATTTTATTACTGCTAGTCCACCTAGTATTTTTTTTTTTAATCCATCACATTCCTAGAGTTCCAGAGGCATAGTCCTTTTCATATAGCGCTAACTTTTATTGTCTTTACTGGGGAGGGGGCGGGGTGTTACTCCTAAGATTGTCTGGGGCATTCAATGACTTTAGTCTGGTCTGCATTATTACCCTATGAACAATGCACCCTTGGAAAAACAAACCCATCAAAATTAGAAATAAACAGACCCATATCTCTAAAACAGTAATGCTTATTAAATAAAATATAAAATACTCAGGGGAACAGTGAGAATAAAATACCGTATATACTCGAGTAGTCGACCCGAGGCACCTCATTTTGCCATGAAAAACTGGGAAAACTTATTGACTTGAGTATAAGCCGGGTATGCATTGTTCCCCTCATTCCTATCCTGGTATGCATGGCTCCCCATCCCCATCCTTGTATGCTTGGCTCCTTTTCCCAGTCCTTGTACGCATGGTTCCTATAAAAAAATAAACAAACAAAAAAGAACATCCTACTTACCTTCCCTGCATCTTGTTCTGGCCGGGCAATCACATGTCCCCACTTACTAAGGAAACTAGATGGTAGCCCGATTCCAACGCATCGGGTATTCTAGAATATTGTATGCATAGTGTGCAACAGCCCACGCAGTACATTGCGCAGCCCACGCAGTACATTGCGCAGCCCACGCAGTACATTGCGCAGCCCACGCAGTACATTGCGCAGCCCACGCAGTACATTGCGCAGCCCACGCAGTACATTGCGCAGCCCACGCAGTACATTGCGCAGCCCACGCAGTACATTGCGCAGCCCACGCAGTACATTGCGCAGCCCACGCAGTACATTGCGCAGCCCACGCAGTACATTCGGAATATTCATTACCTTAATGAGCGGAGACACGTGCTCGCTCGGCCGGAAAAGCTGCAGGAACAAGATGAAGCGAGGGCGTGCAGTGAAGGTACGTAGGATGTGTGCTGGAAGCATGCGGGTGTAACCGTGAGCTATAAGAAATGAATATTCACTGCCAGTGCAGTGAATATTCATTTCTCTCTAGCAGAGGGCACAGGCTTTAGCCGCAGCTGCCGACTCCTGTCTCTGTGACCCGCTGCTCCCCCTCCTCCGCCATCTTTCTGGGACAATGTCTCATGTATAAGCCGAGGGGGGCATTTTCAGCACAAAGAAAAATTTGCTGAAAAACTTGGCTTATACATGACTATATAAGGTAGTAGTAAAAACTGTCCAAAACAGAAAAAATGGCTGTGTCTTATTGGACCAGCATTGTGCATATGTTGATAAAAAATATCATGCATATTCTGCAGCAAAAATTGAGTAGTGGTGCAGATTCAAAATCCACATCATGAAATGACATGCAGAGAATTTGCGATCTCACAGTGGATTTTTTTGCAAAGGGTGACTTAATTGCCATTGACATCTGCAGAAGGTCCACAGCCTAAACAAGGGAAGGAAATGTTACCATGTTGTGTAAACTAACTTGTAATACTGCATGTTGCCTAAATATTATAGAGTAACATTCTTGAAGTATAGCTATAAAAAACATATCTAACAATATTTTGCATTCTCATTTTACAGAACAAATATGGCCCCAACTGCAAGTTTCACAAGCGAATTGAGGAAAATGGATATAATACCTACTCTTCTTTAATATGGTGTTACAATGGACATTTCATGTACCTGGATTTAAGAGGCAATGTACTTAAAAACTGGCCAGCAGAACCCGTCTCACATTATTCTACACATTTCTTAGGCTAATGTTCACACTTTGCGGATTTTGCTGCGGATCCGCAGCGGATTTGACCGCTGCGGATCCGCAGCAGTTTCCCATGAGTTTACAGTACAATGTAAACCTATGGGAAACAAAAAACGCTGTGCACAGGCTGCGAAAAAAAACGCTCGGAAACGCAGCGGATTACATTCCACAGCATGTCACTTCTTTACTGCGGATTTTCACCTGCTCCAATAGGAAAATGCAGATGAAAATCCGCATAAGAAACCGCAGTAAAAACCGCGATAAATCCACAGTAAAAACCGCGATGGGTTTTCACTGCAGATTTTAGAATTCCGCTGCGAAAAAATCCGCAATGGAATCCGCAAAGTGTGCACATAACAGTAAGGCTATCAATATGATTGTTCTGCAAGTCATTAAAGACTCCTTCAGTCAAATCTTTCCTTAGTTGGCACCCAAAGTAATCATTTTAAGAAAAATGAAATGCACAGGAGATTGTGTGAATTTCCAACACAATCCAAGTGTACACTCATTGTAAACTAAGCAAAGATAAAAACAAATAAATACATTTGTACATAAAATACAAAATACTGTAAAACTGAAAAAAAAAAAAATAGATTGCCTTTATCCTAGAAGGAACAAGCAACACAAAAAACTTGATTGTAGATGGATTCACAATGGAATAAAATGGACATTGAATGATGAAATATGCATGGTAGAACAAATCATTACTGTCCTATGGCCCAAACTGTAGGCGATCTTAGCACAAGTTTCCTTTGGAACCACGGCCACCTCACTTCTACAGGTAGGAAACAAAATGCACTTCTTTAAACATTGTGCAGTAACTCCTCATGCCAAGAGCACCATTAATCAAACTTGTTTAATTTAATGATTTAAAACCTCAAAGCAGTAAAAAATAAAAATGATAAAAAGGAGTTATCACACCTCTATATTTTAAAAGAGGAAACCCAAACCCATTGGACAAAAAAAACAAAACAAAAGTCACACCCACGCAGTCTCTTCCATGCCAGACTATGAAGGGGGAAATTAAATTGATTAACAGTTTGGTTCTTAGCTGTTCCACTTGGGAAGGAGAGAGAGAGACACTTGGACTTAATCCCCATCTGTCTTGGTGTCCTGTTCAGGGAACTCATGGGCAGGGTTCCCTCTTCGGCTCTATATGCAGTGTTAAGAAAGCAGCAGATGAGAGGGTGGTGTAAGGAGCTGGTGTCCAGCAGCTGCTCCCCCCTCCCCATCTCTGGTGCTCAGGAATTATTGGCAGAATTATTTTCCTCAGTAGGGGAGGTGGAGGATGAAGATGAAGCAGAGGAAGCCGAGAAATTCAGATCTGTTAGTCCCGGGGGATTGGTGGCTGTGTTCTGACCACTCAGGCTTTTCCTACATACAGGGCATGTATCATGCTGTTGGAAAGAAAATAAGATTTGTTAGGTTGTGGGTAAACCCATGCACTCCTAGCAAATATCTTCATGTACATAAAATGTAAATAGACACCATTTACAAAACTCTAAAAAATAAATAAATAAATCAATTATGTGATCAGAAACAAGAAAACATAAGAATTGTGTAAAGAATTTAATTTTGGTAGAGCAGCAGTTACAATATCTGTGAAAATGTAATACAATGCAATGGATTCCGTCAACTCATGCTTTCTATCATTTTTACATACAAATATGGCTTATTACATACTAGATGGTGGCCCGATTCTAACGCATCGGGTATTCTAGAATATGTATGTAGTTTATTTATGAAGGGTTAAGAAAAATGCAATGAAAACACAGGATTTTCCGGGTAAAATATATACATTATCAGCGAAACATGGTTCAAATCCCGTGCCAATACACGGCCGGACTGCGCCTGTCGCTGATTGGTTGCGGCCGTCCGGGTGCGACCAATTAGCAAAGCGTGGTTCAAATCCCTTGCCAATTCGTGGCTGGACTGCGCCTGTCGCTGATTAGTTGCGGGAAGCTGGCGAGACCAATCAGCGACACGGGATTTCCGTTACAGACAAGCAGACAAAATCAGATGATTATATAGTAGATACTCGATGCGTTAGAATCGGGCCACCATCTAGTATTCATATACTCGAGTTTGCATCTCGGCTTTGGGAAAATGGCCGCCGCGATCTCCAATGCGCACGCGCGGCATCCCGCGGCCATTTTCCTGAAGCCCCGTGCAGCAGAGCACTCGATCTGCGCACGCGCGGCCCCAGGAAGATGGCCGCCCCCACCGACGAAAGGGATGACAGCGCAGATCGCGCGCTGCTTGTTCACGTGCCCACAGTGGATTAGTCACCTCAACATGCGGACACCACTACGCCACCAACGTAAAGCTGAGGAAGAACCAGCGCTGTGAACACGCCCTCCCGACCTGACCAGCCTGATTGACAGGCGAAAACGGCGACTTTGGTAAGTTATTTCTCAGCATAGGTGGGGAATCGGGGTACACTACATACACTATAGTAACGCACAGCGCAGGCCCTAATTAACAGTATTTATATCTCAATCTCAAAAAACGGGGTGACAGGTTCCCTTTAAGGGAACTTCTGTCAGGGGTTCAAAGGGAGGTTTGGTTAGAGCGTTTAATACAAGGTTTAGATCCCATGGAGTAGAATTGTGGAGGGGAATAGGCCTGGACCTACTTGAGGCTTTAATAAATCGCATGACCCACCGATTTTTGGCCAAATCATAATTATACAGTGCTCCTAAGGCTGCCACCGGAACCTTTAGAGTGCTTGTAGCCAACCCTCCTTCCAGACCTTTCTGTAAGAACTCAAGGATTTTTCCTATTGGAATCTCCTCGGACGGGTCTGCACCTGATAGCGACAAAAATTTTTTCCACACTTTCCCATATATTCTAGTGGTTACGGGTTTTCTACTCTGTAATAGAGTGGACACCAAGTTGGGAGAGAACCCTTTATCCCTTGGCAAACTCCTTTCAAAAGCCACGCTGTCATGTGTAAATTCTTTACATTGGGGTGGAATACCGGACCCTGGGACAAAAGGTTCGGGGTGTCTGGTAGAACCCATGGACTTGATATGGACATTTTTCTTAGCCAAGAAAACCATATTCTGCAGGGCCAAAATGGCGCTATTACTATCACTGTAGCTCTCTCCTCCCGAATTTTCCTCAATACTAAGGGGATGAGCGACATTGGAGGGAACGCATAGGCGAGATGATAGTTCCAAGGAATTGTCAGTGCGTCTAGAGCTACAGGGTTCCCCCGGGGATCGATTGAGCAGAATGTTTTTACTTTGTGGTTTTGACTGTTCGCGAATAGGTCTATTTCTAGTAAACCCCAGAGATTCACGATTTGATCGAAGACCGACTGGTTTAGCTCCCACTCCCCCTGCTTTAAGCATGTTCTGCTCAGGAAGTCTGCAGTTTGGTTTTCTGAGCCCTTTAAGTGAAGAGCTGTCAAGGACTTTAGACTGTTCCGCTATGAGGAAGATGGATTGGGTTACCTCCATCAATGCTCGACACCTGGTGCCCCCTTGGTGGTTTAGGTATGCGACCACAACTTGGTTGTCCGAAAATACCTTTACGTGATGGGAATGGAGGAGATATAGAAAGTGTGTTAGGGCCAGTTTTACTGCTAACAGTTCTTTCATGTTGGAAGAAGTTAGCTCTTGACTTTTGTTCCAATTCCCCTGTGCCACTTGATTGTCTATATGTGCTCCCCAACCCCAGGGGCTTGCATCAGTCGTTAGAATCTTTTCTGTCGGTAGCGCCCAAGGAACCCCTTTGGTTAAATTCCCTGGGTCTGCCCACCATACTAGGGAGTGTATCGTGTTTGGTGATATACTTAGCTGCCCGTCTAAATTTCCGTGCACAGATATGCCTGAATCTAAAGTCTCCCATTGTAGATCCCGGGAATGACATTGTGCCCACTGTACGGCCGGGATACAGGCAGTCATGGAGCCCAACAGGGACATTGATTTCCTCAGAGTAGTGACTGGGGATACCGTCAGCTGTAACACTGCCTGTGTCATTTTTTGCATCTCTCTCCTGAGGAAGATAGCATTTCTGCGTGATCGAGTCTAGGACTATCCCTAAGTACTCCTGTACCTGGGATGGCACCATCTTGGACTTGGGTATGTTTAGCAGCCACCCTAGACTCGACAGTGAACCCATGACCAGATTCAATTGTTGTTCGCAATGTTGAAATGAGTTCCCTACCACGAGGAGGTCGTCCAGATAGGGAACTATTAGGATATTCTGTTCCCGTATGTGGGCCATTACCTCTGACATTATTTTCGTGAATACCCGAGGAGCGACGGCTATCCCGAAGGGGAGAGCCCGGAATTGGAAGTGTTTTACTTCCCCCTGGATATTCACTGCCAGTCAGATATTTTTGATAATCTCTGTGGATGGGCACATGGTAATATGCGTCTCGTAAATCTATAACAGTCATGAAACACAAGGGAAAGAGTATTCTCACGCAAGATTTTATTGTCGCCATTTTGAAATGTTGTATCTCTAGGAAACTGTTTAATTTTTTGAGATTTATGATCGTTCTGTATGATCCGTCCGGTTTCTTGCGGAGGACGAGAGGCCTCTTTCCTGGTATAGGACTTCTTGCAATACACCTTTCTGGATTAGGTTCAGAATTTCCTTCTGGAGAGCTGACTGTTCGTGTGATTGTTTTTGAGACGTTATCATGAAGGAGTTGCCGGGAGGGATACGAAATTTGAATTTGAGGCCTTCTCGTATAATACCTAGAATCCAAGGACTGTTTGAAATTCTTTCCCAGGCTGGAAGAAACTCGGCTAGTCTCCCTCCGACCCGGGGAGTACCTTCATTGAGATTTTTTATTATCTGGAAGGGGGGGTTTGTTGAACAAGAAGCCCCTGTTTTTGTTCCTTCTGTCTTCCCATCCGTCTTTATTCCCTTTTGGGGGTCTTCTCCGCATGAACTTTCTGTTCCGAAAGGAACGCCTATATGACTGGTTAGGGAACCCGGGGAAAGATTTCTTTTTATCTCCTGCTTTGTCGAGGATGTCGTCCAATGTTGATCCGAACAGAAATTCACCTTCGCAAGGTATTGAGCATAACTTGGTCTTTGTTTGCAAGTCCCCCGGCCAGCACTTTAGCCACAGGGCACGTCTTGCGGCGTTTGAGAAAGAGGCCGATCTGGCTGCTAATCTCGCTGAGTCCACCGAAGCGTCCGCCAAAAAGGCTGCCGCCCCTTTCATCATGGACACGGACTTCTGGATTGTTTCTCTTGAAACTTTCCCCTTTAGTTGGGAATCCAAGTGCTCAAGCCATACCATTAAGGAACGGGCCGTACAGGTGGCTGCGATGGCTGGTTTTAGACCACCTCCTGCTCCTTCCCAGGAGTTTTTTAAGAAAGTCTGCTTTTTTGTCCATCGGATCCTTTAGAGTGCCCATGTCCTCGAAGGGCAGGGCAAATTTTTTAGAGGCCTTTGCTATGGCCACATCCAGTTTGGGTGCCTTGCTCCAGGATGAGCAGGCTGGGTCATCGAACGGGTATTCTCTTGGGGGTCAAGAGAACTTTTTTATCCGGTTTTTTCCATTCTTTCTTGATCAAAGAATGAATTTTCTCATTTATTGGAAATACTCGTCTTTTCTTTTGTTCTAATCCGCTGAACATTATGTCCTGTGCTGTTCTTTTAGGACGTTCGTCTACCAGACCCATGGTCGTTCTGATGGCCTTCACCAGTGTGTGTCTCTTCGATGGGGAAGCAACTGCGTCTCCCCTCTGATGATAGTGAAGAGGTCTCGGATGTCGACGAATCGTTAGAGTCAGATGTTTCACTTTCTGATTCTTCTATGCTAGATTCAGGGGACTTATGACCTGATCTATGTTTTTTCTTCGGGATTTTAATGCCTTTGAGGGCACTCTCCACCTGATTTTTTATTAGTGTTTTCAGGTCTAATGCGAACGCCGGGGATTCCTCCTGAATGGTTTTTTCTATGCAAGATTCGCATAGCTTTTTTTCCCAGGAGGAAGGTAGCTCTTCCAAACATATCGCACACACTTTGTGCTTTGATTTGTCTGTACATTTTCTTCCCTAGGAGAAAGAGTAATCACGTATTACATTATTACTTTCACGTAGATCACTCACCCTTAGTGAATAAGAGAAACAGTCTCTGGCCTCGGGACTATATCTGCTGGATTCGTCACCGGTCGCGTAGTTTTTTCAGAGACTCTGCTGCGTTGTGACCCTGAGCGTCCGCTGCTGCTGCGCTGCTGGGAAGGAGCGTTTCCCTTGCGCTGATGCTGTGAGCGCGGGTGCCGCTGTACCTGTACTTGCTCAGGCGATGATTGCGCACACTCCTGTGCCTCTTGCTGCTCTTTATCGCTCATAGTGGCTCCACTCTGCGTTTTTAGCAACGAGGAGGTTTTTTCCACGCTTTTCCCTTAGGGAACGCTCTTTTTAAATTTGCCGCCGGTAGAAGCGGCAATCTGCGCATGCGCGCGCGTCACTTCCGGTTCGCGGCACAGGCGCCCCATAGGGAGGATATTATCGGGGACGCCTGTGCGCGCGTTCTATCGTTCCGCCCCCGTCCTGCTGCCCCCCGCACTTCCGGTTTAGGCGGCGGTGTCCGGCGGTGCCATGGCCGCATTTGCGCGCTCTAGCGCTCCTGTGCCCCTCATGGTAGCGTAGCCGCCGCTACCTCCATGTACCGTTCAGCGGTACAGAGGCTATATCGGTGACCGCCGTCACCTGCCTCTTTCCTCCCCTTTTTTTTTTTTTTCACGGGGAAGGCAGGCTCGAACCTCTTCACTGCCTCCCCCTGCTACACTCACCCATAGGGCCCGCCGACCCCAGCGGTGGTGCTTCAGGGTCGGAAGAAAAAGGGGGGAGAAAAACCTGCTGGATCCAGGCATGACAGGGCGCCCCCTGTCAGGAACCGACCGGCCAGCTCCCTGGAATCCCACGAAGAATCCTTCAGGTACGTGCTGTAGGTTCCCCGTCAGGGACAGGAAACCAACTGATGTGGGAGAGAGGTACGCCCTTTTTCATCTGTAGGTTTCCTGTCCCTGGGGGCGGACCCCTCTCTCCGTGGTGCCATCATGGGGATAGAGAAAGCAAGAATGTTAGGAATGGAGTAACGTAGTGGGGGAAGCCCATGCTTTGCACCATGAAAAGAAAACCTTCCAGGTGTGATGATAAATACGTGCTGAGACGGATTTGCGGGCACTAATCATGGTAGTGGCAACCTTTTGTGAGAACCCGGGCCTGCGTCAGAATCCAAGATTCAATGGCCAGGCCGTTAAATACAGGACCCCCGAGTTCTGGTGGTAGATCGGGCCCTGAGATAGTAGATCTGGGTGTTCTGGAAGCCGCCAAGGAACCTCGGTGAGAATCTGCACTAGGTCTGCGTACCATGACCGACGAGGCCAATCTGGAGCAACAAGGATTGCTGGAACTCCCTCTGTCTTGATCTTCCTGACTACCTTCGGGAGCAGTGCCAGAGGGGGAAACAGGTATGGGAGACGAAACTGGTTCCAAGGTAGAACTAACGCGTCCACGGCGATAGCCTGTGGATCTCGATACCGGGCGTCAAACTTGGGTACCTTGGCATTCATTCCAGAAGCCATCAGGTCCACGTCCGGGGTTCCCCCATTAATGAAATATTTGCTGAATCACCTCGGGATGGAGAGACCACTCCTCGGATGCAAGGCCCTGACGACTGAGAAAATCCGCAGCCCAGTTTTTCTCGCCCAGAATGTGGACTGCCGAAATCAGAGTGGTTCTTTTCGGCCCACTCGAGAACCTGTTTTACCTTGTGCATGGCTGCCCTGCTGCGGGTACCCCCTTGATGATTTCTGTAGGCCACCGCTGTGGCATTGTCCGATTGAATCCGGACAGGGCGGCCTGCTAGAAGATGATGAAAATGTTGCAGCGCCAGCTGAATCGCCCAAATCTCCAATAGATTGATTGGGAGGGTTGACTCCCGCGAGGACCAGCGTCCCTGTGCGGTGTGGTGGCAAAACACTGCTCCCCAACCGAGAATACTGGCATCTGTCGTGACTACAAGCCAATGGGCTGGGGAAAAGGGTTTCCCTCGTCGTAGAGAAGGGCTCATTGACCACCATGCAAGAGCCTGTCAGACTGCAACTTATGTTGAGAGAATACAGATTGTTGTACCATGCTGCCAACAGTGCATGTTGGAGAGGACAGAGATAGAATTGCGCAAAAGGTACTGCCTCCATTGCTGCCACCATCCTTCCAAAAACCCTCATGCAGAACCGGATTGTATGGTAGGTCGGCCAGCGAAGGATCCTCACCTCTTTTCAGAGGGTCAGGACCTTGTCCCGGGGTAGGATTGTCAACCCTTGTGAGGTGTTGAAGATCATCCCTATAAAAGAGATTTTCTGAGATGGTACAAGGGACGATTTCTTTAGATTCACCAGCCACCCTAGACTAGAAAGAGTATCCAGGGTAATGTTGACATTTTACTAGCAGGCTCGAAAAGACTGCCCCCTGAATAGGAGGTTGTCTAGATATGGCATATGCTGCCATGATCATTGTAAACACCCTGGGTGCAGTGGAAAGCCCGAAAGGTAAGGCTGAACTGAAAATGTAGGTTGCCTATGGCAAAACGTAGAAATTTTTGATGCGAAGGGAATATGGGAATGTGAAGATAAGCATCTTGAATATCTATTGAGGCTAAGAATTTTCCATTGTCGCAATGACTGACCGGAGAGATTCCATTCGAAAGTGACGAATGTTGACAAACCTGTTTGATCTGTAAGGCTCATTCTGGACCTGAAAAGTTTAGTCTTTTTTTGGAACTCTAAACAGGTTGGAATAAAACCCCTGAGATCGCTCTTCCTTCGGGATTGGAGTGATGACCCCGCGGAGCCGAAGGGATTCTACAGTTCTGAACAAGGCTTGTACCTGGGATTCTGAGCAGGGAACATGGGAAGGAAAGAACCGGCATGGGGGGAGACTGAGAAACTCTATTTTGTACCCTGAGGACACTAGATCCCTTACCCACCTGTCGTGAACCACCGTGAGCCAGGACTGATGAAACAAGAGTAGATGGCTGCCTCCATTCATTTGGACGAAAACCTATGGGACCTAGATCCCCTTGACCTTGGTAGCTGGAACCACATTCTTCCCAACGGGTTGGCCCTGTAGGAGATCTGATGATCTCTGTCCTGATTAGGTCGACCTGGGACAGCGGGGTTTGACACTGGGGTCCACCTGGAGTTCCGAAAGGATTTGTAACGAGCCTGAAAATTGCAACAAAAGGGTTGTTTAATCTTTTGCTGTGGGAGAAAATTGCTTTTCCCCCCCCATGTGGCATCAGAAATGAGCTGATCCAGTTTTTCCCCAAATAAAAATCGACCACCTTGATAGGGGAGAGTTGTAAGGGATTTTTTCGAGGTAGAATCCGCCCGCCATGTTCTCAACCAAAGGGCCCGTCTAATGGCAATTGTGTTTGTGTCAGCTAATGCCGCACCATTCGCTGCATCCAAAGATGCATTAATCAGGTAGCTCTTAGCTAGAGCTATCTGATTTGACATCTGCGTCCGCTCCGCCGGTAGGTCCCTCTCCTGTAGAGCCTTAGTTAAAGATTCTGACCAAAACATCATGGCCTTAGCTACCCAAGTCGCCGCAAAAGAGGGCGAGAGGGCCGAACCTGAAGCCTCGAAAACTGAATGGGCCAAACTTTCTATGAGCCGATTAGTTGGATCCCTAATAGAGGAACCGTTGGGAAGGGATAACTGTGTTGGAGGCCAAACGAGACACCGGTGGATCTACCAACAGGGATTCTGCCCACTTCTTACGCAGCTCAGGGGATCTGGTATTTAGAGCCTCTTGTCCCGAGAACCGCCTGTCCGGATGCTCTCTGATGTTGGACTAAGTCCTCAAACTCAGGGTGAGTGGAAAACACCCTATGAGGCTGCTTGATCTTCTTGCATGATGCCTCATGACCCGAGGCCAAGGTAGATTCGTCCTCTATACCCAAGGTTTGGTTGACGCCCTCAATTCGGCTGTCTACTGACTCCTGATAATCAGGTGCCTCAAAATCGAGGGACCCTTCAGAATCGTAGTCTGAACCATGTTCACTAACCTCCACTGGTGAGTGTGAACGACAGGCGGAACTGAAGGATGCAGATGCACCTGATGGACCGCGGGAGATGCTGTATGGGTTCGCTTCCCCGTGTCTGCCTAGTAAGAGCACGGCCCCTGCAGGCCGGAGGTTCCAGTGAGTCGGAAGACCTCACCAAGGTAGAAAAATCGCTGTCCCTGGCCTCAGCTGGGGTTTGGAGGGACTCGATTGCCTTGGTTAGGGACGTCATAGATTGCGACAAGGACGTGACCCATACCGGGGGAGAAACTACAGTTTCTGCCCGAGTGGCAGGGGAGGGTTTCTGAGCGTGTTTGGAATCACAGGCCTCACAGACGATTACTCTGGGCATGCAGAAAAGTGGAACGACAGGCTACACATGCAGTGTATAAAACCGTGTGAGACTTGGTCCTTCTAGACATGGTGACCATGCTGATGCTATAAACAGTGTTTTAGATATGCTGCAAAAAAACAGATATGGCAGCTGTCAGGCTGGGGAGAGTAGAACTTACCCCAGTCCTGTGTCCCCGTCCGTCCTGTGGAACCTGTCACAGCGCGACGCAACCGCGCTGTTTCCTTAAAAAGGAGCGCTTCCTTGGTGGGTGGTCCCGCCGGAAAGGGCAGAGTTTTCAGTCCACGGCCTATGGGGATCTGAAGCCGGCCTAAATCCACCCCCCCCCCCCCTTCCCATGTTAACTGCGGGGTTGCGGGGGGCAGCGCCTACAGCCGATGACACGGCCGGAAGGGGCAGGACTTCCGCCCATGGCCTAAAACGGCAGAGGCCGGGGCCTAGATTTTTCTCTCCCCCAGCGTTTGGCAGGGAGAGGGAGGCAGGACCCGCCGGCCGATGACGCAACTGGAAGGGGCAGGACTTCCGACCGCGGCCTGCCTCGGCAGACGCTTGGCCCAAAAATGTATCCTGACCTGCCCGACGATAAAGAGGTGAACAGGCGCCGGGATCCCTGCGGAGTGGCGCTGCCAACGGCAGAAAAAAACGCAGCGCCCGCTGTTCCCGGGATGCTGCTGCTGCAGGAACCCTCCCAGCCCCCCCACCACACGATGGAGCTTAAGGTCAAAGGGGGGCTGTTAGAAAGGACGGTGCAGGCACCCTAACTCCATCTTCCCTTCAGGGGATGAGGAGAGGGACCATCCGCCTCCTTTATATCACCACTGTCTACGCATTGGTGATGCAGTGGAGGCCGCACAGACACTACATATGCACCTGTACAGCCTAGGGTTTCGTTACCTTAGGGAGGTCAGGGCTGAGTCCGGCAACGAGTCCCACGTTGCGGGAAAGGATACGTGGAGGCGACACTCCACATGCTCGCCTGTTGTTGGTTTGGAGAGATCGGACCCCTTCAAAAGGGTCTGTCGCCCCTGTCTCATTTCCATGTGAAGAGAAGAAATATGGAGAGTCTGAAAATCAGACCTGTGCCTCCTTCAGACACTAAGCATAAACTGGGTTTGCCTTCGGCCCGTGCCAGGGTGTGTACGACGGAGGAGTAGCTAAACTTTTTTTTTTTTTTTTTTTTTTTTTTTTTTTATGTTTACTTAGTGTCAGCCTCCTGGCGGCAGAAGCATACACCCACAGTCCTGTGTCCCCCAATGAGGCAAAGGAGAAAACCTAGAAGCAACCAACAAAAATAAAATTATGTGGCTTGCATAAAAGTGTAAACACCCTCAAATAATTTGAGGTGTGCTTGTGTTAAAAATTAGTCAATCACATTTAAGCTTATGTTAAATAGTAGTCAGTACACTGCTGCCATCTTTTAAAGAGTGGGTAGATTTTAATTTTGTAGATCAACAGCACTCATGAACATAAGAAACTTTGTAATATATCTTATCAATGAAGCATGCATCTATCTCCTCTGGGACTGATCTTATTTTCATAATTCTCAATTCTCTAGTAAAATGTGTATTCAGTGAGTGTGGGTTACATTACTGAGATCGGAGAGGACATTCGCTATGGATAAGATTCGCTCGAAAACAGGGGAGCGGTTCGCTTTTAGCTCTTGCTTCCTCCCCTTTACGTGGAATCTTGTCTGTAGTAACTTATCTCCTATCTTAGTAATGTATCAATCCGTCTTCACATACAATTTTTGCTGCAGAACTGAGCATTTTGAGAATAAAAGATCAGTCCAGGGGGAGAAAGATGCTAATTTCTCTGATAACATATTACAAAAGTTTCTCATTTTCACGTGTGCTATTCATTTATGAAATAAAACGATAGATACTCTTTAAAAGGGATTCCGATTAACCTCACATAAGATGTAGCCGTTAGTAGGATTTCCTAGCCATTTTCTTATCTGTCTACGGACCACAGCATAGGACCTTATTGTTGAAAGTTATCAGTCAGAAGAGGGCAATACAATTTCCAAGGCATTAGACTATGGAACACTGTGGAGACTGCAATCATGAAGTAGCTTAAATTTGTCACAACAGTGACATTACCTAGAACTGGATGTCCCTCAAAAAATGCTGAAAATACAAGAAAATTTTCCAAGAGGCCTACAGCAACATTTAGGCTGTGTGCACACATAGCAGATGTTTCACGGTTTTTTTTCGCTGTTTTTCACTATAAAAACGGTATAAAACCGCCAAAAAAAACGCTCACATTAAGCATCCTATTTAATAGAATGCAATCCGCATTTTTTGTGCACATGCTGCATTTTTTTTCCTGAGCGGATTCGCATTCCAGAAAAAAACGCAGCATGTTAATTAAATTTGCGGAATCGCGGGGATTCCGCACACCTAGGAATGCATTGATCTGCTTACTTCCTACATGGGGCTATGCCCTCCATGCGGGAAGTAAGCAGATCATGTGCAAGTTGGTACCCAGGGTGGAGGATAGGAGACTCTCCTCCACGAACTGGGCACCATATAATTGTAAAAAAAAAAAAAAAAAAAAAAAAATTAATTAAAATAAAAAAAAAAATCGTGATATACTCGCCTTCGATGGCCCCCGGAGTCTTCCTGCCCCTCAGTGCTGCATGCGGCCGCTTCCCTTCCTGTAGATGGTGTGTGAAGGACCTGCGATGATGTCACGTCACATGACCGCGACGTCATCGAAGGTCCTTCACACACACCATCTATAGGAACGGAAGGCGCCGAGATGATCGGCTGTTTGCGGTAGGTGAGTTTTTTTTTTTTTTAATTATTTTTAACATTCTATCTTTTACTATTGATGCGGCATAGGCTGCATCAATAGTAAAAAGCTGGTCACACTTGTCAAACACTGTTTGACAAGTGTGACCAACCTGTCAATCAGTTTTCCAAGCGATGCTACAGATCGCTTGGAAAACGCTAGCATTCTGCAAGGCAATTATGCTTGCAAAACGCTAGTTTTCTGCGGGAATATGCACGCCAATTCTGCATGCGATATTCCTGCGGCAGGAGGCACAGAATTTTCTGCGGCAATTCTGCAACGTGTGCACTTAGCTTAAAGGAACTGCAGGAATTTCTGGCAAGTATTGGTTGTGTACTGCATGTGGAAACAATCCCCATATTCTTTATATGCCTGACCTGTGGGGGTATGACAAGACAAGCATTTTCTTGGGAAAAAAAAAAAAAATTAAAATAAAACAAAAAAAAAAAAACCCCATCTAAGCCCAGCTATGTTTTATAAAAACCTACATCAAGTCTTCCAAATGTTTATTTCAAAATGTGTACAGATCTGATGAGAACAAGGTTGAACTTTTGGCAATAATTCCAAAAGAAACGTTAGGCGCAAAGTCAACACAGTGCATTATCAAAAACACCATGCCCACATTGAAATATAGTGAATGCAGCATTATTTGTGACAGTTAGAACTGGAAATATTATCAAGGGGGAGTGTAAAGAGTTCCAAACATCAGCCGATTTTGTATCAAAACCTTAAAGAGAAGGTGCCACCAGTTTTTTTTGTAGTTTTGTTTTTTTGTGAAATTAAGCTTAAAATAGTAAATAAAATGTATTAATGCAATGTTTGCACTGTCTGCAAACATTTCTACATGAAAAATATTATATATTTTCTTACTATATATATATATATATATATATATATATATATATATATATATATATATATATATATATATATATATATATTGACCACTAGGGGGAGCATTTTCCGTTTTAGACCTCAAGCAGCTATAGTAAGACTTACCAGCTTTACTCTTTGCTGGAAAATTGGGGCAGTAACTGCTGACATCACCATTTCCCTCGCCTTTTGGGTGGTCTAATATCCCTGGGGCAGAATGAAGAGCAGCATCACAGGGCAGAGCCATTTTGTGTGTGATTGCCCAGCAGTTACTGCATCAGAAACACAGCTACAGAGTTTACAAAAAAGCAGAACACAGTGGGCTAAGCAGCATGGTAGACTGGAGGAAAAGTGAAGACATCTGGTGTGTATGGAGCAGCATTATCTGAGCAGAGCTGTCTGTGACTCATCCCTCCATAAGATAAGAAGGAGGAGATCCAGGTCTGCAGAGAATGGCCAGGCATTGTGGAGGGAGGCGAGAGATACATTGTATGGCAGAGAGAGAGAGGCAGGCTGTGAATGCAGCTTACCGGAGATCACAGGGTCTGTGTGTGAGGAGGCGGAGACAGAGCAGGACGTGCAGTGCCTGGAGTACAGAGGAGCATGGAGATAAATCACCCGCACTCCCCACCTTTCAGTATGACAATGACGTAAGCATACTGCCATCTCAATAAAAGAATGGCTTTGCGAGAAGATTATCAAAGTTTTAGAATGACCCAAACCTCAATCCAATTGAAAACTTGTACGTGACCTAAAGAGGGTTGTACATAGAAGATGCCCTCAAAGTCTGCCCATTCTTCATTGCAGTAACACCCCAAATTTGTCGAAGACTTCCATTTCTACATGTACCATGCTGATAGACTCCTTCTCAAAAAGGCTGAATGCTGTCATAAGTTCAAAGGGTACTTCAACTGGGTATTCAAAAAAGTGTGTGTATAGGGAACCACTTTATTTTAGTTCTATGAAATTTATTTTACAAAATAAAACCCTTGCATTTTAACAATTGGTTGTAGACTACTGTATGTGTCCAATCAATATATTAGGATTTTGTTATAACAACCACTGACATGGACAAAGTCCTATTAATTTGCAGATCTTTCCAGTCTGTCCTGGAAATGTGGAACAAGATATGACAGATGTAGCTCATCTGCACAGCTATATCACTGTTGTGTTCAGCCAGCCAGTGGAAATCATGTTGTGGTACATCTAATAAAAAAGGAGAAGGAAATGTATTTCATACTGACCTGCTCTAACCAGGGGATGATGCAGTTATTATGAAATAAGTGATTGCAAGGAAGCTGCCTCACATTTTCGCCAACTGTATAATCCTCCTTACATACCGGACATTCCAATCCAGATCCTGGGGAGTACAGAAACATAAGCACAACTTTAAAAAACAAACAAGTATTCAAAGATCAATCTCACCTATTTAGAAGCTGTATAAATACCAGCATGTACAATGAACACTTGTTCAAAACACTGACAATCTGTACTTTGAAGTGTTTTATGGATATCATACATTAGTGCTGCGCAATGCAGAAGAGGAGTATCTTTTACCTATGAGCCATGTACTAGTCAGCATGGTAAATGTTGCAGAGTTTTGTTAAATCACTGGCAAGTATAGTTTTAAAAAGGTATGAGCAGCTGCTATAAAAAGAAAAAAAGGGAAGCACAATTATTTTATTTATCATTTTGTGCAATCATAGTTAGGGTCCATCAGTGCCATATAAGTATTATGCATGTGCTGCAGCAATAAGGGACAAAGGTGCAGAACACTTGTTCCTATTTGCCCATTATCTTATAAAAAATATATATTTGATGTCCAATGCTGTCAATTGCTAAACAAAATACCTTTTTATAGTAACCATTAAAAAGGGCATAAGAAAGCCTAACGGTAAGTTCACATTAGGCTTTTTTTCAGCGTTTTCTGCAGCAAAAGTGGATCTCTTGGCGGGAAAGAAACTGCAGAAAAAAAACAGGTTTTTCTTGCGTTATTTGCTGCGGATTTGGCATGCTAGATTTGTCTCTTGTGCATGCTGATAAAGTTTAGTGTTGGAAGAAAAATCCTGTTCTACAGAATCAGGTTTTGGCACAAAAAAAAAGCAGCAAAACCTGATGCCATTGTTTTTACCACCCATTCATTTCAATCGGTGAAAAACACTGTAAGTAGTGACATGCTCCTTTATGTAGTTAAAAAAAAAACAAACAAAAAAAAAAAACCTACTGATAACAAAAACCAAGCTGAGTGCATGAGATTTCTGAAATCTCAGAATTTGCTGGTACTGTAAAACGCAGGTGAAACTTTGTATAGAAAAACGCTGCAAAAATACCTACTGTGAACTTAGCCTTAGAGGGGTTGATTCACAATCATAGCCGAGCACTTATCCGCAGAATAAGTGATACAGTAAGGCCGGCGTCACACCTAACGTATAAAAATACGGTCGTTTTTTTTATGGCAGAGATATGCAGAAATGTTCATGAACAGTGATCCGTATGTCAGCTGTATTCAATGCGAGGATGCGATTTTTTTTCTCCAAAAAGTATCCGTGTGTAATCCGTACAGCGAGATTTTCTTGCTGGCTTGCAAAATGGACCCATGGGCTCAAACATTCGTAAAAACAATAGTGTGTGTGTGTGTGTGTGTGTGTGTGTGTGTGTGTGTGTGTGTGTGTGTGTGTGTGTGTGTGTGTGTGTATATATATATACATACATACATACACACACACACCTCATTTAAAGATTTTTCTGTTTTTTCATGACTATGAAAATTGTACATTCACACTGAAGGCATCAAAACTATGAATTAACACATGTGGAATTATATACTTAACAAAAAAGTGTGAAACAACTGCAATAATGTCTTATATCCTAGGTTCTTCAAAGTAGCCACCTTTTGCTTTGATGACTGCTTTGCACACTCTTGGCATTCTCTTGATGAGCTTCAAGAGGTAGTCACCGGGAATGGTTTTCACTTCACAGGTGTGCCCTGTAAGGTTTAAGAAGTGGGATTTCTTGCCTTATAAATGGGGTTGGGACCATCAGTTGTGTTGTGCAGAAGTCTGGTGGATACACAGCTGATAGTCCTACTGAATAGACTGTTAGAATTTGTATTATGGCAAAAAAAAAAAGCAGCTAAGTAAAGAAAAACAAGTGGCCATCATTACTTTAAGAAATGAAGGTCAGTCAGTCCCAAAAATTGGGCAAACTTTGAAAGAGTCCCCAAGTGCAGCGGCAAAAACCATCAAGCGCTACAAAGAAACTGGGTCACATGAGGACCGCCCCAGGAAAGGAAGACCAAGAGTCACCTCTGCTTCTGAGGATAAGTTTATCCGAGTCACCAGCCTCAGAAATCGCAGGTTAACAGCAGCTCAGATTAGACACCAGGTCAATGCCACACAGTTCTAGCAGCAGACACATCTCTACAACAACTGTTAAGAGGAGACTTTGTGCAGCAGGCCTTCATGGTAAAATAGCTGCTAGAAAACCACTGCTAAGGACAGGCAACAAGCAGAAGAGACTTGTTTGGGCTAAAGAACACAAGGAATGGACATTAGACCAGTGGAAATCTGTGCTTTGGTCTGATGAATCCAAATTTGAGATCTTTGGTTCCAACCACCGTGTCTTTGTGAGACGCAGAAAAGGTGAACAGATGGACTCTACATGCCTGGTTCCCACCATGAAGCATGGAGGAGGAGGTGTGATGGTGTAGGGGTGCTTTGCTGGTGACACTGTTGGGGATTTATTCAAAATTGAAGGCATACTGAACCAGCATGGCTACCACAGCATCTTGCAGCGGCATGCTATCCCATCCGGTTTGCGCTTAGTTGGACCATCATTTATTTTTCAACAAGACAATGACCCCAAACACACCTCCAGGCTGTGTAAGGCTATTTGACCAAGAAGGAGAGTGATTGGGTGCTACGCCAGATGACCTGGCCTCCACAGTCACCAGACCTGAACCCAATCGAGATGGTTTGGGGTGAGCTGGACCGCAGAGTGAAGGCAAAAGGGCCAACAAGTGCTAAGCATCTCTGGGAACTCCTTCGAGATCGTTGGAAGACCATTCCCGGTGACTACCTCTTAAAGCTCATCAAGAGAATGCCAAGAGCGTGCAAAGCAGTTATCAAAGCAAAAGGTGGCTACTTTGAAGAACCTAGAATATAAGACATATTTTCAGTTGTTTCACACTTTTTTGTTAATTACATAATTCCACGTGTGTTGTGATGCTTTCAGTGTGAACGTACAATTTTCATAGTCATGAAAATACAGAAAAATCTTTAAATGAAAAGGTGTCCAAACTTTTGGGAAAAAAAAAAATAAATAAAAAAAAAATAAATAAAAAAAATAATAATAATAATATTATATATATTATATATATATTATATACACACACACACACAATGTGTAGATATTTACTCTATTCTATTTTAACCGGTCAAGAGTGATTTTAATGTACACCACACTGAATTGCCGACCTTTCTATAGAGCTGCGTATTTCTCGCAAGTCACGCTGATTGTCCGTGTGGTGTGTGAGTTTTTCCTCCAACCCATAGACTTGTATTGGCATATTTCAGGCGTAATATGGTGACAATCGCAGCATGCTGCGATTTCGTACGCACGTATAATACGACCGAGAAAACAACGGATGATAGGAGCTGCCCCATAGATTACCATTGGTCTGAGTGCTATGTGCTTTTTTTATTGCATAGCATCGGTCTGTATTACGATGTAGTATGACGCCGGCCTTAAGCATCTGACCCTTGCGTGTCTGCTCCAGCTGTACTACGCAATTTCAAGTCCCAAAAAAAAAAAAAAAAAAAAAAAATGAAGAGGCTGCAGGGTGTACGAAGAACCTTCTAGTAGTCTTTTAAAAGTTGTTGTCTGACAATAACATTTGTGGGCTTTCAGAACTCACCATGAGTATTTCAAGGTGTGTATACAGAACACAATGCCAAGTCTGACCACGGTTCTCCGACACAGACTTACAGTTTCATCGAGTATGTCTGTATGTATAAGGACCATGAAATATTCTAGTGGTAACTCAGCCCTAGGCAGGGTTTAGAAAGGTGCCTTTCATGGTACACATCACTCAACTTGAACCATCAGCCTCATGTGTCTTTATAAGGCTGTAAGTTCAGGTTAGGAAAGTAGTGGTCAGTTTGGGCATTATGGTCTTTGTACAGACTAATAAAATGCCTGTCTGAATCCAGACTTAGGCCATGGTCACACGTTCAGCATTTGGTCAGTATTTTACTTCAGTATTTCTAAGCCAAGACCAGGAGTGGGTGATAAATACAGAAGTGGCAAATGTGTTTCCTTTATACCTTTCCTCTGATTGTTTCACTTCTGATTTTGGCCTACAAACATGTGAACGTAGACACAGACATTTGAACATAAATGGGTTTTTTTTTTTTTTTTAAAAAGGGTAACAACTCGCACTCACCCACATGTTCATCTGTTACTTGGACTGTAGGAAGGGCTTGGATCTTCTCGTTGTCAGCAGGAGGTGGTCCAGTGTTTTCAAACTGGTTAAGCAACTAATTTAAACACAGTAAAAATATAAATCCTTATTATTGAACATCATTCTCTCTTGAGCAAAGTCTTGCTTTTTCCCTTTTAGGGTATGTGCACATGATGCAGATTTAGTGCAGAATTGGTACAGAACTGCACTGTGATTTATTACAGTACAATGTAAATCAATGTGAAAAAAAAAAAAGCTGTGCACATGGTGCAGAAAAATCTGCGCAGAAACGCTGCAGATTTCAAAGAAGTGCACGTCACTTCTTTTGTGCAGTTCTGCAGCGTTTCTGCGCAGATTTTTCTGCACCATGTGCACAGCTTTTTTTTTTTCACATTGATTTACATTGTACTGCACAAACTGCATCAAATCTGCAGATGCAGATTTAGTGCAGAAAATTCTGCACCACATTTCCTACGTGTGCACGTAGCCTTATACTTCCAAAACTCATAACTTATTTTTCCATTGACCTAGCTATATAAGGATTTGCAATTTTTTATTTTATTTTTTTTAACCCTATACACAACGTTTTTTTGCTCTTCTTCCCTGAGCCATAACTTTTTATTTTTTGGTCAATATGGCCACGTGAGCGCTTGTGTTTTGTGGGACAAGTTGTACCTTTGAACGACACCATTGGTTTTAACATATTGTGTACTGGAAAACAAGAAAGAAATTACAGTGAAATTGCAAAAAAAAAAAAAAAGTGCAATTCCATTTTTTTTTTTTTTACCATGTTCACCAAATGCTAAAACTGACCTGCCATTATGAGGATTCTCCAGGTCATTACAAGTTCACCAAATATGTATAGGTTCTTTATTTAATTTTTATTTTTTTTAAATTCCAAAGTTTGGTAAAAATAAAAATATCATCATGTGATGGGTCACTGGTGGGCGGGATTGAAGGGGGAAAGGGAAGGGGGAAAGGGGGAAAGGGAGATCTATGAAACCAGGAAGCTACTTTTGGTAGATAAGCCGGGTCTGTTTTTATGACCACCCTGTCATCTAAGATTTGCGTAAAGGGTGGGCCGGCTGACAAGGCTTGTATGTCACTAACCCTTCGGGCTGAGGTAAGGGCTACCAAAAGGGAGGTTTTGAAGGACAGGATCCTTAAGGGAGCCTCTTCTAAGGGTTCAAAGGGGGGGGGGGGGGTTAGTTAGGGCTGTGAGAACTAAATTCAAAGGGCCACTGTCACCCCCTCCAGCCGTTATAAACTAAAAAAGAGCCACCTTATGCAGCAGTAATGCTGCATTCTAACAAAGTGGCTCTTTTAGTTTTTGGTGCATGTATTCCCAAAATAAAGCGTTTTATTACTTCTCCAAAATACCTGTCTTTCGCCAGGGATGCAGGTCCTCACCCCCCTGCTTGAAACGCCACACAGCCGTCACTCAAATATTCAGGGGCTCCGGGCGCCACCCCCTCTGCGCTGTTTTCGCTTGAAATCCGGCGCCTGCGCTGTGTACTACTGTGTGGGGCAGGCGCAGTGAGGGTCTTCAGTGAGTGGATTGAGCGTAGAATAAAATATTACAACAACCTTTGTGATTTTTTCATTAAAATAATTTTTAATAATGTGTTTGTGTTTTTTTTAACCCTTTACTAGTATTGGATTAATAATGGATAGGTGTCATAATTGACGCCTCTCCATTATTAATTTGGCTTAATGTCACCTTACAATAGCAAGGTGGCATTAACCCTTCATTACCCCATATCCCACAGCTACACGGGAATGGGAAGAGAGTGGCCAAGTGCCAGGATAGGCGCATCTTACAGATGTGCCTTTTCTGGGGTGGCTGGGGGCAGGTGTTTTTAGCCAGGAAGGGGGGGGGGGGGGGGCAATAACCGTGGACCCTCTCCAGGCTATTAATATCTGCCCTCAGTCACTGGCTTTACTACTCTGGTGGAGAAAATTGCGCGGGAGCCCACGCCATTTTTTCCCACCATTTAACCCTTTAATTTAATAGCTGGAATGGCCAAATTTTGCATATACACACTACTAACATTCCACACTACTAATGTGCAAAAAAAAAGGTGATATGAGATGGTTTACTGTATGTAAACCATGTCTCATATCATGTCGGGTTTAGGAAGGAGATAGCAAAAGCCAGTAATTGAATTACCGGCTTTAAAGCCATCTAGCGCTGTATGAAGTAATAATATATATACATATATGTGTCTCACTGACATATATATACCTATTCTATGTGTACACATTTATTCTACCTATTCTACTGTAAGCTGTCAGTGTGATTTTACTGTACACCGCACTGAATTGCCGGCTTTTCTCTCTAACACCGCTGCGTATTTCTCGCAAGTCACACTGCTGGTCCGTGTGTAATCAGTATTTTTCTGGCTTCCATAGACTTTCATTGGTGTATTTTTTTGCGCAATATGGTAACAAACACAGCATGCTGCGATTTTCTACGGCCGTAGAAAGCCGTATAATACTGATCAGTAAAATACGGCAGATAGGAGCAGGGGCAGAGAGAATAATTGGGACGTTTGTTAGGCGTGTTTTACGGACGTATTTTCTGCATTCATACGTCCGTAAAACTCACTAGTGTGACTCCAGCCTAAAACCCTTTCCTCTTTTCTTGGGGAGGGACTTCCAGAAGAACCCCTTTGCTTAGCAATACGGTGACTTCCTGTTCCAGAGCTATTCGCTCCTGCGGTGAAGTTATCAGGAAGAATGGCTGAGGAAAAGTGAGAAATTTGAGCTTTAGTCCCGATCTTGTCAAATCTAGAATCCAGTCGCTGCTGGTTCTCTTTTCCCAGGTTGAGAAAAAGAGGGACAATCTTCCTCCCACCCGGGGCAAAAGTTCATTGGGAGGGGTTTTTTTTTTAGTATCAGTGGGGCTTTTGTTGAATATAAACCCCTTATTCTTATTCTTTTTCATCTTCCCATCTGTCCTGAGTTCTAGGGGGTTTCCTACGGTTAAATCTCTTGTTCCAAAAGGGACGTTTTTGTAGAATGGATATGCAAGGATGGGGAAGGATTTTTTCTTATCCCCTGCCTTTTCCAGGATATCATGCAGAGTGGAGCCAAATTAGAAATTCTCCTTCACAGGGAATATTACAAGTTTTGATTTCGTTTGGAGGTCTCCAGGCAAACATTTGAGCCAGAGAGCTCTTCTGGCCGCTTTGGAGAAAACTTCCTGCCAGCCTGATCTGAATCTGTTGACGCATCAGCCAGGAAAGCAGCCGCCCCTTTCATTACTGGCAAGGTATTTAATATGCGGTCTCTGGATGTTTTCCCCTTAAGCTGAGATTCTAGCTGGTCCAGCCACACCATCAGAGAGCGGGAAGTGCAAGCCGCGGCTACTGCTGGTTTCAGCTCCCTCCGGCTGCTTCCCAGGAACTTTTTAGAAAAGCATCCGCTTTTTTGTCTACGGGGTCCTTTAAAACCCCCATATCCTCCAATAGTAGGGCAAACTTTTTTGATGCCTTAGCAATGGCTACATCCAATTTGGGAGCTTTTTCCCCCAAAAGGAGCATGTTGGGTCCTCGAAAGGATATTTCCTTTTGGGAGTAGGCAAGGCCTTCCTTTTAGGTTTTTTCCATTCTTTATTAATTAAAGTCTGCATTTTGCCATTGAGCGGAAATACTCTTTCTGCTCAAGCCCCCCAAACATAATATCCTGGACTGATTTTTTGGGATGAGAATCAGTCAGTCCCATGGTGCTTCTGACTGCTTCTGATGGCCTTAACCAGGGAATCTGTTTCTTCTAATGGGAAGCAACTACGGCCCCCTGGTGAAGAAGATGATGATGATGATGAAGAATTAGAAGAGTCCGAACTAATCTCCCCGTTGTGTCACTAGAATCAGAGATAGGGGATTTGTGTCTGATTTTTCTACGTTTTCTACCCTCGTGGAGAGATTTAAAGGTATCCTCCACCTGGGTTTTGATTAACGATTTGAGTTCTGTAGCGAACCCGGGAAGCCCTTCACAGAGGGTTTACTTTATACATGATTTACATAGTCTATTTTCCCATGTGGTAGGTAGAACTTCTTTACAAAGTGCACAGATTCTGTGTTTGGATTTCCCTGAGCTTTTCTTTCCCTAAAGAAGACAAGCAAAAGAAAAGAGTAGGCTCTATTAGCCGGAGCATTCACGGAGATCACTCACCACCTCGTGTACCTCTTAGTGCCGGCTGCAGACGATTCATATCTACTATAGGATGTTCCTTTGCTCCGGACTCTGCACTAGAGTCCTTGCTGTGCTGGGATCCTGACCGTGCCCCTGTTCCACACTGCTGGCGATGAGGGTCTCCTTTCCCCTGCGGTCGGTGTTTCTGCTGCTGCTGCGGCACTGGCAATCCCTGCGGTTCTGGGTCGCTCATTGTCGCTGGGGAGCACTGGATGGACTCCATTAGAGCAACCAGTCAGCGTGGCGACCCCCTTTAAGTAATATGTGACCGGAACGTAATTCCTTGCGCATGCGCATCGTCAGCCCAGGAAAGGCCGTTAAGCTGTGCGCGCACGCGGGTGCGTCATCCCACGCTTGCGCATTACCTCATCCCGAGGTGCTATGCTCAGGAGGCTCGTGCTGCCGCCATTTTCCGGCATGATAATGTGGCGTTCATTGCCCGCGCACCTACACCAGGAGGGACCCCTCGTGGTGTTTTCGGAGCTCCTGGTCGGTCCGGAGTGTGACAGATCATCCTGGAAGCTCCTACTTGAACGGCTGTGAGGATTCTTTTTAGGAGCAGCAGCGTCCTTGCTACTGCTCCCCGCGCACCCCAGAGACCTACTGATCCCAGCAGCGGTGCTTCGGGTGACCATGCCAGCCGAAGCAGGGGACCCCCGCTGCTTGAACCGGTCTGACTGGCCCCGGAATTCCAACGACGATCTGAGGTGAGACTGCAGCAGGTTCCCCATCAAGGACAGGAAACCAAACTGATGCAGGAGAGAGGTACCGCCTTTTTATCTGTAGGTTTCCTGTCCTTGGTGGGCGGATCCCCTCTCTGCGTGGTTCCGTCATGGGGGACAGAGAAAAAAGATTTTTATGAGATGGGGGGTTTGTGTTATTGTCCTAATTTAAGGTATCTTACCTGAGGGCTGGTGGTGGTACGTGTTGCATTTTGTTGCGGTCGGCGCAGCATCAAAACGACGAATGCGTAGGCATCGCATACATTCGCATGGCCTGTGTACCCAATGTTAAAGATAGGTACGCAGGACGCATGCCGATGTAGGTGGAGCTGAACGGAAGAGGTGTGGCAGTGGACAGGGCTTAACGGAGGAACTACGCAGCCCTCCGCAGCTCTGCCCAACGCAAGTGTGAAACCAGCCTTAATCAGTATAACGTCCCAACCTGATACTATCTGTAGGTTAGTGTGCACAATACTGTTGACAGGTTCCCTTTAATCCACTAAGGTGTTGCTTTAGCAGTATGCTTTGGGTCATTGTCGTCTTATTGGAAGGTTTACCTCCATCCCAGTCTCAAATCAGTGACAAACAGATTTTACATCTCATGGGGCCCCTAATGTGTGGAGCATCTCATGGGGCCACAATGTATGGAGCATCCTATGGGGCATAATGTATGGAGCATCTTATGGGGTCCCTAATGTGTGGAGCATCTTATGGGGCCATTATTAACCTTTGTGCAGCATCATATGCCTTTCATTTGAGAGCATACCCTTCATTTACAATATAAAAATATTGTCAAATGAACCTCAAGACAATAATATAAACTATACTCTGCAAAGTACCAACTCTAAGCAGATTTGGCCATACATGCCTGGACATATCCCTAACTCAAGTTGTTGGAGGTAGAGCTGGCTGTGGGCTGTTGGTTTATATTGTGTTTATGAGTTCAGTTTTGGGACATATTATTGTTTTTTTACCCTTTTATTAGACCTGGGTCGAAATTGATTTTATTTTATTGTATTTTGTTGTTTAACAATAAGTTCCTGAAAAAGTCAAAAAGTCTGGATGCAATAAACAAATTTATGTAGAATTTGTATGCATTTAAAACCTAAAACGGGTCGGTCACGACCCTAACACTAGAGGAAGGTTAAAGTAATGAATATGCACGCATATTCATTACTCTAATGAGCGGTACATGACCGCTGAACACAAGATGATGCCGCCGGCTCCCGGAGACCATCTGACAGTGAGACCCTGCCAGGGACCGCGCCGGGAGCAGGTGACTATCAGGGGAGGGGGGAGCATTGCGCGATAGTCACCTTCCACGTTTCATCGCTGCGCGCTGCTCTGTCTTCCGGCCTCTGGCTGTAACTGTTCAGGTCAGAGGGCGTGATGACGCGATTAGTGTGCGCGCCGTCCTCTGCCTGAACAGTCAGTGCAGAGGATGGAAGACAGAGCAGTGCGCAGCGATGGAACGTGGAAGGTGACTATCGCAAGTGCCGGGGGCCTGAGCGAAGAGAGTTGAGTATGATTTTTTTTTATTTTAATCGCAGCAACAGCAAATGGGGCAAATGTATGGAGCATCTTATGGGGCATATACGAGGAGCATCTTATGGGGCATATACGAGGAGCATCTTATGGGGCATAATGTGTGAAGCATCTCATTGGTACCCTAATGTGTGGAGAATCTCATGGGGCCACAATGTATGGAGCATCTCATGGGGCCATAATGTGTGGAACATCTCATGGGGCCATAATGTATGGAGCATCTCATGGGGCCCCTAATGTGTGGAGCATCTCATGGGGCCATAATGTGTGGAGCATCTCATGGGGCCATCAACCTTTATGCAGCATTGTATGGGGCAAATGTTTCTATGGAGCATCTTATGGGGCCATTATTAACCTTTGTGCAGCATTATATGGGGTATATTTTAATATGGAGCATCTTATGGGGCCCATCATGAACTGTATGGAGCATTATATGGGGCTCCTGATTCAATATGGATATTCAAAAACACTTAACCTACTGATGCCTGCAGTGATCCTCAACCTACTGAACAGCCGTACAGCCAGCTCTTCCCTCTCCTAGTGTATCCTCACCCACCCCCTGCAGACTGTGAGCCCTCGCGGGCAGGGTCCTCCCTCCTTATGTACTCGTGTGCCTTGTTATCTGCTCATGTTTAATGTATTTGTCTATATTTGCCCCGTATTCACATGTAAAGCGCCATGGAATAAATGGCGCTATAAAAATGTATAATAATAATAATAATAATAATAATAATAATGTCTCAATTAATTTTACTTTTATTGGTATCTATTTTTATTTTTGACATTAACCGGTAGCTGCTGCATTTCCCATCCTAGGCTTATACTCGAGTCAATAAGTTTTCCCAGTTTTTTGTGGCAAAATTAGGGGGGGGGGGGTCGGCTTATACTCGGGTCGGCTTATACTCGAGTATATACGGTACATGTTTTATGTCTGTAAACTCGTAATGACCTGGAGAATCATAATGGCAGGTCAGTTTTAGCATTTAATGAACATGGTAAAAAAAAAATAAAAAAAATTGTGGATTTGCACTTTTTTGGAAATTTCACAGCACTTTGAATTTTTTTCCCGTTTCTCGTTGTAATTTTGAACTACACCATTGATACAGGGCAATAAGCAAGCAGTTTGATGAGAAGACAACAACTGTTGGCACAACTTTTAGAAAATGGAAGCAACAAAGATGACAGTCTTCCTCAGTCTGGAGCTCCATGCAGGATCTCACCTCGTGGAGTAAGGACGATTCCAAGAAAGGTCAGGACTCAGCCTAGAACTACACTGGAGGATCTGGTCAAATGACCTGAAGAGAGCTGGGACCGGAGTTTCAAACATTACCGTTAGTAACACTACACCTTCGTGGATTAAAATCCTGCAGGGCACGGAAGGTCCCCCTGCTCACGCCAGATGTCCAGGCCCGTTTGTACTTCGTTAATGCATATACAGACGAGACATGGGAAGTGGTCATATGGTCAGAGAAGACCAAAATAAAACTTTTTGACATCAACTCCACTCGCTGTGTTTGGAGGAAGAAGGATGAGTCCAGACCCAAAAACACCATCCTAATGGTGAAGCATGGTGGGGGGAAAAAAAAATCATACCTTGGGGTGGTTTTCTGCAAAGGGGACATGACGCCTGAACCGTATTGAGAGGAGGATGGATGGGGTCATGCATCGTGAGATTTTGGCAGACAACCTCCTTCCCTTAGGTTGGGTTCATATTGCATTGCAGGTGTCCGTTAGACGGACTACATTACACCACGGCATAACGCGGTCCGTTAACGTCGCCATTAATTCCTATGTTGGGACGCATCGCTAGCGCATGCCCACAATGGGCGTGCGCTAGCGATGTGCCGTCATTAAGTGACGGACCCTGGGACGCGGGCTGCAGCGTTTCTGGGTCCGTCACTGCTAGCGCAGATAGAGCATCTGCTTGCTCTATCTGTACTAGCGCGATGGAATGTCGGCACTTGCGTTAACAGCAGCCCTTTAAAGCATGTGTTGAACAGGCTGCAGTTAACACAATGTGAACCTAGCCTTAGTAAGCACACTGAAAATGGTTCGTGGCTCAGTTTTCCAGCATGACAATGGCCTGAAATACACAGCCATGGCAACTAAGGAGTGGCGCTGTGAGAAGCATTTCAAGGTACTGAAGCCTAGCCAGTCTACAGAACTGAACCAAATAGAAAATATTTGGAGGGAGCTGAAACTCAATGTTGCCCAGCGGCAGCTGTAAAACCTGAAATATCTGGAGTAGATCTGTATGGAACAGTGAGCCAATATCCCTGCTGCAGTGTATGCAAACTTAGTCAAGAATTACATGAGACGTCTGACCTCTAATCGCAAACAAAGGTTTTTGTACCAAATATTAAAGGGAACCTGTCACCCCCAAAATGGAAGCTGAGCTAAGCCCATCGGCATAAGGGGCTTATCTACAGCATTCTGTAATGCTGTAGATAAGCCCCCGATGTAACCTGAAAGATGAGAAAAAGAGGTTAGATTATACTCACCCAGGGGCGGTCCTGTCCGATGGGTGTCGCGGTCCGGTCCGTGGCCTCCCATCTTCATAGGATGACGTCCTCGTCTTGTCTTCACGCTGCGGCTCCGGCGCAGGTGTACTTTGCTCTGTTGAGGGCAGAGCAAAGTACTGCAGTGCGCAGGGCCTCTCTGACCTTTCCTAGCGCCTGCGTACTACAGTACTTTGCTCTGCCCTCAACAGAGCAGACAAAGTACACCTGCGCTGGAGCTGTGGCATGAAGACAAGAGGACGTCATCGTAAGAAGATGGGAGGCGCCGGACCAGACCGCAACGCCCATCGGTTCGGACCGCCCACGTGAGTATAATCTAACCTCTTTTTCTCATCTTTCAGGTTACATCGGGGGCTTATCTACAGCATTATTACAGAATGCTGTTGATAAGCCCCTGATGCTGATGGGCTTAGCTCAACATCCATTTTGGGGGTGACAGGGTCCCTTTAAGTTCTGTTTTTCTATTGTATCAAATACTTATTTCATGCAATAAAATGCAAATTATGTAAAAATTAGTGATGAGCAAATATACTCGTTACTCGAGATTTTGAGCATGCTCGGGGGTCCTCCAAGTACTATTTTGTGCTCGGAGTTTTAGTTTTTATTGCCGCAGCTGAATGAATTACATCTGTTAGCCAGCGTAAGTACATGTGGGGATTCCCTAGCAACCAGGCAACCCCCACATGTACTTATGCTGGCTAACTGAGTTTAAATTTTTCTTGCTGCAGCTGAATGATTTACATCTGTTAGCCAGCATAAGTACATGTGGGGGTTGCCTGGTTGCTAGGGAATCCCCACATGTACTTACGCTGGCTAACAGATGTAATTCATTCAGCTGCAGCAAGAAAAATAAAAACTCCGAGCACAAAAAAAAATAAAAAAATACTTGGAGTATCGAGTATATTCGTTCATCACTAGTAAAAATCATACAATGTGATTTTCGAATGGTGCTATATAAATAATAACAGTCTGGATTGTTCTTAAAGTGTCTGTCTCTCACAATTGTGTACCTACAATAAAAATTACAGACCTCACCAGTCTCTGTAGGTGGGAAAACTTGCAAAATATATTAAATACTTATTTTCCCCACTATACATACATACATACATGGGTGATTCTCACAGCTGACACCCAACACTCACTGAGACCAAAGGAGAAGGTCCAGCTCCAGGTAAAACCAATGCATTTAATCGTAGAAAAATTGTTAAAAGTATTTCATATTTTCGATTCTATGGCATTGATAAAGTGATTAGACATAACGCTGAGGTGATCACATGATCAGGTGATCACATGATAAAACTGCGTAGCAGGGAAGCCTTTAGGATTTATAATTTAGATAGCTGTGTACCCTAGGTCTGAATATGTGCAATGAGATTATGTTTCACTATTGACATTACTTGCTATACATATTATGCTTTGTCACTTTACTGTTATTTCTTGTGTATTGTTTTAATTTCATGTACCTCATGTGAGGCTGTGCCCGGGGTCATATGCGAGGTCGCTATGTGTGCCCCGTATTGAGGCCGTGGAAATGCATTGCAGTCACAGGCAATGCAGAATAAAAGTGTGTATTGGTCTTTGGCAAGATATTTGTCCAAGGCAGATTTAGGAAAACCTGCCATGGGCTTTTATTTTTGAAACGGACTACAGGAAGGTAGTGGGGCAGTCTGTTTCCTCCCTGGCCGAGTTTTCAATGTGGCCTACGGCCACAGGTTCCTTGTAAAAAACCCCTGCAGCAGAAAATTGGGTGTGTCAGTTTTGGTTTTGCAAGCGTGCAGAGCAGGAGGCTCTGCAGAGCTCCACCTGTGTGAGGCAACACAGAGCCAAAAGACCTGGCACCACTCAGCGTACATGGCGGTGCATCCGCGCATGGTAACTGGTCCGGCTACGGACTATCTAGTTTCCCAACTGTGATTCGGAGGATTCTAGTTACTTTCTGTTTTGTGAGTACACTGAATATTTAAAGACTTTTGTTTGAACTTTCCTGGGTCACCGCCTGTCTGTCACACTGCACCAACCAGGCTGCATTACACTTCCCTTCCTTTTTTATTTTTATTTGGTTTTCTTTCATTGAAAACCGCAACTATGTTGATACTTTCCATCTTGGCATGTGGCCACCCATTTATACCCATACCCACATGGTGTGATTATTCCACCTGCTTGCAATTAATGCATATATTTAAAGGTCGACCGCACTCCACAATGGAAGCTGTGAAAGAGAACGACAGAGTAGCATTCGAAATGTGTTGCATTGCCCTCTACTCCCCCCCTTCGCTTCTCACTTTCCCATGCCAAGGCTGTATTTTTAACAATTTTTCTACGATTAAACGCATTGGTTTTACCTGGAGCTAGACCCTCTCCTTTGGTCTCTGCAATTTCTACGTCTGGTCAGGATGACACCTGGGCTCCACACACGAACCATGGCAGGTGAGCTGGCTTTCCTTTCTTTGCATTACCCAACACTCACTGCCAGGAGTGGTGCCCGCACTGCTCCAAACTGATATTTATCGCAGCATTTAGCGGTTTAGACAATCGCAGAATTTAGGAGGAAGGCAAAGGGAGGGATCCCCCGCTGCCCTCTGATCAATGACCCCAAGATGTCATCGAGAGCGGCCAATCATTGCCATGGAAACCCATTGCCATCATGAAAGACATCCGGGTCATGAGAGCTAGCAAACTCGTTACACCATGCTCAGACCATGATGTATCAAGTTTGTGTGTCAGTGCAGTGATGACAGTTTGTAAAGCATAGCAATGCTTCTGCTTTTTTAAATTCAACAAAAACGTTAACGGACGGCTGAAACATGGAAAAATTATAGCTAAAAATATGGCGATGCAGTTTTTGCAATAAAAAGAGCATTTTAGTGTGGGACAGCTGCCAAACAAATCTGGTATCACTAATCACAACGTGAAAAGAGGGATTTTTGGTTCTTACCGTAAAATCTCTTTTTTGGAGCCTTCATTGGGGACACAGGTAACCATGGGTGTATGCTGCTGTCGCTAGGAGGCTGACCCTATGCAAATAAAGAAGTAGCTCCTCCCCGGCAGCATACACCCTCTGACAGGCACCAGGCAAGTCAGTTGGTGCAAAAGCAGTAGTAGGAACAGGTAATATAAAACTCAACCCATCTACCAACCCACAACGGCACGTTAGCCAACACGGTACAACTTCAAGGGAGGGTGCTGTGTCCCCAAATGAAGGCTCCAAGAAAGATTTTACACTAAGAACCAAAAATCCCTCTTTTCGCTTCATTGGGGGACACAGGTAACCATGGGATGTCCAAAAGCAGTCCCTAGGGCGGGATATTCTGCAGAAAAAAAAAAAAAAAAAAGTTAGGTCGGCCAGTGAGAAACCGCTGCCTGCAGTATCTTCCTACCCAGGCTCGCGTCCGCAGAAGCCTGAGTATTTACCTTGTAGAATTTTACAAAGGTGTGAATGGATGACCACGTTGCGGCCTTGCAAACCTGCGAGGCCGAAGCTTGGTGACGAACTGCCCAGGAAGCTCCCACAGCACGGGTAGAGTGAGCCCTCACCCCCGAAGGGGGCCGCTTGTCTTGGACACGGTATGCCTCCAGAACCGCCAAACAGATCCAATGAGCAATTGTGGACTTTGAGACGGGGAGCCCTTTTCGACGCCCTTCCGAGACGATGAACAGAGGATCGGCCTGACGAAAGGAAGCAGTTCTGGAAAGATAAACCCGGATAGCCCTGACCACATCCAACTTGTGAAGAGATTTCTCCAAGGGTTGAACCAGGGAAGGGCACAAGGAAGGGAGGACGATGTCCTCATTTATGTGAAAGGCCGAGACTACCTTCGGCAAGAAGGAAGGAACCAGCCGAAGAACCACCTTGTCCTGGTGCAGGACTAGAAAGGGAGAACGACAGGATAATGCCACCAGCTCCGACACTCTTCTAATGGAGGTGATGGCGACCAAGAAGGCTACCTTCCAAGATAGAAGTGAAAAGGAAATGTCCTGAAATCGGTTGAAAAGGCGCACGCTGGAGGGCGTCCAACACGAGGTTGAGATCCCAAGGCTCTCGACAGGAGGATGATAATGGGGAGCTATATGAGCGACCCCCTGAATAAAGGTCCTCACCTGAGGAAGGGAGGCCAGGTCTCTTTGAAAAAGGATGGACAAAGCGGAAATCTGACCCTTCAAGGTGCTAAGGGAAAGTCCCGAATCGAGACCCGGTTGAAGGAAACAGAGAAGGGATGGAAGGGAAAAGGTCACAGGAAAAACAGTTGTCCTGACACCACCGGAAAAAGGCCTTCCAACATCTGTGGTAGATACGCGAGGAGGCCGGTTTTCTCGCTCTTATCATAGTCTGGATGACACTGAGAAAAGCCCGCGTCCTTCAGGACCGCGGCCTCAACGGCCATACAATTAAATTCAGAGACCGAGAATTCGGGTGGAAGAGGGGCCCCTGCGAAAGAAGATCCGGAAGTCTCCACGGAACGTCCGATAGCATGTTCACCAGTTCCGCATACCTGGCACTGCGAGGCCAATATGGAGCTACCAAGAGCACAGGGACCCCTTCCGACTTGATCTTTTTTATGACCCTTGGGATCAAGGGGAGGGGTGGAAACAGATTGGGCATCAGGAACTGGGCCCACGAGAGCGTCGAATCCGACAGCCATCGGATCCAGAGATCTGGAAACGTACTGGGAAACCTTGTGGTTTGCCCAGGAGGCCATTAAGTCGACGTCTGCGACGCCCCACCACTGGCAAATCTGGCTGAAGATTGAGGGGGAGGAGAGACCACTCGCCCGCCATGATGCCCTGGCGACTTAGAGAGTTGGCTTCCCAATTGTCCACCCCTGGGATGTGGACGGCTGAAAGAGAGGGAATGTGGCTCTCCGCCCAACGAAGAATTTTTGCCACTTCCGTCATGACTAGTCTGCTGCGAGTCCCTCCCTGATGGTTTATGTAAGCCACGGCTGTGGCGTTGTCCGACTGAATGCGGACCGGTTTTCCTGAGAGGAGAGACTCCCAGCAGATGAGGGCTAAGAAGATGGCCCTGATTTCCAAGAGGTTGATAGGGAGGCGCGCCTCCTGAGCAGTCCAGCAGCCCTGGGCCGTGAGGTGGAGAAAAACCGCTCCCCAACCTTGGAGGCTGGCGTCGGTGGTGATAACCTGCCAGCGGAGAGGGAGAAATGGCCTACCGTGCAGAATGGAGGTGGACAGCGTCCACCAAGAGAGACTGTTTCACCCTGGGAGATAGGCGAAACGGGCGATCCAGGAAAAGTGGGTTCCTGTCCCAGGCAGTCAGAAGGGCCAGCTGGAGGGGATGAGAGTGGAACTGGGCATAGGGAACCGCTTCCATAGAAGCAACCATTTCCCCAGAACCCTCATGGCGAGGCGAAGGGACAGAGGGATCGGGCCCTTTAGTGCTCTGACACCCCAATGAAGAGGAAGGAACTTCTCCTTGGGGAGAAAGACCTGAGCTTGAGAGATGTCGAATTCCATGACCAGGAACTCCAGACGCTGGGTTGTAATCAAGGAAGACTTCTCGTAGTTGATTATCCAGCAGAGGCGAATAAGCGTGTCCAGAGTAAGCTGGAGGCTCTGGCATGAGCCCTTTATCAAGAGGTCGTTGAGGTATGGGATTACCAGAATCCCTTTTGAACGCAGAATGGCCATGACAGCTGCCATGACCTTCGTAAAGACCCTGGGAGCAGACGCCAGCCCGAAAGGGAGAGCCGTGAACTGGTAATGATGTTCTTGTATCACGAACCGGAGGAACTTCTGATGCTGTACGTTAATCGGAACGTGTAGGTACGAAACCCGAATGTCCACGGAACAGAAACGCTCCCGGTTCCATGGACGCGACCACCGAGCGTAGAGATTCCATTCTGAAGTGCCGAATCCAGAGATGGCGGTTCAAATCGCTTGAGATCCAAAATTGGACGGAGAGAGCCATCCTTTTTTGGAGCCACAAACAGGTTAGAGTAAAAACCCGAAAACAGCTCGCGATAAGGGACCGGAACTACGACTACTGAGGCGATGAGCGAATCGACGGCCTGGAGAAGCCCTGGGAGGTCTGTTTGGGTGGACGAGAGAGCAGGAAACGTCTTCCTGGGGGCGAAGAAAATTCTATCTTGTAGCATGAAGTGACGATCGCCCTGACCCAGGCATCGTTGACTACAGATAGCCAAACTTCTGAGAACAGAAGAAGCCGGCCTCCCACCCTGGAGGGATTTCCAGGTGGGGGCGACACGTCATTTATTAGAAAACCTGTGGGCACGAGGTCCAGATGGCTTTGAGGGGTAGCTCTTAGCTCTCCAGCGCGGGGGAGGCCTGAAAGAAGGCTTTCTCCGGTCTCCTTGTGAGGAAGAGCGGTCCTGATTCGGGTTTCCTGCGGAGGTAAAGGACCGAAAGGACTGGGGGCCCCTCCTGTTGAAGGAACGTTTAGGCTTGGACTGGGGTAAGGAGGTACTCTTACCACCCGTAGCGTCTGAGATCATTTGATCCAACTGCGTGCCGAAGAGTCTAGAACCCTGGAAGGGCAGACCAGTGAGGGATTTCTTAGAAGCAGGATCTGCGTTCCATGCCTTTAGCCAAAGAACCCGGCGAATGGCCACAATGTTACTGTTAGCCCCAGCTGAGCATGCCGCCGCATCAAGGGAGGCATTCATGACATATTTACCCGCAAGAGAAATCTGATCCGCTAAATCAGACAGTTCCTCAGTAGGAGCAGAGGCCAAAATGCCTCTGCGCAGGGTTTTGGCCCAGGCTGACACAGCCTTGACTACCCATGAAGAGGCGAAACTAGGACAGAAGGAGGCTCCAGAAGCCTCAAACGCCGATTTGGCTAATGCCTCGATTTGTCTATCCGTGGGGTCCTTAAAGGGAACCTGTCACCCCGAAAATCCCGGGTGAGGCAATCCCACCGGCATCAGGGGCTTATCTGCAGCATTCTGTAATGCTGTAGATAAGCCCCCGATGTAACCTGAAAAGGGAGAAAAAGACGTTCTATTATACTTACCCGGGGCGGTCCCGCTGCTGGTCAGGTCGGATGGGCGTCTCTGGTCCGCTGCGGCGCCTCCTATCTTCTTTCCATGACGTCCTCTTCTGATCTTCAGCCACGGCTCCGGCGCAGGCGTACTTTGCTCTGCCCTCTTGAGGGCAGAGGATAGTACTGCAGTGCGCAGGCGCCGGAAAGGTCAGAGGCCCGGCGCCTGCGCACTGCAGTACTTTGTCTGCCCTCAACAGGGCAAAGCAAAGTACGCCTGCGCCGGAGCCGTGGCTGAAGATCAGAAGAGGACGTCATGGAAAGAAGATAGGAGGCGCCGCAGCGGACCGGAGACGCCCATCCGACCTGACCAGCAGCGGGACTGCCCCTGGGTAAGTATAATCTAACGTCTTTTTCTCCCTTTTCAGGTTACATCGGGGGCTTATCTACAGCATTACAGAATGCTGCAGATAAGCCCCTGATGCCGGTGGGCTTACCTCACCCGGGATTTTCGGGGTGACAGGTTCCCTTTAAGAGAAGCCACGTCCGGAATAGACAACCATCTGAGAGGATAGCCTGGACACAGGCGGGTCGACCTTAGGAGACTCGGACCATTTGTTGACAAGGTCGGAGTGAAAAGGGTATAAAACGTCCAGCCATTTCCTGCCAGGGAAACACTTACCAGGCTTTTCCCAGTGTGTAGACGTTGTGTTGTCAAACTCCCTGTGATTAGGAAAAACCCTAGAGCGACGTTTAATCCGTTTAAATGCAATGGAGACGTCCTGAGAGCTTGCCCCATCCTCCTCAAGTTCAAGCGTCTGAATAATAGCCGAGATAAGGCTATCGACCATATCCTGTGTTCCGGAAGTCTGATCTGCATCCGAGTCAGACTCCGACAGAGGTTAAGTCTGACATCCGCCTGCGAGGAGGGGGAACGGGCAGATAGAGGTATCCCGGTGTGGTCTGGGGAACTGGATCTAGATGGGGTCCTTTTTCTGTCTCTTGTCAAGTCTGCCTCTGAGGGTCTTGGACAGGTGTGAGCTAATCGCTGTGCGAGGCATTCGTGGCATTAGATAAAAGCAGGATACGTTCAAGTGCCTGGACCAGGGACTGAGATACCTTAGTCAGGTCTGACACTGATTGAGACATTGCAAAAGCCCACTCCGGGGGAGGGGGGTTGCACTCATCCTGAGACCTAGGAGCTTCCTGAGGGACGGACATGATGGGAGGAACGCAGGACGGGCAGAAAGAAGAAGGCTGACTTGAGGCCCACTTTTTCTTACAGTGAGCGCAGGCGTAGTGGATGACCGTAGTGGAATAGCCTGGAGTGGAGTCGGACATAGGTAGAGGTATTACCTTGTACAGGTGCGGAGAAGTACTGCCGGGAGGAGTAGAGCCCAAGAAAGCAGTAGCGCCGAGCCTACCGAAAAAAAAAAAAACAGCGACAGCCGCAGGAGTCTGTGTCACCCAAGGATCCTCGTGTCCCGCGCGATGCGAGGAGATGCTGGCGGGAAGAGGAAGTCAACCTGTGGAGCGCGGGAACCACGCGACGGAGGTGGGTGTGTACAAGCGCCGAAGGGGGGGGGGGGGGGGGGGAGAAGAAGAACGCCCCCGAGAGCGTTGGACTCCAGGAAAAGCGAGGCCGCAAGTATGCAGGGCGGGACAATGCTGCAAGGGGGAGTGGTCAGCTGGGTGCCGAAAAGCCGGCTGTAGAAGGAAAAAAGTGGCGCGCGCAGGTTTGAAAAAAGGGGGAAGATTAAGGAAGCCTGCTGTGCGGGCGAATGAAGCGACTGGGCGCAGAAATGACAGAAATCACAGGTGACTCCGTAAATAGCAGAGGCCCTCCTAAGAGATCGCTTTTGGGGGGGGGGGGGGGGTTTTAAAAACCGCAAAGCGGCTTGCCTTGTCAAAGTGCACGACTCCGGTCACATCCCCGGTGACCTTCAGGACGCAAATTGCTTTCACTATGTCTGCAGGCTGCACGCTCACACTGACTGACAGTCCCTACTTGTTACTAAATGTTGATTAAAGATTCCCTACCTGAGGTTGAGGAACGCATCAGGAGCCCTTGTCCGAGTAGAGGGTCCTGGGATGAAGTCCTCCTTCCCGCGCCACGAACTCCGGCGCAGAAGACGGCGTCCACCCCTAAGCAGGGGGAGAGGGTCACTGAAAGTGACCGCCATCTTCCTCTCAGCCCACTCCGAGGAGAGGGATGAGGAGGGGAAACGGGCCAGGACTGGCCACCGAAAAAAGGTCACCCTGAACACCCGAAGGGGTGACAGGGGACGAAGTCCTGCCCAGCGGGTTCAAGAGGGTGCGATGTGGGTGAAACCACACTGCTCTCTCGGTTGCTCAAAGTGGGGAAAACAGGGTGAGAAAAACTGCACCCTGTTACCCTGAAGAAAGTATCTGAAAAAGAAAGGGGGAAATGATTAATAACACACAAATCCCTGCAAAAGAAATACGGATCTGGGGTTAGATCCAGGTCCGCCTCCTACAGACACTAAGCAAAAACGGAGTTGCCTGGTGCCTGTCGGAGGGTGTATACCGCCGGGGAGGAGCTACTACTTCTTTATTTGCATAGTGTCAGCCTCCTAGCGACAGCAGCATACACCCATGTCCCTCCTGAGTCGCGCCGTATGGCTAAGCAGTACTGTATAGCCACATATGGGATATATATACACATTAATCAAAAATTCTGGGACAAATTTTGGTGCCATTTTTACCCACTTCCCAGACTGAAAACGTAAAATCTGGTGTTAAAAACAAAATTTTGGTGGTAAAAATGTAATTATTTTTTGTTCCTCCTTCTTCCTGCAGCAGCCGGGCGATGACATGTGCCCGCTACTTAAGGGAATGAATATTCACGGCCCTCGAAGGCTCATACGCATGAAGGTAAGTGAATTTTCATTCCCTTATGTAGCGGGCACATGTGATCGCCCTGCCGCTGTTGGCATCGGAACAAGAAGCTGCGAGAAACTGTCCCTGCGCTAAGTAGGATGATTTTTTTAATGTTTTTCTGATGGGGGCCATGCAGACCAGGATAGGGATAAGGGGGCCATGCAGACCAGGATAGGGATGAGGTGACAATGCATACCAAGATGGGGATTAGGGAACAATGCATACCAGACTTATACTCAAGTCAATAAGTTATCAGTTTTTTGTGGTAAAATTAGGTGCCTCAGCTTATATTCGAGTATATACGGTATGTTTCAAAAATTGTGCTGATGTAAAGTAGACCTGTGGGAAATGTTATTTACTATCTATTTTGGGTGACATAACTGATTTAATGGCATAAAAATTAAAAAAGTTTGAAAACTACAAAATGTTAAAAATTTTTTGCCTACTTTTTTTGTATTATTTTCACAAATAAAATGCAAGTCATACCGAACATAGTTTTTTCACTATCATGAAGTCAAATATGTCACGAAAAAACAATGCCAGAATCAGTGGGATCCGTTAAAGCATTCCAGAGTTACTAACGCAAAAGGGACACTGGGTCAGAATTGTAAAATTTGATTTGGCCTAGTCAAGAAGGTGAAAACATGCTTGGGGGTGCAGGGGTTAAAAGGACCAAAGCAGTTGGAAAGGGGGTCTTTAACCCCTTTCTGCCATAAGACGTACTATTGCGTCCATGTGGGGTGGGCTTTACTTCCCAAGGACGCAATAGTACGTCATATGCGATCGGCAGCGCTCACGGGGGGAGCGCCGCCGATCGCGGCCGGGTGTCAGCTGTTTATCGCAGCTGACATCCGGCACTATGTGCCAGGAGCGGTCACGGACCGCCCCCGGCACATTAACCCCCGGCACACCGCGATCAAAGATGATCGCGATGTGCCGGCGGTACAGGGAAGCACCGCGCAGGGAGGGGGCTCCCTGCGGGCTTCCCTGAGCCCCCCGCAGCAACGCGATGTGATCGCGTTGCTGCGAGGGTCTCACCTCCCTCCCTGCTCCCTCCAGCCCCGGATCCAAGATGGCCGCGGATCCGGGTCCTGCAGGGAGGGAGGTGGCTTCACAGAGCCTGCTCAGAGCAGGCACTGTGAAGCAGCCTGCACTCCTATCAGATCAGTGATCTGACAGAGTGCTGTGCAAACTGTCAGATCACTGATCTGTGATGTCCCCCCCTGGGACAAAGTAAAAAAGTAAAAAAAAAAAAATTTCAAATGTGTAAAAAAAAATAAAAAAAAATATTCCAAAATAATGAAAAAAAAAATAAAAATATTATTCCCATAAATACATTTCTTTATCTAAATAAAAAAAAAAAAAAACAATAAAAGTACACATATTTAGTATCGCCGCGTCCGTAACGGCCCGACCTATAAAACTGGCCCACTAGTTAACCCCTTCAGTAAACACCGTAAGAAAAAAAAAAAAAAAAAAAACGAGGCAAAAAAACAACGCTTGATAATCATACCGCCGAACAAAAAGTGGAATAACACGCGATCAAAAAGACAGATATAACTAACCATGGTACCGCTGAAAACGTCATCTTGTCCCGCAAAAAACGAGCCGCCATACAGCATCATCAGCAAAAAAATAAAAAAGTTATAGTCCTGAGAATAAAGCGATGCAAAAATAATTATTTTTTCTATAAAATAGTTTTTATCGTATAAAAGCGCCAAAACATAAAAAAATGATATAAATGAGGTGTCGCTGTAATCGTACTGACCCTAAGAATAAAACTGCTTCATCAATTTTACCAAACGCGGAACGGTATAAACGCCTCCCCCAAAAGAAATTCATGAATAGCTGGTTTTTGGTCATTCTGCCTCACAAAAATCGGAATAAAAAGCGATCAAAAAATGTCACGTGCCCGAAAATGTTACCAATAAAAACATCAACTCGTCCCGCAAAAACCAAGACCTCACATGACTCTGGACCAGAATATAGAAAAATTATAGCTCTCAAAATGTGGTAACGCAAAAAATATTTTTTGCAATAAAAAGCGTCTTTCAGTGTGTGACGGCTGCCAATCATAAAAATCCGCTAAAAAACCCGCTATAAAAGTAAATCAAACCCCCCTTCATCACCCCCTTAGTTAGGGAAAAATTAAAAAAATGTATTTATTTCCATTTTCCCATTAGGGCTAGGGTTAGGGCTAGGGTTAGGGCTAGGGTTAGGGCTAGGGCTAGGGCTAGGGCTAGGGTTAGGGCTAGAGTTTGGGTTGGGGCTAAAGTTACAGTTAGGGTTTAGATTACATTTACGGTTGGGAATAGGGTTGGGATTAGGGTTAGGGGTGTGTCAGGGTTAGAGGTGTGGTTAGGGTTACTGTTGGGATTAGGGTTAGGGATGTGTTTGGATTAGGGTTTCAGTTATAATTGGGGGGTTTCCACTGTTTAGGCACATCAGGGGCTCTCCAAACGCGACATGGCGTCCGATCTCAATTCCAGCCAATTCTGCGTTGAAAAAGTAAAACAGTGCTTCTTCCCTTCCGAGCTCTCCCGTGTGCCCAAACAGGGGTTTACCCCAACATATGGGGTATCAGCGTACTCAGGACAAATAGGACAACAACTTTTGGGGTCCAATTTCTCCTGCTACCCTTGGGAAAATACAAAACTCGGGGCTAAAACATTTTTTGTGGGGAAAAAAAAAGATTTTTTATTTTCACGGCTCTGCGTTATAAACTGTAGTGAAACACTTGGGGGTTCAAAGTTCTCACAACACATCTAGATTAGTTCCCTGGGGGGTCTAGTTTCCAATATGGGGTCACTTGTGGGGGGTTTCTACTGTTTAGGTACATTAGGGGTTCTGCAAACGCAATGTGACGTCTGCAGACCATTCCATCTAAGTCTGCATTCCAAATGGCGCTCCTTCCCTTCCGAGCTCTGCCATGCGCTCAAACGTTGGTTTCCCCCAACATACGGGGTATCAGCGTACTCAGGACAAATTGGACAACAACTTTTGGGGTCGAATTTCTCCTCTTACCCTCGGGAAAATACAAAACTGGGGGCTAAAAAATAATTTTGGGGGGAAAGATTTTATTTTTAATTTTCACGGCTCTGCGTTACAAACTGTAGTGAAACACTTGGGGGTTCAAAGCTATCACAACACATCTAGATGAGTTCCTTAGGGGGTCTAGTTTCCAAAATGGTGTCACTTGTGGGAGGTTTCTACTGTTTAGGTACATTAGGGGCTCTGCAAATGCAATGTGACACCTGCAGACCATTCCATCTAAGTCCTCATTCCAAATGGAGCTCCTTCCCTTCCGAGCCCTCCCATGCGCCCAAACAGTGGTTCCCCCCCACATATGGGGTATCGGCGCACTCAGGACAAATTGGACAACAAATTGTGGGGTCGAATTTCTCCTTTTACCCTCGGAAAAATACAAAACTGGGGGCTAAAAAATAATTTTTGTGGGAAAAAATTTTTGTTTTATTTTTACGGCTCTCCATTATAAACTTCTGTGAAGCCCTTGGTGGGTCAAAGCGCTCAGCACACATCTAGATAAGTTCCTAAGGGGGTCTACTTTCCAAAATGGTGTCACTTATGGGGGGTTTCTACTGTTTAGGTACATTAGGGGCTCTGCAAACGCAATGTGACACCTGCAGACCATTCCATCTAAGTCTGCATTCAAATGGCACTCCTTCCCTTCTGAGCCCTCCCATGTGCCCAAACAGTGGTTCCCCCCACATATGGTGTATCATCGCACTCAGGACAAATTGGGCAACAAATTTTGGGGTCCAATTTCTCCTGTTACCCTCAGGAAAATACAAAACTGGGGGCTAAAAAAAATAATTTTTGTGGGAAAAAAATTTTGTTTTATTTTTACGGCTCTGCATTATAAACTTCTGTGAAGCCCTTGGTGGGTCAAAGTGCTCACCACACCTCTAGATAAGTTCCTTAGGGGGTCTACTTTCCAAAATGGTGTCATTTGTGGGGGGTTTCAATGTTTAGGCACATCAGTGGCTCTTCAAACGCAACATGGCGTCCCATCTCAATTCCTGTCAATTTTGCTTTGAAAAGTCAAACGGCGCTCCTTCCCTTCCGAGCTCTCCCATCCACCCAAACAGTGGTTTACCCCCACATATGGGGTATCCGCGTACTCAGGACAAATTGTACAACAACTTTTGGGGTCCAATTTCTTCTCTTACCCTTGGGAAAATAAAAAATTGGGGGCGAAAAGATAATTTTTGTGAAAATATGATTTTTTATTTTTACGGTTCTACATTATAAACTTCTGTGAAGCACTTGTTGGGTCAAAGTGCTCACCACACCTCTAGATAAGTTCCTTAGGGGGTCTACTTTCCAAAATGGTGTCACTTGTGGGGGGTTTCAATGTTTAGCCACATCAGGGGCTCTCCAAACGAAACATGGCGTCCCATCTCAATTCCAGTCAATTTTGCATTGAAAAGTCAAATGGCACTCCTTCGCTTCCGAGCTCTGCCATGCGCCCAAACAGTGGTTTACCCCCACATGTGGGGTATTGGCATACTCAGGACAAATTGTACAACAATGTTTGGGGTCCATTTTCTCCTGTTACCCTTGGTAAAATAAAACAAATTGGAGCTGAATTACATTTTTTGTGAAAAAAAGTTAAATGTTCATTTTTATTTAAACATTCAAAAAATTCCTGTGAAGCACCAGAAGGGTTAATAAACTTCTTGAATATGGTTTTGAGCACCTTGAGGGGTGTAGTTTTTAGAATGGTGTCACACTTGGGTATTTTCTATCATATAGACCCCTCAAAATGACTTCAAATGAGATGTGGTCCCTAAAATAAAATGGTGTTGTAGAAATGAGAAATTGCTGGTCAACTTTTAACCCTTATAACTCCCTAACAAAAAAAAATTTTGGTTCCAAAATTGTGCTGATGTAAAGTAGACATGTGGGAAATGTTACTTATTAAGTATTTTGTGTGACATATCTCTGTGATTTAATTGCATAAAAATTCAAAGTTGGAAAATTGCGAAATTTTCATAATTTTCGCCAAATTTCCGTTTTTTTTCACAAATAAACGCAGGTACTATCAAATAATTTTTACCATTGTCATGAAGTACAATATGTCACGAGAAAACAATGTCAGAATCACCAGGATCCATTGAAGCGTTCCAGAGTTATAACCTCATAAAGGGACAGTGGTCAGAATTGTAAAAATTGGCCCGGTCATTAACGTGCAAACCACCCTTGGGGGTAAAGGGGTTAACAAGTGCCAGGCTGTCACAGCAACCAATTGACACCAGGTCATCAGCTGCCATATCACGTAAATGCCGTGGTCGGTAAATTGGAAGCGGCATCTAAATGGTGCCCCGATTGCAGAATAGCGGAGCATGGAGAAAGTCGAGCTTCTGAGTCCACTCCACATCCAATCACTGCAGCACAGATGTACAGTTACATTGAGACATGCAAAGGTTTACAATGGAATCTGTAACCAGGTTTTTGCTATCCCATCTGAAGGAAGCATGATTTAGGGGCAGGCAGAGGTCCAGATTCCAGCTATGCATCACTTAGTGGGCTGCTTGCTGACAGTTTTATAAAATCACTGTTTTAGTTGCTGCACATCTACCAGTTCTCTAAACACTGAGCTCTATGTAATTTACATATTTGGCTAATTTACAATCACAGACATAAAAGTACTACCTGTGTGATTATTGTGTCAAGGCCATTGGCTCCCCAAGCATAATCCATTGGATTGGAATGAAGAACTCCCCTAAAGGAAAAATTAAAGAAAAAAAAACACCACAGTAAGACAGGACTAAAATATTAAGTGCACTTGTTCCAAACTAAATATGATTAAAGTCTTCATCTGTAGGGTTCAGTCCTGTAACTAGTCACCACAGTAATGTCCAGTACTGTACCACTCGGTTTAGAAAAGTTTTAAATTATAATTTAAAATAAATAAAATGTGTTTACATTTTAATATATCCTATAAGGCATTGATGGTATGATTCCTAAAATGTCAGTGTTATTTTACTACAATCACACATCTGCTAGATTTTTTTCCCATCTGTGAGAAACGCATTGTTGATGGAGCTCTGAAGTACAAAGTCTGTTTTGTGTGCTATATCCATTACATACAGATCCCTATAAATTGTAATGGCAGTCTGATCCACAAAAAAACAAACAAGAATTGTACATGCTTTGAAGTCCAGAAACATTTTTTTTTTTTTTTTTTTTTAATTAATATGACTGTATGGCTGGCTAAAAAACTCTAGCGGTCCATGTACTGCCCCCCCCTCCCCAAAAGAAACAAAACAGCACACAGACATGATAGATCTTGTTGCGGTCGGAGCAGCTTCAAAACGACGCATGCTGAGGCATTCGCATACATCTGCATGGCCTGCGTCACCAATGTTAAAGATCGGGTACGCAGGACGCATGCAGCCGTAGGAGGAGGCAGTGGGAGGGGCTTCACGGAGGAAGGCGGCTTTTGTCCGCATCCCCGCCGAACGCTAGTGTGAAACTAACCTTACATGGACATGTGAATGCAGTCTAAGCGAAAATGGCAGACGAGAGGACAAACTAACCATGGTCCAAGTCCTAAGTTTGGCATTGCAGTAGGTGCGATGATCCCATTTACCAGCTGCTGAATGATCCTAGCAATGAAAACAAATTATATTAAACCAACATAAAAAAACAAAAAAACAAATCTTTCATGTCAAAAAAAAAAAAAAAAAAAAAAAAAGTAGAACGACAGTGGCATCCTGTAACTTCTGAGAAAAATGCAAGCTTCTAACATGACGTAAGCCAACAAATACATATTCTGAAGTTCTCACAGCAAATTATTTTAACAGAAGTGTTGCAAAATGTACGACTAAAATTTGTACCTCAGTCCTCATTTTTGTTTTTTTTTCATATAAATGTTTTAAAAGTGAAGTTCAGCGATTAATGGGCACCGTGTGCATTGTGTAAAGCATAATCGGAATATAGTGTGCGCTGCAGATGCATCTATACAAGTCAATGTAACTTATAGTTACATAGGTTATAAAATCATAGCCCACAAGGACCCTTGGGCTCACAGCAATAATCTCCTGGCTTGTATGGAAAGCATGTCCTGCAGATGCTCAGTACAATGTACTGGACAATAATATATATATATATATATATATATATATATATATATATATATATATATATATATATATATATATATATATATATATATATATATATATTTATATTTATTTCACACATACATACACATACAGTACAGACCAAACGTGTAGACACGCCTCATGTAAAGTTTTATTGGGATTTTCATGACTGAAAATTGTAAATTCACACTGAAGGCATCAAAACTATTTATTTCACACATACATACACATACAGTACAGACCAAACGTGTAGACACCTCATGTAAAGTTTTTTTGGGATTTTCATGACTGAAAATTGTAAATTCACACTGAAGGCATCAAAACTATGAATTAACATGTGGAATTATATACTTAAAGGGAGGGTGCCGTGATTTTAGTTTTTGTATTAATAATTATTGATTATATAATCAATTATTTTTAATACAAAAGTAAATGTACTACTTTAATACTTTTTTATTTATTCATTTTTACTTTTGCCACTGGAGGCCGCCATTTTCATTAGTGTGGGTGTAAGTGTCTGGGCACGACACTTGCACACCTCACTTACGGCAGCCATGGGCATAGGAGCCAACAGTCGGGCTCCGACCGCTTCTCCTGCCTCTCAGCTGTGACTTGGGCACGCCCCCTGGGCTGCTACGTCACAGCTGTGAGAGGAGATCGCGGCCATTTTGTTTTTTTCCTCTGTCATCGCACACACAGCTCAGTGTGTGTGATCATAGCAGGAGCTGCCAGGGAGAAGCTGCTACTGGGAAGAGAGGTTCGGGGTGAGTATCTGCAGCCAGGAGCTGTGATTGCAGCCTGTACTTAGTATTACAGCACAGGCTGCAATCACTGCTCACTGCCGACCTGTTCAGAGCAGAGCAGGGAGATCGTCACACTGCTCTGCCCTGACCATGACTCAGCACTTCCTGGGAGAGGACTGAAGGTAAGTACAGAGTTTTTATTTTCTTATGCATCTACCACTGCTACCTGTCCCTATATACCACTGCTACCAGCCCCTATATACCACTGCTACCTGCCCCTATATACCACTGCTACCTGTCCCTTATATACCACTGCTACCTGCTCCTATATACCACTGCTACCTGCTCCTATATACCACTGGTACCTGCCCCTATATACCACTGCTACCTGCCCCTATATACCACTGCTACCTGCCCCTATATACCACTGCTACCTGCCCCTATATACCACTGCTACCTGTCCCTATATACCACTGCTACCTGTCCCTATATACCACTGCTACCTGCCCCTATATACCACTGCTACCTGTCCCTATATACCACTGCTACCTGCCCCTATATACCACTGCTACCTGCCCCTATATACCACTGCTACCTGTCCCTATATACCACTGGTACCAGCCCTTATATACCACTGCTACCTGTTCCTATATACCACTGCTACCTTTTCATATATACCACTGCTACCTGCCCCTATATACCACTGCTACCTGCCCCTATATACCACTGCTACCTGCCCCTATATACCACTGCTACCTGCCCCTATATACCACTGCTACCTGCCCCTATATACCACTGCTACCTGCCCCTATATACCACTGCTACCTGCCCCTATATACCACTGCTACCTGCCTCTATATACCATCTACCACTGCTGCCTGCCTCTGTATACCACCTACCACTGCTGCCTGCCTCTATATACCATCTACCACTGCTGCCTGCCTCTATATACCATCTACCACTGCTGCCTCTGTCCTGTGTAGCTAATCTAGTCCTGTGTTAGCTATCCTGTCCTGTGTACAGTATCACACAAGATAGGATTAGATACACGGCGCAGCACAGTATCACACAGGACAGGATTAGATACACGGCTCAGCAGTCAGTATCTAATCCTCTCCTATGCACTCCTCTCACCCCTGCGTGTCTTTCCCCATTGTGGTTTATTATTTTTGTTGTGGGAGATGAGGGAGTCGAGGATTATGCGTTCGGTATGGTATAAAAAAAGATTAATAAAGGACTTTATTCTGGCCGAGTCTTTATTTACAATACATGTGAGATCTATGTGGCGGCATTATGGGTGATCTATATGGCAGTATTATGTGAGAAGCATATGGTGGTATGTGAGAACACTGACGGTATTATGTGTGATCTATATGGCGGTATGTGAGAACACTGGCGGTATTATGTGTGATCTATATGGTGGTATTATGTGAGAACTGTATGACAGTATTGTGTGATCTATGTGATAGTATTGTGTGTGATCTATATGGCGGTATTATGTGAGAACACTATGGCAGTATTATCTTCAGAAAGCGGACCCATTCTATGGTGGTTCTGGCTGAGCACCTGCACGCGGGTCTGGGGTAATAGAGGGGACAGCGTGACCTCCAGTTAGGTGCAGTCAGGGGAAGGCTGGTGAGGCAGCTGAAGAGAAGCGTCTCATTTTTATCGTTACTATATGTCTACATTTCCTTCCCAGCGTCACCCCGTACTTCGCCTGTCGCCTCGCTTTCACACATCGCCAGGACAGGATGGAGAAGACAGGATCTGAGGAGGGGAATGGGGTCTGTATGCAAAGTCTGGATCAGACCAGGCCATCAATCAGCAGAAATGTTTCCTGGATTTCTGTGGAGCAGACGGTCCATCCATATGTATAAAAGACAGCGCGCTATGTACAATCCCTGTCTGCTCCGCGCACCAAACAGGGGGCCCCTATAGACCAGCACACTGCTCTCCTGAAATACTCTGTGCTGCTGTCACCCTGCTCCCTCCACCACATATCTCCCAGAATCCTTTTGCTGCCTGCCATCCTCGGTGACTGTCTACTTGTCAGTATAAGGCTGCCTTCACACTATCAATATTTGGTTTGTATTTTAACTCAGTATTTGTAAGCCAAAACCAGGAGTGGGTGATAAATGCAGAAGTGCATATGTTTCTATTATACTTTTCCTCTATTTGTTCCACTCCTGGTTTTGGCTTACAAATACTGAGGTAAAATACTGACCAAATACTGATAGTGTGACGGCAGCCTTACTCTGCAGTCACCAACAAAATGGCTGCTCACTGGGTTCCTGAATATCATCCTCTCTAATCCCTTAGCAAACACCCATAAGGGGAGGAGAGGAGACATCACACAGGTCAGCAGACTCCGCCCATAATTACTGCAGTGCAGTAATGTGAGCTATTTGTACACTAGGTTTTTCTGAAATTTCAGCAGCTGCTCCCCCTAGTGTTTAAAAGTGGAAATTCCAAAACTTTTCAAATTATTTTTCATATTTTACTAAATTATAAACAAATGATAATATTTTTTAAGAAAATGTAATCATTAATTCTTTACATTTTTACAATTTCTGAAAAAAATTTTTTTTGATGGCACCTTCCCTTTAACCCCTCTGTGACCTTAGACGTACTATCCCGTCGAGGTGCCCTGGGCTTATCTGACCCTGGACGGGATAGTACGTCATAGCCGATCGGCCGCGCTCACGGGGGGAGCGCGGCCGAGTGTCAGCTGCTTATCGCAGCTGACATCCGGCACTATGTGCCAGGAGCGGTCACGGACCGCCCCCGGCACATTAACCCCTGGCACACCGCGATCAAAGATGATCGCGATGTGCCGGCGGTGCAGGGAAGCACCGCGCAGGGAGGGGGCTCCCTGCGGGCTTCCCTGAGACCCCCGCGATGTGATCGCGTTGCTGCGAGGGTCTCACCTCCCTCCCTGCTCCCTCTAGCCCCGGATCCAAGATGGCCGCGGATCCGGGTCCTGCAGGGAGGGAGGTGGCTTCACAGAGCATGCTCAGAGCAGGCACTGTGAAGCCTGCAGCGCTGCATGTCAGATCAGTGATCTGACAGAGTGCTGTGCAAACTGTCAGATCACTGATCTGTGATGTCCCCCCCTGGGACAAAGTAAAAAAGTAAAAAAAAAATTTTCCAAATGTGTAAAAAAAATAAAAAAAAATATTCCAAAATAATGAAAAAAAAAAAATATTATTCCCATAAATACATTTCTTCATCTAAATAAAAAAAAAACCAATAAAAGTACACATATTTAGTATCGCCGCGTCCGTAACGACCCGACCTATAAAACTGTCCCACTAGTTAACCCCTTCAGTAAACACCGTAAGAAAAAAAAAAAAAAAAAACGAGGCAAAAAACAACGCTTTATTATCATACCGCCAAACAAAAAGTGGAATAACACGCGATCAAAAGGACAGATATAAATAACCATGGTACCGCTGAAAGCGTCATATTGTCCCGCAAAAAAAAGAGCCGCCATACAGCATCATCAGCAAAAAAATAAAAAAAGTTATAGTCCTGAGAATAAAGCGATGCAAAAATAATTATTTTTTCTGTAAAATAGTTTTTATCGTATAAAAGCGCCAAACCATAAAAAAATGATATAAATGAGGTATCGCTGTAATCGTACTGACCTGAAGAATAAAACTGATTTATCAATTTTACCAAACGCGGAACGGTATAAACGCCTCCCCCAATAGAAATTCATGAATAGCTGGCTTTTGGTCATTCTTCCTCACAAAAATCGGAATAAAAAGCGATCAAAAAATGTCACGTGCCCAAAAATGTTTTCAATAAAAACGTCAACTCGTCCCGCAAAAAACAAGACCTCACATGACTCTGTGGACCAAAATATGGAAAAATTATAGCTCTCAAAATGTGGTATTGCAAAAAATATTTTTTGCAATAAAAAGGGTCTTTCAGTGTGTGACGGCTGCCAATCATAAAAATCCGCTAAAAAACTCGCTATAAAAGTAAATCAAACCCCCCTTCATCACCCCCTTACTTAGGGAAAAATAAAAAAAAAATGTATTTATTTCCATTTTCCCATTAGGGTTAGGGCTAGGGTTAGGGTTAGGGCTGGGGCTAGGGCTAGGGTTAGGGCTAGGGTTGGGGCTAGGGTTGGGGCTAGGGTTGGGGTTACAGTTAGGGTTGGGGCTAAAGTTAGGGTTAGGGTTTAGATTACATTTACAGTTGGGAATAGGGTTGGGATTAGGGTTACCGTTGGAATTAGGGTTAGGGGTGTGTTTAGATTAGGGTTTCAGTTATAATTGGGGGGTTTCCACTGTTTCGGCACATCAGGGGCTCTCCAAACACGACATGGCGTCCGATCTAAATTCCAGCCAATTCTGCGTTGAAAAAGTAAAACAGTGCTCCTTCCCTTCCGAGCTCTCCTGTGTGCCCAAACAGGGGTTTACCCCAACATATGGGGTATCAGCGTACTCAGGACAAATTGGACAACAACTTTTGTGGACCAATTTCTCCTGTTACCCTTGGGAAAATACAAAACTGGGGGCTAAAAAATAATTTTTGTGGGAAAACAAAAAGATTTTTTATTTTCACGGCTCTGCGTTATAAACTGTAGATAAGTTCATTGAGGGGTCTAGTTTCCAATATGGGGTCACTTGTGGGGGGTTTCTACTGTTTAGGTACATTAGGGGCTCTGCAAACGCAATGTGACGCCTGCAGACCATTCCATCTAAGTCTGCATTCCAAATGGCGCTCCTTCCCTTCCGAACCCTCCCATGCGCCCAAACGGTGGTTCCCCCCCACATATGGGGTATCAGCGTACTCAGGACAAATTGGACAACAACTTTTGGGGTCCAATTTCTCCTGTTACCCTAGGGAAAATACATAACTGGGGGCTAAAAAATAATTTTTGTGGGAAACAAATTTTGTTTTATTTTTATGGCTCTGCATTATAAACTTCTGTGAAGCCCTTGGTGGGTCAAAGTGCTCACCACACATCCAGATAAGTTCCTTAGGGGGTCTACTTTCCAAAATGGTGTCACTTGTGGGGGGTTTCAATGTTTAGGCACATCAGTGGCTCTCCAAACGCAACATGGCGTCCCATCTCAATTCCTGTCAATTTTGCATTGAAAAGTCAAATAGCGCTCCTTCCCTTCCGAGCTCTCCCATGCGCCCAAACAGTGGTTTACTGCCACATATGGGGTATCAGCGTACTCAGGACAAATTGGACAACAACTTTTTGGGTCCAATTTCTCCTGTTACCCTTGGTAAAATAAAACAAATTGGAGCTGAAGTAAATTTTTTGTGTAAAAAAGTTAAATGTTCATTTTTATTTAAACATTCCAAAAATTCCTATTAAACACCTGAAGGGTTAATAAACTTCTTGAATGTGGTTTTGAGCACCTTGAGGGGTGCAGTTTTTAGAATGGTGTCACACTTGGGCATTTTCTATCATATAGACCCCTCAAAATGACTTCAAATGAGACGTGGTCCCTAAAAAAAAAATGGTGTTGTAAAAATGAGAAATTGCTGGTCAACTTTTAACCCTTATAACTCCCTAACAAAAAAAAAAATTGGTTCCAAAATTATGCTGATGTAAAGGAGACATGTGGGAAATGTTACTTATTAAGTATTTTGTGTGACATATCTCTGTGATTTAATTGCATAAAAATTCAAAGTTTGAAAATTGCGAAATTTTCAAAATTTTCGCCAAATTTCCGTTTTTTTCACAAATAAACGCAGGTACTATCAAAGAAATTTTACCACTATCACGAAGGACAATATGTCACGAGAAAACAATGTCAGAATCACCAGGATCCGTTGAAGCGTTTCGGAGTTATAACCTCATAAAGGGACAGTGGTCAGAATTGTAAAAATTGGCCTGGTCATTGACGTGCAAACCACCCTTGGGGGTAAAGGGGTTAACAAAAAAGTGTGAAACAACTGAAATTATGTCTTATATTCTAGGTTCTTCAAAGTAGCCACCTTTTGCTTTGATGACTGCTTTGCACACTCTTGGCATTCTCTTGATGACCTTCAAGAGGTTGTCACTGGGAATGGTTTTCACTTCACAGGTGTGCCCTGTAAGGTTTAATAAGTGGGATTTCTTGCCTTATAAATGGGGTTGGGACCATCAGTTGTGTTGTGCAGAAGTCTGGTGGAGACACAGCTGATAGTCCTACTGAATAGACTGTTAGAATTTGTATTATGGCAAGAAAAAAGCAGCTAAGTAATGAAAAACGAGTGGCCATCATTACTTTAAGAAATGAAGGTCAGTCATGGCCATCATTATTTTAAGAAATGAAGGTCAGTCAGACCGAAAAATTGGGAAAACTTTGAAAGTGTCCCCAAGTGCAGTTGCAAAAACCATCAAGTGCTACGAAGAAACTGGCTCACATGAGGACCGCCCCAGGAAAGGAAGACCAAGAGTCACCTCTGCTTCAGAGGATAAGTTTATCCGAGTCACCAGCCTCAAATCGCAGGTTAACAGCAGCTCAGATTAGAGACCAGGTCAATGCTACACAGAGTTCTAGCAGCAGACACATCTCTACAGCAACTGTTAAGAGGAGACTTTGTACAGCAGGCCTTCATGGTAAAATAGCTGCTAGGAAACCACTGCTAAGGACAGGCAACAAGCAGAAGAGACTTGTTTGGGCTAAGAACAAAAGGAATGTAGACCATTCCCGGTGACTACCTCTTGAGAATCATCAAGAGAATGCCAAGAGTGTGCAAAGCAGTCATCAAAGCAAAATGTGGCTACTTTGAAGAACCTACAATATAAGATCTAATTTCAGTTGTTTCACACTTTTTTGTTAAGTATATAATTCCACATGTGTTAGTTCATGGTTTTGATGCCTTCAGTGTGAATTTATCTTCACGACTATGAAAATTGTACAAAAAAGTGAGTGTGTGAGTGAGTGAGTGAGTGAGTGAGTGAGAGTGTGTATATATTATATTTATATATATATATATATATATATATATATATATATATATATATATATATATATATATATATACACACACTGTGCAAGTAGCCCATGTTTTTTGGCTTTATAATTGTTCTCTTGTTTCTACAAGACTGGGGAGTCCACCACTCCTCTGTGGGTCATTTGCATTGTAGCTGTTCCACCCTGCATGTTCTACATGGATATTTTCTCTCTGAATCCTGCTCATACAGGTACTATACAGATGACCAGGTTTTTAAATACATCAGATAGGGATTATATACATTAGACAGGACTGCTCTATTATGGGTATACCTTGGCGATTGGTGGAGCAGCTTAACATACTTTTTTTGCAAAAAAAACGTGTTAACTAAATACCCTGTATTTTTTCATTTTTTTGACTAGCACTTGCTTATTTACTGTGACTTTTTTACAACAGAGTATTTTTTGACCTCTCTGTGCGCTTTTGTGTCTTCTCTCTCTCTCTCTCCAAAAGTGTGGACACACCTTCTCATTTTTTGCTTAACCCCTTCATGACCTTGGGATTTTTCATTTTTCCGTGTTCGTTTTTCACTCCCCTCCTTCCCAGAGCCATAATTTTATTTTTCCGTCAATTTGGCCATGTGAGGGCTTATTTTTTGCGGGACGAGTTGTACTTTTGAACGACATCATTGGTTTTAGCATGTCGTGTACTAGAAAACGGGAAAAAAATTCCAAGTGCGGTGAAGTTGCAAAAAAAGTGCAGTCCCACACTTGTTTTTTGTTTGGCTTTTTTGCTAGGTTCACTAAATGCTAAAACTGACCTGACATTATGATTCTCCAGGCCAGTACGAGTTCATAGACACCTAACATGACTAGGTTATTTTTTTATTTAAGCGGTGAAAAAAAACTCCAAACTTTGCTAAAAAAAAAAAAAAAAAAAAATTCTGCCATTTTCCGATACTCGTGGCGTCTCCATTTTTCGTGATCTGGGGTCAGGTGAGGGCTTATTTTTTGCGTGCCGAGATGACGTTTTTAATGATCGCATTTTGGTGCAGATACGTTCTTTTGATCGCCCGTTATTGCATTTCAATGCAATGTCGCGGCGACCAAAAAAAACGTAATTCTGGCGTTTCGAATTTTTTTCTCGCTACGCCGTTTAGCGATCAGGTTAATGCTTTTTTTTTTTATTTGATAGATCAGGCGATTCTGAACGCGGCGATACCAAATATGTATAGATTTGATTTTTTTTTTATTGATTTATTTTGATTGGGGCGAAATGGGGGTGATTTAAACTTTTATATTTTTTTCATATTTTTTTAACTTTTTTTTTCTTCATTTTTGCCATGCTTCAATAGCTTCCATGGGAGGCTAGAAGCAGGCACAACCCGATTGCCTCTGCTACATAGCAGCGATCTGATGTTCGCTGCTATGTAGCAGAAAATCAGGTGTGCTGTGAGCGCCGACCACAGGGTGGCGCTCACAGCTACCGGCGATCAGTAACCATAGAGGTCTCAAGGACCTCTATGGTTACAAGGTACAAGCATCACCGACCTCCGATCATGTGACGGGGGTCGGCGATGCCGTCATTTCCGGCCGCCCGGCCGGATGCGGTAGTTAAATGCCGCTGTCAGCGTTTGACAGCGGCATTTAACTAGTTAATAGGTGCAGGCAGATCGCGATTCTGCCTGCGCCTATTACGGGCACATGTCAGCTGTTCAAAACAGCTGACATGTCCCGGCTTTGATGCGGGCTCACCGCCGGAGCCCGCATCAAAGCGGGGCTTCTGACTTCGGATGTACTATCCCGTCTGAGGTCAGAAAGGGGTTAAACATATAAAAGTATGTGTAAAGTCGTCCATGGACATAAAATGGTTTACACACAGGTTAGTACTGTCTAGAATATGGAATTTATCAGAGATAATTGTGCAGAGTTCTCCCAATGGATTGCAATGGGTGAAAACTAACAATTCTACAAAAATGGGAAATTTTAATTTTCAGTTTCACAGTAGGTCTCATCTATTATGTTCATTTGCAAAAAGCAACATTTTCAGCTGCCTGTCGCTTTTGTTGCCTTCTTTAGAGTAACAATACAATCTCATGTAAAACTTACCTGTATAACAATTTTTTCATTACATCTAAAATTTTTTCAATTAAAATTATGTTGCTATACAACATACTACCCCGTCCCCATACCGAACACTGGTCAGCCCCTCCTCACCCCTCTAATGTAGGCACACCCTCATGCCTCCCTGCAGATCGTCTTGTGCTTATCCTGGCACGAGGTTGCCTTGCACTATATCTATGCCGTGACTGTTGCTCTCTCCTGCTTTCTCCTTCACGGTTCTCTTCTCCCGTTCCACTTGTGCCAAAGAGGGGAAAATCCAGGCCTTCATTAAAAATTCCAAAAGTGACTTGTCCATAACCAGAGGGCAAGGAAAACTGCGTCTGTTCAAGGCCCTTTGGGAAAGAAAATAAATAAATCAAAAGCTTGACAGAGCGTTCGTAAAAAAAAAAAAACAAACAAAAAAAAACAAAACATAGGTTAGGGTCAAGACAACAAGCTTACCAAAGTTTCTTACCTCAAAAGGATGCCTGTTCTGATCTGTTCCAGAAGTATTGCTACTATTTTCTGTGCTCCTACAAGAAACATGCAACCGTGAAAAGTAGATAAAATAGTAAAATAATTTTTCACAGAATTGGTTTTCCAAGGCCTACACATGTTGAGATTTATCAAAACCAATGCGCATAAGTAAACCGGAGGAGTGGCTTTTGGCAGGGAGGGAGGAATGAGAAGTCATATTTTACCAGCTTGCTGCCATTTCCCATAAAGGTTATCTGTCAGCAGGATTTCACTGCACAAACTATGCATATACCTTTATATGGCCGGTCTGTACCTCCATTACTGAGAAATCACCATTTGAACTGAAATGCAAATAGATATGGTACATCTGAACCTTTATCACTCCAGCTCTCATCCCCGCCTCCTTTTGCTTGACTGATGGATCCTATTGCCATCAGTTAAGTCGGGGGAATTTTTATTTTTAAATTGGTTGGTTTATCACATTGTTTTGAGATTTATGCATTACATACCGTATTTTCCGGCGTATAAGACGACTGGGCGTATAAGACGTCCCCCAACTTTTCCAGTTAAAATATAAAATCTTCTCAAAAGTCGGGGGTTGTCTTATATGCCGGGTGTCGTCTTATAGGGTGGGTGCGGAGCAATCTGCGGTCGACGTATATAGTGGGGGGGGGAGTGGTCCCGATGACGAGGTGAGGGAGCGCCTCACCAGGAAGGTGTAAGTGAAGCAAACTGTCAGCGTCTGGGATGCCAGGGGTATGCAAAAAAGAGAGAGAGTGGTGCTGTGCCTAGAAACACACTCCTGTTTCACTCATCTGGCTCGCCCTTGTATCCTATTATCTCCTTCTCTGCCTCTGCTTCACTTACACCTTCCCGGTGAGGCGCCCCCTCACCTTGTCATTGGGACCACTCCTCCAACAATATGCGGCGACCGCAGTTTACTCCGCATCTGCTCTATAAGACGACACCTGGCATATAAGACGACACCCAACTTTTGAGAAGATTTTCAGGGGTTAAAAAGTAGTCTTATATGCCAGAAAATACAGTAGATTTGTTCCAGTAATCTAGGTACCAACCACTTGGGTGTTCAAGCCTATATACCAGTACCCATTTGAACAGTCCCCCCTCTCCCTTTTTCCATTCCACATTTGTGAATATATATTGTGATATGCGTCTCCTTTTATCTAGTGTTTTAATTCCACTGCATGGGTCCACTGTTTGATCATATTAGAGTGAATATTTTATACATGTATTTGACTGAATCGTTTTTTCCTTTTCTTGCTTTCATATACTATAAGGCTATGTTCACACTATGCGGTTTTTACTGCGGAACCGCGGCGATTTTGCCGCTGCGGGTCCGCAGCTGTTTTCCATGCAGGGTACAGTACAATGTTACCCTATGGAAAACAGAAACCGCAGTGCACATGATGCGGAAAAACCCGAAAAAAAACGCGCAGAATTGCTGCGGAAAAAAAAGAAGGACCATGTCACTTTGTGCAGAATCGCAGCGATTCTGCACCCATAGAAGTTCATTGATCCGCTTACTTCCCGCATGGGGCTGTGCCCACCATGCGGGAAGTAATGCGGATAATGTGCGGGTTATACCCGGGGTGGAGGAGAGGAGACTCTCCTCCAGGCCCCGGGAACCATATTTGTATTAAAAAAAAAAGAATAAAAATAAAAAATCATGTTATACTCACCTCTGAAGTCTCAGCGCTGCACGCGGCCGTCCGGTCTCAGGTTTGCTATGCGACCAGGACCTTCGGTGACGTTGTGGTCACATGACTGACGTCACCGAAGGTCCTGGTCGCACAGCATCTTTGGAACCGGACTGCCGCCTGCAGCGCCCAGGAGATCGGGACGTCAGAGGGTGAGTATATCTTAATGATTTTATTATTTTTAACATTACTATTGATGCTGCATATTGCTGCATATGCAGCATCAATAGTAGGGGTAAATCCCGCAGTGGAACCCGCAGGACAAACCGCGATAAATCGGCAGGGATAACCGCAGCGGGTTTGCCCTGCAGATTTATCAAATCCGCTGCGGGAGAACCAGCAGAAAAAAAAAGGAACGTGTGAATGTGGCCTTATTGCTCGTATAGTAGTCAGTAATTGCATGTATGAATACATATGAAAAACCATGCTGCCGAGTGGGTATCCTTACATGTGAAAAAGATTTCAAGTGTGCAGAAGCTCTCCCTTTATGCATGTGTGAAAGTTTACTGATTTGCATATGTTTCTCTGCAATTTTATATTTATGAATATGGTTCATTCACTGGTGATATACATCAGCAATGAACAGATCCTGCACAAATATAAAGCAGATATAAATCCACTGTATACAAAAATACAACCAATTTGAAAAACGTATTCCATAAATAAACCTGCAGGAAACTACCTTCATGAACGCGCAAAAGCACAACTTTAGATATGCACATAGATACACTAACAGAAGCAGAGAAAGCACCTACGCAAAAGGCACGCTTTTGCTCATGTAAATACACACACTAAATATACACAGACACATACAGTACTTTAAACCATAAGAAAGCATTTAAAAATACAAGTGTTAATAGATTTTTAGCAATTAACAAAAAGTAAAGTTAATGAACAAGGAGTCCTGGAAGTGATGATATGGTCCTTACAATGCTCTTATAAAAAATAAAAAAAATAAAAAAGTGTGGGATTGCACTTTTTTTTGCAATTTCACCGCACTTGGAATTTTTCCCCGTTTTCTAGTACATGGTAAAACCAATAGTGTCGATCAAAAGTACAACTCGTCCCACAAAAAATAAGCCCTCACATGGCCATATTGACAGAAAGATTAAAAAAAAAAAAAAAAAAAAAAATAGATTATGACTGTGAAGAAGGGGAGTGGAAACCGAAAAAAGCTCTGGGAGTTAAAGTAAATCTGTGATCAGGTTTTTGCTACCTAATTTCACCTAAGAGCAGCATAATGTAGAGACAGATTCCAGCAGTGTCTCTTACTGGGCTGCTTGCTGAAGTTTTGATAAAAACCACTTATGGTAAATCAGCAGGAGATCATCACTATACCGCTCTGCATCTATCCCAGGTACCGCATCATTATTACACTGAAGAGTGGATGCCCCCTGATTATTGGCTACTCTCGTTGCTTGCCACACTTCTGGTGACCACAGATCTGAGCCAAATATGTGCACACCTGAATGGACACTGCATGCCCGTTGGGCTCCTCCAGTGTCTGTGCACATGAACACAGAGTTCAGGCAATGCTCACACTTTGGGAAAGAGCTGTCAATCAAGATCAGTGAAGGCATATGATATGCAAATTGGAGGATGTAATGGTGCACTGAGCCCTTTTCCACACCAATGGTGCACCAAATTACATTGTACTTGAAATGAATGTCCATCTCTATGCCACTAATGTACACTGCTGGCATGAGTTTTATAAAGACCAAGATCCATATGTAAATATTTAAGTAGTTTCGTTTGCATTTTTTGGAGGTGAAAGATTCTTTAACCGTCATCCGGCTGAGTAGGTACAATTGTAACTATTCCGTTTTAAATTGCAATAACTTTTTTTTCGAAAAGCCGTAGAGGGCTGAAATTTTGTGACATCTCTGCAGTTTTGGTTCAGAATATATTGGCCAAATTTCAATAAAATATATATGAAGGTACAATTGTACCTCTGCAGCCTGTTAACGTTGTAAAATTATGCAGCCTGACGAAGGTTAAAGGAATTTTTGCTATGAAATTTGAGAGCAGAATGATACATATTTATGACCCTAAATCATGTCACACTTAATAGTTAATAAATAACATTTCCCACATGGCTACTTTACATCAGCACAATTTTTGAAACTTTTTTTTTTTGGGGGGGGGGGGGTTGAAAGCTGACCAGCGATTTCTCATTTTTACAACAATTTTTTTTAAGCAACCATGTCACATTTGAAATTACTTTGGTGGGGGCCTATATGGCAGAAAATATCCAAAAGTGACACCATTCTAAAACCTGCACCCCTCAAGAAGTTTATTAACCCTTCAGGTGTTTCACAGGAATTTATGGAATGTGGAAGAAAAAAAAAATACTTTTCACAAAAAATTTCCTTTAGACCCAATTTTTAAGTTTTCATAAGGTTAACTGGAGAAATTGCGCAGATACCCCGTATGTGGGGGAAAAACACTTTTTGGGTGCGCGGCAGGACTCGGAAGTCACCATTTGACTTTTTGAATATAAAATTTGCTGGAATAATTAGTGTATGCCATGTCACATTTGCAGAGCCCCTGATGTGCCTAAACAGTGGAAACCCCCCACAAGTAACACCATTTTGGAAATTAGACCCCTCAAGGAACTTATCTAGATGTGTATTGAGCACCTTGGAACCTCCAGGTGCTTCACAGAAGTTTATAACGTTGAGATGTGAAAGTTTTTAAAAAAAAATAATAATCCAATTTTTCCCACAAAATTGTTTTTTAGTCCCAAATTTTGTATTTTCACAAGGGTAACAGGATAAAATGGACCTCAGAATTTGATGTGCAATTTCTCCTGAGTTCAACGATATCCCATATGTGGTCGAAAACTACTTTTGAGGCACAGTGCAAAGCCAAGAAGGAAAGCAGCACCATATTACAGTGCAGATTTTGCAGCACTAGTTTTAGGGTTATATTGTAACATTGGCAGAGCTCTTGAGGTGCCAGAACAGCAGAAACCCCCATAAGTGACCCCATTTTACAAACCAAACCTCTAAATGAATTCATCTAAGGGTGCAGTGATCATCTTGACACCACAGGTGTGTCACAGAATTTAATACTATATGTGGCTGTTCAGTACTGCTTAGCCATACGGAGAGACAAGGGAGGGACGGAGCGCTATTTTCTTCCTGGAGCACAGATTTTCCTAGAATAGTTTGCCGACTCTATATACAGAGACCCTAAGTGATAGAAAACCAGAAAAAAACCCAATGACTCCATTTTGTAAGTTATAACCCTTTTGGGAATTTATCTGCAGGTGTAGTGACGATTTTGACTCCATGGGTGTTTTCCAGAAACAAGCAGTAGTGGATGTTGCTGAGTGAAAACTGCAAACTGCCATTGTAGTGACCAGTGCGCTGTAGTGACCATTACGTTGCAGTCACCAGTACGTTATGCTTCTGGAGACATGCACCCGTAAATTAGGCAGGCTCTCATTACTACAGAAATGCCAAACATGTGGGAGCTATATGTGGTTTAGACACACTGGGCTCCAAAGAGGAGGGGATCTTTCCATTTGAGAGTGCAGAATTTGCTGAATTCCTTTCGGAGGGTGAGGAGCCATTTTGCTTTTACAGAGCCTTTTTACTACCAGTAACGTGGAAGCCCCGTATATTTCCACTGATTGATAACAGATCTGAGTGGTGACATGCTTGTTTTGTGGATTGAGTTGAAGCTTTTATTGGGAACATTTTACATAACGTTTAGGATGACATTTATCCGGGGCGCTACGCCGAGCACTTGGAGTTTCATCTGAGTAACGTCACTCAGTGATTTGGATGGAAACCACAGAGATCCATTCACTATAGTGAGGCAGCAAAGTTACTCTGGTCTTCGTCTGACATCCGTACAGTATTGTACTTTTCAGAAGTGCACAAAACTGTGGCCGACGGCACTTTTATGCAATCCTAAAAAGATGGACACCACCCAATCACAGGTCCTATGGTGTCCAAAGTGCCTCCATCTACCTCATAATAGGGAATCTTCCACCAAAGGTTCTGTCTGAATCGCGTATTTCAGAGATTTACACGGAAACCCTGATGTTAGATCTCAGCTCAGAATAAATGTGCACCGAGCCTTAGTGCGATCTTTGGGAGGCAGAATGAAGAAAAAAAAAAATATATAGTTCTTACCAATAACGGTATTTCTGAGCCCATGACGGCACCATGGAGAGAGGGGATCCGCCCACTAAGGACAGGAAACCTACAGATAAAAAGGCGGTACCACTCTCCCGCATCAGTTGTTTACTAGAGAATGATGGGAGACTAAGGAACAGAGTCTTAATTTTAACATTACTTGAAAACTTAATTGAGATACCGCGTGGCTATTTAGAGAATTGGCATAGGGCACTATAATAATGTGCACACCCATAAGTGAAGGGAGGGAATGTACGGGTGCCGTCATGGGCTCCGAGAAATACCGTTATCACCAAGAACTATATTTTTCTCTGACGCCCATGATGGCACCACGGAGAGAATTGCAGAGATTGTACATTTAGGGAGGGACCACCGCTTCCAGAACCCTTTTACCGAAGGTAAGGTCCGAAGAGGAGATAAGGTCCAATCTATAGTGCTTATAGAATGTAGATGGTGAAGACCAGGTAGCAGCTCTATATATCTGATCGATTGAGGCTCCGGCCTTCTCCACCCATGAGGCTGCAACTGCTCTCGTTGAGTGAGCCCTGATATTTCCCGGGACGGGTACCCCGCTTGATGAGTACGATAGATCACGGACACCATCAGCCTATCTTGCCAAAGTGCCTTTGGAGGCTTTCTTCTCCTTCCGGGAACCCTTGAAGCACACAAAGAGCAGTCCTCCCTACTCTCTCTGGTGGCTTCAATGTAATGCATCAGGCATCTCCTAACATCCAATGTATACAAGGCCTCTTCCTCCTTGTTTTTGGGGTTAGGACAAAAGGAGGGAAGAGATCTCTTGTGTCATATGGAATCGGGATGCTACTTTCGGGAGATACGCTGGGTCTGTTTTGAGAACAACCCTATCAGCCAGGAATTGAGTGAAAGGGGGGTTAGCAGATAGAACCTGTATGTCGCTAACTGCAGAGGTGAGAGCGACCAGCAGAGATGTCTTGAGGGATAAGATTTTTAGTGGAACCTCAGCTAAGGGTTCAAAGGGAGGTTTAGCCAGGGCTTTAAGGACTAAATTTAAATCCCACTGAGGGGTAATCTTTACAGGAAGATGTCTTGATCTACCGGTTGCCCTGATGAACCTGGAAACCCACCGATTCCCCGCCAAATCATAGTTGAAGAGCGCTCCCAAAGCCGCTACATGGACTTTCAGGGTACTTGTGGCCAGACCAATCTCTAATCCATTTTGCAGGAATTCTAGTATGGCCTTAAGAGGGACTCCCTCATCTACTTTGGCACCCGAGGAGGATAGGAATTTTTTTTTCATATTTTCCCATATTGTTTGGTTTTAACGGGTTTCCTGCTTTGTAGTAGTGTAGATACCAGCCCCGGAGAAAATCCTCTGTTTTCTAGTAGCTCCCTTTCAAATGCCAGGCTGTCAAGTGTAAACTTGCAACCTGCAGATGATGAACTGGGGCCCTGGGAGAGGAGGTCCGGGAGTACCCAAGGGTCGGAGATGGACATTCTCATCATCCAAGAAAACCAAGGCCTCTTCGGCCAGAACGGGGCTATTAAGATTACGTGAGCCCCGTCCTCCCAAATCTTCCTCAGCACTGCCGGAATCAGAGCAATTGGGGGAAAGGCATATGCTAGTTGATGGTGCCAAAGAATAAGGAACGCATCTAGTGATACAGGGCTCCCCAATGGTGTTATGGAGCAAAAGATGTCCACTTTTTTGTTCAGATTGTTTGCGAAGAGGTCTATGCTCTGTACCCGCCCATTTTCTGAGATGTGGATGAACACTGATTGATTTAACTCCCATTCCCCTTGCTTTTAACAGGAACGGCTCAGGAAATCCTCTCTAATTGTTCACCGCCTTTATATGAAAGCCTGACAGATTGAAGGTTGCCCTCGGCTATATGGAAGATCGATTTGGTTACCTCCATCAGACTCTGATAACGGGTACCCCCTTGGGGATTCAGGTACGCTATCACTACTCTGTTGTCCGACATAATTCTGACATGGTGGGATTGAAGGGGACCTAGGAAATCCAATAGTGCAAACTGGACTGCTAGCAGTTCCTTCATGTTGGAGGATACTTTTTCTAGATTCGGCGGCCAAGTACCCTGAGCTAATAGGTCGGTCAGGTGTGCCCCCCACCCGCCGGGGCTCGCGTCTGTTGTTACTATTTTTGAGACCGGAGTTACCCAAGGGATTCCTCGAGAAAGATTGTTTTGCGATGTCCACCAATCTAGTGACAGAATTGTGTTTGGAGATAAACAACCGACTTTCTAAACTCCCTTTTAGAGAGACTTCTTCTGACAAAATTTGCCATTGAAGGTCCCTCGAATGAAGCTGAGCCCATTGGACTGCAGGGATGAATGCAGTCATGGATCCCAAGAGCGACATAGCTTGGCGGAGGGTTATGTAGGGGAGATATCGCATTCTGGATACTAGCCTTATAATGTTTTGGATTTTTTCTGCTGGAAGGCGGCATTCTTGTTTTATAGAGTCCAAAGTAAGACCCAGGAACTCCCTTCCGTAGGTAAAACGCATGCAGAATTCACATGCGTTTTCCCGCAAAACTCAAGCGTTTTTTAGCTTGCAGAATGCTTGCGTTTTCCAAGCGATTTGAAGCGTCGCTTGAAAAGTGATTGACAGGTTGGTCACACTTGTCAAGCATAGTGCTTGACAAGTGTGAACAACTTTTTACTATTGATGCTGCCTATGCAGCATCAATAGTAAAACATAGAATGTTAAAAATAATAAAAAAATATTGTTATTCTCACCTTCCGACAGCCCCCGATCTCCTCAGAGGCACTCCTGTTATGTTCCCTTCCCAGGGATGCTTTGCGCGAAGGACCTTTGTGACTTCACGGTCGCATGACCGCAACATCATCCCGGGTCCTTTGCGCAATGCATCCCTGGGAACAGAAGCCACCGAGTGCACCGCTGAGAGGCAGGAGGACTCCTGGGGGCCATCAGACGGTAAGTATATCCATATTTTTTATTTTAATGGTGTAGGTCCATGGTGTTTTATCAAGACCAAAGTCAGCGCAGACGTCTACCAGGAAATATTAGAGAACTTCATGCTTCCCTCTGCCGACAAGCTTTTTGGAGATGGAAATTTAATTCTCCAGCAGGACTTGGCACCTGTCCACACTGCCAAAAGTACTAATACCTGGCTTAAAAACAGGAGTATCACTGATTGATTGGCCAGCAAACGCGACAGACCTTAACCTATAGAGAATCTACAGGGTGTTGTCAAGAGGAAGAGGAGACCCCAGACCTAACAATGCAGATGAGCTGAAGGCTGCAATCAACGCAAACCTGGGCTTCCATAACACCTCAGCAGTGCCACAGGCTGATCGCCTCCATGCCGCATTGATGCAGTAATTAACGCAAAAGGAGCTCCGACCAAGTAGTGAGTGCATTTACTGAACAGATTTCAGTAGGCCAACATTTCGGATTTTAAAATCATTTTTCAAGCTGGTGTTATGAAGTATTCTAATTTTACTGAGATAATGACTTTGTGTTTTCATTGGCTGTAAGCCATAATCATCAATCAACATTAACAGAAATAAACACTTGAAATAGATCACTGTTTGTAATGACTATATAATACATGAGATTCACTTTTTGTATTGAAGTGAAATAACTTTTCGATGATATTCTAATTTTGTGAGAAGCACCTGTATGTACCCCATTTTTATGTATTTCTACTATTTACTTACGGAAGGGTATTTGCTTATTGTTTTTATTCTAGGTTATGTTAGATAAAGGGTATTCCCATCTCCAAGATCCTATACCAATGTAGAAGGTATAATAGTTGCAAATACCTCCAGTTATAAATGTAGCAATTTTTTTCAGATTCACCATGTCGCTTTCCTCATGTGCAGGCATTGCAGGAGCTTAGGTATCCATAGCTCTGACCACAAACAACTAGTAGTCTCTAGATCAGTGGCCGTAACCATGATGACCCAAGGTCCTGCAACCCCTGCACATGAGGAAAGACACAGCGAATCTGAAGAACCTATACTACATTTCTAATTGGCGGTATTGGCTATTATTACATCTACTAGATATTGGGATATGACCTTGGAGATCAGAAAACCCCTTCAATGGCCAGTGTGAATGTGCATCTACACATTGCACTTATACCAACAGGTGGGCCGGCCTATTTTCTTTCGGTTTAACATAGCCTTTGTGTGTTTCTCCACTCAGACAGCATTCAAAATAAACTTCTGTTAACATAGCCTTAATCTGATACTAAAAAGTGCTTCAGCATTAGGTTACCTTAATTCAGGAAGTTCTTCAATAAACCCCGATTCACATATTGGGCATGTATACTCCTGCAAAAAATAAGGAAAAAACATGAAGCAATGTACACACATCATGAGGTCACCTTTACAAAAACTGTATAATTTGTGAAGTTCTAGTTTTACTAGTATATATAAACTGGGTTCATTTATGGACATGTTTACTAGATATGAGTTCATGCAGCGTTAATGCAGAATAACAAAAGAAATAAATATAATGTATGAACCAGGGTGGATTTGATTTAAATCTAACTGATTTAAATCACGATTTAAATCACTAGTCAGTAAGGCTTGATTTAAATCAGTGCTTTAAATAAAAGTTTCTACCTAACTGAATTTGACTCCGCAGAGGTCCCAGCCTCTTCTTCACGGCAAAAATGTTACAACATGAACAGAGTTGAGAAAAAGACCTTAATCCTATTGTTCTACAAACCTATGAATACAGAATCAACCCCTTCAGTGCCAAGTCCAAGAAGTTAGACAATATGTTTCTGATTGTTTGGAGTGGAATAGATCTGCACAACACAAGAAGAATGTGAATCTAAGTGTGAGGAGGAGGAAGGGCAAGCAGGCAAGAAAATGAAAGTGAAACTTTGAGCGCAATACTGCAGCATAGCCACAGACAGACAAGTCTGGATCTGTTTGTGTGTACGATCTGAGGTTTATTACATTCTTTCCTTATAATGGCAGCAGGCCGTAAAAGAGACCCAGTTTGGGAATATTTTAATGAAGCTCCTTCGCCTATCGGTAAGGCAGGCATGCGTGCAAAATGCAAACGATGCAACAAAGAGATGCAAGGCCTGGTGGCGCGAATGACACATCATGAGAAGTGCGGTGATGAAGATGACTCATCTTAATCACCACACTTCTCATGTTGCCTCATTCGCGCCACCAGGCCTTGCATCTCTTTGTTGCATCGTTTGCATTTTGCACGCATGCCTGCCTTACCGATAGGCGAAGGAGCTTCATTAAAATATTCCCAAACTGGGTCTCTTTTACTGCCTGCTGCCATTATAAGGAAAGAATGTAATAAACCTCAGATCGTACACACAAACAGATCCAGACTTGTCTGTCTGTGGCTATGCTGCATTATTGTGCTCAAAGTTTCACTTTCATTTTCTTGTCTGCTTGCCCTTCTTCCTCCTCACACTTAGATTCACATTCTTCTTGTGTTGTGCAGATCTATTCCACTCCAAACAATCAGAAAAATATTGTCTAACTTCTTGGACTTGGCACTGAAGGGGTTGATTCTGTATTCATAGGTTTGTAGAACAATAGGATTAAGGTCTTTTTCTCAACTCTGTTCATGTTGTACCATTTTTGCCGTGAAGAAGAGGCTGGGACCTCTGCGGAGTCAAATTCAGTTTTGAGAACTGCGTAAGTAAAGCGAGCGTCTGTGATAATATAGGAGAGAAACTGCCCACTAATCCTACAGAAACCTCTGGAAGAGCATGGCATTGTGAATGTTACACATATACAGCCTTTATTCTACTGAGTTAAACAACTCAGCTTTATCTCATGATGGAAGATCCTTTGGATGGTAAAATATTTTCCTCAAAAAGCAGTTTTTTGAAAAAAATCCGATTTAAATAAAAAAAATCCGATCTTTTTGATTTAAAAAAAAAAAAAAAAAAAACCATTGATTTTTATCCACCCTGGTTTTAACGGTTATTTCAGAAATTCCTGGGGTTCTTCTGAGATCTGTTATAATCTTAGGCCAAGTTCACATTTCCCTTGTTTGGCAGTACCATTTTGTCTATTGTGTTTTGAGAACAGAAACATAATTCATGCCCAAAACATACCAGTTTGGCTACGTTCACACTAGCGTTCGGCTAGTGTGCGTCGCGCTAGCGTCGGGCGACGCAGCGGCGACGCACGCGTCATGCGCCCCTATGTTTAACATGGGGGACGCATGCGTTTTTGCTTGTTGCGTTTTCCGACACGTGTGTCTTTTTTGACGCTAGCGTCGGACCAAGAAAACGCAACAAGTTGCATTTTTCTTGCGTCCGATTTTCGTCAAAAAACGACGCACGCGTCGAAAAACGCAGCGTTTTTGCGTGCGTTTGCACGCGTTTTTCAGTGCGTCGCGTCGCCGACGCAGCGGCGCACAACGCTAGTGTGAACGTAGCCTAAGTTAACTGATGCAAAAGGAAGCCGAGGAGTCCAATGAATATAACGGAGTTGATTTGGTTTCCATTTGGTGTTCATTCTTTAGAATGGTAGAAAAAGTTCTGCATTATGAGATCTCTCTTCATTTATAAAAAAGGGCATACAATGGAAAATAGATGCACCACATAAAGGCGTCATATAATCAAAAATACGGCACACACACACACAAAAATTAAAAAAAATGCTTCTGCAGGTGCCATTCGTGGCACCTGCGCTGCAGTATAATCGCATGTGTACAGTGCATATCATTATTAACCCCTTAAGCCCCGAGGGTGGTTTGCATGTTGATGACTGGGCCAATTTGTACAATTCTGACCACGGTCCCTTTATGAGGTTATAACTCTGGAACACTTCAACGGATCCCGGGGATTCTGACATTTTCTCAAGACATATTGTACTTCATGATAGTGGTAGTAAAATTTATTTGATATTACCTGCGTTTATTTGTGAAAAAGGCAGAAATTTGGCGAAAATTTCGCAATTTTCCAACTTTCAATTTATAAAATCACAGAGATATGTCACACAAAATACTTAATAAGTAACATTTCCCACATGTCTACTTTACATCAGCAAAATTTGGGAAACAAATTTTTTTTTGTTAGGGAGTTCTAAGGGTTAAAAGTTGACCAGCAATTTCTCATTTTTACAACACCATTTTATTTTAGGGACCACATAACATTTGAAGTCATTTTGAGGGGTCTATATGATAGAAAATAACCAAGTGTGACACCATCTACACATAGTGCCAGAAGTCAGCTGCGTTAGTCAGCTGACACCCGGCCGCGATCCCCCCGTGAGCACAGCTGATCGCGCTAGACGTACTATCCAGTCACTGGGAATTAAGTCCCAGGTCACCTTGACAGGATAGTACGTCCAGTGGGATTAAGGGGTTAAGGTTGAGATTAGCAGTAATTGGATCACCTCAGTAAACACAGACAGCTGCTACTGAGCAGGCTCTGTGGCACCATCTTGGAGGAGGAAATTTTCTCTCTTTAGCAAGATGGTGCCGCCGGCACCTGTGCAATAGCAGCTATGGGATCACCTTTATATACACCAATAGCTGCTTCTGCGCAGGCGCCATTATCAAGGATTTTTTTTTTTCTTTAATATCAGGATAACCTCAACCATTTTTATACACACATTACACATGCGATTATGCTGTAGCACAGGTTCCGTGGCAGGCGCCTGCCTGAGCAAGGTTTCTGTTTTTTATTAGTATGTATATATAAAATTAATTATGTTAACTAGGGGGCAGGTCAGTGACCATTCAGCAGTCTTCATTATGAATACCTAATCAGAACATCACAAAGAAACCCGCCCTCCAGGCCACCCCGAAGCACATTAACTCTAAACTGGAAATCAAGATTAAACAACCACAAGACAGATTTCGTCAACTAAGATATTTTAATCAGTATAACGGCGCTGACCTGACATGGTAGGTTTCTGTGCACAATCCTGCTGACAGGTTCCCTTTAAGTTCACTGTCTCAAAGAATAGGAGCTGGGCTAGTAACAGTTAGGCCGGGGTCACACTTGCGACTGCAATGCGAGAAACTCAAGCAAGTCTCTCACATCAGTACTCGGCACTGCCGCCGGCACTCGGGACCGGAGTGTGCGGCTGCATGTATTTCTATACAGCCGCAGGCTCTGGTCCTGAGTGCCGGCGGCAGTGCCGGGTATTGATGTGAGAGTTTCTCACATTGCACTAGCAAGTGTGACCCCGGCATTATAGGAAGAGGGAAAGGTATGACAGGTTTAAAATTGACCAGAAAGCCCACAATTCACATCCCTAGAATTTACTAAATTGTTGGGAGCAGTAGGTATGGGTATCTAGCCCAAGAGGACCACATTTGGGTAATGCTATTTGGGAGGAAGTATGCCTGACAGGGAGATGGAATTCTCCCTTCAGACCCACCAAAGTTGACCTGCTTTTATGGTGCATTATTGCAATAGGATTGGGCGAGATGCTTCCTTTTTCAATATGGAGCACTTTTCACATTTGAGCACTTATTTTTTGCCTATGATTTATTTGCTCTGCAATACCCGTGTCAGCAGCATTAGGTTTGTTTTGGGCGATATGCACTATGTTTGTATGTACTCCCCATGTTTGTGCTGAGCACTGTCCCTGGCTGTTCCAGCACCCCCCGGGGCTTACAAGGCAGCAGCTTGGCCACAGGCAGAGCTTAGCTGCTGCACTGATCGGACAGGAGGTCCTAATATTTCAGCATCTCCTGTGTGATTATGCTGTGATTGCTTAGTCAGATTGACTGACCAATCAAAGCGATCTGAGTGCAGCGACAGATGGTATGGGTCCCTGCACCTCTTCCCATGACAATCATCTGTGTGACCGCTGTCAGCACAGAACTGTCACTGCAAGTTTGCAGCATCCAACCAGCAGCGTTTACTGATAGTGTGCACCTACCCCAACAGCTCACTTACATAAAACAAAAAAGTGAATTTCTCTGGAATAAGTAATTGCATCAACAAATATGAAGGTATAATTTTATTCAGCTTCCTATGACCTATATGTCTATATAGACGACTAAGGAGGGTTACATAGTTATTAAGGTTGAAGGAAGACTATAAGTCCATCTAGTTCAACCCACAGCCTAACCTAACATGCCCTAACATGTTGATCCAGAGGAAGGCAAAAAAAAAACCCATGTGGCAAAGAGTAAGCTCCACATTGGGGAAAAAATTCCTTCCCGACTCCACATACTGCAATCAGACTAGTTCCCTGGATCAACGCCCTATCAAGGAATCTAGTGTATATACCCTGTAACATTATACTTTTCCAGAAAGGTATCCAGTCCCCTCTTAAATTTAAGTAATGAATCACTCATTACAACATCATACGGCAGAGAGTTCCATAGTCTCACTGCTCTTACAGTAAAGAATCCGCGTCTGTTATTATGCTTAAACCTTCTTTCCCCCAGACGTAGAGGATGCCCCCTTGTCCCTGTTTCAGGTCTATGATTAAAAAGATCATCAGAAAGGTCTTTGTACTGTCCCCTCATATATTTATACATTAACATAAGATCACCCCTTAGTCTTCGTTTTTCCAAACTAAATAGCCCCAAGTGTAATAACCTATCTTGGTATTGCAGACCCCCCAGTCCTCTAATAACCTTGGTCGCTCTTCTCTGCACCCGCTCCAGTTCAGCTATGTCTTTCTTATACACCAGAGACCAGAACTGTGCACAGTATTCTAAGTGTGGTCGAACAAGTGACTTGTATAGAGGTAAAATTATATTCTCCTCATGAGCATCTATGCCTCTTTTAATGCATCCCATTATTTTATTTGCCTTTGTAGCAGCTGCCTGACACTGGCCACTGAATATGAGTTTGTCATCCACCCATACACCCAGGTCTTTTTCATTGACGGTTTTGCCCAGAGTTTTAGAATTAAGCACATAATTATACATCTTATTACTTCTACCCAAGTGCATGACCTTACATTTATCCCCATTAAAGCTCATTTGCCATTTATCAGCCCAAGCTTCTAGTTTACATAAATCATCCTGTAATATAAAATTGTCCTCCTCTGTATTAATTACCCTGCACAGTTTAGTGTCATCTGCAAATATTGAAATTCTACTCTGAATGCCCCCTACAAGGTCATTAATAAATATGTTAAAAAGAAGAGGGCCCAATACTGACCCCTGTGGTACCCCCACTGCTAACCGCTACCCAGTCCGAGTGTGCTCCATTAATAACCACCCTTTGTTTCCTATCCCTGAGCCAGCTCTCAACCCACTTGCACATATTTTCCCCTATCCCCATTATTCTCATTTTATGTATCAACCTTTTGTGTGGCACCGTATCAAAAGCTTTTGAAAAGTCCATATACACTACATCCACAGGGTTCCCTTGGTCCAGTCCGGAACTTACCTCTTCATAGAAACTGATCAAATTAGTCTGACATGAACGGTCCCTAGTAAACCCGTGCTGATACTGGGTCATGAGGTTATTCCTCTTCAGATACTCCAGTATAGCATCCCTTAGAATGCCCTCCAGGATTTTACCCACAGTAGAGGTTAAGCTTACTGGCCTATAATTTTCGAGTTCAGTTTTTGTCCCCTTTTTGAATATTGGCACCACATTTGCTATACGCCAGTCCTGTGGTACAGACCCTGTTATTATGGAGTCTTTAAAGATTAAAAATAATGGTCTATCAATGACTGTACTTAATTCCCGCAGTACTCGAGGGTGTATCCCATCCGGGCCCGGAGATGTCAATTTTAGTGATTTTTAGACGCCGCCGTACTTCCTGCTGGGTTAAGCCGGTGACATTTAATTGGGAATTTTTATCACTAGTCATTTTGTCTGCCATGGGATTTTCTTGTGTAAGTACTGATGAAAAAAAGTCATTTAGCATATTGGCTTTTTCCTCATCCTCATCCACCATCTCACCCAGACTATTTTTAAGGGGGCCAACACTATCATTTTTTAGTTTCTTACTATTTATGTAGTTAAAGAATATTTTAGGATTATTTTTACTCTCTCTGGCAATGAGTCTCTCTGTCTCAATCTTTGCTGCCTTGATTTGCTTTTTACACAATTTATTTAATTTTTTGTATTTATTTAATGCCTCCTCACTACCTACTTCCTTTAATTTACTAAATGCTTGCAATGCAATGGGTTGATCCCATTGACAGTTTCCCTGTAAAATGATTGTCAGCACAGACTGACTGTTCAGGCGCTTGGTGGCAGCCATTTATATACACCTTCCCACCGGTTTGTTTTCCCTCTGACAGCTCTGGCTTCATATCAAATTCATTTCAAAAGACTGACCGTCACATCCAAACATAGACTAAGTGTGAACAGGTGCTGAACCTAGAGTCGCCAACTCATATATAGTCAAATAAATAAGGCAGCACACTGCAGCGCTAAAACATGCAAACATGAAACACGAAAATTGAACTGCATTACTGCACTAGAAATATGAAAAATTAGAGCGTTTAGCGCATAAAAATGGCCAAATTTTTGTGTTGCATGTTTTAGCGCTGCAGTCTGCTGCCTTATTTACTTAACTATATACGAGTTGGCGACTCTAGGTTCAGCACCTGTTCACACTGAGTCTATGTTTGGATGTGACGGTCAGTTTTTTTAAATGTATTTTTTAGCCTTCTGATCTAGCACTCCACCTCCTAGTCACAGGTGTTTTAATTACAGCAGGTCCATTACCCCTCCATAGAGAGAATTTTAGTCTAAGAAGAGGTTTCACAGGTACCCATTCAGATGGAGACGTTTATTCTCAGCGAGGAAAGGCAAGTTTAGGACCTGGTATAAGAGAGATGCCCTAATGTGGCTACCAGGTACACATAAAATTGGCCATTTTTATGCGCTAAATGCTCTCATTTTTCATATTTCTAGTGCAGTAATGCAGTTCAATTTTTGGGTTTCATGTTTGCATGTTTTAGCGCTGCAGTGTGCTGCCTTATTTATTTTAGCTCTGGCTTCATAGACCCAGAGTAGGGTGGAGACAGTTGGAAACCAAGAAGGTGGATAGAAATGATTAGCAGCCATGACGCGCCAAGAACCTGTATTTGGTTTGGTCATTCTGCACTGACAGTCACTTCCATAATTCCTTGGTTTCCCCTGCCTAGTACCATTCACTTTAGCCTGATAGCTCACTGCATGAGTGATGTCAGTGATCTAGATGGGTTAGTATTTTTCTATACTTTTTTTTTAGTATTAACTAGGCTCAGTCTCACATTTTCCTTAAGGTTCCATATTTGGTCCAATATTGTCTTATAAAGTGCTTTGTGAAACTGTATTATGGGTAGTACATTGAGAAAGACAAAAGCTAAAGAAAAAAATAAATAAAAAGGTGATAACATTAACAGGTTTGTGAGAAGGGTTGGCTGATGGGATTTTCCAGTGGGAACTACATTTGTTTGCTAATATTATAAGAAACTTGCTCACACGGTAATAAACGGAATTGTTTTGCTCACCCTTGAGGAAAGGATAGAACTCTAGGTGAAAAACTGACATCTGAATGAGCCCTTAAAGGGGGTGCTCAGGTTTGAAAGTTATTTCATATCCTTGAATAGAGCATAACTTTCCAATAGCTGGGGGTCCGACCACCGTGTGAAGATCCCCAGCTGGATGAATTTTTTTTATTATTTTTTTTGGGGAGGGGGTTGATCATGTACACTACCGCTTCACTCATACCAATGGGAGCACAGCGCTCAGCGGTCTCTAGCACTCCCATTAGAATGAATGGGGCAACAGTGCATATGGTCGAATTCGCATTTGTCCAACAGTGGTTGGACCCTCAGCGATTGCAAAGTTATTCTATATCTGAAGATAGGGGATAACTTTCTAACTTAAGAATACTCCTTGAGAAAAGGTTAATTACCTCCAGCAGTCCCCAAAAAAACAGAGCAGAAGTGGGGGGGGGATGAAGGAACCCGGACCCCACCAAGCTAATAAGTGACTGCTTCATACTGGAATGACCTTTTAACAAAAGGCCACTGGAAAAGGGTTTTTTTCCAGAAAAAAAATAAAAGATTGCTTGTGAGACTGGCTGTAAGCCACATTAGCAAGGGGAGTGGGCGAGCAAGAAGGACCGATGTGCCCAAAGGCCCACAGAGAATGCACGACCACAGGCCAGGAGGCTTCCTGAGCAGGCCGGGGAGTTTACCTCAGGGCTGGACGGTAGTCAGGGAAACTGGCAGCTGCTGCCGCACATACTGGAGAGAACAGGAGGCAGCGCCATTTCTAGTCCCAGCATGAGGCTCGGCGCAATGTACTGACAGAACGTCCTGTTCCGGAGGCAGCAGCGGCCGTGCTAGGTGCCGGTCTGGCCTAATGAGCACCCGGTTCGTCGTTCCTCCCGCCCCCCGCACACATGACAGCAGCCGCCGCTGGGCTTCTCTCGCTTCCCTCACTCTCATTCCGAGTGGGAAGAGTCCTGCTTTCCGCCCCGTTGTTTCCTCTCTTTCCCATCTTACCGGCAGACGAGGACTGATCTCGGACGAACAGCTATGACAGAAGTACCGCCCGGCCTCCGGTAAAGCCTCCGCCATTTTCCGCTGCTCTGGAGATGACTCACAACTACGTCAATGCGCTGCGACCGATGGACGGAGAGCAAGAAGGACTAAATCGCCGAGAGAAAGTGCGAGGTGATAAAGGGTCAATGTTCGGGCGGGATGTGAGGGGGAGGTCAAGGTCAGAGGCAAGAAGTTGTCATAAAGGGCTCAGCCGTCAGCGAGAGTCGTGCTGTTGTGGATACACCTCGTTCTCCTAGTAACGTGTGTGTGTGTGTGTGTGTGTGTGTGTGTCAGCCCAAGGGGCGTGTGTGTGTGTGTGTGGCCTGGCAGCCCGAGGGGTGCCAGGTGTGTGTGTGTGTGGCCTGGCAGCCCGAGGGGTGCCAGGTGTGTGTGGCCTGGCAGCCCGAGGGGTGCCAGGTGTGTGTGTGGGGCCTGGCAGCCCGAGGGGTGCCAGGTGTGTGTGTGTGTGGGGCCTGGCAGCCCGAGGGGTGCCAGGTGTGTGTGTGTGGGGCCTGGCAGCCCGAGGGGTGCCAGGTGTGTGTGTGTGTGTGGCCTGGCAGCCCGAGGGGTGCCAGGTGTGTGTGGGGCCTGGCAGCCCGAGGGGTGCCAGGTGTGTGTGTGTGGGGGGCCTGGCAGCCCGAGGGGTGCCAGGTGTGTGTGGGGGGCCTGGCAGCCCGAGGGGTGCCAGGTGTGTGTGGGGGGCCTGGCAGCCCGAGGGGTGCCAGGTGTGTGTGTGTGTGTGGGGCCTGGCAGCCCGAGGGGTGCCAGGTGTGTGTGTGGGGCCTGGCAGCCCGAGGGGTTCCAGGTGTGTGTGGCCTGGCAGCCCGAGGGGTGCCAGGTGTGTGTGTGTGTGTGTGTGGCCTGGCAGCCCGAGGGGTGCCAGGTGTGTGTGTGGCCTGGCAGCCCGAGGGGTGCCAGGTGTGTGTGTGGCCTGGCAGCCCGAGGGTTGCCAGGTGTGTGTGTGTGTGGCCTGGCAGCCCGAGGGGTGCCAGGTGTGTGTGTGAGGGTGTGTGGCCTGGCAGCCCTAGGAGTGCCATGTGTGTGGCCAGGTAGCTGGGCAGCCCTAGGAGTACCGCGTGTGTGGCCGGGCAGCCTGTGGGATGCCATGTGTGAGTGAGGGGCAGGGCAGTCCGAAGGGTGCCTGGTGAGGATGGGTGTGCGACCTGGAAGCCCTAGAGGTGCTGTGTGTGAGGGGCCGAGCAGCCCTAGGGGTGCCGTGTGTGTAAGCGAGGGGCCAGGCAGCCCTCGGGGCGCCGTGTGTGTAAGTGATGGGCCAGGCAGGCCTCGGGGTGCCGTGTGTGTGGCCGGGCAGCCCGAGGGGCGCAATGTGCGAGTGAGGGGCTGAACAGCCCTAGGAGCGCTGTGGGTGTGTGAGAGGCCAGGCAGCCTTAGAAGCACCATGTGTGTGAGGGGCCAAGCAGCCCTAGGGGCGCTGTGTGTGTAAGTGAGGGGCCAGGCAGCCCTAGGGGCGCCGTGTGTGTAAGTTATGGGCCTGGCAGCCCTAGGGTGCCGTGTGTGTGGCCGGGCAGCCCAAGGGATGTCGTGTTTGAGTGAGGGGCTGGGCAGCCCGAGGGGCGTAGTGGGTGTGTGAAGGTCGGGTAGCCCGAGGGGTGCCGTGGGTGTGTGAGGGGCCGAGCAGCCTGAGGGGAGCCCTGTGTGAGTGAGGGGCTGGGCAGCCCTAGGAGCGCCGTGTGTGTGGCCGAGCAGCCCGACGGATGCCATGTGTGTGAGTGAGGGTCGGGCAGCCCGAGGGGCGCCGTGTGTGAGTGAGGGGCCAGGCAGCCCGAGGGGCGCCTTGTGTGAATGAGGTGCTGAACCTAAAGTTGCCAACTCGTATATAGTTAAGTAAATAAGGCAGCACACTGCAGCGCCAAAACATGCAAACATGAAATACGAAAACTGAACTGCATTACTGCACTAGAAATATGAAAAATGAGAGCGTTTAGCGCATAAAAATGGCCAATTTTATGTGTACCTGGTAGCCACATTTAGGCAAGTTTAGGACCCGGTATAAGAGAGATGCCCTAATGTACCGCTTAGCTGCAAAAAATCCTTACACAGACAAGCTGGACAAGACAAAACATGAAAATGCACTGAACTATAAGGCCCACAGCATGTGGACAGCAAAAACAAAGCCAGGACTTATCTTTGATGAAAAGCACAGCATTTAACCGGTGGCCTGCTAAATCCTGATCAAAGAAGGAACTTAGAGCCGACACCTGAACTTTTAAGGTGCTAGGTGAGAGACCTAGCTCCAGACCTTTTTGGAGAAATTCTAATATCTGAGCGATATTGGGATGGAATGGATCAGGTTTGTTTGGGTCACACCAAGAAGAAATTTTTTTCCAGACCTTGCCATAAATGGCATTAGTTACAGGCTTTCTACTATTTTGTAGGGTTTTAATGACGTCATCTGAGAGACCCCTAGCTCTCAGAATCTCGGCCTCAGTAACCAGGCTGCCAGTTTTAGCTTGTGTATGTCTGGGTATAGCAGTGGTCCTTGATGAAGAAGGTCTGCTATCTGAGGTAGAGGTATCGGGCCTTCCAGAGCCATGTCAGCTCCTTCCTGGCCACATTGGTGCTACCAGAATTGTTGTGACTTGATCCCTCCGGATCTTCTGTAAAGTTCTTGGCCACATGTCAGTGCCAGTTGTCCATTGTTTTTGGAGGATTCACATCCCTTACTGGTCTCTCCTGTTTGCTGTGCTTTTCCTGGCTTTGTTTTTGCTGTCCACATGCTGTGGGCCTTATAGTTCAGTGCATTTTCATGTTTTGTCTTGTCCAGCTTGTCTGTGTAAGGATTTTTTGCAGCTAAGCGGTATCTCTGGAGATGCAGATATACCCTCCATGTCTTTAGTCAGATGCGGAGTTTTGTATTTTCTGTGGTGGATATTTTCTAGTGTTTTAATACTGACCGCATAGTTATCTGTCCTATTCTTTCTTTCTAGCTAGTAAGGCCTCCTTTGCTAATCCTGATTTCAGTCTGCGTTTGTCATTTCCCTCTCCTCTCACAATCAATATTTGTGGGGGGCTGTCTATCCTTTGGGGATTTTCTCTGAGGCAAGATAGTTTTCCCGTTTCTATCTTTAGGGGAAGTTAGTCCTTAGGCTGTGTCGAGGTGTCTAGGGAGTGTTAGGTACATCCCACGGCTATTTCTAGTTGCGCTGCTAAGTTCAGGGTCTGCGGTCAGTACAGGTACCTCCTTCTCCAGAGTACGTCACATGCTGCTCCTAGGCCACCAGATCATAACAGTACAACTGGCCAACAATGAGTTAATTGCATCTCAGAAGAAGGGAGGAAAGGTTTTGAGCCATTTTTTTTTCCTTAGCCTGTTTTGTCTTTTCCTCACTCTTAATCTCTGGGTGGCTGCGGAACCTAGTAATAACATGAATGTTCAGGAGTTAGTTTCTCGTGTGGATCAGCTTGCTGCTAGGGTACAGGGTATTTCAGATTATATTGTTCAGACTCCTGCCTTATAACCTAAGATTCCCACTCCTGATTTATTCTTTGGTGACAGATCCAAATTTTTGAGTTTCAAAAATAACTGTAAACTGTTTTTTGCATTGAGACCCCGGTCCTCTGGTGATCCCATTCAGCAGGTTAAAATCATCATATCCCTGCTGCGTGGTGACCCACAGGATTGGGCATTTTCCCTGGAAACTGGCAATCCTGCTTTGCTTAATGTTGATTCTTTCTTTCAAGCATTGGGGTTATTGTATGATGAGCCTAATTCTGTGGATCAAGCTGAGAAGATCTTGTTGGCCCTGTGTCAGGGTCAAGAAGCGGCAGAATCGTATTGCCAGAAATTTAGAAAATGGTCTGTACTGACTAAATGGAATGAGGATGCCTTGGCGGCAATTTTCAGAAAGGGTCTTTCTGAATCCGTTAAAGATGTTATGGTGGGGTTCCCCACGCCTGCTGGTCTGGGTGATTCTATGTCTCTGGCCATTCAGATTGATCGGCGCTTGCGCGAGCGCAGAGTTGTGCACACTGTGGCGTTGTCCTCTGAGCGGAGCCCTGAGCCTATGCAGTGTGATAGGATTTTGTTTAGAGCTGAACGACAAAGATTCAGGCGTCAGAATAGGTTGTGTTTTTACTGCGGCGATTCTGCTCATGTTATTTCTGATTGCCCTAAGCGTACAAAGAGAATCGCTAGTTCTGTTACCATCAGTACTGTACAACCTAAATTTCTGTTATCTGTGACCTTGATCTGCTCATTATCATCATTTTCTGTCATGGCATTTGTGGATTCAGGCGCCGCTCTGAACTTAATGGACTTAGAATTTGCCAGACGTTGTGGTTTCCCCTTGCAGCCTTTGCAGAACCCTATTCCTTTAAGGGGCATTGATGCTACTCCTTTGGCTATAAATAAACCTCAGTTTTGGACACAGCTGACCATGCGCATGGCGCCAGCCCATCAGGAAGATTGTCGTTTTCTGGTGTTGCATAATTTGCACGATGATATTGTGCTGGGTTTTCCATGGTTACAGGTACATAATCCGGTGTTAGATTGGAGATCTATGTCTGTGACTAGTTGGGGTTGTCAGGGGGTTCATGGTAACGTTCCTTTGATGTCAATTTCCTCTTCCCCCTCTTCTGAAATTCCTGAGTCTTTGTCAGATTTCCAGGATGTATTCGATGAGCCCAAATCCAGTTCCCTTTCCACCGCATAGGGACTGTGATTGTGCTATTGATTTGATTCCAGGTTGTAAGTTCCCTAAGGGCGACTTTTCAACCTGTCTGTGCCAGAACATGCCGCCATGCGGAGCTATATTAAAGGGAACCTGTCACCCCGTTTTTTGAGATTGAGCTATAAATACTGTTAAATAGGGCCTGCGCTGTGCGTTACTATAGTGTATGTAGTGTACCCTGATTCCCCATGTATGCTGAGAAATACATTTCCCGAACTCGGCTTTGGGAAAATGGCTGCCGCGATCTCTAATGCGCACGCGCGGCATCCCGCGGCCATTTTCCTGAAGCCCCGTGCAGCAGAGCACTCCATCTGCGCACGCGCGGCCCCAGGAAGATGGCCGCCCCCACCGATGCAAGGGATTACAGCGCAGATCGCGCGCTGTGTCTTCACGTGGGCGCAGGGAAGTCGGAACTCTGGACATGCGCACACCACTACGCCACCAACGGAAAGCTGGGGAAGAAAAGAGCGCTGTGAACACGCCCACCTGACCAGACCAGCCTGATTGACAGGCGAAAACGGCGACTTTGGTAATGTATTTCTCAGCATACATGGGGAATCAGGGTACACTACATACACTATAGTAACGCACAGCGCAGGCCCTATTTAACAGTATTTATAGCTCAATCTCAAAAAACGGGGTGACAGGTTCCCTTTAAGGAGTCTTTGGAGAAGGGGCATATTCGGCCATCTTCTTCACCATTGGGAGCAGGGTTTTTTTTTGTTGCCAAGAAGGATGGCTCCTTGAGACCCTGTATTGATTATCGCCTCTTGAATAAGATCACGGTCAAATTTCAAGACCCTTTGCCTTTGCTTACTGATTTGTTTGCTAGGATTAAGGGGGCTAGGTGGTTTACTAAGATTGACCTTCGAGGGGCATATAATCTTATTCGTATTTAGCAGGGTGACGAATGGAAAACTGCATTTAATACGCCCGAAGGCCATTTTGAATACCTTGTGATGCCATTCGGACTCTCTAATGCCCCATCTGTGTTCCAATCCTTCATGCATGATATCTTTCGGAGTTATCTTGATAAATTCATGGTTGTATATTTGGATGATATTTTGATTTTTTCCGATGATTGGGAGTCTCATGTGAAACAGGTCAGGATGGTATTTCAGATCCTCCGTAATAATGCTTTATTTGTGAAGGGGTCAAAGTGCCTCTTTGGAGTGCAGAAGGTTTCTTTTTTGGGCTTCATTTTTTCTCCCTCATCTATAGAAATGGATCCGGTTAAGGTTCAGGCCATTCATGATTGGATTCAGCCCACATCTGTGAAGAGCCTTCAGAAATTCTTGGGCTTTGCTAATTTTTATCGTTTCATTGCCAACTTCTCCAGTGTGGTTAACCCCTTCCGGACCCATGACGCCACGTAGGCGTCATGAAAGTCGGTGCCAATCCGACCCATGACGCCTATGTGGCGTCATGGAAAGATCGCGTCCCTGCAGATCGGGTGAAAGGGTTAACTCCCATTTCACCCGATCTGCAGGGACAGGGGGAGTGGTAGTTTAGCCCAGGGGGGGTGGCTTCACCCCCTCGTGGCTACAATCGCTCTGATTGGCTGTTGAAAGTGAAACTGCCAATCAGAGCGATTTGTAATATTTCACCTATTATAACTGGTGAAATATTACAATCCAGCCATGGCCGATGCTGAAATATCATCGGCCATGGCTGGAAATACTAATGTGCCCCCCCACCCCCCGATCTGTCCGGTACACTGCTCCGGCTCCCCTCCGTCCAGTGCTCCGCTCCCCCCCGTGCTCTTGTCCGCTCCCCCCGTGCTCCAATCACCCCCCCGTGCTCCAATCACCCCCCCTGCACTCCGGTCCACCCCCCCCGGTGCTCCGTTCCACCCCCCCGTGCTCCATTCCAGCCCCCCCGTGCTCCGTTCCACCCCTCCCGCGCTCCGATTCCCCCCCCCCCGCGCTCCGATTCCCCCCCCCCCGTGCTCCGATCCCCCCCCCGTGGTCCCCCCCCACCCCATCATACTTACCGATCCAGCCGGGGTCCCGTCCGTCTTCTCCCTGGGCGCCGCCATCTTCCAAAATGGCGGGCGCATGCGCAGTGCGCCCGCCGAATCTGCCGGCCGGCAGATTCGTTCCAAAGTATATTTTGATCACTGAGATAGATTATATCTCAGTGATCAAAATAAAAAAAAATAAAAAATTTTTTTCCACTAATGTTAGGGTTAGGGTTAGGGGTAGGGGTAGGGCTAGGGTTAGGGGTAGGGTTAGGGCTAGGGTTAGGGTTTCGGTATGTGCACACGTATTCTGGTCCTCTGCGGATTTTTCCGCTGCGGATTTAATAAATCCGCAGTGCTAAACCGCTGCGGATTTATGGCGGATTTACCGCGTTTTTTTCTGCGCATTTCACTGCGGTTTTACAACTGCAATTTTCTATTGAAGCAGTTGTAAAACCGCTGCGGAATCCGCACAAAGAAGTGACATGCTGCGGAATGTAAACCGCTGCGTTTCCGTGCAGTTTTTCCGCAGCATGTGTACAGCGATTTTTGTTTCCCGTAGGTTTACATTGAACTGTAAACTCATGGGAAACTGCTGCGGATCCGCAGCGTTTTCCGCAGCGTGTGCACATACCTTTAGAATTAGGCTATGTGCACACTGTGCGGATTTGGCTGCGGATTGGCCGCTGCGGATTCGCAGCAGTATTCCATCAGGTTTACAGTACCATGTAAACATATGAAAAAACAAATCCGCTGTGCCCATGGCGCGGAAACGCTGCGTTGTATTTTCCGCAGCATGTCAATTCTTTGTGCGGATTCCGCAGCGTTTTACACCTGTTCCTCAATAGGAATCCGCAGGTGAAATCCGCACAAAAAACACTGGAAATCCGCGGAAAATCCGCAGGTAAAATGCAGTGCCTTTTACCCGCGGATTTTTCAAAAATGGTGCGGAAATATCTCACACGAATCCGCAACGTGGGCACATAGCCTTAGGGTTAGGGTTGGAATTAGGGTTGTGGTTAGGGTTGTGATTAGGGTTATGGCTACAGTTGGGATTAGGGTTAGGGGTGTGGGGGGGTTAGTGTTGGAGTTAGAATTGAGGGGTTACCACTGTTTAGGCACATCAGGGGTCTCCGAACGCAACATGGCGCCACCATTGATTCCAGCCAATCTCGTATTCAAAAAGTCAAATGGTGCTCCCTCACTTCCGAGCCCTGACGTGCACCCAAACAGTGGTTTACCCCCACATATGGGGTACCAGCATACTCAGGACAAACTGCGCAACAATTACTGGGGTCCAATTTCTCCTGTTACCCTTGTGAATCTAAAAAAATGCTTGCTAAAACATAATTTTTGAGGAAAGAAAAATGATTTTTTATTTTCACGGCTCTGCGTTGTAAACGTCTGTGATGCACTTGGGGGTTCAAAGTGCTCACCACACATCTAGATAAGTTCCTTGGGGGGTCTAATTTCTAAAATGGGGTCACTTGTGGGGGTTTCTACTGTTTAGGCACACCAGGGGCTCTGGAAACGCAACGTGACACCCGCAGACCATTCCATCAAAGTCTGCATTTCAAAACGTCACTACTTCAATTCCAAGCCCCGGCATGTGCCCAAACAGTAGTTTACCCCCACATATGGGGTATCACCGTACTCAGGAGAAACTGGACAACAAATATTGGGGTCAAATTTCTCCTGTTACCCTTGGGAAAATTAAAAAATTCTGGGCTAAATAATTATTTTTGAGGAAAGAAAACGTATTTATTATTTTTACGGCTCTGCATTATTAACTTCTATGAAGCACTTGGGGGTTCAAAGTGCTCACCACACATCTAGATAAGTTCCTTTGGCGGTCTAGTTTCCAAAATGGTTCACTTGTGGGGGGTTTCTACTGTTAAGCCACATCAGGGGCTCTGCAAACGCAACGTGACACCCACAGAGCATTCCATCAATGTCTGCATTTCAAAACGTCACTACTTCACTTCCGAGCCCCGGCATGTGCCCAAACAGTGATTTACCCCCACATATGGGGTATCAGCGTACTCAGGAGAAACTGGACAACAACTTTTGGGGTCAAATTTCTCCTGTTTTCCCTTGGGAAAATAAAAAATTGCAGGCTAAAAGATCATTTTTGAGAAAATAATTTTTTTTTTTTTATTTTCATGGCTCTGCGTTATAAACTTCTGTGAAGCACTTGGGGGTTCAAAGTCCTCACCACACATCTAGATTAGTTCCTTTGGGGGTCTAGTTTCCAAAATGGTGTCATTTCTGGGGGATCTCCAATGTTTAGGCACACAGGGGCTCTCCAAACGTGACATGGTGTCCGCTAATGATTGGAGCTAATTTTCCATTTAAAAAGCCAAATGGCGTGCCATCCCTTCCGAGCCCTGCCGTGCGCCCAAACAGTGGTTTACCCCTACATATGGGGTATCAGCGTACTCAGGACAAACTGGACAACAATATTTGGGGTCCAATTTCTCCTATTATCCTTGGCAAAATAGGAAATTCCAGGCTAAAAATTCATTTTTGAGGAAAGAAAAATTATTTTTTATTTTCATGGCTCTGCGTTATAAACTTCTGTGAAGCACCTGGGGGTTTAAAGTGCTCAATATGCATCTAGATAAGTTCCTTGGGGGGTCTAGTTTCCAAAATGGGGTCACTTGTGGGGGAGCTCCAATGTTTAGGCACACAGGGGCTCTCCAAACGCGACATGGAGAGAAATTGCCCAACAAATTTTATGATCCATTTTATCCTACTGCCCATGTGAAAATGAAAAAATTGAGGCGAAAAGAATTTTTTTGTGAAAAAAAAGTACTTTTTCATTTTTACAGATCAATTTGTGAAGCACCTGAGGGTTTAAAGTGCTCACTAGGCATCTAAATAAGTTCCTTGGGGGGTCTAGTTTCCAAAATGGGGTCACTTGTGGGGGAGCGCCAATGTTTAGGCACACAGGAGCTATCCAAACGTGACATGGTGTCCGCTAAAGAGTGGAGCCAATTTTTGATTCAAAAAGTCAAATGGCGCTCCTTCCCTTCCAAGCCCTGCCGTGCGCCCAAACAGTGGTTTACCCCCACATATGAGGTATCAGCGTACTCAGGACAAATTGGACAACAACTTTCGTGGTTCAGTTTCTCCTTTTACCATTGGGAAAATAAAAAAATTGTTGCTAAAAGATAATTTTTGTGACTAAAAAGTTAAATGTTCATTTTTTCCTTCCATGTTGCTTCTGCTGCTGTGAAGCACCTGAAGGGTTAATAAACTTCTTGAATGTGGTTTTGAGTACCTTGAGGGGTGCAGTTTTTAGAATGGTGTCACTTTTGGGTATTTTCAGCCATATAGACCCCTCAAACTGACTTCAAATGTGAGGTAGTCCCTAAAAAAAAAGGTTTTGTAAATTTCGTTGTAAAAATGACAAATCTCTGGTCAAATTTTAACCCTTATAACTTCCTAACAAAAAAAAATTTTGTTTCCAAAATTGTGCTGATGTAAAGTAAACATGTGGGAAATGTTATTTATTAACTATTTTGTGTCACATATCTCTCTGGTTTAACAGAATAAAAATTCAAAATGTGAAAATTGCGAAATTTTCAAAATTTTCGCCAAATTTCCGTTTTTATCACAAATAAATGCAGAATTTATTGACCTAAATTTACCACTAACATGAAGCCCACTATGTCACGAAAAAACAATCTCAGAACCGCTAGGATCCGTTGAAGCGTTCCTGAGTTATTATCTCATAAAGGGACACTGGTCAGAATTGCAAAAAACGTCAAGGTCTTTAAGGTCAAAATAGGCTGGGTCATGAAGGGGTTAAACCTCTGACCGATTTGACGAAGAAAGGCGCTGATGTGACGAATTGGTCCGCCGCGGCTGTTTCTGTTTCTGCCTTTCAGGAGCTTAAACGCCGATTTACTTCTGCCCCTGTGTTGCGTCAGCCGGATGTTTCTCTTCCATTTCAGGTTCAGGTTGACGCGTCTGAGATTGGGGCAGGGGCCGTTTTGTCTCAGAGGAATTCTGATGGTTCCTTGATGAAACGGTGTGCCTTCTTTTCTCGGAAGTTTTCGCCTGCGGAACGCAATTATGATGTCGGCAATCGGGCGTTGTTGGCTATGAAGTGGGCATTTAAGGAGTGGCGACATTGGCTTGAGGGGGCCAATGTTGTGAATTCTGCTCTTGGGCTCCCTCCAGTGGTTATGAGTGGTAGCGCTGCGGTAGTTGGATCGCAGCATTTATCAGGTGTATCTATTTTTTGCAATCTGGGCTGGGCTATTTAGTCCTGCTTTATCCTTTAGTCAGTACCAGTTGTCCATTGTTTTTGGAGGATTCACATCCATACCTGGTCTCTCCTATTCTGCTGTTCATTTTAACAAAGATAAGTTCTGGCTTTGTTTTTGCTGTCCACCTGCTGTGGACCTTATAGTTCTGTGCATTTTCATGTTTTGTCTTGTCCAGCTTTGTCTGTGAAGGATTTTTTGCAGCCAAGCTGTGTTTCTGGAGATGCAAATATACCCTCCATGTCTTTAGTCAGATGTGGTGATTTGTATTTTCTGTGGTGGATATTATCTAGTGTTTTAATACTGACCGCATAGTACTCTGTCCTATTCTTTCTTTTTAGCTAGTATGGCCTCCTATGCTAAATCCTGATTTCATGTCTGCGTATCTTATTTCCCTCTCCTCTCACAGTCAATATTTGTGGGGGGCTGTGTTTCCTTTGGGGATTTTCTCTGAGGCAAGATAGGTTTCCTGTTTCTGTCTTTAGGGGAAGTTCTTAGGCTGTGTCGAGGGGTCTAGGGAGTGTTAGGTACCCCCCACGGCTACTTCTAGTTGCGCTACTAAGTTCAGGGTTTGCGGTCAGTACAGGTACCACCTTCTCCAGAGTACTGTTGTGAATTTCGCTCTTGGGCTCCCTCCGGTGGTTGTAAGTGGCACTTTTGTGAGTTCTGCTCTTGGGCTCCCTCCTGTGGTTTTAAGTGGAATGGCTGCTCCTTGGATTTAGCAGTCTGCAGCTGCTTCCACTGATTGTCTTTCTGCTCGGCTATTTATGCCTGGCTCTTCCCTTCAGCTAGTTACACTTGTCAATGGTTCCTGGTTGGATTCACATCTCTCTTGGATTTCCCTGATATCCTGACCAGTTCAGCAAAGATAAGTCCTTTCTTTGCTCTTTTCTGTCCACATGTTGTAGACTTATTCGTTCTGTGCATTCTATGTTTTGTCCAGCTTGTCAGTATGGATTAATTCAGTTAAGCTGGAAGCTCTGGGAAGCAGATTTACCCTCCACACCTTTAGTCAGGTGTGGAGATTTTTGTAAACTCTGTGTGGATTTTTGTAGTTTTTAATACTGACCGCACAGTATTCCGTCCTGTCCTATCTAGCTAGACTGGCCTCCTGTGCTACATCCTGGTTTCATTCTACGTATGTCTTTTCCCTCTCCACTCACAGTCATTACTTGTGGGGGGCTATCTATCCTTTGGGGATTTTCTCTGAGGCAAGATAGTTTTCCTGTTTCTATCTTTAGGGGTAGTTAGTTCTCAGGCTGTGATGAGGTGCCTAGGGAGTGACAGGAGCATCCCACGGCTACTTCTAGTGTTGTGTTGAGCTTAGGGACTGCGGTCAGTACAGGTACCACCTCCTTCAGAGCTTGTCCCATGTTGCTCCTAAACCACCAGTTCATAACAGTTCAAGTGGCCAAAAATGAATTAAATGCATCTCAAAAGAAGGAAAAAAAAATTCTGAGCCAATTTTTTTTCTGTGCTTTGTTTTGTCTTTTTTTTCCTCTTGATCTCTGGGTGGTTCAGGATTTATGCTCTGGCATGGATGTTCAGGGTTTGTTTTCTCATGTGGATCAACTTGCTGCAAGAGTACAGAGTGTTGTGAATTCTGTTGTCGGGCTCCCTCCTGTGGTCATGAATGGTGCTTCGGCTGGTTCTGTCCATGGACTTCCTCTGGTGGGTGTTTCTGAGTTTCCTTCTACAGGTGACGAGGTTAATTCGTTAGCGGGCTGCTCTATTTAACTCCACTTAGATCTTTGCTCCATGCCACCTGTCAATGTTCCAGTATTGGTCTAGTTCACTCCTGGATCGTTCTTGTGACCTGTCTTCCCAGCAGAAGCTAAGTTCCAGCTTGTATTTCTTTGGTTTGCTATTTTTTTGTCCAGCTTGCTATTTTTATTGTTGTCTTGCTTGCTGGAAGCTCTGGGACGCAGAGGGAGTGCCTCCGCACCGTGAGTCGGTGCGGAGGGTCTTTTTTGCGCCCTCTGCGTGGTCCTTTTGTAGGTTTTTGTGCTGACCGCAAAGTAACCTTTCCTATCCTCGGTCTGTTCAGTAAGTCGGGCCTCACTTTGCTAAATCTATTTCATCTCTGTGTTTGTATTTTCATCTTTACTCACAGTCATTATATGTGGGGGGCTGCCTTTTCCTTTGGGGAATTTCTCTGAGGCAAGGTAGGCTTTATTTTTCTATCTTCAGGGCTAGCTAGTTCCTTAGGCTGTGCCGAGTTGCATAGGGAGCGTTAGGCGCAATCCTTGGCTATTTCTAGTGTGTTTGATAGGATTAGGGATTGCGGTCAGCAGAGTTCCCACGTCCCAGAGCTCGTCCTTTATTATCAGTAACCATAAGGTCATTCCGTGTGCTCTTAACCACCAGGTCCATTATTGTCCTGACCACCAGGTCATAACAACAGAGTATCCAAGATTATGTTGTCCATACTCCGGCTTTGGAGCCTAAAATTCCTACTCCTGATTTGTTTTTTGGGGACTGATCCAAGTTTTTGAACTTTAAAAATAACTGCAAATTGTTTTTTGCTTTGAAACCCCGTTCTTCTGGTGATCCCATTCAGCAAGTTAAAATCATCATATCCTTGCTGCGTGGTGACCCTCAGGACTGGGCATTCTCCCTTGAATCAGGGGATCCGGCATTGCTGAATGTAGACGCATTTTTTCAAGCGCTCGGATTATTGTATGACGAACCTAATTCTGTGGATCATGCAGAAAAACCCTGTTGGCCCTGTGTCAAGGTCAGGAAGCGGCAGAATTATACTGCCAGAAATTTAGGAAATGGTCTGTGCTCACTAAATGGAATGAGGATGCTCTGGCTGCTATTTTCAGAAAAGGTGTTTCTGAAGCCCTTAAAGATGTTATGGTGGGCTTCCCTACGCCTGCTGGTTTGAGCGAATCTATGTCTCTAGCCATTCAGATTGATCGGCGTCTGCGCGAGCGCAAAGCTGTGCACCATATGGCAGTGTCCTCTGAGCGAAGTCCTGAGCCTATGCAATGTGATAGGATTTTGACTAGAACAGAACGGCAGGAATTCAGACGTCAGAATAGCCTGTGTTTTTACTGTGGTGATTCTGCTCATGTTATTTCCGATTGCCCTAAGCGTACTAGGAGGGTCGCTAGGTCTGTTACCATTAGTACAATACAGCCTAAATTTCTCTTTTCTGTGACCCTGATTTGCTCATTGTCGTCCTTTTCTGTCATGGCATTTGTGGATTCAGGCGCTGCCCTGAACTTAATGGACTTAGAATTCGCCAGGCGCTGTGGTTTTTCCTTGCAGCCTTTGCAGAGCCCTATTCCTTTGAGGGGCATTGATGCTACACCATTGGCCAAGGATAAACCTCAGTACTGAACGCAGATGACCATGTTCATGGCTCCAGCACATCAGGAAGATTGCCGTTTTCTGGTGTTGCACGTTCCTTTGATGTCAATTTCCTCTTCCCCCTCTTCTGAGGTCCCTGAGTTTTTGTCGGATTTCCAGGATGTATTTGATGAGCCCAAGTCCAGTTCCCTTCCTCCACATAGGGACTGTGATTGTGCTATTAAAAGGAACCTGTCACCTGAATTTGGCGGGACTGGTTTTGGGTCATATGGGTGGAGTTTTCGGGTGTTTGATTCACCCTTTCCTTACCCGCTGGCTGCATGCTGGCTGCAATATTGGATTGAAGTTCATTCTATGTCCTCCGTAGTACACGCCTGCACAAGGCAAGATTGCTTTGCGCAGGCGTGTACTATGGAGGACAGAGAATGAACTTCAATCCAATATTGCAGCCAGCATGCAGCCAGCGGGTAAGGAAAGGGTGAATCAAACACCTGAAAACTCCGCCCATATGACCCAAAACCAGTCCCGCCAAATTCAGGTGACAGAGTCCCTTTAACTTGATTCCAGGTTGTAAGTTCCCTAAGGGCCGACTTTTCAATCTGTCTGTGCCAGAGCATGCCGCCATGCGGAGTTATGTTAAGGAATCTTTGGAGAAGGGGCATATTCGGCCGTCTTCGTCACCATTGGGAGCGGTTTTCTTTTTTGTTGCTAATAAGGATGGCTCCTTGAGACCCTGTATAGATTATCGTCTTCTTAATAAGATCACGGTCAAATTCCAATACCCCTTGCCTTTGCTTTCTGATTTGTTTGCTCAGATTAAGGGGGCTAGTTGGTTTACTAAGATTGACCTTCGAGGGGCATATAATCTTGTTCGTATTAAACAGGGTGACGAATGGAAAACTGCAGTTAATACGCCCGAAGGCCATTTTGAATACCTCGTGATGCCATTCGGGCTCTCTAATGCTCCATCTGTGTTCCAATCTTTCATGCATGATATTTTCCGCAATTATCTTGATAAATTCATGGTTGTATATTTGGATGATAGTTTGATTTTTTTCCGATGATTGGGAGTCTCCTTTTTGGAAGTGCATTTGAACAGCAAGGTTGATTGCTGTTGAGGGGAACTAGAAAAAAAAAATCTATAAATCTTCAGCATAGCGAGTGTGAGCGAGCTGAGTGTGGCCTGAGCGTAAGTGTGGACGGCGGTAAGTGTGACTTGTGATTCAGTGAAGAGGTATTTGGAAAGCCTTTAACAAATACCTGTGTGAATTGGTGTGAGTTGCTGAATTGGGGGTAGCTATATTCATAAGGGTTAACTTAGGGTGGGGGCTCATAGTTAAGGGTTTATAAGGGGCAGCTGTTTGGGGCTCAAGTCCTTTTTGGAAGTGCATTTGAACAGCAAGTTTGATTGCTGTTGAGGAAAACTAGAAAAAAAAAAATCTATAAATCTTCAGCATAGCGAGTGTGAGCGAGCTGAGTGTGGCCTGAGCGTAAGTGTGGACGGCGGTAAGTGTGACTTGTGATTCAGTGAAGAGGTATTTGGAAAGCCTTTAACAAATACCTGTGTGAATTGGTGTGAGTTGCTGAATTGGGGGTAGCTATATTCATAAGGGTTAACTTAGGGTGGGGGCTCATAGTTAAGGGTTTATAAGGGGCAGCTGTTTGGGGCTCAAGTCCTTTTTGGAAGTGCATTTGAACAGCAAGGTTGATTGCTGTTGAGGAAAACTAGAAAAAAAAATAAATCTATAAATCTTCAGCATAGCGAGTGTGAGCGAGCTGAGTGTGGCCTGAGCGTAAGTGTGGACGGCGGTAAGTGTGACTTGTGATTCAGTGACTTTGGAGTCAGGGAGTTTCCAAGGGAGGAATTACTGAATTGCTGTCTGTTTTGTATTAATATTTTGTATTTATTTTTTATTTTTTTTATTGAACTGTTCTGTCTGGTGCAATCCCCATTAGGAAATGTGCTCCACTCTTGTTAATGCCATCCAGTGCACATCTTGCCACATGTATGCAGTCCTTGAGCAGCCGATCGAGGGTGCATACTGCTGTGCGAGATGTGAGCACGTTGTGCATTTGGAAACCCAGATTCTGACTCTAAATGTGCAGCTGGCAACACTGAGATCCATAGACAATATGGAGAGGAGTCTTCTGCTCACGGAGCAGACGCTCAATGGGACAGATGAGGGGGGGGATGGTGGGATGGAGCTGCAGGACAATGAAGTAGCAAGCTGGGTGACAGTTAGGAAGCGGGGTAGAGGGAAGAGTGCTAGGGAGGCTAGTCCTGATCTGGAACACCCCAATAAGTTTGCTAAGTTGGCAGATGAGGGGGGTGCCAGTACAGGGGTAGCACTGCTGCAGCCAGGCATGTCCTCTGAAAGCCGGAGGAGTGACTGCTCCAGTAAGGAGGGAAATAGGAGAGCAGGGCAGGCCAGACAGGTGCTGGTAGTGGGCGACTCAATTATTAGGGGAACAGATAGGGCAATCTGTCACAAAGACAGGGATCGTCGAACGGTGTGCTGCCTACCTGGCGCTCGAGTCCGACACATCGCTGATCGGGTGGACAGATTACTGGGAGGGGCTGGTGAGGACCCAGCGGTCATGGTGCACATTGGCACTAATGACAAAGTTAGAGGTAGGTGGAAGGTCCTTAAAGATGATTTCAGGGAATTGGGCTGCAAGCTAAAAGCAAGGACCTCCAACGTGGTATTTTCCGAAATACTGCCGGTACCACGTGCCACGCCAGAGAGGCAACGGGAGATTAGGGAGGTTAATAAGTGGCTCAAGAATTGGTGTAGGAAAGAGGGGTTTGGGTTCCGGCAGAACTGGGCCGACTTCTCAGTTGGCTACAGGCTCTACGCTAGGGACGGGCTGCACCTCAATGGGGAGGGTGCAGCTGTGCTGGGGGAGAGAATGGCTAGAAGGTTGGAGGAGTGTTTAAACTAGGAATTGGGGGGGAGGGTATTCATTTTATAGGAGGGGAAGATAGTGCAGACAGAGACCTGGGCACAAATAAGGAAGTTGGGGGTGGCGGTGGCATGGGGGGTGGGGTCAGAACAGTTAATAATTTAAGAAATAGAAGTACAGAGAGGAACATAAAGTGCATGTATACTAATGCCAGAAGCCTCGCCAACAAAATGGACGAATTTGAACTAATGTTGTTGGAGCATAATTATGACATGGTGGGGATATCTGAAACGTGGCTGGATGAGAGCCATGACTGGGCTGTTATCTTGCAGGGCTATAGCCTGTTCAGAAATGACCGTACAGATAAGCGAGGGGGTGGGGTGTGTCTATATGTAAAATCGTCCTTAAAACCCATCCTGCGCGATAATATAGGTGAATTTAATGAAAATGTAGAATCCCTGTGGGTGGAGATAAGGGGAGGGGGAAAAAATAATAAATTACTGATAGGGGTTTGTTATAAATCTCCAAAAATAATGGAAGCAATGGAGAATATCCTCGTAAAGCAAATAGATGAAGCTGCGACTCAAGGAGAAGTCATTATGGGGGACTTCAACTACCCTGAAATAGATTGGGGAACAGAAACCTGCAGTTCCAGCAAAGGTAATCGTTTTTTGACAATTGTGAGAGACAATTACCTTTCACAACTGGTTCAGGACCCAACAAGAAGGGGGGCACTGCTAGACTTAATATTAACCAACAGGCCAGACCGCATATCAAATATAAGGGTTGGGGGTCACTTGGGTAATAGTGATCACAAAATAATAAGTTTTCATGTATCCTTTAAAAAGATGTGTAGTAGAGGGGTTACAAGGACACTAAACTTCAGGAGGGCAAATTTCCAACGGATGAGAGAGGATCTTGGTGCAATTAACTGGGACGATATCCTGAGACACAAAAATACACAAAGAAAATGGGAGACGTTTATTAGCATCCTGGATAGGACCTTTGCACAGTATATACAGTGGGGCAAAAAAGTATTTAGTCAGTCAGCAATAGTGCAAGTTCCACCACTTAAAAAGATGAGAGGCGTCTGTAATTTACATCATAGGTAGACCTCAACTATGGGAGACAAACTGAGAAAAAAAAATCCAGAAAATCACATTGTCTGTTTTTTAACATTTTATTTGCATATTATGGTGGAAAATAAGTATTTGGTCAGAAACAAAATTTCATCTCAATACTTTGTAATATATCCTTTGTTGGCAATGACAGAGGTCAAACGTTTTCTGTAAGTCTTCACAAGGTTGCCACACACTGTTGTTGGTATGTTGGCCCATTCCTCCATGCAGATCTCCTCTAGAGCAGTGATGTTTTTGGCTTTTCGCTTGGCAACACGGACTTTCAACTCCCTCCAAAGGTTTTCTATAGGGTTGAGATCTGGAGACTGGCTAGGCCACTCCAGGACCTTGAAATGCTTCTTATGAAGCCACTCCTTCGTTGCCCTGGCGGTGTGCTTTGGATCATTGTCATGTTGAAAGACCCAGCCACGTTTCATCTTCAATGCCCTTGCTGATGGAAGGAGGTTTGCACTCAAAATCTCACGATACATGGCCCCATTCATTCTTTCATGTACCCGGATCATTCGTCCTGGCCCCTTTGCAGAGAAACAGCCCCAAAGCATGATGTTTCCACCACCATGCTTTACAGTAGGTATGGTGTTTGATGGATGCAACTCAGTATTCTTTTTCCTCCAAACACGACAAGTTGTGTTTCTACCAAACAGTTCCAGTTTGGTTTCATCAGACCATAGGACATTCTCCCAAAACTCCTCTGGATCATCCAAATGCTCTCTAGCAAACTTCAGACGGGCCCGGACATGTACTGGCTTAAGCAGTGGGACACGTCTGGCACTGCAGGATCTGAGTCCATGGTGGCGTAGTGTGTTACTTATGGTAGGCCTTGTTACATTGGTCCCAGCTCTCTGCAGTTCATTCACTAGGTCCCCCCGCGTGGTTCTGGGATTTTTGCTCACCGTTCTTGTGATCATTCTGACCCCACGGGGTGGGATTTTGCGTGGAGCCCCAGATCGAGGGAGATTATCAGTGGTCTTGTATGTCTTCCATTTTCTAATTATTGCTCCCACTGTTGATTTCTTCACTCCAAGCTGGTTGGCTATTGCAGATTCAGTCTTCCCAGCCTGGTGCAGGGCTACAATTTTGTTTCTGGTGTCCTTTGACAGCTCTTTGGTCTTCACCATAGTGGAGTTTGGAGTCAGACTGTTTGAGGGTGTGCACAGGTGTCTTTTTATACTGATAACAAGTTTAAACAGGTGCCATTACTACAGGTAATGAGTGGAGGAAAGAGGAGACTCTTAAAGAAGAAGTTACAGGTCTGTGAGAGCCAGAAATCTTGATTGTTTGTTTCTGACCAAATACTTATTTTCCACCATAATATGCAAATAAAATGTTAAAAAAAACAGACAATGTGATTTTCTGGATTTTTTTTTCTCAGTTTGTCTCCCATAGTTGAGGTCTACCTATGATGTAAATTACAGACGCCTCTCATCTTTTTAAGTGGTGGAACTTGCACTATTGCTGACTGACTAAATACTTTTTTGCCCCACTGTACCATATGGGAATAAACATACTAGAAATAGGAGGAAACCAATATGGCTAAATAGAGCTGTAAGGGGCGCAATAAGTGACAAAAATAAAGCATTTAGAGAATTAAAGGAAGTAGGTAGTGAGGAGGCATTAAATAAATACAGAAAATTAAATAAATTCTGTAAAAAGCAAATCAAGGCAGCAAAGATTGAGACAGAGAGACTCATTGCCAGAGAGAGTAAAAATAATCCTAAAATATTCTTTAAGTACATAAATAGTAAGAAACTAAAAAATGATAGTGTTGGCCCCCTTAAAAATAGTCTGGGTGAGATGGTGGATGAGGATGAGGAAAAAGCCAATATGCTAAATGACTTTTTTTCATCAGTATTTACACAAGAAAATCCCATGGCAGACAAAATGTCTAGTGATAAAAATTCCCAATTAAATGTCACCTGCTTAACCCAGCAGGAGGTGCGGCGGCGTCTAAAAATCACTAAAATTGACAAATCTCCGGGTCCGGATGGGATACACCCTCGAGTACTGCAGGAATTAAGTACAGTCATTGATAGACCATTATTTTTAATCTTTAAAGACTCCATAATAACAGGGTCTGTGCCACAGGACTGGCGTATAGCAAATGTGGTGCCAATATTCAAAAAGGGAACAAAAACTGAACTCGGAAATTATAGGCCAGTAAGCTTAACCTCTACTGTGGGTAAAATCCTGGAGGGCATTCTAAGGGACGCTATACTGGAGTATCTGAAGAGGAATAACCTCATGACCCAGTATCAGCACGGGTTTACTAGGGACCGTTCATGTCAGATTAATTTGATCAGTTTCTATGAAGAGGTAAGTTCCGGATTGGACAAAGGGAACCCAGTGGATGTAGTGTATATGGACTTTTCAAAAGCTTTTGATACGGTGCCACACAAAAGGTTGATACATAAAATGAGAATAATGGGGATAGGGGAAAATATGTGCAAGTGGGTTGAGAGCTGGCTCAGGGATAGGAAACAAAGGGTGGTTATTAATGGAGCACACTCGGACTGGGTAGCGGTTAGCAGTGGGGTACCACAGGGGTCAGTATTGAGCCTTGAAAAACCCAATTACAATAGTACGGAATCTCAGAGACATATAACCACCAAAACGAGAAACAGAGATCCCTAAAAAATAACTTTTAATAATACCATTAAAAAACTATATTTATCCAAAATATTAATAAAAGAGTATTAAATGTACCTAATGGACCCTAGAATGAACTACAATGAGTCCTACCTGGCAGTGGAGGTTGGCACCCTACTTTGCTGCGGTTGGCGCCCCCACTCCTCGACGGCTTACCCTTTAAGGCCCTATTAAGGACCTATAATAGAAGAAAGGCTAAATACGCCCTACTCTCAACACCTATACTAATCACCTACCTGCCAGTGGAGGTTGGCACCCTAATTTACTGCGGTAGGCGCCCCCACTCAACGGCGGCTAGCCCTAGGGTCCCTAATAATCCCTAAGATTAAGGATAGACAAACAGATATTGTCCCACAAACACCGCGATACCCGTAGAAGAGAAAAAAAAAAAAAAACGAAAGAATAAGATCCCAAAAATAGATAAATAATAAATTTAATAATAACAAGAAATAACACTGTACTCTACTGCTATACCACAGAGGGTAAGCCAATAATGTTATAGTGGAAGCACTATGTTAGCCTCCAGGTAATATGATACTGCCCAAATACGGGTATGCTGGGTGCAGCAATATTAATGTCCACAAACCGCCAACCGCAGCAAAGTAGGGTGCCAACCTCCACTGCCAGGTAGGACTCATTGTAGTTCATTCTAGGGTCCATTAGTACATTTAATACTCTTTTATTAATATTTTGGATAAATATAGTTTTTTAATGGTATTATTAAAAGTTATTTTTTAGGGATCTCTGTTTCTCGTCAGTATTGAGCCCTCTTCTTTTTAACATATTTATTAATGACCTTGTAGGAGGCATTCAGAGTAGAATTTCAATATTTGCAGATGACACTAAACTCTGCAGGGTAATCAATACAGAGGAGGACAATTTTATATTACAGGATGATTTATGTAAACTAGAAGCTTGGGCTGATAAATGGCAAATGAGCTTTAATGGGGATAAATGTAAGGTAATGCACTTGGGTAGAAGTAATAAGATGTATAATTATGTGCTTAATTCTAAAACTCTGGGCAAAACCGTCAATGAAAAAGACCTGGGTGTATGGGTGGATGACAAACTTATATTCAGTGGCCAGTGTCAGGCAGCTGCTACAAAGGCAAATAAAATAATGGGATGCATTAAAAGAGGCATAGATGCTCATGAGGAGAACATAATTTTACCTCTATACAAGTCATTAGTTCGACCACACTTAGAATACTGTGCACAGTTCTGGTCTCCGGTGTTTAAGAAAGACATAGCTGAACTGGAGCGGGTGCAGAGAAGAGCGACCAAGGTTATTAGAGGACTGGGGGGTCTGCAATACCAAGATAGGTTATTACACTTGGGGCTATTTAGTTTGGAAAAACGAAGACTAAGGGGTGATCTTATGTTAATGTATAAATATATGAGGGGACAGTACAAAGACCTTTCTGATGATCTTTTTAATCATAGACCTGAAACAGGGCCAAGGGGGCATCCTCTGCGGTTGGAGGAAAAAAGGTTTAAGCATAATAACAGACGCGGATTCTTTACTGTAAGAGCAGTGAGACTATGGAACTCTCTGCCGTATGATGTTGTAATGAGTGATTCATTACTTAAATTTAAGAGGGGACTGGATACCTTTCTGGAAAAGTATAATGTTACAGGGTATATACACTAGATTCCTTGATAGGGCGTTGATCCAGGGAACTAGTCTGATTGCCGTATGTGGAGTCGGGAAGGAATTTTTTTCCCCAATGTGGAGCTTACTCTTTGCCACATGGTTTTTTTTTGCCTTCCTCTGGATCAACATGTTAGGGCATGTTAGGTTAGGCTATGGGTTGAACTAGATGGACACATAGTCTTCCTTCAACCTTAATAACTATGTAAGATTAAGGGGGCTAGTTGGTTTACTAAGATTGACCTTCGAGGGGCATATAATCTTGTTCGTATTAAACAGGGTGACGAATGGAAAACTGCATTTAATACGCCCGAAGGCCATTTTGAATACCTCGTGATGCCATTCGGGCTCTCTAATGCTCCATCTGTGTTCCCATCTTTCATGCATGATATTTTCCGCAATTATCTTGATAAATTCATGGTTGTATATTTGGATGATATTTTGATTTTTTCCGATGATTGGGAGTCTCATGTGAAGCAGGTCAGGATGATATTCCAGATTTGTGAAGGGGTCTAAGTGCCTATTCGGAGTTCAGAAGGTCTCTTTTTTGGGTTTTATTTTTTCTCCCTCGTCTATGGAAATGGATCCTGTTAAGGTCCAAGCTATTCATGACTGGATTCAACCCACATCTGTGAAGAGCCTTCAAAAATTTTTGGGCTTTGCTAATTTCTATCGCCGTTTCATTGCCAACTTTTCCAGTGTGGTTAAGCCCCTTACTGATTTGACGAAGAAAGGTGCTGATGTGACGAATTGGGCCTCTGCGGCTTTTGAGGCCTTTCGGGAGCTTAAACGCCGATTTACTTCTGCCCCTGTGTTGCGTCAGCCGGATGTTTCTCTTCCTTTTCAGGTTGAGGTTGACGCTTCTGAGATTGGGGCAGGGGCCGTTTTGTCTCAGAGGGATTCTGATGGTTCTTTGATGAAACCGTGTGCTTTTTTTTCCAGAAAGTTTTCGCCTGCGGAACGCAATTATGATGTCGGCAATCGGGAGTTGTTGGCTATGAAGTGGGCATTTGAGGAGTGGTGTCATTGGCTTGAGGGGGCCAAGCACCGTATTGTGGTCCTGACCGATCATAAGAATCTGATTTACCTCGAGTCTGCCAAACGATTGAATCCTAGACAGGCTCGATGGTCCCTGGTTTTCTCCCGTTTTGATTTTGTGGTCTCGTACCTTCCTGGTACTAAGAATGTTAAGGCGGATGCCCTCTCTAGGAGATTTTTTCCTGATTCCCCTGGGGTTCTTGAGCCGGTCGACATTCAGAAGGAAGGGGTGGTTCTTTCTGCCATCTCCCCTGATTTACGACGGGTTCTTCAGGAATTTCAGGCTAATAAACCTGACCACTGTTCAGTGGGGAAACTGTTCCTGATAGATGGACTAGTAAAGTGCTTTCTGACGTTCATTGTTCTGCGTTGGCTGGCCATCCTGGGATTTTTGGTACCAGAGATTTGGTTGGTTGGTCCTTTTGGTGGCCTTCTTTGTCGCGGGATGTGCGTTCTTTTGTGCTGTCCTGTGGGATTTGCGCGCGGGCTAAGCCTTGCTGTTCCCGCGCTAGTGGGTTGCTTCTGCCTTTGCCGGTCCCTGAGAGACCTTGGACGCATATTTCTATGGATTTTATTTCAGGTCTTCCGTTTTCCCAGAGGATGTCGGTTATCTGGGTGGTTTGTGACCGGTTTTCTAAGATGGTTCATTTGGTACCTTTGCCTAAACTGCCATCCTCTTCTGATTTGGTTCCGTTGTTTTTTCAGCATGTGGTTCGTTTGCATGGCATTCTGGAGAATATTGTGTCCAAGAGAGGTTCCCAGTTTGTTTCTAGGTTTTGGCGGGCCTTTTGTGCTAGGCTGGGCATTGATTTGTCTTTTTCTTCCGCATTTCATCCTCAGACAAATGGCCAGACCGAGCGAACTAATCAGACTTTGGAAACTTATTTGAGATGCTTTGTGTCTGCTGATCAGGATGATTGGGTGGCTTTCTTGCCATTGGCCGAGTTTGCCCTTAATAATCAGGCTAGTTCTGCTACCTTGGTTTCGCCTTTTTTTTGTAATTTTGGTATTCATCCTCGTTTTTCTTCAGGGCAGGTTGAGCCTTCTGATTGTCCTGGTGTGGATTCTGTGGTTGACAGGCTGCAGCAGATTTGGGCTCATGTGGTGGACAATTTGTTGTTGTCTCAGGAGGAGGCTCAGCGTTTTGCTAACCGTCGTTGGTGTGTTGGTTCCCGGCTTCTGGTTGGGGATTTGGTCTGGTCGTCTTCCCGTCATGTTCCTATGAAGGTTTCGTCCCCTAGGTTCAAGCCTCGGTTTATTGGTCCTTATAGGATTTCTGAGATTATCAATCCAGTGTCTTTTCGTTTGGCCCTTCCAGCCTCTTTTTCCATCCATAATGTTTTCCATAGATCTTTTTTGCGGAAGTATGTGGTGCCCGTTGTTCCCTCTGTTGATCCTCCGGCCCCGGTGTTGATTGATGGGGAGTTGGAGTATGTGGTTGGGAAGATTTTGGATTCTCGTTTTTCGAGGCGGAAGCTTCAGTATCTGGTCAAATGGAAGGGTTATGGCCAGGAGGATAATTCTTGGGTTGTTGCCTCCGATGTTCATGCTGATGATTTGGTTCGTGCCTTTCATTTGGCTCGTCCTGATCGGCCTGGGGGCTTTGGTGAGGGTTCGGTGACCCCTTCTTTAAGGGGGGGGTACTGTTGTGAATTCTGCTCTTGGGCTCCCTCCGGTGGTTATGAGTGGTAGTGCTGCTGTCTGGATCGCAGCATTTATCAGGTGTGTTCACTTTTTGCAATTTGGACTCAGCTATTTAGTCCTGCTTGATCCTTTAGTCAGTGCCAGTTGTCCATTGTTTTTGGAGGATTCACATCCCTTACTGGTCTCTCCTGTTCGCTGTGCTTTTCAACAAAGATAAGTCCTGGCTTTGTTTTTGCTGTCCACATGCTGTGCGCCTTATAGTTCTGTGCATTTTCTTGTTTTGTCTTGTCCAGCTTGTCTGTGTAAGGATTTTTTGCAGCCAAGCTGTATCTCTGGAGATGCAGATATACCCTCCATGTCTTTAGTCAGATGTGGAGTTTTGTATTTTCTGTGGTGGATATTTTCTAGTGTTTTAATACTGACCGCATAGTTCTCTGTCCTATTCTTTCTTTTTAGCTAGAAAGGCCTCCTTTGCTAACCCTGATTTCAGTCTGCGTTTGTCATTTCCCCGTCCTCTCACAGTCAATATTTGTGGGGGGCTGTCTATCCTTTGGGGATTTTCTCTGAGGCAAGATAGTTTTCCCGTTTCTATCTTTAGGGGAAGTTAGTCCTTAGGCTGTGTCGAGGTATCTAGGGAGTGTTAGGTACATGCCACGGCTATTTCTAGTTACGCTGCTAAGTTCAGGGTCTGCGGTCAGTACAGGTACCACCTTCTCCAGAGTACGTCACATGCTGCTCCAAGGCCACCAGATCATAACACCCACCCACTTAATCATAGCTTCAATGATTAAGACTGTTCCAGAACACTGTCTGCACTCTGTCTACATATTTGTGTATTGGAGATGCCCCCTGCAGAGAGGAACAAAGACAAGCATGCCCCCACAGGTCAAGAAATGCAAATACAATTGCATGCTGTCTTTCCTGAGGCCTGTGGTTGCTCAGCAAACGTGAGTATCTTTTGTGTTGTATTACTATAAACTGTATGCATGGCCATGTGTAATGTTTTTACTAAATCGACTTTTTTTTCAGTAATGTTTTTAATTTATTTTACACACAGAACCTGGAGCAGCACCACAGAACCTGGATCATCTTCAGTTTAGCGGCCCCTCATCAATCAGCCAACGAACAGTCCCATTCATCCACCAGCAATGCAGCAACCAGGCAGGCTTCACAGGCTTAGGAATGGGTCCATCAGGTTTCCCCCTCTCCCAGCCCTCTGCCATTGGTTTTGTTGGGTCTTCTCGCCAGTGGCAGAGGGCCTGGGAGAGGTCAATCATGCCCGAGTTTATTCACTTAAGCTTGATCTTCCAGGACGGGATGAGGGCGGTTGTAGAAAGACTGTATAGTGGGTTCACTCAAGTGAACACACTTTTCCAGGAAGTCCACAGATGCCTTGACCACCTGGAAGCTGACCTTCAGAGACCAGCGCATCATTTGTTTTCTGGAATAGAGCGGGGCGTGTCAGAGAACCTGATGCCTGAACTCCAGCTGTATGTAATGAAGAACCTGTCAGGCTGCTTACAGCGAGGTCATGCAGCAGTCCCAAACCTACCATCCGCAGTCAGGATATCACCAGCAGGCACACTTTTTTTTGCCGACATGGCAACGATGGCCAGCACAGCATCAGTGGCAGAATACGCCAGCACCACTGCACCCATCTCAAGGAGTTGGATACACGTCAGCCCAACAACTGAAGACAACACAAGTCAACTATCCTCCACCACCACTGCTGGACATTACGGCTGTTCCTCCAGTTCCCAGCTATACCACGCTGCAAAGTGCACCACCCCTGCGGCATGCAGTTTCCACCATGCAGCCAAGTGCAGCACCCCTGCAGCATGCAGCTTCCACCATGCAGCCAAGTGCAAAACTCCAGCAACATGCAAGAAAGAAATACCAAGGGAACACCAAAAAATCAGGCGCCTAGTACTGACTCTGCTCAGCACCCGAAAGAAAAGACCAGGAGAAGAAAAGGTCACCAAAAAAAGTACCCACCACCTCCACCCTCACCTCCCAATGTGTCTCTGTTTTCCAATCTGTCTACACCCTCCCTTGGGTCTATTCCTTCCAATGTGTCTATCATTTCCAATTTATTTTCAACTCCTAATGTATCGTTTTCCCCCAATGTTCCATCTGCTCCCAATGTATCATCTGCCCAATTATTTAGTCCAATCTGTGACATTGTAGACTAAACCATATGTGAACCAATCCTACATTTTATTGCTGCTTCCACTGTAACCACTCCGTCACCGACTCATACACAATCATCCCAGCCCGACACCCCCCAGGTCCACAATATCACAACATCAGACAGACCCTGAACATAAACAAGATTGTTATTTAATATTTAAATTAATGTAAGTAAAAGAAAAACAATTTTGTATTTTGGTTAATAAAAATTGACTTTTGTTTTCACAATCCCTGTGTTTTCTTTGTTGCTTTATTTGAAAACACACACATGTGTGTATTGTATTGTTGAGTGAAGTAGTAACTGGTGTTCCAGTGGAGGTGTTATTATTATTAAAGTCAGAAAACATTACAGGTACATTTACTTACAAGCGGATTAAACCATTTCGTCTTGCCATGCCACGCGTCTAGTATCCGAAACAAAGTAAGCAGCAAACTTATCCTCATTTGGACATCTTCCACTGTAGTCCTCAGAGGGTGATTTTGGAAATCCTGCAGTGTGCTAGTGCAGCGCCCCAGTGTCCTGGTCATTGCAGTAATGTCATTCTTCCATCAGGGGGAGTGATGTTACGTCTGAACGCAATAAAGGAGATATCTTTACCAGGTAAACACAATGCATGCAACATGTTCACACTCCAGACCAGAAGGGGGAGCTCTAAGCCTGTTTTAGGTGAACTCCCTTATAAAACATCCTGATCTGGAGGGAAAGGGAGTTCAGAGTTGAGTTCCTGTCAGGAGGACAGAGGGACAGGACGGAGTCCTGGAGCCTGAAGTGCTGCAGCTCCTGGAAGAAGACACTAAAGCAAACATATTGCAGAGCGTGTGCAGGAAAGCCGAGCACAGGAGAGGAATATCAGAGGGAGACCAGCCAGGAGCAGGCTGCTTCCTTCTGAGGCGCAGTAATCCGGTAGCCAGAATACCGAAGGAGTAAGGGTCTCTATGCTTTACTTCAGAGATTGGCAGGACAGATAATTGCACATTGCTGATCCGCACCTACTGTATACCCAGGAGGCACAGTGGCAACTTGTGGGGGCCAGGGCATGCTAGAGTCCCTGTAAAAAGCCTCAAGACACCAGTCATACGGGTTTGTCCTATCCATCTGGGGGACAGAGAGAGAAAGACATAACATCTACACTAGTTGTGAGGACCTTACCGAGAAGCTCAGCAGGAAGGGACTACAACACTCAGACGCTAGAGGAAGGCTACTGATTTCCACCTGGATAAGGGGACTCTGGATTTGCATTCAGACCGGCTGGACTCTGCCTGCCCTGTGATCTGGTCCTCTGGACTTTGGACGCTGAAGCCTTCAGTAAAGGTAAAGAGACTGCAACCTTGTGTCCTCATTCTTCACTGCGCCTTTCACCATCCACACACTGGGAAGCCCCGGGGACATACTTCACCTGTGAGAAGGTATACCATCTAGCTGCCATAACATCACCCCAGCGGACCCCTAAGCAGCGTTGGTCACCCTGACCAAATACCACAGGTGGTGTCACGAACATTATCCCTTTAAAGACCTTTCCCCCTTTTTGCAACGGACGCCCCTAGGGCCACCTACTGTGACATCCCCCTTGAGAACTGAAGGGCCCGGCTCCGAGTACCCCACTGCCCTACTGGGGGCGCTCCACTAGCAACAGGTTCCTCAAGTTCTAAGTGGTGTCGCTCTTTCGCCAGGATGTAATTGTGCGGAACAACACACGCTTTGACAATCTCATCAGTTGTCTCAGTTTTTAGATTGATGGTTGTTCCCAAAATGCGCCATTTAGATGCCAGCAAACCAAAGGCACACTCCACAGTTCTTCGTGCCCTTGTCAGTGAGTAGTTGAAAATCCTTTTGGTGTGATTCCAGTCCTGACTCAAGTACGGTTTTATGAGGTTGGCACACATTTGAAACGCCTCATCCTTAACCACAGCAAACAGCATTTGGCGGTCCTTCAGTGTTTAGAAGAGGTCGTGGCGTTGGAAGATTGAAATTATTCCCATACAGATGTTGGCCCATGTGAGAGTTTATAAAAGTCTGAGAGTCATTTCCTCGTCTAAATGAGCCAATGTCCACGGGGACAAATCGACAGCCAGCATCTGCAATCTCCATGAAAACAATTGAAAAGTATTTTTTGTAATTGAAATACTCAGATCCATTTCCAGCAGGTTTCATAATCCGAATGTGTCTGTGGTCCACAGCCCCCAAACAGTTTGGAAAATTAAAAAGGTCCTGAAATTTTGCAGCATTTTTGAGCCAGAGTTCAGTTGTGGGTTGGGGGAGGAATTCTTCACACAGAACATCACATAAAGCATGGCTGGTGTCTGCAACTATCCCAGAAAGGGTGGACACTCCAATCCGGAAATGAAAATGTAGAGATGATAAGGTCTCTCCGGTAGCCTAGGTAGCCAAGAATTTGCCATACAGAAAGTGGAAAAAAAAACAGTACATGGCTCTTATAACAATAACTAGATGGTAATATCATGATTGAGGCAGGCTTTGCAACGTTGAGAATCTCCCCCATGTGCTCACCCACCTATCCACTCTCTCTTTCTCCATGAGCTGACTTCTCCCATCTGTGCTCTGTTCTTTGACCTGTCGACCCTTTGTGCTATCCCCCTTGCTTGCTGTCTCTCTCCTTCCTGTGCTGTGTTCTCCCCTCATGCCTGTCCCATTTGAGCTGTCTCCCCCCCATCTGCTGTCTTCTTCTCTCATGTCATCTGTGCGTGTGGCTGACCGCACTTTGACATGGACGGCTGCGATGACCTCTCTAAATCAGCCATTGTTGATGTCTGCTAATAGGGAATCAAGTTTAATTTTAAAAACACGTCCCAATGGGTCATCTTGTGAGCATGGTATTGCTGTTAAGACTGCAGATTTCTGTTTGTGGCACTATTGTTGCCTAATGGCATCCTGTGATAATCGAATGACTTTTACATCAAGGGACTCATGTGCTTGGCGCTTACGCTTATATGCATTGCTTTTGTCCCAGCGATGCTGTTGCTCTTCAAGAGACTCATTTGCCCTTTGTTGTCTTCGACGTTGTGCCTTTGCTGCTTTCCTTTCATCGTCATTGTTATACTTTTTAGGAGGAGCTATGTTGGCGTTGATATTTGCTTTTTAAAGGGGTTTTCCCATGAACGAAAGTTAATTTTTAAAATGTTCTGTGTCTGACCTTGTACAGAACATACCACAGCTCCTGGGCAGGGGAGGAAGCACAAGACAATACTGACATTACAGCAGGAGATCGCAGAGGATACATTTTGTGAGGTAAAATATTGTTTAAAAACAGTCAGTGAAATATTTCACCTGACAAAAAAATTCTCTGTGATCCCCTGCTGTAATGTCAGTATTGTCTTTTGCTTCCTCCCCTGCCCATGAGATGTGGTATGCTCTATACACGGTCAGACAGAAATAAAATGAACTTTCATTCATGGGAAAACCCCTTTAACGTGACCGGCTTCCTCTGCCTGTAGACACATCACGCATCTGCCGCCTGCATCTGATTCACTGCCCCTGTGCGGAATTCGTGCAGGTGCAGTAAATCAGACCACCACCATCTTTGTGCAGGCAGATTGTGGCGGTAACAGTAAAACTGCGCATTTGCTCCTCCTGTGCAAAGATGGCGGCTGTCAGGATCCTGGAGGCGACATGTTCGTGTACAGTGTGTGTGTGTGTTGTGCATATGGCGTATACAGTATGTGTATGTGGTGTGTACGGGGTTTACTGTGTGTGTGTGTGGTGCAACAGTGTTCTGATGATGGTACCGCGCAAGAGGCTGGTACCACCAGCAGTTTCCATATTGAGACACCCATCACTTGGGTGTCCCAATATAAAGGTCGGTGAACTTTCGCCGCTTGGAATTTTAGGATCCGGACACATCTGGACGGAACAGGATGTGAAGACATAACAAGGTAAGTGTTAGCTCGGCTCCTGTTCCTGGCACTCCCCCTGCTGCTGCCGAGTCCAGGTCAGCTGATGTCCTAGCTGCGTCCTCCTCACTCCGGGGCTTGGTGCTGGCATCATGGCGTGCGTCCTCCCTGCACTCAGCTGCGCGCACCTGTGGGTTGCGCAGGCGCAGTAGGTTCTGACCGCGCGCGCTCCCTCTGCTCTTCTATCCCTCCATGACCTGACCCGGAAGTACTTCCTGCCAATCAGTGTCTGGCCTCAGGTATTTCTGGTCCTCCTTCCTTTGTGGAGGCGCCTGATTATTGTGTTTTTCCTGCTTTAGTTAGGCCGCATAGTTTTCTGTGCTTTACCAGTCCTGTGCATTCCCAGTCTTGTTCCTTGCCAGCCCTGTGTTGTTTAACCTCTTGTTCTCCTTTTTTCCCTTTCAGTTCCTGCTCCCGTGTTCCGCAGTTCCTGTGTTTTCCCTTTCCTCAGTCCAATCCTCAGCTCCTTTACTTCTCACCCAGGTTTTCCTCCATCACCTTCTTCCTTTTCTGTTTTTCCCCGTTTTTCTCCCTGTTTCCTTTTCCTAGAGCCAATCCCTGGTCCTGGCCTCCGTGGTACTAGTTTACCCTCTGCTTACCTTCTAACAGTCCCTGTATAGGGGTTGGTTCCACTCTGGAGTGCTCGCTCAGGGGAGGTTCGGTGCCACGGTCCAGTGGGTCCACTCTTTGTTCCCGCCGCCTTCGGCGTAACAGACTGCACTCGGACGACATCTGAGTGCAGCCTGATTCTAACAGTATAATCAGGCCATGGACCCCGCTGGGGCCTCAGCTCAGAAAGAGTTGGTTTTCTTGCGTGAAAACCAGACTCGCATCATGTCTTTTATGAAGACAATGGATTCCCGCTTGTCTGCTTTACAAGCCGCGGATCCTGGGAATGCTACTCAGTTGGCCAGCCTCCAGCAAGAGCTGGTACAGCAGCGTGATACCCAGGCGCACATCCAGTCTTATATGGCATCCGTGGATGATTGCTTACATTCCTTGCAATCGGCTTCTTCACAAAGTTCTTCCCGGCCTCCTGATACTGCCACAGCGCCTACTCCTCGTTTGGGTAAACCACCTCGCTACAGCGGCGATCCCAAACTGTGTTGGGGTTTCCTCAACCAGTGTCGCTTACACTTTGAATTGTTGCCCCAACAGTACCCTACCGACCGGGCTAAGGTCGCCTTTATCGTGTCTCATTTGGAGGGTGAGGCCCTTTCCTGGGTGAATCTCCTCTGGGAACGAGACGACCCTATTGTGACCAGTATAGTCATCTTTTTGGACACTTTCAGAAGGGTTTTTGATGAGCCCGGAAGGCTCGCTTCCACGACTGAGGCTATTTTTAATCTTCATCAGGGTTCCCTCTCTGTGGGGCAGTATGCTATACGCTTTCGTACCCTATCTTCTGAACTAGGGTGAAACAACGAGGCGTTGGTAGGTACCTTTTGGCGTAGTTTGTCGGGAAAGATTAAAGATGAGCTCGCAGGACGGGATACTCCTACTACCTTGGAGGAGCTCATTTCACTTGCTACACGCATTGATTTGCGCTTCCAAGAGCGCTCTAGAGAGGCTTCTAGGGAGAGGAGGCCTATGCGCCCTTCCTCTTTATCTGTTCAGTGTCCTCTCACTCTTTGGCCTTCGGTTTCTTCCGGTAGTGCTGCTCCTGAACCCATGCAGGTTGATCGGGTCAAGATGGCGGACCAACGCAGAAAAGAGAGGCTGGCACAAGGTCTCTGCTTGTACTGTGGTGGAGCATCTCATTTCCTGCGTTCATGTCCTGAGAGGCCGGGAAATGCCTCCACTTAGGACAGGTAAGAGAGGCCTCCCTAAGTGTGTTTGAACCCTCTCCACCTCTTACTCTTTCTGTTCTTATAATTCAGGGTCAGAGACGTGGCTCGGAACTAGCATATTTGGATTTGGGTGTGGCAGGTAACTTTATCCGGCTTAAGGAGGTGAAGAAATACCAGATTCCGGTGGTCGCCCTGAGATGTCCACGAATGATTGCTTCCGTTGACGGCAAGCCTCTGCAGGAGACCGTCTCTATGGTTACCGAGGAGGTAACTCTGCAAGTGGGAGCTCTGCACCAAGAGAAGATTGCTCTCTACGTTTTGCCCAATTTGTCTCATCCCCTTTTGCTCGGTCTTCCTTGGCTTCGGACTCACGAAACTGTCCTGGATTGGCGTTCTGGTGAGATTCTTCGGTGGGGACATCCGTGTCAAGAGAGGTGCTTGGCTTCTGTCCGTCCAGTTACGGTCTCTCAATCCTCGTCTGGCCCCGTGGGCTTGCCTCCTGCCTATTGGTCCTTTTCTGACGTTTTCAACAAGAAAGAAGCTGAGACTCTTCCGCCTAATCGGCCCTATGATTGTCCTGTCGAATTACGTTCCGGAACCACACCACCCAGAGGTCGGATCTATCCTTTATCCTCTGCTGAGACGTCTGCCATGTCTGAGTACATCCAAGAAAATCTCGCTAAGGGTTTTATAAGGAAATCCTCCTCACCTGCTGGTGCCGGTTTTTTCTTTGTGAAAAAGAAGGACGGCTCTTTACGTCCCTGCATTGACTATCAAGGTTTGAATGACATCATGGTAAAAAATAAATACCCTCTGCCGTTAATTCCAGAGCTCTTTGATTGCTTGAGAGGGGCGCGGATTTTCTCGAAGTTGGACCTACGTGGAGCCTACATTCTCATTCGTATTCGCCCAGGGGATGAGTGGAAGACTGCCTTCAACACCCGGGATGGACATTACGAGTATCTTGTCATGCCCTTTGGTTTGTGTAACGCTCCCGCAGTCTTTCAAGAATTTGTTAACGACATCTTTCGGGATCTGCTTTACTCCTGCGTTGTGGTCTACCTTGATGATATCCTCATCTTCTCTCCGGATCTGTCTTCCCACAGAAGAAGCGTTCGTCTGGTCCTGCAGCGCCTCCGGGAGAATCGCCTTTATGCTAAGATGGAAAGGTGTCTCTTCGAACGATCTTCTTTGCCCTTTCTGGGGTATATTGTCTCTGAGAATGGATTGGAGATGGATCCAGAGAAGTTGTCCGCTATCCTACAGTGGCCTCATCCGGTAGGGGTGGAAGCTATGCAACGCTTCCTCGGTTTTGCTAACTTATACCGACAATTTATTCTGCATTTCTCGTCCATCATCAAGCCTATCTCCAACCTCACTCGGAAGGGATCCAGTTCTATTGTTTGGTCTCCAGAGGCCGAAGAGGCTTTCTCTAGTCTTAAACAGGCTTTCTCTACCGCACCAGTATTGCATCGGCCTGAGGCTAATAAGCCGTTCATCCTGGAAGTGGACGCCTCTTCCACTCGAGCTGGCGCAGTGTTATCCCAAAAGTCTTCTTCCCGTCGATTGGTTTCCTGCGGATTCTTTTCTAAAGCCTTCTCTCCTGCGGAGTGCAACTATTCTATTGGGGATAGAGAGTTGCTAGCCATCAAGATGACCCTTGAGGAGTGGTGCCATTTGCTGGAGGGAGCTGTTCATCCGTTTATCATCTTCACTGACCACAAGAATCTGGCCTACATCCAGTCAGCCCGGAGGCTCAATCCCCGACAGACCAGGTGGTCCTTGTTCTTCACCCGCTTTGATTTCGAATTGCATTTTCGTCCTGGTCTGAAGAATGTCAAAGCAGATGCCTTATCCCGGTCTTTTCCGGGATCCACTCTTTGTTCCCGTTGCCTTCAGTGTAACAGATGTTGTCCGAGTGCAGCCTGATTCTAACAGTAAGTATATATTAAGATACTAATGACATGTGTTTCTGTTTCAAAATTACTTACCTCAGAGTCACCAACAGGCATTCCTCAGCAGGAATTGCTTGACGTAGTTGCGTGTCCTCCCTGGTGATGGATCCTCGGACACATACCAGCAAGTCATTGAAGCTCTGTTTCTACATCCTTGTGTAGTCGAAAAATGTCTCCGGGTTTTCACGCAGCTCGGCGTACAACAAGTAGTAGGCTCCACGGCTCTCTCGGAGCTCAACGAGTGAGTGTTGCCAATAGCAACAATGACATCTCTGTATTTCTCTTCTTCACAAGCCACACCAAAGGCAATTTCAATGACAAATCAAGATTAAGATTGCAGCTCTCTATGCAAAAAAAAAATCGATCTTGCAGCTGGATACAGCAGCAAAAGAAAAGGATATCATCTGTGCAGGGTCTATATATGTGTGGCTTGTGTCAAGGAAATTCTACTGGAAAAGCTTTGTCCGCATACCCAAATTCTCCAGGAAATATCGAATGCATGCGCATAAACAACACAAACGCATGCAAAAACGCATACAAACGCCTGCACACGCAGCGCTTTTTTGCGTCATACGTAAGCTGATGAGGATAAATAATGCAGCATAAGCATGCGTGTAAATGCATTTTGGCATGCGTTTGCTCATGCAGATGATACGCTGCACACTAAAACGCTAATGTGAACCTTTCCTTACTGGTGTGTGTATCTTGGAGTTCCGGAAGTGAAGGGGCAAGTAAGAGTCACTCATGTGATCAGTGTCTATAGCATGTGGGTGCATCAGTTCATGTGGTACATGTGCAAAGACCAGGGAAATAACAAGGACAACATTGCCCGTAGTGATAAGAAAACTAGCACAGCCTGTGGTGGAATGAGCAGTAGAATGTAAGGGCCGGTCAATACCTGCTGGCAACCAGGGCAGAAGTAGATTAAATAAACATAAGATGAATAGACCAATAGATGTCTAACCAGGAAAACAACAGATAAATGGTAATTGCTAACAATAAGGTTTCTCAGAAGTGATCGGAGCCGGGTGAAATTTGTTGTTAGGTGTCGAGTTCCCACAACTGCACAGGGGGAATCTCAAACCATGTCTCCCATTCTTCCCCAGCCACAGAGTAACCTGCTCAGCAGAGACATCAGTCCCAGCATCTTGCTCAACCTGATGCTGTGAATCTGGTTCTGCTGCCGTTCCAGGTCTAGCTATAACAACCAGTATTAGTCAGCGGCGAGCAGACGCTCCAGGGACTAAGTCCTGCTTTTTGTCTACTGAGCATGCCCGTGGAACGAAATCTCATTGGAGGTCGGAGGTCACATGCTCAGGTCCTGAAGCGGCTCTGATTGGACCACAGGGAAGGTCCTGGAAGGCTGTAACTATAAATGGTTTGCATGGCCGCTCGGCCATGCGCTAGTATAAACTAAAATCATGTATGGATGTGTGTTAGATATCTGGTGAAAGCTCCTAATCAACCCCCTCCCTAGCGTTGTTGCATGTGGTTGAGTGTTTGAGCTGACTAGCACCAGATTGTGCCATCCAGCACATGGCATGAGCATACAGCGTCAGATAAGCAGTGTCCGTCAATGCAGCGCTGTGCGCAATTAGTGCGCTTTCCAAGCCCTAGTTAGGGTGGTTAGTGTTGTCTGCCAGAGTAGGGCTGAGCACACCTATTGCTCTGAATCTATTAGCGTGGTTTCTCTCTGGTACCGTAGGTGCGACGCCATGCGCTAGTGGGTCTAGAGGGACTCTAACCCTGTGTCCTTGGGATTGAGTCCTGTGGCCTAACACTAGTGTTCACTCAGCAGTATTGTGACCCTGTGATGCGACAGGGTTCACCTCCTTACATACCTGGTGAAATTAACCCATGTGTGTTTTCATTATACCACCATATACTGTCCGCCATTACCGAGCAGCAGATGTAATCTATGCATGGTGGACCCCGGGCTGCGAACGCACCTTATATCTTCCCTTATATCATTTGGTGCGTTCCGCCAGCCCTAACATTGGTGATTTATAATTGGAGCAAAAATGAATGAAGTACCAGAAGCATCTATGAAATAGTATGAGTAGAGATATAAAGTATACAACCAATCCAGGAGCAGAGCATGTGGGTCCATAATCTGAAAGTATGGAAATAGTTGCATATATACATATCACTAGATGTGAGGACGTATGGACAAGATGTACAAATTGAAATACATATGTGTGCAACAAGCACTAGTCCATTTTGTAGATGAGATCATGCTAGTTTAAGGCTATGTGCACACTTTGCAGATTCCACTGCGGATTTTTCCGCAGCGGAATTGCAAAATCCGCAGTGAAAACCCATCGCGGTTTTTACTGCGGATTTATCGCGGTTTTTACTGCGTTTTCTTCTGCGGATTTTCAACTGCAGTTTTCTATTGGAGCAGCTGAAAATCCGCAGAAAAGAAGTGACATGCTGCGGAATGTAATCCGCAGCGTTTCCGCGCTGATTTTTCTGCAGCATGTGCACAGCGTTTTTTGTTTCCCATAGGTTTACATTGAAATGTAAACTCATGGGAAACTGCTGCGGATCCGCAGCGGTCAAATCCGCTGCGGATCCGCAGCAAAATCCGCAAAGTGTGAATATAGCCTTAATGCTAGACAGCTCCAGCATCTATCCGCAATGTGCACCAGGCCAAAACACATCCCCAATTTGTGGACAAAACTAGTCAGAGAATGACAACGTTAATTTGCCTACAAGGAAAAACAATCCATTTAACAACACAAATTCAAGATTTTAGGTATTCACTTTTTAAAACTCTCTATAAGGCTATGTGCACATGATGCGGATTTGCTGCGGATCCGCAGTGGATTTTTCCGCGCAGAAACGCACTGTGATGTACAGTACAATGTTATTCAATGGGAAAAAAAAACCTGTGCTGATGGTGCAGAATTGCTGCGGATTTCAAAGAAGTGCATGTCACTTCTTTTGTGCGGATCTGCTGCGTTTCTGCACCCCTCCATGTTAAAATTCCGCAGTGGCAAAAATCGCAGAAAATCCGCATCAATTCCACATAAAAACCATGGCAAATCCGCGACTGCGGAGTCTGCCAGGAGATGCGGATTTTGTGCAGAAAATTCTGCACCTCTTTTCCTACGTGTGCACATAGCCTTAAGGCATGATAATAAAATAAATAATTAAGATAAGGTTTTCCTATTCTCACTATATATCATTCCACGATTGTCTGGTATAAACACTTCCGTTACTATTGTAATCCATGGTCATTCTCTATGGCAGTGGAAGAGTTACATGATCCAGACAGAACACATTCTCTCAGGTGTTGAGATGTCTGGAGCACAGGTATTGAGCAAACAAAGAGCTCAGTGTGTGATAGGCAGGAACAGCGCCTGGCATGTCTGGAGATTTATTCCATACTGAATGTTTGAAACAGACAGATTGTGAACCCCACATACAGAGTCTATAAAATGTATTTCTATACTAAATAAAGAGAGAAATTCAAAAAGAAAAAATACGAAATTGACAAAACAAGTGCCAATGTATTAATGAAATGATTTTGAGCATAGCCGTATTCTGATAAAGTAAGACATTACAAAGTTTGCAATCAGAAGGGATTATGGTTACGAGCAAGTACTTGGTGAATTAACACCTTAGTGACAGAGCCAATTTTGAGCTTAATCAAGCCCTGTTTTTCAAATCTGATCACTGCAGTAGTATAGGAAAGATTATATCTGTGTACTGTGTTAGCCAGTAGATAGAATAACATTATATATGAAAGATATAATAGGACTTGAGACTCCTCAGTGGTTGATACTTTTCCATGGCTAACTAAAAAGATGGTACCAAATTGCAGCTTTTAAGACTACTTAGGTTTTTTCATCAAGCACAGAATAACAAAATCGGAAGAGTCACATTAATACACAACAGGACACAGGAATAATTCAATAGATAAGACAAGTGACATGAAGCAAAACTATCATTGTGGGAGAGGGATAAACAGTTGTGGATGTCAATATTGGAACAGTTCATAGATATGAGTATGAAAGTTTAAGGCTGTGTGCACACGTTGCCTTTTTTTTGCGGTTTTTCCCAATAAAAATACTAAAAAACCGCATACAATAAGCATCCCATCATTTAGAATGAATTCCGCATGTTTTGTGCACATGATGCGTTTTTTTTCCGCGAAAAAAAACGCATCGCGGTAAAAAAGGCAGCATGTTCATTAATTTTGCGTTTTTTTTGCGGATTTCCCACTACAAAATGCATTGGGAAGTGTCCGGAAAAAAATGCGGCAAAATTGCGGCAAAAACGTCTGCGGTTTTCTTGAAGATTTCTTGCAGAAAATGTCCGGTTTTTCTCAGGAATTTTCTGCGAGAAATCCTGAACGTGTGCACATAGCCTAAGGCTGTGTGCACACGTTGCGGATTTTTCGCGGTTTTTCCCGATAAAAACGCTATAAAACTGCAAAAAAGCGCATACAATAAGCATCCCATCATTTAGAATGAATTCTGCATGTTTTGTGCACATGATACGTTTTTTTCCACGAAAAAAACGCATCGCGGTAAAAACCGCAGCATGTTCATTAATTTTTCGGTTTTTTTTGTGGATTTCCCACTCCAAAATGCATTGGGAAGTGTCCGGAAAAAACACGGCAAAAACGCATCAAAACCGCGGCAAAATCACGGCAAAAACGCATGCGGATTTCTTGCAGAAAATGTACGGAATTCTCAGGAATTTTCTGTGAGAAATCCTGAACGTGTGCACATAGCCTAATTGTCCTTTCATTGAGGTCTGGTCCATGGTCCTGATGCCCCCACAGGTTCTGATCAGCAAATTTCTTAGTTGCTGTAGAAAGACATAAATCCATGCAACACATTCATTCCTGCTCTGAAAGTGTCAAAGGTTATCATAACTTTTGTACTCCCAGGCTCTTCTGGCTCTCTGAGATTTTAAGTTACTTTTTAACCCCTTTCTGACATTAGATGTACTATCCCGTCGAGGTGGTATGGGCCCGTATGACCACCAATGGGATAGTACGTCTAACGCGATCAGCCGCGCTCACGGGGGGAGTTCGGCCACTCGCGGCTGGGTGTCAGCTGACTATCGCAACTGACATCCGGCACTATGTGCCATGAGTGGTCACGGACTGCTCCTGGCACATTAACCCCCAGAACACTGCGATCAAACATGATCGCAGCATTCCGGCAGCATAGGGAAGTATCGCGCAGGGAGGGGGCTCCCTGTGTGCTTCCCTGAGACCCTCGGTACAACGGGATGTGATCGTGTTGTACTGAGCGTCTCCTCCCTGCAGGCCCCGGATCCAAAATGGCCACGGGGCTTCTTCTGGGTCTTGCAGGGGAGGTGGCTTTCAAGCGCCTGCTCAGAGCAGGTGCCGGGAAGCCTCCCTGCAGTGCCTGTCAGATCGCCGATCTGACACAGTGCATTGCAAAGTGTCAGATCAGCGATCTGTCACTATACTGTGATATCCCCCCCGGGGCAATGTAATAAAGTTAAAAAAAATAATATTTACATGTGTAAAAAAAAAATAATTCCTAAATAAAGAAAAAAAATATTGTTCCAATAAATACATTTCTTTATCGAAATAAAAAAACAAAACAATAAAAGTACATGTTTAGCATCGCCGCGTCCGTAATGACCCGATCTATAAAACTGTCCCACTAGTTATCCCCTTCAGTGAACACTAAAAAAAAAGAGGCAAAAAATTATGCTTTATTAGCATACCGCCAAACAAAAAGTGGAATAACATGGGATTAAAAAGACAGATATACCGTAAATAACCATGACACTGCTGAAAACGTCATCTTGTTCCGCAAAAATCTAGCTGCCATACAGCGTCATCAGCGAAAAAATAAAAAAGTTATAGTCCTCAGAATGAAGCGTTGCAAAAATATATAAAATAGTTTTTATCATATAAAAGCGCCATAACATAAAAAATGATATAAATGTGGTATCGCTGTAATCTTTCTGACCCAAAGAATAAAACTGCTTTACCAATTTTACCAAACGTGGAAGCGCCCCCAAAAGAAATTCATGAATAGCTGGTTTTTGGTCATTCTGCCTCACAAAAATCGGAATAAAAAGCGATCAAAAAATGTCACGTGCCCGAAAATGGTACCAATAAAAATGTCAACTTGTCCAGCAAAAAGCAAGACCTCATATGACTGTGGACCAAAATATAGAAAAATTATTGCTCTCAAAATGTGGAGACGCAAAAACTATGTTTTGCAATAAAAAGCGTCTTTTAGTGTGTGACAGCTGCCAATAAAAAAAAAACACTATAAAAGTAAATAAAACCCCCCTTCATCACTCCCTTAGTTAGGGAAAAATAATAAAATTAAAAAATATATATTTATTTCCATTTTCCCATTAGGGTTAGGGTTGGGGCTAAAGTTAGGGTTAGGGCTACAGTTAGGGTTGGGGCTACAGTTAGGGCTGGGGCTAAAGTTGGGGCTAAAGTTAGGGTTAGGGCTAATGTTAGGGTTAGGTTTGGGGCTAAAGTTAGGGTTGGGGCTAAAGTTATAATTGGGGCTAAAGTTAGGGTTGGGGCTAAAGTTAGGGTTAGGGCTAAAGTTTGGGCTAGGGTTGGGGCTAAAGTTAGGGTTAGGGTTGGGGATAAAGTTAGGGTTGGGGATAAAGTTAGGGTTGGGGCTAAAGTTAGGGTTGGGGCTAAAGTTAGGGTTAGGGCTAAAGTTTGGGCTAGGGTTGGGGCTAAAGTTAGGATTAGGGCTAAAGGTAGGGTTAGAGTTGGGGCTAAAGTTAAGGTTTGGATTACATTTACGGTTGGGATTAAGGTTGGAATTAGGGTTAGGGTTATGTTTAGGATTAGGGTTAGGGGTGTGTTCGGGTTAGGGTTGAAGTTAGAATTGGGGGGGTTTCCACTGTTTAGGCACAATCAGGGGCTCTCCAAACACGACATTTCATCTGATCTCAATTCCAGCCAATTCTATGCTGAAAAAGTCAAACGGTGCTCCTTCCAAGCTCTGCCATGCACCCAAACGGTGGCTCCCCCCCATATATGGGGCATGAGCGTACTCAGGACAAATTGGACAACAACGTTTGGGGTCCAATTTCTCCTGTTACCCTTGAGAAAATACAAAACTGAGGGCTACAAAATCATTTTTGTGGAAAAAAAGATTTTTTATTTTCACGGCTCTGCGTTATAAACTGTAGGGCAACACTCGGGGGTTCAAAGTTCTCACAGCACATCTAGATAAGTTCCAATATGGGGTCACTTTGGGGGGTTTCTACTGTTTAGGTACATCAGGGACTCTTCAAATGTAACGTGACGCCAATCCATCTAAGTATGCATTCCAAATGGCGCTCCTTCACTTCCGAACTCTGCTGTGCGCCCAAACGGTGGTTTAATAATAATAATAATAATCTTTATTTTTATATAGCGCTAACATATTCCGCAGCGCTTTACAGTTTGCACACATTATCATCACTGTCCCCGATTGGGCTCACAATCTAGAATTCCTATCAGTATGTCTTTGGAATGTGGGAGGAAACCGGAGTGCCCGGAGGAAACCCACGCAAACACGGAGAGAACATACAAACTCTTTGCAGATGTTGTCCTGGGTGGGATTAGAACCCAGGACCCCCAGCGCTGCAAGGCTGTAGTGCTAACCACTGCGCCACCGTGCTCCCACATATGGGGTATCAGTGTACTCAGGACAAATTGGTCAACAACTTTTGGGGCCAATTTCTCCTACTTCTCTTGGGAAAATACAAAACTGGGGTCTAAAAAATTATTTTTTGAGGCAAAAAAAAGAATTTTTACTCTCACGGCTCTGCATTATAAACTGTCGTGAAACACTTGGAGGTTCAAAGTTCTCACAACACATGTAGGTAAGTTCCTTGGGGGGTCTTCTTTCCAAAATGATGTCAATTGTGGGGGTTTCAATGTTTAGGCACATCAGGGGCTCTCCAAACGCAACATGGCGTCCCATCTCAATTTCAGTCAATTTTGCATTGAGAAGTCAAATGGCGCTCCTTCCCTTCCGAGCTCTGCCATGCGCCCAAGCAGTGGTTTACCCCCACATATGGGGTATCAGCGTAATCAGGACAAATTGCAAAGCAACTTTTGGGGTCCAATTTCTTAAGTTACTCTTGGGAAAATAAAAATTGGGGGCAAAATATAATTTTTGTGAAAAAATATGATTTTTCATTTTTACGACTCTGCATTATAAACTTTTGTGAAGCACTCGGTGGGTTAAAGTGCTCACCACACATCTATATAAGTTCCTTAGGGGGTCTAGTTTTCAAAATGATGTCACTTTTTGGGGGTTTCAATGTTTAGGCATATCAGGGGCATTCCAAACGCGACATGGCGTCCTATTTTAATTACAGTCAATTTTGCATTGAAAAGTCAAACGGTGCTCTTTCCTTTCCGAGCTCTGCCATGCGCCCAAACAGTGATTTATCCCCACATATGGGGAATCAGCGTACTCAGCACAAATTTTACAACAACTTATGAGGTCCAATTTTTCCTGTTATTCTTGGTAAAATAAAACAAATTGGAGCTGAAGTAAATTTTTTGTGAAAAAAGTTAAATGTTCATTTTTTTAAACATTCCAAAAATTCCTGTGAAATACCTGAAAGGTTAATAAATTTCTTGAATGTGGTTTTGAGCACCTTGAGATGTGCAATTTTAGAATGGTGTCACTCTTGGGTATTTTCTATCATATAGACCCTCAAAGTGACTTCAAATGTGATGTGGTCCCTAAAAAAAAATGGTGTTGTGAAAATGAGAAATTTCTGGTCAACTTTTAACCCTTATAACTCCCTAACAAAAAAAAATTTGGGAAATGTTACTTATTAAGTATTTTATGTGACATATCTCTGTGATTTTTAGGGGCATAAAAATTCAAAGTTGGAAAATTGCAAAATTTTCAAAATTTTCACCAAATTTCCGTTTTTTTCACACATAAACGCAGGTAATATTAAAGATATTTTACCACTATCATGAAGTTCAATATGTCCTGAGAAAACGTCAGAAAGATTAGGATCTGTTGTAGCATTCCATAGCTATAACCTCATAACGGGACAGTGGTCAGAATTGTAAAAATTGGCTCGGTCATTAACGTGCAAACCACCCTTGGGGGTAAAGGGGTTAATACTAGTAATTTCATGTCCATGATGCTGTGATCAGGGATACAAAAATGTTTGGCCACAGGAAGATCCATTCTTTTTTGTTATTGTGTGGTGATGAGAATTCATCCTTGTTTTAAAGGGAACCTGTCACCTGAATTTGGCGGGACCGGTTTTGGGTCATATGGGCGGAGTGTTCGGGTGTTTGATTCACCCTTTCCTTACCCATGGGTAAGGAAAGGGTGAATCAAACACCCGAACACTCCGCCCATATGATCCAAAACCAGTCACGCCAAATTCAGGTGACAGGTTCCCTTTAATCTTTTGTCCTGTCTTCCCTACATAGAGACCCCCAATTGAACATTTAGTACATATATTTAAGTACACCACATTAGATGTGTTGCAGCTGAAAGTACCTGGGATTTTGTAGTTCTGATGTGAATTGGGGATTTTTATTTTGTCCCTGGTCCATATAAATGGACAGGTTTTACATTTTTTCTGGTTGCAGGGAAAGATTCCTGTAGCTGTTAGAGAGGACAGGTCGCTTCTGACAATGAAGCTTGTTAGATTTGGGGGCTGCCTAAAACACAGAAGTGGGGGGTCTGGAAATATGGATAGGGTATCTTTTTCTAGTAAAGGATGTCATTTTCGTGCAGCTCTGCTTAGCACTTCCAGATTTGGATTGTAGGTGACAACTAGAGGACCCGGTTATATTCTGGTTGATCTTGTAATCTGGTTTTCAATTGTTCATGGATGGTATCCCTGATTCAAAAAGGTCTTTCTGAAGCCACTAAGGTGTTTATCTCTATCACTAGGGTTGGAACATACTTGATTGTATCTGATAGCCTGGCTGTAGCCAATAGAGTTTTTTTTTATGTGTCTTGGATGAAAACTGTCCCAATTAAGGTATGTTTGACAATCAATTGGCTACTGGTACAGGGATGTCTCCATTTCATTGTTCTGTAGTTTAATTATGGTGTCCAAAAAGTTAATTTCAGTACATTTGTTAAGTTGATGGTGGGATGAAATTGATTAAACTGTTCATGGAATGTCTTTAGCTGTTGCTCAGACTCCATTCACTTGATTAAAATATCATCAATGTAAAAGGCCTGATGGGACATGAGGACAAAAAGACACTTTCAAGCTTGGCCATTAAAAGATTTGCGCACTGTGGAGCTATTTTATTTCCCATTACTGTATCAGTCTCCTGTAGATATATCTAGTTATCAAATTCAACTTAATTATGGGTGAGGATGAATTTTGTAAGTTTTACTCCAGAATCAGCATCAATTCCTGTATTTTAAATTAAGACTTTGCAGGCATTTAATCGATCCTACAAACAATTGGAATCTGACCCTACGCAGGACTGGTACAAGGAACTAAACAAGTTGGTATCTTGTCTGCCATAAGTACTGATGATCTGATACCGGAGAGTCCACAAATATTGAAATCCAGGAAGGCCAATTATTTCATGTGTGAAAACAACAACTTAAAGGACATGAATTCAAAAAACAACCCAGAAAAAACACCCTTACCAACACCAAGTCAGATAAAAAATGTACAATCAGGATGCAGCAGATCCCCATTATAAAGGCGGGATCAGCACAGATGCAACATACAGATAAAAGCTCACAAACCTACCAATTCATGGAGGGGGTGTGTCACAATTCACGTTTAGATTCGTTGCATCTCTGATTCTGCTGTAATTTAACCCCTTCATGACCCAGCCTATTTTGACCTTAAAGACCTTGCCGTTTTTTGCAATTCTGACCAGTGTCCCTTTATGAGGTAATAACTCAGGAACGCTTCAACGGATCCTAGCGGTTCTGAGATTGTTTTTTCGTGACATATTGGGCTTCATGTTAGTGGTAAATTTAGGTCAATAAATTCTGCGTTTATTTGTGATAAAAACGGAAATTTGGCGAAAATTTTGAAAATTTCGCAATTTTCACATTTTGAATTTTTATTCTGTTAAACCAGAGAGATATGTGACACAAAATAGTTAATAAATAACATTTCCCACATGTTTACTTTACATCAGCACAATTTTGGAAACAAAATTTTTTTTTGTTAGGAAGTTATAAGGGTTAAAATTTGACCAGCGATTTGTCATTTTTACAACGAAATTTACAAAACCATTTTTTTAGGGACCACCTCACATTTGAAGTCAGTTTGAGGGGTCTATATGGCTGAAAATACCCAAAAGTGACACCATTCTAAAAACTGCACCCCTCAAGGTACTCAAAACCACATTCAAGAAGTTTATTAACCCTTCAGGTGCTTCACAGCAGCAGAAGCAACATGGAAGGAAAAAATGAACATTTAACTTTTTAGTCACAAAAATTATCTTTTAGCAACAATTTTTTTATTTTCCCAATGGTAAAAGGAGAAACTGAACCACGAAAGTTGTTGTCCAATTTGTCCTGAGTACGCTGATACCTCATATGTGGGGGTAAACCACTGTTTGGGCGCACGGCAGGGCTTGGAAGGGAAGGAGCGCCATTTGACTTTTTGAATAAAAAATTGGCTCCACTCTTTAGCGGACACCATGTCACGTTTGGAGAGCCCCCGTGTGCCTAAAAATTGGAGCTCCCCCACAAGTGACCCCATTTTGGAAACTAGACGCCCCAAGGAACTTATCTAGATGCATAGTGAGCACTTTGAACCCCCAGGTGCTTCACAAATTGATCCGTAAAAATGAAAAAGTACTTTTTTTTCACAAAAAAATTCTTTTCGCCTCAATTTTTTCATTTTCACATGGGCAGTAGGATAAAATGGATCATAAAATTTGTTGGGCAATTTCTCCCGAGTACGCCGATACCTCATATGTGGGGGTAAACCACTGTTTGGGCACACGGCAGGGCTCGGAAGGGAAGGCGCGCCATTTGACTTTTTGAATGGAAAATTAGCTCCAATTGTTAGCGGACACCATGTCGCGTTTGGAGAGCCCCTGTGTGCCTAAACATTGGAGCTCCCCCACAAGTGACCCCATTTTGGAAACTAGACCCCCCAAGGAACTTATCTAGATGCATATTGAGCACTTTAAACCCCCAGGTGCTTCACAGAAGTTTATAACGCAGAGCCATGAAAATAAAAAATAATTTTTCTTTCCACAAAAATGATTTTTTAGCCTGGAATTTCCTATTTTGCCAAGGATAATGGGAGAAATTGGACCCCAAATATTGTTTTCCAGTTTGTCCTGAGTACGCTGATACCCCATATGTGGGGGTAAACCACTGTTTGGGCGCACGGCAGGGCTCGGAAGGGATGGCACGCCATTTGGCTTTTTAAATGGAAAATTAGCTCCAATCATTAGCGGACACCATGTCACGTTTGGAGAGCCCCTGTGTGCTTAAACATTGGAGATCCCCCAGAAATGACACCATTTTGGAAACTAGACCCCCAAAGGAACTAATCTAGATGTGTGGTGAGGACTTTGAACCCCCAAGTGCTTCACAGAAGTTTATAACGCAGAGCCATGAAAATAAAAAAAAAAATTATTTTCTCAAAAATGATCTTTTAGCCTGCAATTTTTTATTTTCCCAAGGGTAACAGGAGAAATTTGACCCCAAAAGTTGTTGTCCAGTTTCTCCTGAGTACGCTGATACCCCATATGTGGGGGTAAATCACTGTTTGGGCACATGCCGGGGCTCGGAAGTGAAGTAGTGACGTTTTGAAATGCAGACTTTGATGGAATGCTCTGTGGGCGTCACGTTGCGTTTGCAGAGCCCCTGATGTGGCTTAACAGTAGAAACCCCCCACAAGTGACCCCATTTTGGAAACTAGACCCCGAAAGGAACTTATCTAGATGTGTGGTGAGCACTTTGAACCCCCAAGCGCTTCATAGAAGTTTATAATGCAGAGCCGTGAAAATAATAAATACGTTTTCTTTCCTCAAAAATAATTATTTAGCCCAGAATTTTTTATTTTCCCAAGGGTAACAGGAGAAATTTGACCCCAATATTTGTTGTCCAGTTTCTCCTGAGAACGGTGATACCCCATATGTGGGGGTAAACTACTGTTTGGGCACATGCCGGGGCTTGGAATTGAAGTAGTGACGTTTTGAAATGCAGACTTTGATGGAATGCTCTGCGGGCGTCACGTTGCGTTTGCAGAGCCCCTGATGTGCCTAAACAGTAGAAACCCCCCACAAGTGACCCCATTTTGGAAACTAGACCCCGAAAGGAACTTATCTAGATGTGTGGTGAGCACTTTGAACCCCCAAGTGCTTCATAGAAGTTTATAATGCAGAGCCGTGAAAATAATAAATACGTTTTCTTTCCTCAAAAATAATTATTTAGCCCAGAATTTTTTATTTTCCTAAGGGTTACAGGAGAAATTGGACCCCAAAAGTTGTTGTCCAGTTTCTCCTGAGTACGCTGATACCCCATGAGTGGGGGTAAACCACTGTTTGGGCACACGTCGGGGCTCAGAAGGGAAGTAGTGACTTTTGAAATGCAGACTTTGATGGAATGGTCTGCGGGTGTCACGTTGCGTTTGCAGAGCCCCTGGTGTGCCTGAACAGTAGAAACCCCCACAAGTGACCCCATTTTAGAAACTAGACCCCCCAAGGAACTTATCTAGATATGTGGTGAGCACTTTGAACCCCCAAGTGCTTCACAGACGTTTACAACGCAGAGCCGTGAAAATAAAAAATCATTTTTCTTTCCTCAAAAATTATGTTTTAGCAAGCATTTTTTTAGATTCACAAGGGTAACAGGAGAAATTGGACCCCAGTAATTGTTGCGCAGTTTGTCCTGAGTATGCTGGTACCCCATATGTGGGGGTAAACCACTGTTTGGGCACACGTCAGGGCTCGGAATTGAGGGAGCACCATTTGACTTTTTGAATACGAGATTGGCTGGAATCAATGGTGGCGCCATGTTGCGTTTGGAGACCCCTGATGTGCCTAAACAGTGGTAACCCCTCAATTCTACCTCCAACACTAACCCCAACACACCCTTAACTCTAATCCCAACTGTAGCCATAACCCTAATCACAACCCTAACCGCAACACACCCCTAACCACAACCCTAACCCCAACACACCCCTAACCCTAACCACAACACACCCCTAACCACAACCCTAATTCCAACCCTAACCCTAAGGCTATGTGCCCACGTTGCGGATTCGTGTGAGATATTTCCGCACCATTTTTGAAAAATCCACGGGTAAAAGGCACTGCGTTTTACCTGCGGATTTTCCGCGGATTTCACCTGCGGATTCCTATTGAGGAACAGGTGTAAAACGCTGCGGAATCCGCACAAAGAATTGACATGCTGCGGAAAATACAACGCAGCGTTTCCACGCGGTATTTTCCGCACCATGGGCACAGCGGATTTGGTTTTTCATATGTTTACATGGTACTGTAAACCTAATGGAACACTGCTGCGAATCCGCAGCGGCCAATCCGCAGCCAAATCCGCACAGTGTGCACATAGCCTAATTCTAAAGGTATGTGCACACGCTGCGGAAAACGCTGCGGATCCGCAGCAGTTTCCCATGAGTTTACAGTTCAATGTAAACCTACGGGAAACAAAAATCGCTGTACACATGCTGCGGAAAAACTGCACGGAAACGCAGCGGTTTACATTCCGCAGCATGTCACTTCTTTGTGCGGATTCCGCAGCGGTTTTACAACTGCTCCAATTGAAAATCGCAGTTGTAAAACCGCAGTGAAATGCGCAGAAAAAAACGCGGTAAATCCGCCATAAATCCGCAGCGGTTTAGCACTGCGGATTTATCAAATCCGCAGCGGAAAAATCCGCAGAGGAACAGAATACGTGTGCACATACCGAAACCCTAACCCTAGCCCTAACCCTACCCCTAACCCTAACCCTAACCCTACCCTAACCCTATTCTAACATTAGTGGAAAAAAAAATTTCTTTATTTTTTTATTGTCCCTACCTATGGGGGTGACAAAGGGGGGGGGTCATTTATTATTTTTTTTATTTTGATCACTGAGATATAATCTATCTCAGTGATCAAAATGCACTTTGGAACGAATCTGCCGGCAGGCAGATTCGGCGGGCGCACTGCGCATGCGCCCGCCATTTTGGAAGATGGCGGCGCCCAGGGAGAAGACGGACGGGACCCCGGCTGGATCGGTAAGTATGATGGGGTGGGGGGACCACGGGGGGGGGGATCGGAGCACCGGGGGGGAATCGGAGCGCGGGAGGGGTGGAACGGAGAACGGGGGGCGTGGAACGGAGCACGGGGGGGCGTGGAACGGAGCACGGGGGGGCGTGAACGGAGCACGGGGGGGTGGAACGGAGCACCGGGGGGGTGGATCGGAGTGCAGGGGGGGTGATCGGAGCACGGGGGGGGTGATTGGAGCACGGGGGGAGCGGAGCACTGGACGGAGGGGAGCCGGAGCAGTGTACCGGCCAGATCAGGGGGCTGGGGGGGCGATCGGTGGGGTGGGGGCACATTAGTATTTCCAGCCATGGCCGATGATATTTCAGCATCGGCCATGGCTGGATTGTAATATTTCACCCGTTATAATAGGTGAAATATTACAAATCGCTCTGATTGGCAGTTTCACTTTCAACAGCCAATCAGAACGATCGTAGCCACGAGGGGGTGAAGCCACCCCCCCTGGGCTAAACTACCACTCCCCCTGTCCCTGCAGATCGGGTGAAATTGGAGTTAACCCTTTCACCCGGCCTGCAGGGACGCGATCTTTCCATGACGCCACATAGGCGTCATGGGTCGGAATGGCACCGACTTTCATGACGCCTACGTGGCGTCATGGGTCGGGAAGGGGTTAAATGTAGCTTTTTTTCCTTTCAGGCCAGCAAGGGTTAATGTCTGTTTACTTGCTGGCTGCTGCTGTGTTGCTGGTTAGCTGATGTGGGTGGTGACCACTTCCACCATCCTTTAAATAATCACATGTGTCTCTTCAGAGAAGAAGAGGATTGGAACTCTCGTGCCACCTATTGGAAGTAGCAATCCTAAAAGTCAATGTTGATCTTTTAATGAGCCTTATCACATGACTCAGGATAAAAGCCAAACCAGAATCTCAATTTGCAGATACTGCTTTAGGGTACTGCCTCTCATCAGTGCAAAGTGGAGATCTGGTTTGGCTGAGTGAAAGGCGTCTGACCGATATCCAAGAAGTATTGTTTCTCCTTGTAGAGATTGGCATGCTAAGCATGCCGAGATGAGGAGACTTAAAGCCACAATGCTCTTCTGGGAAATATTCAAATTGTCTCTTAAGAGAGGAAGACGACTATAACTCTAGTGCCACCTATTGGAAGTAGCAATCCTGTCAAACATTTAAAGAGCCTTGTCACTTGATGCATCAGCTGAATGTTGGTAATAGTTTTCTATGTAGACCAGTTGCAGCTCTCTGGTGTCATCGCTGAATCTGCTTCTGTCAATTCTAGGGTCCTGCTTCCGTATCCTCTGTGGTGTGGAGCTTGGCGGTGGAGTCTGGAGCTAGGTTTTGTGTCTTTACCTTGTCTGTCTCGTGCTTTTCACTATCCCCTGTGTCTGTACCATCTGCAATGTTGAGGCTAGCACCCTTGCCGGCGAGTGCACTTGCCAGGGCATTGGAAGTGACAGGGATGAGGTATGTGACAGCGGCGGGGGTGGGGGGTGGGGGAAGGACCTGCTTAGGGTGTTAGGGGAGTTCGGGGACAGGCTCAGGTTGGAGCTCAGGAGGTGTCCCATTACTCATTCTCTATTGTTAGGGCCTTTCTCTTCCTTTTACCATCCCATTGTATGTGTTGCGCCATTCGCTGGACTAACCCCTATTGGGTCGTGACAAGGTAGCTGCCTAAGAAAAAAAAGCACACAAATGAGGCTTGAGTAGAATGTCAGTCACAAAGGTTTGTGTGATGTACAGGGTCCGGCTTACAGCCTATTAATGATGCACATAATGTTATAATAAAATAATGAACTCTGGCACGCTAAGAAACTAGTTTATTGTGAAGACAATGACAAGATTGTTGTAGACGAACCCAAAAAAAGCAGAACAGACATGAAATAATCAACGTTTTAGGCATAGTCCAGACTTTTTCAAGAAATGTCTGTTTCTATGAAGACATGACAAAAAAATTATATAATACAAATTACTCTGATGACATTATACAGAGATTGGGTCTTCAACTACATAAGGGAAAACAGAAAAAATAAAAAAATGAAAAAAAAATATATAAAAAAGAGAAGGAATGGGCTGTTGAAAAATCACAGCCCTTCCGAAAGTATACAGGGATTACATTCAAATAATTGTAACACTGAACTGACAATAAAAATGCAATGTTTGTAGTCTATATGAAAAATATGATATCTTCAACATGTGTGTCTAGCTTATTTAAAGCCCTCTAATGGTAACAGTCTCACCTTAACACAGCATGATAATCTTAAGTGCTTCTATAGCATATGTGGTGTAAGTGGCGACTGCTGGTTCCAGGATAACCAACCGGTTGGTGGTGACTCCCATTCAGACGAGGACACCAGCGGAATAGAGTGCAGTATAGCTGACTCAAGAACAAGTGGCAAGTCTTCCTCCCGTCGCCAGAGACATAAAAGAGGAAAAGGGGCTGAACAAATTGCACCCTGTGATAAAATTGATAAAGAGAAGGTCCAGGATCTTAAGTTGTCTCAAGAGAAACAAAAGGTAACGGATTTACAGGCCGAGTTAAGGCATCTGAGATAAGCAGCTGAGCACAGGGTTGATGAGCTAGAGAAGGAAGTCTCTGAGCTCAAACATCACCTGTCCACATGGCAAAGTGTGAATAAAGCCTTAAGGCTTGGTTCCCATTGCGTTAATGGGAAAGCGCTAACGGACAGCGTTGCACGGCGAAATTAACGCCGTGCAACGCGTCCGTTAGCGCGCCCATTCACGGCAATGGGAACGCGCAGCACTAGCGCGTGCCATGTTCGGCACGCGCTAGCGACGCGCCGGTGTTTCCTGGCGCGCCGCGGACGCTGCTCGCAGCGTCCGAGGCGCGCCCGCGGTCCGTTCCCCACTCTCGCAGATCGGGGATCTGCGAGAGCGGGGACGTTACCGCGACCCCGGGACGCGGCCACATTAAAAACATTGCGTTAGCGCAACCCGCTAGCGCTAAACGGGTTGCACTAACGCAATGTGACCCTAGCCTACGGGAAGATGTGGAAAGGCTCAGAAAAGCATTAAGTGGTCTTCTGCAAGAGAAGGAAATGCTGGTCAAAGACTCACAGCTGTGAAGATGCCAGTGCCAATCCTGGCCAGAGATCTGGAAGAGTGTAAAGCGGTGGAAGAATTGGCGCTAAAAACGGGAAAAAGACAGTCGTCCGGTCGTGGCAGATGTCTTATTGGAAAGGTCCATGGCAAAACGGGAGCCGTCCGTCCATGAAGAGAGTGAGACCCCGCTCTTCAAGTATGTGATAGATGTACCCGAAGATGTGCAAGAAGCCTGTACCAGTGAAGGTGTGCATGAGGCCTTTAAGAAGGGGGTCGAAGCGCATAGTGTGAACTGGGCACCAGAGACGAAACTGTTGGTGATACTGTCCACTAAGGAAGTCACAGTAAAGCGGGTGGCTATCCTGAAGGATATGCACCTACAGTGCCTCTGCACGAAACAGATGTTCCTTTTGAGCGAAACGGATCAGCCAATTTCATAAGTCGCCAACTTTCGGCAAAGTCTGGTTTCATGAAACCCGACCCGATCCCAGTGTGGGATCGGCCATGCAGTACGTTATCTTCGCGCCAAAGTCTTGTTTCATATGACACGTTCAGCGCCATTTCTCAGCCAATGAAGGTGGACGCAGAGTGTTGGCAGCATGATGACATAGGTCTCAGTCCCCACCATCTTAGAGAAGGGCATTACAGTGATTGGCTTGCTTTCTGCGGCATCACAGGGGCTATAAAGGGGCGTGCACGCCGACCGCCATCTTACTTCTGCCGATCTGAGCATAGGGAGAGGTTGCTGTAGCTTTGTCTGAAGCAGGGATATTAGGGAGGAAAGATTAACCCCAAAACCGCTTGTGCTGTAGGGACAGTGGAGGCTAGATTTCTGTGCATCAGCTCTGTACCTTATAAGGCTCCCTGATAGCTGCTTTGCTGTTTGTACGCCGCTGTGCAAACCAACTGCTTTTTTCAAAGCAAAAATCCTGTTTCTCCTTCTTTTCTGCACAGTTCTCTTGTTTCTTTGTCCACACTCTTGTGTGCAGCAGTCCTTTTTATTGCTGCCATACTTGTCCTTTGATCATTGTAAGGAGATTGAAATTCTACTACAGCCCATGTATTTTTTTATATATCTGCCAACCACTTTTTGCCACTCAAACTGTGTAGTGTAATACAGTGGGCCTGATTTTTTCCTGCATTCTCCCACACATAAAAAATGGAGATTTATATTGCCACTGAGTGCATCTGTGTCAGTCCTGTTTGTGGCATATCTGTCAGCCACTTTCTGACACTCAAACTGTGTAGTGTAATACAGTGGGCCTGATTTTTTCGTGCATTCTCCCACACATAAAATAGGGAGATTTATATTGCCACTGAGTGCATCTGTGTCAGTCCTGTTTGGGGCATATCTGTCAGCCACTTTCTGACACTGAAACTGTGTAGTGTAATACAGTGGGCCTGATTTTTTCCTGCATTCTCCCACACACAAAAAAGGGAGATTTATATTGCCACTGAGTGCATCTGCGTCAGTCCTGTTTGTGGCATATCTGTCAGCCACTTTCTGCCACTCAAACTGTGTGTTAGGGCTAGCGGAACGCACCAAGAAAATAGAGATGTTTATTATAAACTAGATTGTGGCCCGATTCTAACGCATCGGGTATTCTAGAATATGCATGTCCCCGTAGTATATGGACAATGATGATTCCAGAATTCACGGCAGACTGTGCCCGTCGCTGATTGGTCGAGGCAACCTTTAGGACATCATCGTCGCCATGGCAACCATTATGACCTCTACGTCGATACTGTGCCCGTTGCTGATTGACGCGGGATATCTACGTCCTTTATGACATCATCGTCGCTGTGCCCGTCGCTGATTGGTCGAGGCCTGGCGGCCTCGACCAATCAGAGACGTGGGATTTCTACGTCGATGCTGTGCCCGTCGCTGATTGGTCGAGGCCTGGCGGCTTCGACCAATCAGAGAGGCGGGATTTCCAGGACAGACAGAAAGACAGACAGAAAGACAGACAGACGGAAAAACCCTTAGGCAATTATATATATAGATGGTGCGTTCGCAGCCCGGGGTCCACCGTGCAGGAGGAACCTGCTGCTAGCGAATGACAGCACTGTTAGACGGTATAGGCTAGCTCTGTTACTTTACAGAGTAGCCGTGAAAGGGAAGCACTGCGCCCTGTTAGCCTCACAGGAGCACAAGCTTACTGCCAAGCTGATAGCAGTCAGTGGTTATGCAACATGCAATCTCCTCACCGGAGAAGCCGGTATTCTAGGGGCTTATTTCAGCCAGGTCCCTGAACACACTCATACAATCTCCTCACCGGAGGTGCCGGTATTCTAGGGGCTTATTTCAGCCGGGTCCCTGAACACACTCAGACATAACCACACTGGCGCAAAGCACATATATGAATTGATACTAGCGCATGTCCGTGTGGCCATGCGAGCCTTAAATAGTTGCAGCACGTTTAGGACCTTTCAAAGAAGGACCAATGGAGAGCTGCAGTACCTGAGCATGTGACCCCAGATCTCCACTGAGAGATCTTGCCCTGGGCATGCTCAGAGTGCAAAGCAGGATTTAGTCCTAGCACCTACAAGGACCTTAGCTGCAGTATCTGATCATGTGACCCTCGATCTCCACTGAGAAATCTTACTCTGGGCATGCTCAGAATGTGAAAAGCAGGACTTGGCCCCAGAAGCGTCCGCTCGCCGCGGCCCAGCACTGACTTCAATGGCAGAAGCAGGAAATGCAGCAGTAACTCTTAGCACAGGGCCAGACTGAGCGAGACGCTGGGATCGATGTCTCCGCTGAGCAGGCTCCACTGCGGCAGGAGAAGAATGGGAGACCTGTTGTGAATTCCGCTCTTGGGCTCCCTCCGGTGGTTGTAAGTGGCACTTTTGTGAGTTCTGCTCTTGGGCTCCCTCTTGTGGTTTCTAGTGGTATGGCTGCTCCTTGGAGTTAGCTGTCATCAGCTGCCTCCACTTATCGTCTCTTCTGCTCCGCTATTTAAGTCTGGCTCTTTCTTCAGCCTGTTCCACTTGTCAATGTTTCCTAGCTGGATTCACATCTCTGCTTGGATTCTCCTGGTTTCCTGACCAGTTCTGCAAAGATAAGTTCTAGCTTTGCTGATTTCAGTCCACATGTTGTGGACTTATTGTTCTGTGCATTCTATATTTGTCCAGCTTGTCAGTATGGATTATTTCTGTTAGCTGGAAGCTCCGGGAAGCAGATTTACCCTCCACACCTTTAGTCAGGTGTGGAGATTTTGTAAACTCTGTGTGGATTGTTTTGTAGTTTTTATACTGACCGCACAGTATCCTTTCCTGTCCTATCTATCAAGCTAGACTGGCCTCCTATGCTAAAATCTGATTTCATTTCTGCGTATGTTATTTTCCCCTCCTCTCACCGTCAATATTTGTGGGGGGCTATCTTTCCTTTGGGGATTTTCTCTGAGGCAAGATAGGTTTCCTGTTTCCATCTTTAGGGGAAGTTAGATCTTAGGCTGTGCCGAGGGGTCTAGGGAGCGTCAGGTACCCCCCACGGCTATTTTTAGTTGCGCTGCTAGGTTCAGGGTTTGCAGTCAGTACAGATACCACCTCCTTCAGAGCTTGTCTCATGTTGTTCCTAAACCACCAGATCAAAACAGTACAAGTGGCCAAAAATGAATTAAATGTATCTCAAAAGAAGGAAAAGAAAGTTCTGAACCATTTTTTTTTCTGTGCTTTGGTTTGTCTTTTTTTTCCCTTATGGTATCTGGGTGGTTCAGGATATATGTTTTGGCATGGATGTTCAGGGTTTGTTTTCTCGTGTGGATCAACTTGCTGCAAGAGTACAGAGTATCCAGGACTATGTTGTCCAGACTCCGGCTTTAGAGCCCAGAATTCCTACTCCTGATTTGTTTTTTTGGGGACAGATCCAAGTTTTAGAACTTTAAAAATAACTGCAAATTGTTTTTTGCTTTGAAACCCCGTTCTTCTGGTGATCCCATTCAGCAGGTGAAAATCATCATATCCTTGCTGCGTGGTGACCCTCAAGACTGGGCTTTTTCTCTTGAAACAGGGGATCCGGCATTATTGAATGTAGATGCATTTTTTCAAGCGCTCGGATTATTGTATGACAAACCTAATTCTGTGGATCATGCAGAAAAAACCCTGTTGGCCTTGTGTCAAGGTCAGGAAGCGGCAGAGTTATACTGCCAGAAATTTAGAAAATGGTCTGTGCTCACTAAATGGAATGAAGAGGCTCTGGCTGCTATTTTCAGAAAAGGTCTTTCTGAAACCCTTAAAGATGTTATGGTGGGCTTTCCTACGCCTGCCGGTTTGAGCGAATCTATGTCTCTAGCCATTCAGATTTTCCCCATAGTTTGTAAGCTTGCGAGCAGGGCCCTCACTCCTCTTGGTATCTATTTTGAACTGTGATTTCTGTTATGCTGTAATGTCTATTGTCTGTACAAGTCCCCTCTATAATTTGTAAAGCGCTGCGGAATATGTTGGCGCTATATAAAAAAAAATTATTATTATTATTATTATTCAGATTGATCGGTGTCTGCGCGAGCGCAAAGCTGTGCACCATATGGCAATATCCTCAGCATAGTCCTAAACCTATGCAATGTGATAGGATTTTGACTAGAATAGAACGGCAGGAATTCAGACGTCAGAATAGGCTGTGTTTTTACTGTGGTGATTCGGCTCATGTTATCTCTGATTGCCCTAAGCGTACTAAGAGAGTCGCTAGGTCTGTTACCATTAGTACTATACAGCCTAAATTTCTCTTATCTGTGACCCTGATTTGCTCATTGTCGTCCTTTTCTGTCATGGCATTTGTGGATTCAGGCGCTGCCCTGAACTTAATGGACTTAGAATTTGCCAGGCGCTGTGGTTTTTCCTTGCAGCCTTTGCAGAGCCCTATTCCTTTGAGGGGCATTGATGCAACACCCTTGGCCAAGGATAAACCTCAGTACTGGACACAGATGACTATGTACATGGCTCCTGCACATCAGGAAGATTGCCGTTTTCTGGTGTTGCATAACCTGCATGATGTTGTTGTACTGGGATTTCCATGGTTACAGGAACATAATCCGATGCTGGATTGGAAAACTATATCGGTGACTAGTTGGGGTTGTCGAGGAGTACATAGTGACGTTCCTTTGATGCCAATTTCCTCTTCCCCCTCTTCTGAGGTCCCTGAGTTTTTTTCGGATTTCCAGGATGTATTTGATGAGCCCAAGTCCAGTTCCCTTCCTCCACATAGGGACTGTGATTGTGCTATTAACTTGATTCCTGGTTGTAAGTTCCCTAAGGGCCGACTTTTCAACCTGTCTGTGCCAGAGCTTGCCGCCATGCGGAGCTATGTTAAGGAATCTTTGGAGAAAGGGCATATTCGGCCCTCTTCGTCACCATTGGGAGCGGGTTTCTTTTTTGTTGCTAAGAAGGATGGCTTCCTGAGACCCTGTATAGATTATCGTCTTCTTAATAAGATCACGGTCAAATTCCAATACCCCTTGCCTCTGCTTACTGATTTGTTTGCTCAGATTAAGGGGGCTAGTTGGTTTACTAAGATTGACCTCCGAGGGGCATATAATCTTGTTCGTATTAAACAGGGTGACGAATGGAAAACTGCATTTAATACGCCTGAAGGCCATTTTGAATACCTTGTGATGCCATTTGGGCTCTCTAATGCTCCATCTGTGTTCCAGTCTTTCATGCATGATATTTTCCACAATTATCTTGATAAATTCATGGTCGTATATTTGGATGATATTTTGATTTTTTCCAATGATTGGGAGTCTCATGTGAAGCAGGTCAGGATGGTGTTCCAGATCCTTCGTGATAATGCTTTATTTGTGAAGGGGTCTAAGTGCCTATTCGTAGTTCAGAAGGTCTCTTTTTTGGGTTTTATTTTTTCTCCCTCGTCTATAGAAATGGATCCTGTTAAGGTCCAAGCTATTCATGACTGGATCCAACCCACATCTGTGAAGGGTCTTCAAAAATTTTTGGGCTTTGCTAATTTCTATCGCCGTTTCATTGCCAACTTTTCCAGTGTGGTTAAGCCCCTTACTGATTTGACGAAGAAAGGCGCTGATGTGACGAATTGGTCCTCTGAGGCTGTTGAGGCCTTTCAGGAGCTTAAATGCCGATTTACTTCTGCCCCTGTGTTGCGTCAACCGGATGTTTCTCTTCCTTTTCAGGTTGAGGTCGACTCTTCTAAGATTGGGGCAGGGGCCGTTTTGTCTCAGAGGGAGTCTGATGGTTCTTTGATGAAACCGTGTGCTTTTTTTTCCAGAAAGTTTTCGCCTGCGGAACGCAATTATGATGTCGGCAATCGGGAGTTGTTGGCTAATGAAGTGGGGGTTTGAGGAGTGGCGACATTGGCTTGAGGGAGCTAAACACCGTGTTGTGGTCCTGACCGATCATAAGAATCTGATTTACCTCGAGTCGGCCAAGCGGCTGAATCCTAGATAGGCTCGATGGTCCCTGTTTTTCTCCCGTTTTGATTTTGTGGTCTCGTATCTTCCGGGATCTAAGAATATTAAGGCTGATGCCCTCTCTAGGAGTTTTTCGCCTGATTCTCCTGGAGTCCTGGAGCCGGTTGGCATTCTTAAGGAGGGGGTGATTCTTTCTGCTATCTCCCCTGATTTGCGGCGGGTGCTTCAGGAATTTCAGGTTGATAGGCCTGACTGCTGTCCAGTGGGGAAGCTGTTTGTTCCTGATAGATGGACAAGTAAGTTAATTTCTGAGGTTCATTGTTCAGTGTTGGCTGGTCATCCTGGGATTTTTGGTACCAGAGATTTAGTTGCTAGGTCCTTTTGGTGGCCTTCCTTGTCTCGCGATGTCCGTGCTTTTGTGCAGTCCTGTGGGACTTGCGCCCGGGCCAAGCCTTGCTGTTCCCGCGCTAGTGGGTTGCTTTTGCATTTGCCGGTCCCTGAGAGGCCCTGGACGCATATTTCCATGGATGTTATTTCGGATCTTCCTGTTTCCCAGAACATGTCTGTTATCTGGGTTGTTTGTGACCGCTTCTCTAAAATGGTCCATCTGGTACCTTTGCCTAAGTTGCCTTCCTCCTCAGATCTGGTTCCATTGTTTTTTCAGCATGTGGTTCGTTTGCATAGCATTCCGGAGAATATTGTGTCTGACAGAGGTTCTCAGTTTGTCTCTAGATTTTGGCGGGCCTTTTGTGCTAGGATGGGCATTGATTTATCTTTTTCTTCGGTGTTTCATCCTCAGACTAATGGCCAAACTGAGCGAACTAATCAGACCTTGGAGACCTATTTGAGATGCTTTGTGTCTGCTGATCAGGATGATTGGGTGTCTTTCTTGCCGTTGGCCGAGTTTGCCCTTAATAATCGGGCTAGTTCGGCTACTTTGGTTTCACCTTTCTTTTGTAATTTTGGTTTTCATCCTCATTTTTCTTCTGGGCAGGTTGAGCCTTCTGATTGTCCTGGTGTTAATTCTGTGGTGGACAGGCTGCAGCAGATTTGGACTCAAGTGGTGGACAATTTGACGTTGTCTCAGGAAAGGGCTCAACGTTTTGCTAACCGCCGTCGGTGTGTTGGTCCCCGGCTTCGTGTGTGGGATTTGGTTTGGTTGTCTTCTCGTCATGTTCCTATGAAGGTTTCTTCTCCTAAGTTTAAGCCTCGGTTTATTGGTCCTTATAAAATTTCTGAAATTATTAATCCGGTGTCTTTTCGTTTGGCTCTTCCTGCCTCTTTTGCCATTCATGATGTTTTCCATAGAGCTTTGTTGCGGAGATATGTGGTGCCCGTTGTTCCCTCGGTTGACCCTCCTGCCCCGGTGTTGGTTGAGGGAGAGTTGGAATATGAGGTTGAGAAGATTTTGGATTCTCGTTTTTCGAGGCGGAGGCTTCAGTATCTTGTCAAGTGGAAGAGTTATGGCCAGGAGGATAATTCTTGGGTTGTTGCCTCCGATGTCCATGCTACTGATTTGGTTCGTACTTTTCACTTGGCTCGTCCTGATCGGCCTGGGGGCTCTGGTGAGGGTTCGGTGACCCCTCCTCAAGGGGGGGGTACTGTTGTGAATTCCGCTCTTGGGCTCCCTCCGGTGGTTGTAAGTGGCACTTTTGTGAGTTCTGCTCTTGGGCTCCCTCTTGTGGTTTCTAGTGGTATGGCTGCTCCTTGGAGTTAGCTGTCATCAGCTGCCTCCACTTATCGTCTCTTCTGCTCCGCTATTTAAGTCTGGCTCTTTCTTCAGCCTGTGCCACTTGTCAATGTTTCCTGGCTGGATTCACATCTCTGCTTGGATTCTCCTGGTTTCCTGACCAGTTTTGCAAAGATAAGTTCTGGCTTTGCTGATTTCAGTCCACATGTTGTGGACTTATTGTTCTGTGCATTCTATATTTGTCCAGCTTGTCAGTATGGATTATTTCTGTTAGCTGGAAGCTCTGGGAAGCAGATTTACCCTCCACACCTTTAGTCAGGTGTGGAGATTTTGTAAACTCTGTGTGGATTGTTTTGTAGTTTTTATACTGACCGCACAGTATCGTTTCCTGTCCTATCTATCAAGCTAGACTGGCCTCCTATGCTAAAATCTGATTTAATTTCTGCGTATGTTATTTTCCCCTCCTCTCACCGTCAATATTTGTGGGGGGCTATCTTTCCTTTGGGGATTTTCTCTGAGGCAAGATAGGTTTCCTGTTTCCATCTTTAGGGGAAGTTAGATCTTAGGCTGTGCCGAGGGGTCTAGGGAGCGTCAGGTACCATCCACGGCTATTTTTTGTATAAATCATGTTTATTAAGTAGTAGTGTAGCAGAGCTAGGTTTCGTCAAACTCAATCTGACAGGTGCCCCGCCCCTATCAAAGTGTATCAAAGTGTGTAACCCCTCCCCTCCTCCTGTCAGCCAGATGTCCCTGAGGCTGGCTGATTTCCCCTTTTGATATCGTTTGATATACTTTAATTTGTTGCAGTTTGATATTATTCTTGTATTTTGTTTTTATACGTAGCTCGAGTTTGATTCTGTAAGCTGTATTTTATTCACAGTGTATCCATATAGTTCAGAACTTAAAGCTGTTTATTTGTGTCTCTACACGTATTTGTTTTATATTTTTATACGTAGCTCGAGTTTGATTCTGTTAGCTGTGTTTTATTCATGTATCCATATAGTTCAGAACTTATAACACACCAAGCTGTTTATTTGTGGCTCTACTGAACACTAGTACTAAATGGTGAACATTAACTAAATGTTTATTTTCACAAACAGAAAATCTGCTGTGGGTCAGAGGTTTATAACACCTAGGCCAATTGTTGTTGTATTTGCTTTCCCAATAAATGCTTATTTACACAAACCGAAAAGACAGATTTTCTGTTTGTACCTGTATTGTACCTGAAGGTTATGTAGGGTTATCTGCGGGTCATGTGCCCAGGCATTGTGTATTATTTATGTTTTTATAACGCAGAATGTTTGATATTTGCTTTCTCTTTTTTGTGTCTGTAGATGTCATCTGAGAAGTTATTTGTGTTTCTACTGAGCACTAACTAAATGATTGTCACCTTGATTCTGTAAGCTGTGTTTATTCACAGTGTACCAGATTTTCTTTTGTGCCTATATATATATATATATATATATATATATATATATATATATATATATATATATATATATATATAATATGACCCAATGTTACAACACAAGCAAGAAAGAAGCGGTATGTTTTATACGAATATAAATTTTATTTCTCACAATAAAACAGCATCTCAAAGACATTTCAATACTATAAAAATTCTTACAGAATATAAAAAGTAAAACATTCTTACAGAATATAAAAAGTAAAAACATTAATACAACTCAAAGACATTTCAATACTATAAAAATTCGTACAGAATATAAAAAGTAAAAACATTAAATAGTACAATGAACAATTACACTTCTTACAAAATAATTAATATTGAGTTACAAGGCGAGTACAGCATTTTAGCCAGTACATTCTTTACATCGTGAGCCACATGGTTTGTAGCATCGGTAGAGACCTTTTTTTAGGTAGCAGAGTTCCACGTGTGGTACCTAATGACGGGGAATGTAAAGATTGAATTGTACGGGGAGCCGCCGCTAACTTCAGCGGTGTAGATACAGAGCGTGTCTCACTGTTGGTAATTTTTAATTCATCTAAAAGCTTCCTAGTAGCGGTGTTACCCACAACTGTAGACGGCATATTTAGCTCGGCCATAGCCTGCATAAATGAATCCCAACCCGGCGGTAAATTTCTACTGTTCAGAGCATGGCTCTGCGTTGTACTACGTACCAAATCCAGTAAGTTAGACCCTGGTATTACGGATCCTTTGAAAATAAATTCAGTTTTATTATTCCATGCTGTGACATTTTTATTCTGCAGCAGCCTGTTTAGTAAAAATTCAGCATTCTTTTTATATCTTTGGTTTATATGGCTGACAATTTCAGCGATCTCATGATTTTTATCAGAGTCGGTATTTGGCAATTGCTGCTGACCAGGATCAGGAGGGCTAATGAGATTTAAAGCCGTTACTTCTTTTGAGCTGTGTCGCGTATGTACCAAGTAGCGTTGCAGCACAGAGCTATACATTTTAATTTTCACATCATCGGGAATGTCACGACGCTGTAAAATGTCGCTAATTTCACCATCAAGGCGGCGAATAACACTGTCGCGTATGTTATCTGTAGTACCGGGTCTTAGTTTGTCTAGCTCCTGTTTGGGGACTAGATACATTTTCGCTGCATGCTCCATTATCTTCCGGCGATCAGGCTTGTTATTATTGGAATTGCAAAAGCTAAAAGAGGTCCGATAAACCCGCCGGCCTGTTTTAGTAGTCGCTTCTTTTTCTTTATGGGCTGAGATCTGTCGCTCAGTGTTCTTATAGCTTTACGCCACTTCTTTAATATACCTTTTTGGCGCTCTTTCAGCGGAATCCTGCCTTTTAAGATATTTAAAGCAATCTCGCCTATGGCTGTAATTAAATCATTGCTTGCATCGCGCAAAATAGACTTTCTGACAGCGGGGGTTGCTTTCACTAGGGTTTTTAAGAGAGCCCAGTTACGCCGGAGCCTCTCAGACATCTTTACATCACAACACCCACAGCGTAGAATGTCTGATACCGGGTAAAATTCACTTTTTAGAAGTGTTTTTCTTCTGAACATAGACAGCGGGCAACGCGGGTGGAAACAACCCAGTCCTTAAACGCAGATCCTCAGGAGTATTAGCTCTCAAATCTACAAGCAAATACCCGTAAGGCTCCCGCGTGGCATCCTCAAAAGCTTCTAGGAAAAAACGTGTTTTTCCGGTGTCCTGTAGATGTCATCTGAGGTTATTTGTTTTTTGTATTAGCTTTCTCAGAAACTTATTTGTGTCCCTACTGACCATTAACTATATGAAAGGGTTATGTAGGGTTATCTGCGGGGCATTGTAAGCTGTGTTTATTCACAGTGTACCAGATTTTCTCCGGTTTATAACACCTTGGCCAATTGTTGTTGTATTTGCTTTCCCAATAAATGCTTATTTACACAAACCGAAAAGACAGATTTTCTGTTTGCACCTGTATTGTACCTGAAGGTTATGTAGGGGTATCTGCGGGTCATGTGCCCAGGCAATGTGTATTATTTATGTTTTTATAATGCAGAATGTTTGATATTTGCTTTCTCTTTTTTGTGTCTGTAGATGTCATCTGAGAAGTTATTTGTGTTTCTACTGAGCATTAACTAAATTGGGGTCAGCTGTGTTATCTGAGGGTCAGATATTTTTGTACAAATTCATGCTGTTTGGTGATCTTTGTGAAGCAGAACTTTGTTTTATAACACATTTGTGCCTGTAGATGTTATCTGTGGGTCATCGGTGTTATCTGTGGGGCAGCTGCCTGGATGTGTTATGGTATATAATTATATCCTAGGATCGGTACGACTACATACAGCGTGTTATGTTCATTAAAATGTTTTATTGTCAGAACTAATTGGAAATAAAGAACACATTTTAAGCTAACCGCACTCACTTTACACAACAGAAAAAAGGAAACACACTTTAAGTTAGCTAACAGCAGAATGCTGACAAATGCATCTTTGCGGAATCTGATAACGACACAATGAACAAATCGGCCTCGTTTCTCAATTAATTTCTCAGCTGACTGCGCTATCTATAATTATGCTTATACCTTAGGCGTGTATTTACATGGCACTGTAATTCGCACTTTTACAGACTATATGTGGATTACAGCCGGTATACAGTAACAGCCGGCATGACTGAGTGTAATATTGTACTCAATACTGTGCAAAGGGTCTCAATACTTATGTCCGTGTGATATTTCAGTTTTTCTTTTTAATAAATTCGCAAAAAATCTACATTTCTGTTTTGTTCAGGCATGATGGCGTGCAGGGTGTACATTAATATATATATATATATCTCAGAATGCAGCTGAATAGTATTGCTAATTATGCCATATAAATAGAAAATTATGTAGAAACCAAAAGTTTTGATAAGTGTATGAAAATACACCAATATTAACTATTTGTGCTATTTTAGGCGTAAATTTGGCCTATATGTATAGCAGACAGGAGTTGGGGCGATGAAATATGTGTTACAAGCGTAGTGAATTGCAGATATATTCTACAGTGTATGGCATTTTGAGAAATGTGTGGCATAATATTATATTAATTATACATTGGGGTATACTTTTGGAAACTTACAAATTCATTGGAAATTTTTAAACCATTATTGCTTAGGCAAATACAGAATATAAAAAGTAAAAACATTAAATAGTACAAAAATGTTTTATTGTCAGAACTAATTGGAAATAAAGAACACATTTTAAGCTAACCGCACTCACTTTACACAATCAGAAAAAAGGAAACACACTTTAAGTTAGCTAACAGCATGATGCCGACAAATGCATCTTTGCGGAATCTGAACACAACACATACAACACACACGACAAGCATGCACACACAACATACAGAACACATACAACACATGCGACACACACAACAAACACACATAACATACAAAACACACACATCACATACAACACACACGACAAGCATACACACACACAACATACAGAACACATACAACACATGCGACACACACAACACACACAACAAATACACATGATTTTTGCACTTTATTAATATGCTGTCCACATATAGTATTTTTGATATCTCTTATTTCCCTGGTGTTACTTTTGTACATGTATTACTGTTTTTCTTGTTTTTGTGTAAAATCTCGGTCAGACAGGCACGAACACACACAAACACACACACACACAACACAGAACCCACACACAACAAGCACACATAACATACAAAACACACACACACAACACATACAACACACACGCCAAGCATACACACACACAACATACAGAACACATACAACACATGCGACACACACAACACACACAACAAATACACATGATTTTTGCACTTTATTAATATGCTGGCCACATATAGTATTTTTTGATATCTCTTATTTCCCTGGTGTTACTTTTGTACATGTATTACTGTTTTTCTTGTTTTTGTGTAAAATCTCGGTCAGACAGGCACGAACACACACACACACACACAACACAGAACCCACACACAACAAGCACACATAACATACAAAACACACACACAACACATACAACACACACGCCAAGCATACACACACACAACATACAGAACACATACAACACATGTGACACACACAACACACAACAAATACACATGATTTTTGCACTTTATTAATATGCTGGCCACATATAGTATTTTTTGATATCTCTTATTTCCCTGGTGTTACTTTTGTACATGTATTACTGTTTTTCTTGTTTTTTGGGTAAAATCTCGGTCAGGCAGGCACGAACACACACACACACACACAACACAGAACCCACACACAACAAACACACATAACATACAAAACACACACACAACACATACAACACACACGCCAAGCATACACACACAACATACAGAACACATACAACACATGCGACACACACAACACACACAACAAATACACATGATTTTTGCACTTTATTAATATGCTGGCCACATATAGTATTTTTTGATATCTCTTATTTCCCTGGTGTTACTTTTGTACATGTATTACTGTTTTTCTTGTTTTTGTGTAAAATCTCGGTCAGGCAGGCACGAACCCACACACAACAAACACACATAACATACAAAACACACACACAACACATACAACACACACGACAAGCACACACACACACACACACACCACGCACATATGAAAAATGACAATCATTGTATGTGATTTAAAAGACTTTAGTTAGATTTATCAGGTGTGATTTAGTTTGAAAGTCCGCAGTTCCGCGGTAATGTCAGGTGTTGGACATGCATTTAACAGTCTTTCATATGTATCGCAGAAAGATTTTAGTTCCATCTGTGCGAGTTTGCTTTGAGCGTACTGCGCAGACATGTCAGTAAACATTTTGACATGGGCAGCATCCCACGAAGGACGACCTGTGTAAGGTGTATGTACAGCAACTTTCTGCTTTCTACCTACACGGCGCCGGGATACGGCGCGTTTCTTTAGAGGTAATACAGGGGCAAAAACGCTAGAAGAGCCTGCAAGAGCAGTATCTGCAGATTGCACAGTCTGGCACACAGGTATATTGAGGGGCTCTATGGGTGACCACATACCCTCGGAGAGCTGTTCAATTTCTCTGTTTTCAGGAGTAACTTGTGGTATGGCGTCTGGGCTATTGGAGGGCCGTGTTATGCGGGGCCTAGCGTTCTGCGCTGCCCGTTTCTCTCTTGAAACGCTTGTATATTTCTGATGTGAAATCTTGGGGCTTGGATTCCCGGGTTGTTTTGGTGCCGCGTAGCATTCATCACGATCCACAACACAGATGGGCGAAAGAGATGTTGCGTGCACCGCCGTATTAGCTCTTTGTGGTTGATTCTCTGCAGCGCCGTAATTACGCCGTTGCAAAACTCGTTGCTGAAGAGGCGACGTATCTAAAAGAAAAGATACAAGTGGCGGTTAGCCGCGAAACGGAGCAAAATTGGAAAAGCTAAACGGCGACGCATAGCTATGATCCTGCGTAATATTTGAAAAGTTAACGGGGGCAGCTACCCATGAAATCATTGTAACAATATTTACATAAACCTGTATAGAGCAGTCCAGATATATACTTACAAGTATGAACGGGAATTGTTCCACAACAGCTCCTGATTTAACGGGCGGCGCAATGCTCAAACTCGCAGAGGCGGGAATATTCTCTTTTTCAAGCTGTATTTTCCGGGCAACTAGATTAGCGGGTGTAAGTAAAAATATAACGATTAGCGAACACAGAATTGATTTTCTACACAAAACTGCAGCATTGAGACGGTTATATATATATATATATATATATATATCTTTATATATAGAAAAATCAAGCTCTTCCCATGGTAAAAAATCCAAAAAACTAATCAAGACAAGGATATAATCAATATAATTTTATTAAATTCCACATATAAAAACAATTTATTACAAGAGAAAAAAATGAAAAAAATAATAAATATCAATATATATGCAACCAAATAATTAATATGTGCCCCAATGCAACTGGCTATTTATAGTCTGAATCACCATAAGGTCACTACTCATTCCTACCACCTGTTTACTAATATTAAAAAATATATATATTAAAAAACCAATTGAATAGAAAGTGAAAAAGTGCAATGTGCCTCAGTGCAATAACATACATGTGATGTAATGGATCTAGTTGTAATAGCTTGCAAGAAACAATAAAGTGCTACTGTAAAAAGTGTAAACACAGGACAGGTAGGCAGAAGCCAGAAGACACTTACTCTGATTATCTCTTATGTACCCCTAAATGTCCTGGCTACATGTCCTGGCTACCCACAGTGGAGTACATAAGAGATAATCAGAGTAAGTGTCTTCTGGCTTCTGCCTACCTGTCCTGTGTTTACACTTTTTACAGTAGCACTTTATTGTATTTATTTGGTTGCATATATATTGATATTTATTATTATTTTTTTCATTTTTTTCTCTTGTAATAAATTGTTTTTATATGTGGAATTTAATAAAATTATATTGATTATATCCTTGTCTTGATTAGTTTTTTGGATTTTTTACCATGGGAAGAGCTTGATTTTTCTATACTTTTGGTAGTGGTTCACTACATCTCTAATGCACTGGGTGTTCTTAAGGTTTTTATAGAGAAATAGATTTTATTATATTTATATATTATATGATATAATTTTACCTGAACAACATTCGTGTATTTTTATTATATCTTTATATATATATATATATATATATTTTTTTTTTTTTTTTTCAAAAATGAATTTTCTGACAGTTAGCTAGCAGCTGTAAGTAAATAAGAGCATTACACAAAAGTGAGAATCGCCTGTATTCCAGGTGAACAGATACCTTTTCTATTCTTGAAACACCTGCGTAACGAGCTGCCGCGTCTTTTAGGCGCATCGGGTGGCGATGAAATTGCAGGGTTCTTGACATCTATGATCTCCACGTCGGAACCCAGCGTATCGCATGGTTCGGGAACACACCAGTTTTCAGGCATATCGTGCGATGTCTCCGTGTCAGTATCTGTATGAGAAATTGCGCGTAGTTCGTGTTTACATACAAAGGATTAAAGCAACTCACATAGTATAATATAGTTTTACGGCATAAACATATTTGCGGTGTAAATTAATATAGCAAGACTTATGCCGCTATATATTAATAATTCAGTATTATATTGGTGGCTACCGCTATTATTTGTTTTATTAATTTAAGCATATATTTATTATGACATAATTTGTGTAATACAATAGATAATAGCGGCTATAGTTTTACGTCATAAACAGTATATATTAACATAGATAATATATATATATTAGAATGTAGAATGTAAGCCCGCAAGGCCTGGGTCCTCTGTATCAGTCCGTCATTGTTAGTTTGTTTACTGTATGTGCTATTTGTAACTTGTATGTAACCCCTTCTCATGTACAGCACCATGGAATCAGTGGTGCTATATAAATAAATAATAATAATAATAATATATATATATATATATATATATATATATATATATATATATATATTTAGCTTTCTTACATGTGATACATGAAAGATAAATATCTTTGTACCGTGTTACAATGAAATTTTTCCCTATCTAAAAGCAAAAAGGCTGAACTCTCTGTTCACCTGGAATACAGGCGATTCTCACTTTTGTGTAATGCTCTTATTTACTTACAGCTGCTAGCTAACTGTCAGAAAATTCATTTTTGAATATATATATATATATATATATATATATATATATATAAATATATATATATATATATAACCGTCTCAATGCTGCAGTTTTGTGTAGAAAATCAATTCTGTGTTCGCTAATCGTTATATTTTTACTTACACCCGCTAATCTAGTTGCCCGGAAAATACAGCTTGAAAAAGAGAATATTCCCGCCTCTGCGAGTTTGAGCATTGCGCCGCCCGTTAAATCAGGAGCTGTTGTGGAACAATTCCCGCTTCATACTTGTAAGTATATATCTGGACTGCTCTATACAGGTTTATGTAAATATTGTTACAATGATTTCATGGGTAGCTGCCCCCGTTAACTTTTCAAATATTACGCAGGATCATAGCTATGCGTCGCCGTTTAGCTTTTCCAATTTTGCTCCGTTTCGCGGCTAACCGCCACTTGTATCTTTTCTTTTAGATACGTCGCCTCTTCAGCAACGAGTTTTGCAACGGCGTAATTACGGCGCTGCAGAGAATCAACCACAAAGAGCTAATACGGCGGTGCGCGCAACATCTCTTTCGCCCATCTGTGTTGTGGATCGTGATGAATGCTACGCGGCACCAAAACAACCCGGGAATCCAAGCCCCAAGATTTCACATCAGAAATATACGAGCGTTTCAAGAGAGAAACGGGCAGCGCAGAACGCTAGGCCCCGCATAACACGGCCCTCCAATAGCCCAGACGCCATACCACAAGTTACTCCTGAAAACAGAGAAATTGAACAGCTCTCCGAGGGTATGTGGTCACCCATAGAGCCCCTCAATATACCTGTGTGCCAGACTGTGCAATCTGCAGATACTGCTCTTGCAGGCTCTTCTAGCGTTTTTGCCCCTGTATTACCTCTAAAGAAACGCGCCGTATCCCGGCGCCGTGTAGGTAGAAAGCAGAAAGTTGCTGTACATACACCTTACACAGGTCGTCCTTCGTGGGATGCTGCCCATGTCAAAATGTTTACTGACATGTCTGCGCAGTACGCTCAAAGCAAACTCGCACAGATGGAACTAAAATCTTTCTGCGATACATATGAAAGACTGTTAAATGCATGTCCAACACCTGACATTACCGCGGAACTGCGGACTTTCAAACTAAATCACACCTGATAAATCTAACTAAAGTCTTTTAAATCACATACAATGATTGTCATTTTTCATATGTGCGTGGTGTGTGTGTGTGTGTGTGTGTGTGCTTGTCGTGTGTGTTGTATGTGTTGTGTGTGTGTTTTGTATGTTATGTGTGTTTGTTGTGTGTGGGTTCGTGCCTGCCTGACCGAGATTTTACACAAAAACAAGAAAAACAGTAATACACGTACAAAAGTAACACCAGGGAAATAAGAGATATCAAAAAATACTATATGTGGCCAGCATATTAATAAAGTGCAAAAATCATGTGTATTTGTTGTGTGTGTTGTGTGTGTCGCATGTGTTGTATGTGTTCTGTATGTTGTGTGTGTATGCTTGGCGTGTGTGTTGTATGTGTTGTGTGTGTTTTGTATGTTATGTGTGTTTGTTGTGTGTGGGTTCTGTGTTGTGTGTGTGTGTGTGGGTGTGTGTGTTCGTGCCTGCCTGACCGAGATTTTACACAAAAAACAAGAAAAACAGTAATACATGTACAAAAGTAACACCAGGGAAATAAGAGATATCAAAAAATACTATATGTGGTCAGCATATTAATAAAGTGCAAAAATCATGTGTATTTGTTGTGTGTGTTGTGTGTGTCGCATGTGTTGTATGTGTTCTGTATGTTGTGTGTGTGTATGCTTGGCGTGTGTGTTGTATGTGTTGTGTGTGTGTGTGTTTTGTATGTTATGTGTGCTTGTTGTGTGTGGGTTCTGTGTTGTGTGTGTGTGTGTGTGTGTTCGTGCCTGTCTGACCGAGATTTTACACAAAAACAAGAAAAACAGTAATACATGTACAAAAGTAACACCAGGGAAATAAGAGATATAAAAAAATACTATATGTGGCCAGCATATTAATAAAGTGCAAAAATCATGTGTATTTGTTGTGTGTGTTGTGTGTGTCGCATGTGTTGTATGTGTTCTGTATGTTGTGTGTGTGTATGCTTGGCGTGTGTGTTGTATGTGTTGTGTGTGTGTGTTTTGTATGTTATGTGTGCTTGTTGTGTGTGGGTTCTGTGTTGTGTGTGTGTGTGTGTGTGTGTGTGTTCGTGCCTGTCTGACCGAGATTTTACACAAAAACAAGAAAAACAGTAATACATGTACAAAAGTAACACCAGGGAAATAAGAGATATCAAAAATACTATATGTGGACAGCATATTAATAAAGTGCAAAAATCATGTGTATTTGTTGTGTGTGTTGTGTGTGTGTCGCATGTGTTGTATGTGTTCTGTATGTTGTGTGTGTGTATGCTTGTCGTGTGTGTTGTATGTGATGTGTGTGTTTTGTATGTTATGTGTGTTTGTTGTGTGTGTCGCATGTGTTGTATGTGTTCTGTATGTTGTGCGTGTGTATGCTTGTCGTGTGTGTTGTATGTGTTGTGTTCAGATTCCGCAAAGATGCATTTGTCGGCATCATGCTGTTAGCTAACTTAAAGTGTGTTTCCTTTTTTCTGATTGGAAACAGGAACACATGGGCTACTTGCACAGTGAACAAGTCTGTATGATCATGTCCACACACCACCAAGAAACCTGAAGACACAAAAGAGAACAGTAAAACCAAAAACACTCAGTTTGAAAAAATGTTGCAGTAATCCGCAAGTGCTAGTAAAAGATGTAAAAAACAGGGTATTTGGTTGATACGTTTTTTGCAAAAAATGTATACTAAGCTGCTCTACCAATCTTCACGGTATACCCTTATCAGAGCAGTCCTAACTAATGTATGCAATCCCTATCTGATGTATTTAAAAACCTGATCATCTGTATATAACCTGTGTGAACAGGGTTCAGAGAGGAAAAAATCCATGTGTGCATACAGAGTAGAACAGCTTTTGTGCAGATAGCCCAAGAGAAGTGGTGGAACTCCCCAGTCTTGTAGACACAAGAGAACAATTATGGAAACAGGAACACATGGGCTACTTGCACAGTGAACAAGTCTGTATGATCATGTCCACACACCACCAAGAAACCTGAAGACACAAAAGAGAACAGTAAAACCAAAAACACTCAGTTTGAAAAAATACCAAATACCAAATACCCTGTTTTTTACATCTTTTACTAGCACTTGCGGATTACTGCAACATTTTTTCAAACTGAGTGTTTTTGGTTTTACTGTTCTCTTTTGTGTCTTCAGGTTTCTTGGTGGTGTGTGGACATGATCATACAGACTTGTTCACTGTGCAAGTAGCCCATGTGTTCCTGTTTCCATAATTGTTCTCTTGTGTCTACAAGACTGGGGAGTTCCACCACTCCTCTTGGGCTATCTGCACAAAAGCTGTTCTACCCTGTATGCACACATGGATTTTTTCCTCTCTGAACCCTGTTCACACAGGTTATATACAGATGATCAGGTTTTTAAATACATCAGATAGGGATTGCATACATTAGTTAGGACTGCTCTGATAAGGGTATACCGTGAAGATTGGTAGAGCAGCTTAGTATACATTTTTTGCAAAAAACGTATCAACCAAATACCCTGTTTTTTACATCTTTTACTAGCACTTGCGGATTACTGCAACATTTTTTCAAACTGAGTGTTTTTGGTTTTACTGTTCTCTTTTGTGTCTTCAGGTTTCTTGGTGGTGCGTGGACATGATCATACAGACTTGTTCACTGTGCAAGTAGCCCATGTGTTCCTGTTTCCATAATTGTTCTCTTGTGTCTACAAGACTGGGGAGTTTCACCACTCCTCTTGGGCTATCTGCACAAAAGCTGTTCTACCCTGTATGCACACATGGATTTTTTCCTCTCTGAACCCTGTTCACACAGGTTATATACAGATGATCAGGTTTTTAAATACATCAGATAGGGATTGCATACATTAGTTAGGACTGCTCTGATAAGGGTATACCGTGAAGATTGGTAGAGCAGCTTAGTATACATTTTTTGTAAAAAACGTATCAACCAAATACCCTGTTTTTTACATCTTTTACTAGCACTTGCGGATTACTGCAACATTTTTTCAAACTGAGTGTTTTTGGTTTTACTGTTCTCTTTTGTGTCTTCAGGTTTCTTGGTGGTGTGTGGACATGATCATACAGACTTGTTCACTGTGCAAGTAGCCCATGTGTTCCTGTTTCCATAATTGTTCTCTTGTGTCTACAAGACTGGGGAGTTCCACCACTCCTCTTGGGCTATCTGCACAAAAGCTGTTCTACCCTGTATGCACACATGGATTTTTTCCTCTCTGAACCCTGTTCACACAGGTTATATACAGATGATCAGGTTTTTAAATACATCAGATAGGGATTGCATACATTAGTTAGGACTGCTCTGATAAGGGTATACCGTGAAGATTGGTAAAGCAGCTTAGTATACATTTTTTGCAAAAAACGTATCAACCAAATACCCTGTTTTTTACATCTTTTACTAGCATTTGCGGATTACTGCAACATTTTTTCAAACTGAGTGTTTTTGGTTTTACTGTTCTCTTTTGTGTCTTCTTTTTTCTGATTGTGTAAAGTGAGTGCGGTTAGCTTAAAATGTGTTCTTTATTTCCAATTAGTTCTGACAATAAAACATTTTTGTACTATTTAATGTTTTTACTTTTTATATTCTGTATTTGCCTAAGCAATAATGGTTTAAAAATTTCCAATGAATTTGTAAGTTTCCAAAAGTATACCCCAATGTATAATTAATATGATATTATGCCACACATTTCTCAAAATGCCATACACTGTAGAATATATCTGCAATTCACTACGCTTGTAACACATATTTCATCGCCCCAACTCCTGTCTGCTATACATATAGGCCAAATTTACGCCTAAAATAGCACAAATAGTTAATATTGGTGTATTTTCATACACTTATCAAAACTTTTGGTTTCTACATAATTTTCTATTTATATGGCATAATTAGCAATACTATTCAGCTGCATTCTGAGATATATATATATATATTAATGTACACCCTGCACGCCATCATGCCTGAACAAAACAGAAATGTAGATTTTTTGCGAATTTATTAAAAAGAAAAACTGAAATATCACACGGACATAAGTATTGAGACCCTTTGCACAGTATTGAGTACAATATTACACTCAGTCATGCCGGCTGTTACTGTATACCGGCTGTAATCCACATATAGTCTGTAAAAGTGCGAATTACAGTGCCATGTAAATACACGCCTAAGGTATAAGCATAATTATAGATAGCGCAGTCAGCTGAGAAATTAATTGAGAAACGAGGCCGATTTGTTCATTGTGTCGTTATCAGATTCCGCAAAGATGCATTTGTCAGCATTCTGCTGTTAGCTAACTTAAAGTGTGTTTCCTTTTTTCTGTTTGTGTAAAGTGAGTGCGGTTAGCTTAAAATGTGTTCTTTATTTCCAATTAGTTCTGACAATAAAACATTTTAATGAACATAACACGCTGTATGTAGTCGTACCGATCCTAGGATATAATTATATACCATAACACATCCAGGCAGCTGCCCCACAGATAACACCGATGACCCACAGATAACATCTACAGGCACAAATGTGTTATAAAACAAAGTTCTGCTTCACAAAGATCACCAAACAGCATGAATTTGTACAAAAATATCTGACCCTCAGATAACACAGCTGACCCCAATTTAGTTAATGCTCAGTAGAAACACAAATAACTTCTCAGATGACATCTACAGACACAAAAAAGAGAAAGCAAATATCAAACATTCTGCATTATAAAAACATAAATAATACACATTGCCTGGGCACATGACCCGCAGATACCCCTACATAACCTTCAGGTACAATACAGGTGCAAACAGAAAATCTGTCTTTTCGGTTTGTGTAAATAAGCATTTATTGGGAAAGCAAATACAACAACAATTGGCCTAGGTGTTATAAACCGGAGAAAATCTGGTACACTGTGAATAAACACAGCTTACAATGCCCCGCAGATAACCCTACATAACCCTTTCATATAGTTAATGGTCAGTAGGGACACAAATAAGTTTCTGAGAAAGCTAATACAAAAAACAAATAACCTCAGATGACATCTACAGGACACCGGAAAAACACGTTTTTTCCTAGAAGCTTTTGAGGATGCCACGCGGGAGCCTTACGGGTATTTGCTTGTAGATTTGAGAGCTAATATTCCTGAGGATCTGCGTTTAAGGACTGGGTTGTTTCCACCCGCGTTGCCCGCTGTCTATGTTCAGAAGAAAAACACTTCTAAAAAGTGAATTTTACCCAGTATCAGACATTCTACGCTGTGGGCGTTGTGATGTAAAGATGTCTGAGAGGCTCCGGCGTAACTGGGCTCTCCTAAAAACCCTAGTGAAAGCAACCCCCGCTGTCAGAAAGTCTATTTTGCGCGATGCAAGCAATGATTTAATTACAGCCATAGGCGAGATTGCTTTAAATATCTTAAAAGGCAGGATTCCGCTGAAAGAGCGCCAAAAAGGTATATTAAAGAAGTGGCGTAAAGCTATAAGAACACTGAGCGACAGATCTCAGCCCATAAAGAAAAAGAAGCGACTACTAAAACAGGCCGGCGGGTTTATCGGACCTCTTTTAGCTTTTGCAATTCCAATAATAACAAGCCTGATCGCCGGAAGATAATGGAGCATGCAGCGAAAATGTATCTAGTCCCCAAACAGGAGCTAGACAAACTAAGACCCGGTACTACAGATAACATACGCGACAGTGTTATTTGCCGCCTTGATGGTGAAATTAGCGACATTTTACAGCGTCGTGACATTCCCGATGATGTGAAAATTAAAATGTATAGCTCTGTGCTGCAACGCTACTTGGTACATACGCGACACAGCTCAAAAGAAGTAATGGCTTTAAATCTCGTTAGCCCTCCTGATCCTGGTCAGCAGCAATTGCCAAATACCGACTCTGATAAAAATCATGAGATCGCTGAAATTGTCAGCCATATAAACCAAAGATATAAAAAGAATGCTGAATTTTTACTAAACAGGCTGCTGCAGAATAAAAATGTCACAGCATGGAATAATAAAACTGAATTTATTTTCAAAGGATCCGTAATACCAGGGTCTAACTTACTGGATTTGGTACGTAGTACAACGCAGAGCCATGCTCTGAACAGTAGAAATTTACCGCCGGGTTGGGATTCATTTATGCAGGCTATGGCCGAGCTAAATATGCCGTCTACAGTTGTGGGTAACACCGCTACTAGGAAGCTTTTAGATGAATTAAAAATTACCAACAGTGAGACACGCTCTGTATCTACACCGCTGAAGTTAGCGGCGGCTCCCCGTACAATTCAATCTTTACATTCCCCGTCATTAGGTACCACACGTGGAACTCTGCTACCTAAAAAAAGGTCTCTACCGATGCTACAAACCATGTGGCTCACGATGTAAAGAATGTACTGGCTAAAATGCTGTACTCGCCTTGTAACTCAATATTAATTATTTTGTAAGAAGTGTAATTGTTCATTGTACTATTTAATGTTTTTACTTTTTATATTCTGTACGAATTTTTATAGTATTGAAATGTCTTTGGGTTGTATTAATGTTTTTACTTTTTATATTCTGTAAGAATGTTTTACTTTTTATATTCTGTAAGAATTTTTATAGTATTGAAATGTCTTTGAGATGCTGTTTTATTGTGAGAAATAAAATTTATATTCGTATAAAACATACCGCTTCTTTCTTGCTTGTGTTGTAACATTGGGTCATATTATATATATATATATATATATATATATATATATATATACATATATATATATGTATATATATATATAGGCACAAAAGAGAAAATCTGGTACACTGTGAATAAACACAGCTTACAGAATCAAGGTGACAATCATTTAGTTAGTGCTCAGTAGAAACACAAATAACTTCTCAGATGACATCTACAGACACAAAAAAGAGAAAGCAAATATCAAACATTCTGCGTTATAAAAACATAAATAATACACAATGCCTGGGCACATGACCCGCAGATAACCCTACATAACCTTCAGGTACAATACAGGTACAAACAGAAAATCTGTCTTTTCGGTTTGTGTAAATAAGCATTTATTGGGAAAGCAAATACAACAACAATTGGCCTAGGTGTTATAAACCTCTGACCCACAGCAGATTTTCTGTTTGTGAAAATAAACATTTAGTTAATGTTCACCATTTAGTACTAGTGTTCAGTAGAGCCACAAATAAACAGCTTGGTGTGTTATAAGTTCTGAACTATATGGATACATGACTAAAACACAGCTAACAGAATCAAACTCGAGCTACGTATAAAAATATAAAACAAATACGTGTAGAGACACAAATAAACAGCTTTAAGTTCTGAACTATATGGATACACTGTGAATAAAATACAGCTTACAGAATCAAACTCGAGCTACGTTGTTGTGAGTTCTGTTTTTGGGCTCCCTCTGGTGGTTACTGATGGTACTGGGTGATTTGTGTTCTGCTATCTCTGGTGTCCTCCTGTTCTATTAGGATTTGGGAGTTTCCTATTTAACCGGGCTTTCTTGTCATTTCCCCGCCGGCTATCAAGGTTATCAAAGTGTTTTGTTACCTCAGCTTCTGGCTTCAGTAATCTTCAGGACAAGCTAAGTTTTGATTTTCTTGTTCCACGTTTTGCTTTATTTTTGTCTTGTCCAGCTTGCATATAATTGTCTCTTTGCTGCTGGTTGCTTTAGTGGGCTGTAATTGCTCCTCATGTTCCATGAGTTGGAACATGAGTTCAAGTAATTACAGGATGGTTTTTTGAAGGGTTTTTTGCTGACCGCGCAGTTTACTTTTGTATCCTCTGCTATCTAGTTTTAGCGGGCCTCATTTTGCTGAATCTGTTTTCATACTGTGTATGTGCCTTCCTCTCATTTCACCGTCATTATATGTGGGGGGCTGCTATTTCTGTGGGGTATTTCTCTGGAGGCAAGAGAGGTCTGTGTTTCTTCTAATAGGGGAAGTTAGATCTTCGGCTGGTGCGAGACGTCTAGGATCAATGTAGGCACGTTCCCCGGCTATTGTTATTTGTGTGTTCAGGTTTAGGGTCGCGGTCAGCTCAGGTTCCATCACCCTAGAGCTCGTTGGTGCTTGTCCTTTTGTGATTCCCTACCATTGGAATCATGACAGTATAGCCGGCCAAAATGTTTGGGCTGAAGTAGGAGGAAAAGTAGTCTGAGGAAGTTTTTTTTTTTTTTCTCTCCTCTGAGGTTGCTGCCTAGCCTTAATTGCAGCCAGGCTGATTTTTTTTTTTTTCCTCCTCTTAATCCTTGAATGGCTCTGACCTTAGCTGTTTATCATGGACGTCCAGAGTTTAGCTTCCAGCTTGAATAATCTTGCTGCTAAGGTTCAAAATATACAAGATTTTGTTGCACATGCTCCTATGTCTGAACCTAGAATTCCTATTCCAGAGTTCTTTGCTGGAGATAGATCTAGTTTTCTGAATTTTAGGAACAATTGCAAGCTGTTCCTTTCTTTGAAATCTCGCTCTTCTGGAGACCCTGCTCAGCAGGTTAAGATTATTATATCTTTCCTGCGGGGTGACCCTCAAAATTGGGCATTTGCATTGGCACCAGGGGATCCTGCGTTGCTTAATGTGGATGCGTTTTTTCTGGCATTGGGTTTGCTCTATGAGGAACCTAACCAGGAGATTCAGGCTGAAAAAGCTTTATTAGCTCTCTCTCAGGGGCAAGATGAAGCAGAAATATATTGTCAAAAATTTCGGAAATGGTCAGTGCTTACTCAGTGGAATGAGTGCGCCCTGGCTGCAAAGTTCAGAGATGGCCTTTCTGAGGCCATTAAAGATGTTATGGTGGGGTTCCCTGCGCCTACGGGTCTGAATGAGTCTATGACTATGGCTATTCAGATTGATCGGCGTTTACGGGAGCGCAAACCTGTGCACCATTTGGCGGTGTCTTCTGAACAGGCACTTGAGACAATGCAATGTGATAGAGTTCAGTCTAGAAGTGAACGGCAAAACTATAGGCGGAAAAATGGGTTGTGCTTTTATTGTGGTGATTCAGCTCATGTTATATCAGCATGCTCTAAACGCACAAAAAAGGTTGATAAGTCTGTTGCCATTAGTACGTTACAGTCTAAGTTCATTCTGTCTGTGACTCTGATTTGCTCATTATCATCCATTTCCGTCGATGCCTATGTAGATTCAGGCGCTGCCCTGAGTCTTATGGATTGGTCATTTGCCAAGCGATGTGGGTTTAGTCTTGAGCCTCTGGAAGTCCCTATTCCTTTGAAGGGAATTGACTCTACACCTATAGCTATGAATAAACCTCAGTACTGGACACAAGTGACCATGCGTATGACTCCCGTTCATCAGGAGGTGATTCGCTTCCTGGTATTGTATAATTTACATGATGTTCTAGTACTTGGTCTGCCATGGTTACAAACTCATAATCCAGTCCTTGACTGGAAAACAATGTCTGTGTTAAGCTGGGGATGTCAAGGGGTTCATGATGATGCACCTCCGATTTCTATCGCTTCATCTACTCCTTCTGAGGTTCCTGTATTTTTGTCTGATTATCGGGATGTTTTTGAGGAGCCTAAGCTCAGTTCGCTTCCTCCTCACAGGGATTGCGATTGTGCTATAGATTTAATTCCTGGTAGTAAATTTCCTAAAGGTCGTTTGTTCAATCTGTCAGTGCCAGAGCATACTGCTATGCGGGATTATGTTAAGGAGTCCTTGGAAAAGGGACATATCCGTCCATCTTCGTCCCCTTTGGGAGCAGGTTTTTTTTTCGTGGCCAAAAAAGATGGGTCCTTGAGGCCTTGTATAGATTATCGTCTTTTGAATAAGATTACCGTAAAATATCAGTATCCTTTGCCTTTGTTGACTGATTTGTTTGCTCGCATTAAGGGGGCTAAATGGTTCACTAAGATTGATCTTCGGGGTGCGTATAATCTTATACGAATAAAGCAAGGTGATGAGTGGAAAACCGCATTTAATACGCCTGAGGGCCATTTTGAGTATTTGGTAATGCCTTTCGGACTTTCTAATGCTCCTTCAGTCTTCCAGTCCTTTATGCACGATATTTTCCGTGAATATCTGGATAAATTTATGATTGTGTATTTGGATGATATTTTGTTTTTTTCTGATGACTGGGAGTCTCATGTTCAGCAGGTCAGGAAGGTGTTTCAGGTCCTGCGGGCTAATTCCTTGTTTGTAAAGGGCTCAAAGTGTCTCTTTGGAGTCCAGAAGATTTCTTTCTTGGGGTATATTTTTTCCCCTTCTACTATTAAGATGGATCCCGTCAAGGTTCGGGCTATTTGTGACTGGACGCAGCCTGCATCTCTTAAGAGTCTGCAGAAGTTCTTAGGCTTTGCTAATTTCTATCGTCGTTTTATAACTAATTTTTCTAGTGTTGTTAAGCCTTTGACGGATTTGACTAAGAAGGGTGCTGATGTTGCTGATTGGTCTCCTGCGGCTGTGGAGGCCTTTCGGGAACTTAAACGCCGGTTTTCTTCTACTCCTGTGTTGCGTCAGCCTGATGTTTCGCTTCCTTTCCAAGTTGAGGTTGATGCTTCCGAGATTGGAGCGGGGGCGGTTTTGTCACAGAGAAGCTCCGATTGCTCGGTGATGAAGCCATGTGCGTTCTTTTCTAGAAAATTTTCGCCCGCTGAGCGGAATTATGATGTGGGTAATCGGGAACTTTTGGCCATGAAGTGGGCATTTGAGGAGTGGCGTCATTGGCTGGAGGGTGCTAGACATCGTGTGGTGGTCTTGACTGATCACAAAAATCTGATTTACCTTGAGTCTGCCAGGCGTCTGAATCCTAGACAGGCTCGTTGGTCACTGTTTTTCTCTCGTTTCAATTTTGTGGTTTCATACCTGCCAGGTTCAAAGAATGTGAAGGCGGATGCTCTTTCTAGGAGTTTTGTGCCTGACTCCCCTGGAAATTCTGAGCCCACTGGTATCCTTAGGGATGGGGTGATTTTGTCGGCCGTCTTCCCAGACTTGCGTCGTGCTTTGCAGGAGTTTCAGGCGGGTAAACCTGATCGTTGTCCGCCTGAGAGACTGTTTGGTCCGGATAGTTGGACCAGTAGAGTCATCTCCGAGGTCCATTCTTCTGCGTTGGCAGGTCATCCTGGAATATTTGGTACTAGAGACTTGGTGGCCAGGTCTTTTTGGTGGCCTTCCTTGTCGAGGGATGTGCGTTCTTTTGTGCAGTCTTGTGAGGTTTGTGCTCGGGCTAAGCCTTGCTGTTCTCGAGCCAGTGGATTGTTGTCACCTTTGCCTATCCCGAAGAGGCCTTGGACGCACATTTCCATGGACTTTATTTCGGATCTCCCTGTCTCTCAAAAAATGTCTGTCATCTGGGTTGTGTGTGACCGCTTTTCTAAAATGGTTCATCTTGTACCCTTGCCTAAGTTGCCTTCCTCCTCTGAGTTGGTCCCTCTGTTTTTCCAGAATGTGGTTCGTTTGCATGGGATTCCGGAGAACATCGTTTCTGACAGGGGATCCCAGTTTGTGTCTAGATTTTGGCGGACGTTCTGTGCTAAGATGGGCATTGATTTGTCCTTTTCGTCTGCATTCCATCCTCAGACGAATGGCCAGACGGAGCGAACTAATCAGACCTTGGAAACTTATTTGAGGTGTTTTGTTTCTGCTGATCAGGATGACTGGGTTACCTTTTTGCCGCTGGCCGAGTTTGCCCTTAATAATCGGGCTAGGTCTGCTACCTTGGTTTCTCCTTTCTTTTGTAATTCGGGGTTTCATCCTCGTTTTTCCTCTGGTCAGGTGGAGCCTTCTGATTATCCTGGAGTGGACATGGTGGTGGATGGGTTGCATCGGATTTGGAGTCATGTGGTGGACAATTTGGAGTTGTCCCAGGAGAAGGCTCAGCAGTTTGCTAATCGCCGTCGCCGCGTGGGTCCTCGACTTCGTGTTGGGGACTTGGTGTGGTTGTCTTCTCGTTTTGTTCCTATGAAGGTCTCTTCTCCTAAGTTCAAGCCTCGGTTCATCGGTCCTTATAGGATCTTGGAAATTCTTAACCCTGTGTCGTTTCGTTTGGATCTCCCGGCATCATTTGCTATTCATAATGTGTTCCATCGGTCGTTGTTGCGGAGGTATGAGGTACCTGTGGTTCCTTCGCTTGAGCCTCCTGCTCCGGTGCTGGTGGAGGGAGAAGTGGAGTATGTTGTGGAGAAGATCTTGGATTCTCGTGTTTCCAGACGGAAACTCCAATATTTGGTCAAGTGGAAGGGTTATGGTCAGGAGGATAATTCTTGGGTGGTTGCCTCTGATGTTCATGCTGATGATTTGGTCCGCGCTTTTCATAGGGCTCATCCTGGTCGCCCTGGTGGTTCTCGTGAGGGTTCGGTGACCCCTCCTCAAGGGGGGGGTACTGTTGTGAGTTCTGTTTTTGGGCTCCCTCTGGTGGTTACTGATGGTACTGGGTGATTTGTGTTCTGCTGTCTCTGGTGTTCACCTGTTCTATTAGGATTTGGGAGTTTCCTATTTAACCGGGCTTTCTTGTCATTTCCCCGCCGGCTATCAAGGTTATCAGAGTGTTTTGTTACCTCAGCTTCTGGCTTCAGTAATCTTCAGGACAAGCTAAGTTTTGATTTTCTTGTTCCACGTTTTGCTTTATTTTTGTCTTGTCCAGCTTGCATATAATTGTCTCTTTGCTGCTGGTTGCTTTAGTGGGCTGTAATTGCTCCTCATGTTCCATGAGTTGGAACATGAGTTCAAGTAATTACAGGATGGTTTTTTGAAGGGTTTTTTGCTGACCGCGCAGTTTACTTTTGTATCCTCTGCTATCTAGTTTTAGCGGGCCTCATTTTGCTGAATCTGTTTTCATACTGTGTATGTGCCTTCCTCTCATTTCACCGTCATTATATGTGGGGGGCTGCTATTTCTGTGGGGTATTTCTCTGGAGGCAAGAGAGGTCTGTGTTTCTTCTAATAGGGGAAGTTAGATCTTCGGCTGGTGCGAGACGTCTAGGATCAACGTAGGCACGTTCCCCGGCTATTGTTATTTGTGTGTTCAGGTTTAGGGTCGCGGTCAGCTCAGGTTCCATCACCCTAGAGCTCGTTGGTGCTTGTCCTTTTGTGATTCCCTACCATTGGAATCATGACACTACGTATAAAAACAAAATACGTGAATAATATCAAACTGCAACAAATTAAAGTATATCAAACGATATCAAAAGGGGAAATCAGCCAGCCTCAGGGACAGCTGGCTGATAGGAGGAGGGGAGGGGTTACACACTTTGATACACTTTGATAGGGGCGGGGCACCTGTCAGATTGAGTTTGACGAAACCTAGCTCTGCTACACTACTTTAAGTGAAGCAAAGAATAAAAGTGAACGGTACAATCACGTAGATCAACAGAATACCAGGTAGAATTACACGTTAATCAAGAAATGCATTACAGCAACACCATGCATCTTGCACTTTAACATTCTGATGAATAATACTACTGATTGGTATTATAAAATATTAACCATAAAGAATAACTGGAGTGATTAATAACCAATATAAATCTCAATATGATTCTTCAATAATCACAATGTTTATTCAAACTAAAGGAGGGGAGAAAGACAAACAAAAAGATTAAGATAAAGAAGAGAAAGGGGGGTAGAAAGAAAAGGAGAAGATTGGGTAGGAAAATGGGGTATGTTGGGGAGAAGTGTGGCTATCGTCCCATCCCAGCGGTCAGGGCGCGGACCGAGAAGCAATCTAGTAACAAACGAGAGCGAGCCATGCATTGCATCAGGCTCCAGAAATCCATAGATCCAGGTCAGGGGTTTCCCTGAAAGCTATCCATGGGGCCCATGTGGTATAGGTTTTATCTACATTGCCTGGGGATTGATTTATTAATTGCTCCATTCTATAGATGTCATTGAGTTCTGCCACGAACTCCGCACGTGAGGGAAATTTTTCTTGTTTCCAAAAGCGTGTGATCAAATTCCTAACCGCGGTAAGAAAGTGTCTAAGGATGCCCTTCTTGTATCGAGAGATCGACAAATCACATAAGGATAATAATGCTAGGCTTGAAGAGGGTTGGATCTGTGTGATAGACATCTTGTTATGGAGCTCAAAGACGGCCAACCATAAGGCTTTTATGGGGGGGCAGTCCCACCAAATGTGGATATAAGAGCCTATCTCCTTTAAGCATCTCCAACAAGTGTCAGGAGTCGTGGGGAACACCGCATGTACCATAGAGGGACATCTGTACCATCTTGTCAAGATCTTGTAGCTCCTCTCCTGCGACACCGCACATAGTGACGATCTAAACGTGAAGAGAAGAATTTTCTCCCTATCCTCAGGCAGTAATTGCCTTCCCAGATCGCCCTCCCATTTCGAAAAGAATGCTGGTGAACCCTGCAGTGGAGCCCTTCCCCCCTGGAATATTTTGTATAACATCGAGACAGTATGATCCGGAGGGTTCGTTAATGTGCAAAGCGTCTCAAAAGGGGTTAGCGGTCTGCCAATATTGGTTTGTTTAGAGATCGCGTAAATAAAGCTTTTAAGTTGTTCGTAGAAAAACCAATCGGCAGAGGGTGCTTCCTCCTCCGGAAATAGTTCCTGAAGGGATTTCATCCCGGTCTCTTTTAAATAATCATGAAGAATGGGTTTGGAATCTTTTCTCTTGTTTAAGTACATCTTTCTATTTATCCCCGCAGGGAAGGCAGGGTTATCATAGATTGGGATCAAAGGGCCCGGGAGAGTTGTGATCTTAAGATCTGAGTTTCTATTTTTAATGAGGAGCAATATGTTTCGTGTAAGGAAGGGCAAATCGGCACCAGACCCCATCCTCCTACCCCCGGACCAGAGAACAACCTGAGAGTCACAACCATTCAAATCATTCTCTAGCTTTACCCATTTCTTACTATTTTTGTTATGGTAGAGGTCCAGTATGCATGTTCCAATTGATGCGTAACTATAGATCGCGAGATCTGGGAGACCCAGACCACCCGTCAGCTTTGATCTGCTTAATGACGCGTAGGAAATGCGCGCCCGATTGTGAGACCATATAAATCGGGTGATTATTTGTTTAAGGTGGGAAAAAAAGGATGCTGGCAGGTATAGAGGTATTGTTTGGAAGAAGTATAAGAGGCGTGGTAGGAGGTCCATTTTAATTGTGTTTATCCTACCTAACCAAGATAACTGAAGCCTGTGCCATTTTTCTAAATCTAAGTTGACCTTTTGTAGGGCTGTTGTAAAATTGGTCTCGAACAATTTGGATGTCTGGCTGGTAATTTTAACGCCTAAGTAGGTGAGGAAGTCAAAACGCCATCTAAATGGGAAGGTCGTCTTTAGTTGTTAGACCAAGGGGAGTTGTAATGAAATGTTTAAGATTTCGGATTTGTGGGCGTTCATTTTAAAGTTACTTAGGAGGCCGAATTTGTGTAGTTCCGAGGTAATGTTTGGTAAGCTTGTAGATGGAGACGTGATGTAAAGCAGAATATCGTCTGCAAAGAGTGCTATCTTGTGTTCTTCAGAACGCAATTTTATCCCTTTAATTGAGGGGTTGTTTCTTAATGCCACTGCCAGATGTTCCATTGTTAGTATATATAAGAGGGGAGAGAGTGGGCACCCCTGCCTTGTACCATTTCTGACCAGGAACACATTTGAAAGTGCGCAGTTGACCTTGACCTGGGCACTAGGAGAGGTATATAGAGCAGAAATCCTTCGCATCATATTTTCCTTTAAGCCAATTTCCTCTAGGGTTTGAAAAATAAATTTCCAATGAACCCGGTCAAAAGCTTTTTCAGCGTCAATTGACATGATACATAGGGGGTCCCCCTCCCTACCCGCCCTGTCAAACAGAGAGATAGTTCTGATTGTGTTGTCCCTTGCCTCTCGTCCTGGGACAAATCCCACCTGGTCCTGATTTATTAGTTTAGGCAAAAGGGGGCATAATCTATTTGCTAACATTTTAGCGTAAATTTTGATATCTACGTTTATCAAGGAAATCGGCCGATAATTGTTACACGTAGAAAGGTCTTTACCAGGTTTGGGAAGCACCGTGATGTGGGCGGCGAGTGACTGAGTAGGGAAGGAACCCCCAAGAGAGACAAAATTACAGGCCTCCAAGAACAATGGGCAGAGCGACACATTAAATGATTTGTAGAAGCCTGCTGAGAACCCATCAGGGCCCGGACTTTTCCCTTGTTTTAGGGCGCTAATGGTTTCGGAAACCTCTTCCGTAGAAAATTCCTTTTCGAGATCAGTTAAGTCCTCCTCAGGCAATATGGGCAATTTGTGTTCCTGTAGGCATGATTTAATTTTGTTATGGAGAGATTGTGGGGGTGCATCTTTATAGTGTCCTGCTATATTGTACAGAGATTCGTAATATCTACTAAAGTTGGAAAGGATGTCTCTAGTGTTGAACACTTTTTTCCCTTCTTTGTTTTTGATAAAGGGGATGTAGGTATTAGGGTTGCGTTTGTTGAGAGCTCTGGCTAAAAGTTTACCACTTTTATTGCCGAGTTGGTAAAAGCAGCTTTTAAGTCTCTCCCTAAGGCACTTGGATTTTTGATCTATGATAGTCAATAATTTCTGCCTGACTGAAGTAAGCCGGGCAAATGTACTGGCTTCAAGATCTCGTTTATGTTGATTTTCTAATTGATGAATTTGATCTGATAGATTAATTATTTCCGCCGCTCTCTCTTTTTTCAGCCGGGCACCATGGGAAATGAGAACACCTCTTACTACGCATTTCAAAGCCTCCCATCTCACAGTGGGAGACGTGGTGTCCCCCTCATGGTCGGCCACGAAACCCGCGATTGTCTGTTCAATCTCGGACTTACACATTGGATCCAGGAGTAGATTTTCATTCAAACGCCAGGAAAATCCCGATCTCAAGGCGGTATGAAATGAAAGTGATAAGTAAATAGGTGCATGGTCCGACCACAGTATCGACCCCACGTCTGCCTCTATCTGTAAGTCAAGTAATTTATGTGAGACAAAAAAGTAGTCTATTCTACTATATGTGTTGTGGATTTTCGAGAAAAAGCTATAGTCACTGACTGTAGGGTTCAGGACCCTCCAGACATCTACCAGTCTCAAGCTGCGTAATTGGGTTCTGATTTTGTTAATAGAAGATGAGGAATAGGAGGACTTACCCGAAGAGACATCCACTGCAGGGTTCATTGGGATGTTAAAGTCGCCTCCAAGTATCACAGGAGAGGAGCCAGCAAACTCCTCAAGACGCCTTTTGCAGTCAGCTCCAAAAGTCTGTTGCCCTTGGTTTGGAAAATAAACATTAGCTATTACAAGTTGATATGTGGCCCATGAGATGCGTAGGAAGATATATCTGCCATTTTTGTCGATTAAAGAATCTAGGATTTCAGGCATGAAGGATTTGTGGAAAGCTATTGAGACACCTTTTGATTTGGAATACGGGTTAGGACTGTGATACCATTTGGGGTAATTTTTGGTGACACAGTGTGGTACCACTCCAGTTTTGAAGTGAGTTTCCTGGAGCAGAAGCACTGAGACTCGATGTTTATGACTATCAAACAAGACCCGCCTCCTTTTCTCTGGAATATTTAGCCCCTTTACGTTAAAGGAGCAGAATTTTATTTTATCCATAATCTAAAGTTTTGATAGCCTCTTGCGGTATCGCGCATCCCGCCCGCCGGGACATAGGACAGCCAAGTGTGGTAGGGGGAAAACAATAGGGAAGAGGGAAGAAAGACAGGGTAGAGAAAAGGTAAAAATACATGAAGAACATAGAAAAAGGTGCGTTAAGATTGACGCACCGAGTGTGGATTTGCACCAGTATGGCTGGGGCAATTAGAAGGGGAAAAGAAAATTCCCCTCTCACCCCCAACCCGTGCACCTCAAGTGGAAAAAGGAAGCCGAGGAGAGCACCGACCCCCCCACCTCCCCACGAACCTGATGTGTCCTATGAACAAGGGTCTACCAGCACATAGTATCCAAACAAACCAGAGTAGTAATGGTATTAACAGTAACCCTAATAGAGTCGAGATGTCTCGCATGTTGACAGGGAACTATAACAGTAATAACATTCGCGACACCATGTGCTCAGAAATTCAGAACTTAAACCAAATCCCCATGGCAGGCCGACAGTAAGTCCGTCTGTCCAACCAGGAGAACCGGCCCATAACAATACACCAACATAGGACTTATTTAGCCGCAGCAGGGCTTCTAGACGTATTGCAATGATAAACAGGAACTAGTTAAAACAAGAAAAAGAAAAATGAGAAAACAAAAAGGAAAAAAGGACTTCATGGAGGATCAGAAGGGACCTCATTGGAGAGCCTTTTCTTGGATTGAGGAACCTTGAGCCACCTTGGAGGAGCATCCGGAAGTGTTGGGGTTGAAGGCCATTCTGGAAGATCTATTAACGGCAGTTCAAATGTTCCTAGGAAGTTGGCCAGGTCCCCAATTCGGCGGAAGTATGCGCTTTTGCCACCTTTGAATGCCGTTAGTTGAAATGGGAACCCCCATCTATAGGGGATGTCTCGCTCCTTAAGGACCGCTAACAGGGGTTTCAAGGCTTTGCGCAAAAATAAGGTACGCCTGGATAAGTCTGACAAGAGTAGAATTGGTTTGCCTTCAAACTGGAGAGATCCCTTTTTCCTAGAGGCCGTCATGATGGCCTCCTTGGTTCTGAAGTAGTGCACCCTACAAATGACATCTCTAGGGCGTAAATCAGAGGTGGGTTTGGGACCAAGAGATCTATGGATCCTGTCAAATTCGATGGTACTGTCCTCGCAATCTCCCAGAATGTCCAGAAATATTCTCTGAACTGTGCGATCTAAGTCCTGAGGACTGACGGATTCTGGTAGGCCTCGTATGCGAATATTATTACGCCTATTGCGGTTTTCCAGGTCCTCGAGACCATAAGACATTTCCTCTAGTTTTATAGTATGATCCATTAAGATTTCTCTGTGCGCTTGGAGTTCCTGTGAGATATCTTCCTGCGTCTTTTCTACGTCCTCTATGCGTGATGTAAACGCCATCTGTAGATTATGAATCTCTTTTTTGTACGAGTTCTCAAGCCTACATGCAAAGCCTTCTAGATCTGTTTTTGTTGGGAGAGCTTTAATATATTTGCTTAGCTCAGCTATATTCATGTCTTCAGGCGAATCTTTGTCTCCTTTACTGCTATCTGCTGATTTTATGGGAGAAACGTGGAGCCTGTGACTCTTTTGGAGAAGAGTTGTTTTTATGCGAGGCTTGCGACATTGTTGATCTCGTGTTCCTTGTTTGGAGTGGCTGATTTAGAAACCGTTTCATATCCTCCGAGAGAGGTTCCTTATGTAAGCTTGTGGGGTTTCCAGAGTTCCTTTTATTTTTGCCCATAAATGTCTGCTGCTACTATTGATAGCCCAAATAAATATTTAGGGGAACATGGGGGTGCAGCAATCACCACATTAGCCGCGGCCCCCCATCAGCAAGCCCCCTCCGAGGTGCGTGGGTTTATATTTTAAGTGTTGAGATGAGCATGTATAGTGCCTCTGGCAAGGAGGGGAAGGACCTTTTGCTGTTAATATCGGACCCAGCACTAGATGTCGCCAGAGATCTAAGTTTGTATGACCTGGTTCTATTAGGTGATATGCTGGTAAATTATTTTCCAGTTTTAATATGATAAAGACACAATAATAGTCTGATGTGGCACGATGACAGGCAAACTACACCACTTCTTCAGCAAAAAGAAGGGGAAGAACACACCAACATAGAGATGCACCGGAGGCTTCAGATGTGCTAAGTCACGTGGGTGCTTCTTCATGAGGGGAACTGTCCCCAAGATGGCGACCACCTCCCAGTGGCGGGAAAACAGTCAGGGCAGTGAACACAATAGTGGGTGCTTCAGGGGTCTCTTATCCCACCTATGTGGTCACAACCCGATCCAGCCCCCCCCCTTTCAACGGGGAATAGCGCTAATACAGCGACTGTGTGAGCAGCGTTGGTGCCTGAGAGGGGTTCCCGTTGCCGGGCTTACCTTGCGCCTTCCTGTGTAGGAAGAGCGCCGGGGCTATCTGAGTCTAGTCTTTAGCACCGGCGGTAAGAAGCAGCGTCCCCGGCTGGGATCACACTTCGCTGCAGGGTCAGAAGCGGTGTTCCTGCTTTAGAGGTCCGGAGCGGTCGCTGCAGGTCTGTGTCTTGGTGCAGTGGCCGAGCGCCGGCAAGCCGCGCCAGGCTCTGCAGTAGAGCGGCTCACCTCCGGGTCCCCTGCCTCCCTCTGCGGTCTCCTGGCGTCAACTGCTCCGCATGCCTGGATGCAGCGCCCCCCTCCACAAGGCTCCGGAGTGGGCGCCCGCCGTCTCTCCGTGTCGGCCGCAGCGCAGAAGGAGGGGACTCCGTTCCAGGCGATCGCAGGACCACCCCCCACGGCTATTTTTAGTTGTGCTGCTAGGTTCAGGGTTTGCGGTCAGTACAGATACCACCTCCTTCAGAGCTTGTCTCATGTTGTTCCTAAACCACCAGATCATAACAGAGACCGCAGCGGAGATGGCCTGAGATTCCCCCTGTGCAGAGGCAGGAACTCGACCCCTAACATTAGCCCCCCTCCTAGGGCCCCCCTCCTTGGGCCTCGCTATGTTCGAAGGCAGCAATGAGCTGCGGAGCCCGAATGTGCTCAGCAGGCTCCCAGGACCTGTCCTCAGGACCATAACCCTTCCAGTCCACCAAATAAAATTTTTGGCCACGTACCACCTTGCACCCCAAAATAGCATTTACCTCGTAATCGTCCGTAGACGAACCCGATGTCCCAGCAGATGACTCGGAAAACCGGGACATATATACGGGTTTCAAGAGGGACACATGAAAGGTGTCAGTGATACCCAGGCGTGGCAGAAGGGCCAAACGATAGACCACAGGATTAACCTGTTTGAGGACCTTGAAGGGGCCCAAGTAGCGAGGAGTAAACTTAGTGGACTCAACTCGCAGCCTGATGTTACGGGCGGAGAGCCACACCAAGTCGCCAGGAGCAAAGGTCGGAGCGGGGCGCCGATGTGCATCGGCGGAGGACCTCATTCTCTCCTTGGAGGCCCGAATGGCATCCTGAGTGCGGTCCCAAATATCCCGTGCCTCCACAGCCCAGTCTGCCACCCTGAAGTCAGCGGAAGACACGGGCAGAGGCACAGGTACCTGTGGATGCTGACCATAGTTGAGGAGGAATGGGGTTTGTCCAGTGGAGTCGGCTACGGCGTTGTGCAGTGCAAACTCTGCCCACGATAGCAAGGATGCCCAGTCATCCTGCCTGGCTGAAACAAAATGTCGCAGGTATGTGACCAAGGTCTGGTTGGCCCTCTCTACCAACCCATTCGTCTCGGGATGATATGCGGAAGAGAGATTTAACTCAATGCTGAGAAGACGACAAAGCTCTCTCCAGAACCGAGACGCAAACTGGGGACCCCGGTCACTTACAATTTTGTCTGGCATACCATGTAGGCGGAAGATGTGTTTTATGAACAACGCTGCCAAGGCCCGTGCAGAAGGTAACCGTGGTAGCGGCACCAAATGCACCATTTTTGAGAAATGATTGGTGATGACCCAAATGATGGTACAGCCGCGAGACTTGGGTAAACCCACAACAAAGTCCATCCTGACCATCTCCCAGGGCCTGTCTGCCACCAGCAAGGGATAAAGTAACCCAGCTGGCCTTTGACGAGGAGATTTATTTTTGGCGCAGGAGACACACGCCTGAATATAATCTCTGACATCCCGGACCATATGTGACCACCAGTACGTCCTCGTCAGCAGCACAGATGTCCTCTTTGTCCCAAAGTGTCCACCCACCCTGGACGAATGAGCCCAAGAGAGAACCTCCGGTCGCAAATTAATGGGCACAAAAGTCTTGCCCGGAGGCACAGACTCTAGCGAAACCGGCGCTACGGTTCTCAGGCTATCTAAAGGGACAATAAGCCGAGGCTCCCCCTACTACTCCTCAGATGACACAACAGAGCCATAGAGAGTGTCAGCACGAATGTTCTTCTCCCCAGTGAGATAATGAAGGGTGAAGTGGAACCGGGAGAAGAACAAGGACCATCTGGCCTGGCGAGAATTTAGCTGCTGGGCTGTTTGCAGATATAACAAATTTTTGTGGTCCATGAAGAGTTGAAAGGGAAAACGAGCCCCCTCCAAGAGATGTATCCATTCCGAGAAAGCCAGCTTCATCGCTAGCAACTCCCTGTCCCCAATGGAATAATTCCTCTCCGCAGGTGTGAAGGTCTTGGAGAAGAAGAAGCACGGATGCTTCCGACTTTGAGCATCCTTTTGGAAGAGGACTGCTCCTGCACCAACGGAAGAGGCATCCACCTCCATTATGAACGGCTTATCAACATCGCGACGATGTAGGGTGGGAGCGCTAGCAAAACGGGACTTAATAGAAGAAAGGGCTCTGAAGACCTCTTCAGACCACAATTTGGGATTTGCTCCCTTCTTGGTGAAGGCTACCAAGGGAGCTACCAAAGTTCAGAAGTGGGGAATGAACTGGCGGTAATAATTAATGAACCCCATAAAGCGCTGCACCGCTTTAAGAGAATGGGGTTCTTGCCAGTCCATCACAGCCTGTAGTTTGGCAGGATCCATAGCCAATCCCTGGGCGGAGATGATATAGCCCAGGAAAGGTAAAGACTCCTGCTCAAACATATACTTCTCCAACTTTGGATAGTGAGAATTTGCCCGTAAGAGGTCGAAGACTCTGCCAACATTTCTCCGGTGGGAGTCAATATCTGGAGAAAAGATGAGAATATCATCCAGATAGACTACGACCGAGGTGGAAAGCATATCCCGGAATATGTCATTGACAAAGTCTTGGAAAACGGCTGGGGCATTACAGAGTCCAAAGAGCATCACCAGATACTCATAGTGCCCATCTCTGGTGTTAAACGCTGTCTTCCATTCGTCCCCCTCACGGATGCGAATCAGGTTATAAGCACCCCGCAGATCTAATTTGGTAAATACCTTAGCTCCCCTTAGCCTATCAAAAAGCTCAGAAATCAGGGGCGGCGGGTACTTATTCTTAACCGTGATGGCGTTAAGACCCCTGTAATCTATGCAAGGACGTAATTCTCCGTTCTTCTGCACGAAGAAGAACCCTGCCCCTGCTGACACTGACTTCCTAATGAACCCTCTTGCCAAATTCTCCTGGATGTATTGGGACATGGCCTCCGTCTCCGGAAGAGAGAGGGGATAGACACGTCCCTGAGGAGGTTCTGCTCCAGGCAAGATATCTATAGGACAGTCATAGGGGCGGTGAGGCGGGAGGGTCTCCGCAGCCTTTTTGGAGAAGACGTCTGCATAGGACCAATAGTATTTGGGAAGAGAAGAGAGATCTGCGGGTATCTCAGTGATAGAAACCTGAACGCACTCTTTCAAACATATGCCCTTACAGGATTCACACCAACCCAATATCCTCCCAGAGGACCACTCAATATGTGGGGAGTGGAAACGGAGCCAGGGTATTCCCAGCAGAATCTCATCCATTCCCTCGGGAAGGACAAGAAGGGAAATTATCTCCTGGTGGGATGGGGACATAGCTAACGTGAAAGGGACAGTCTGGTGTGTGATCTGAGATGGAAGTGTTGACCCGTTCACTACTCTAACAGTCACCGGTTTGGCGAGCATCACCAGAGGTATTGCATGGCGCAGAGCAAAAGCCGAGGACATGAAATTCCCCTCTGCTCCGGAGTCCACACAAAGCTCGACTGTTAGAGAGTAAGAGCCTAATATGACTGTCCCCTTGAAGGACAGCTTGGAGGAAAATGCTGCTTTGTCTAGAGAACCTCCTCCAACGGTTACTAGATGCGATCGTTTACCCAACCACCGTGGACATTTATTGGCATAATGTCCCTCTTGTTGGCAATTTCTGCAAACCACGGGTACTCGAGCGGTCCGAGACTTAGGTCCCGCTCGAGAAAGCTCCATGGCCTCATGGAAGTCGGACACCTGAACGGAAGATTCTAGAGGTCTGGCAAAGGTGGGAGCCAGCCGAAACCTCTGCCTACACTGGGCCCGCTCCAACCTCCGCTCGTTAAAACGGAGGTCGATGCGGGTAGATATAGAAATATGCTCCTCCAGTGTGTCGGGAATCTCCCTGGTGGCCAAGGCGTCCTTCACATGGTCTGCCAGTCCTCTCCAGAACACCGAAATAAGGACTTTATCCGGCCACTCCAGCTCTGAGACCAGAGTCCGGAATTGGACGGCGAACTGGCTGACCATGGACGAACCCTGGGTTGTTGCCAACAATTGGAGCGCGGTATCGTGGGTGACACGAGGTCCCAAAAAGACCTGTTTCAGAGCGTCCAGGAAGAGAGGAGCACTCTGCACCACACGATCATTACGCTCCCATAGCGGTGTTGCCCACTCCAATGCCCTGCCCGACAAAAGGGATAAAATAAATCCCACTTTCACCCGTTCCATAGGAAAAGGTGCAGCCAGAAGCTCAAGATGTATGGAGCACTGACTCACAAATCCCCGACATTGCTTACTGTCACCAGCAAACTTGTCTGGAAGCGGGAGACGTGATAAAGTCGGAGCAGGGGTGGCAGAGGACAAACTGGCTGCAGCTACACTTGCAGCCTGAACAGCGACTGCGGTAACATCCACAGCTGAGGTTGCCAACCTACCCTCCAGCTGCTGGATGTACCGCTGTAAGCGCTGATCGTCCGCCATTTACTAGCCAGACCCTGGCGCTAGTATACTGTTAGGGCTAACGGAACGCACCGAGAAAATAGAGATGTTTATTATAACTGGTGCGTTCGCAGCCCGGGGTCCACCGTGCAGGAGGAACCTGCTGCTAGCGAATGGCGGCACTGTTAGACGGTATAGGCTAGCTCTGTTACTCCACAGAGTAGCCGTGAAAGGGAAGCACTGCGCCCTGTTAGCCTCACAGGAGCACAAGCTACTGCCAAGCTGATAGCAGTCAGTGGTTATGCAACATGCAATCTCCTCACCGGAGAAACCGGTATTCTAGGGGCTTATTTCAGCCGGGTCCCTGAACACACTCATACAATCTCCTCACCGGAGGTGCCGGTATTCTAGGGGCTTATTTCAGCCGGGTCCCTGAACACACTCATACATAACCACTTCAAACAATGTAGACACTCCAGCTCCAGCAAGATGGGTTAAAAGTAGCAAATTTTATTAATCCAAAGTGGCAATAAAAACAGGAAAATTCCTTACAAAAAGTGGACCAAACAGGTGATTGTACGAGTACGGCCAGGCATTTCGACCTACAGTTAGGTCCATATATTTTTGGACAGAGACAACATTTTTCTAATTTTGGTTATAGACATTGCCACAATGAATTTTAAACAAAACAATTCAGATGCAGTTGAAGTTCAGACTTTCAGCTGTCATTTGAGGGCATCCACATCAAAATTGGATGAAGGGTTTAGGAATTTCAGCCCTTTAACATGTACCACCCTGTTTTTAAATGGATCAAAAGTAATTGGACAGATTCAATAATTTAAAAAAAAATGTTCATTTTTAGTACTTGGTTGAAAACCCTTTTTTTGGCAATGACTGCCTGAAGTCTTGAACTCATGGACATCACCAGACGCTGTGTTTCCTCCTTTTTGATGCTCTGCCAGGCCTTCACTGTGGTGGTTTTCAGTTGCTGTTTGTTTGTGGGCATCTCTGTCTGAAGTTTAGTCTTTAACAAGTTAAATGCATGCTCAATTGGGTTGAGATCAGGTGACTGACTTGGCCATTCAAGAATATTCCACTTCTTTGCTTTAATAAACTCCTGGGTTGATTTGGCATTATGTTTTGGGTCATTGGTCGTCATTTCATACTACAGATGGACAATCAGTTTGGCTGCATTTGGCTGGATCTGAGCACACAGTATGGCTCTGAATACCTCAGAATTCATTCGGCTGCATCTGTCCTGTGTCACATCATCAATAAACACTAGTGACCCAGTGCCACTGGCAGCCATGCATGCCCAAGCCATCACACTGCCTCCGCCGTGTTTTACAGATGATGTGGTATGCTTTGGATCATGAGCTGTACCACGACTTCGCCATACTTTTCTCTTTCCATCATTCTGGTAGAGGTTGAGCTTGGTTTCATCTGTCCAAAGAATGTTCTTCCAGAACTGTGCTGGCTTTTTTAGATGTTTTTTATCAAAGTCCAGTCTAACTTTTTTATTCTTGATCCCTATGAGTGGCTTGCACCGTGCAATGAACCCTCTGTATTTACTTTCATGCATTCTTCTCTTTATGGTGGATATGGATATTGATACGCCTACGTCCTGGAGAGTGTTGTTCACTTGGTTGGCTGTTGTGAAGGAGTTTCTCTTAAACATGGAGATTATTCTGTGATCATCCACCACTGTTGTCTTCCGTGGGCGCCCAGGTCTTTTTGCATTGATGAGTTCACCAGTGCTTTCTTTCTTTCTTTCTCAGGATGTACCAAACTGTAGATTTTGCCACTCCTAATACTATAGCAATTTCTTGGATGGGTTTTATCTGTTTTCTCAGCTTAGGGATGGCTTGTTTCTACCCGCATAGAGAGCTCCTTTGACCGCATGTTTACTTCACAGCAAAACCTTTCAAATGCAAGCACCACACCTCAAATCAACTCCAGGCCTTTTATCTGATTAATTGAGAATGACATAACGAAGGGACTGCCCACACCTGTCCATGAAATAGCCTTGGAGTCAATAGTCCAATTACTTTTGGTCCTTTTAAAAACAGGGTGGCACATGTTAAGGAGCTGAAACTCCTAAACCCTTCATCCAATTTTAATGTGGATACCCTCAAATGAAAGCTGAAAGTCTGAACTTCAACCACATCTGAATTGTTTTGTTTAAAATTCATTGTGGTAATGTCTATAACCAAAATTAGAAAAATGTTGTCTCTGTCCAAATATATATGGACCTAACTGTATAGCGGTCTTACTCATGCCTATGCAATTCCAGGAATGAGCGAGATATAAAGCCCATACAGGCCTAAACCCTGCCCCCCATGTCACATGACAGGTCCGTAAGGTTCTAGAGCTGCATATATATGAACACATTAAAAAATGACATACAAAACATATTAAAACACTAACAATAGTGATACATAATTTCATTTTTCTTATTCATGCCTGCAGGACAGCGAGTGTTTAAATGATAGATCCAAAACACCTCTCTCGTGAGTAGGCGTCTCCTTGAATCTCCTCCACGATGCGACATATAGACTTTCTCAATACCGTGCACCCTTAACCCCTTAGTGACCGAGCCAAATTTTTGAAATCTGACCAGTGTCACTTTATGTGGTAATAACTCTGCAACGCTTCTACAAATCCCAGTGATTTTGAGATTGTTTTTTTGTGACACATTATACTTTATGATAATGGTAAATTTTGTTCAACATTTTTTGTGTTTATTTATAAAAAATATCAAAAATTTGAGAAAAATGTTAAAAAATTAGCAATTTTCTAAATTTGAATGTTTATCCCTTTAATCCAGATAGTCATACAACAGCAAACCATTAATAAATAACATTTCCCACATGTCTGCTTTACATCAGCACCATTTGTAAAATGTTATTTTATTTTGTTAGCATTTTAGGAGGTTTAAAAATGTAGCAGCAATTTTTCATTTTTTCAAAGAAATTTACAAAATTTATTTTTTTTAGGGACTTATCCATGTTTGAAGTGACTTTAGGGGTCCCATATATTGGGAAACCCCCAAACGTGATACCATTTTAAAAACAGCACCCCCTGACATATTGAAAACTGCTGTCAGGTAGTTTATTAACCCTTCAGGTGCTTTACAGGAATTAATGCAAAGTGGTATGACAGAAATGAAAATGTGTATTTTTACCACCTAAATGTTGCTAACTTCTAAACAGATTACTACAGCCGTCAGACCCTAAGGCCACTCTTTGGTCATGAATTGCCATGGAAAACATCAGGACAACAAAATCATGATATGAGGGTACCAATTGGGACAAAGAAGAAGCCCCCACACTCTGTTAACCATTTATAATGATGTAGTCACTATTGACAGCAGCATCTAAGGGGTTAAACAGATTTAGATGGTGCAAATACTGATCGTGGCTGGTACAGCAAGTTGTCAGCTATAGTGTACAACCGACAGATGATGGATTGTCACCTGTATGGGGAGGCTATTCTCTTATATCTCAGGTCAGTTAAAAGACGTATTGGCGGTCATTAAGGGGTTAAAGCAGTAACATCCCCATTATGTTGTATATTAAAATGTTTCGATACCATAGAGATATTTCTGTTTCTCATGTTAGGGTTAATAGCGTCTCTAATATGTTCGGTTATACGAGTTTTTAATTTACGTGACGCACATCCTATGTAAGAGATCTGGCATACTGTGCAATCTACCTTATACACCACAATTTTCGTATGGCAATTTATGAAACTATTTATTTCATACTCTTTGGTGTTATCTGAATTCTGAAAGCTATTACCCGGCTGTATATGTGCACATGTACTGCACGCAGAGGTCCCACATCTGAAAAAACCTTTACATTCGAGCCATGTACTGGTTCTGGCTTTATTGCGAATTGAATTTGGGGCAATTAGATCACCAATGGTTCGCGCCCTTCTCGCTACCACATTTACTCCATCCTTCAAAATATCCAATAATATTTAATCTTCATATAAGATAGGTAGTCTTTTGTTAATGATGCCTTTAATTTGATTAAATTGAGAGGAAAACTGCAAACAGACGTAAAGTTTTCTAACATAGTTTTTCTTTCTCAATAGATTGTCACTGGCTGGAACCAATAAATCCTCCCTACGTTTTTTATCAACCAAATTTTTGGCTCTATTTAAAGTCCAACTAGGGTATTTCCAAATTTTAAGTTTATTATTTAATTTATCAGATTCTTTCCGTCTATCCTCCTCCCTACTGCAATTACGTTTTGACCTAATAAATTCTCCCACAGGTATAGATCTAATCGTGTGGGCTGGATGGCTACTTTCCACGTGCAATGAAGTGTTTCCACTAATTGGTTTTGTATGCATTTTGCTTATAATTTTTCCCCAACACATCCACACAAATCTAAATCCAAAAATGAGATATTAAACTGATCATGAACAAAAAGTAAATTTGATACCACAGTCATTGGAATTAATGTATTCTACAAATCCCGGTATGGCAGACACATCGCCCCCCCACATAATAAGGGTGTCATCGATGTATCTGCCATACCAGGAGATGTATTCAACAAAGGGATTATCAATAGAAAACATACATTTTTGCTCCCAATATGCCATGGTTAAATTAGCCAACGAAGGTGAGTATTTGGCCCCCATAGGGACTCCTGACTTCTGAACATATATATCATTATCAAAAGAAAAGATATTATTCTGCATGAGGAAGCACAGAACCTGCAAAGAGAAATTAATCAGGTCCTCAGTGTATTCACCATAATCTCTTAGATGAAACTCAACGGCTCTCATTGCTATGTCATGCGGTATACTCGTGTAAAGAGACACGACATCGCAGCTTAGCCAGCTATATTCCTGTCTCCAAGTCCAGTCCGAGAGCGTTTTTAAAACTGCCCTTGAATCTTTGATGTATCCTGGCATCTTCATGACAAGGGGTTGTAGTAGTGATTCCATCCACTCACATAAATGTTCCAACATGGATCCAATTCCTGATATGATGGGGCGCATAGTCGGGAACCCATCGCCTTTATGTAATTTAGGGAGTCCATACATAATTGGTAATATAGGGGACTCTACATATAAGTAATCTGCTTGTTTTTTATTTATAACCGCCAAACTAACCCCCTCCTCAATCAGACTAGCGATTTTGGCATTGATCTCTTTAGTTGGATTTCTTTCAAGTTTTTTATAGGTGGATGTGTCAGATAGTAGTTCATATATTTTCTCCTTATAGTCATTCTCATTCATAACCACTATCAAACCACCTTTGTCGCTTTTCTTGATGGCAATATTATTTAAAGATTTTAATTCGTTCAATGCCTTCCGCTGGTTATGAGACAGATTATTGTGTTCTTTCTTATTGTGAACATCACATAGCATTTTCAAATCCCTTTCAATTACTTCTTGGAATTTGTCCATGCATTCGGCTCTTGTCTGTAAGGGATAAAAAAAGGGATTTTTTGTTTAACATTTTTTGGAAATATTCAGAGAACCATCGGTGGGTTCCCTCTGCTGTTCCTTTGACAATCTCATAAGACAATTCAATGTCACCTGTTCTTTAAAATTCAGATTTTCAAATTCATTTACCTCAGGAATGATATCAGTACTAGATTGTTGTGAATTCTGTTTTTGGGTTCCCTCCAGTGGTTGTAGGTGGTAATGCAGTTGTCCCTGAGTTGCAGTCCTGGTCAGATGTTTCTGCTGATTGCAGTTCTGACTGGGGTATTTAGGTGTGCAGGATTTATTAGTCCTTGCCAGTTGTCCATGGTTCTGGGAGGTTTTGGATCTTTGTCTGGTTCCTCCTGCCTTGCTGCCAATTCAGCTAAGATAAGTGTCTGTTTTTTGTTTCTGTGGTACACATGCTGTGTGCTTAATAATTCTGTGCTATTCATTTGTTTTCTCTTGTCCAGCTTAGACTGTGTCAGTGTTTTCTCAGTCTTGTTGGATTCTCTGGAGTTGCAGATATACGCTCCACATCTTTAGTTAGATGGTGGAATTTTTTGTATTTTCTGCTGTGGATATTTTTGGAAGGATTTTAATACTGACCGCTTAGTATTCTGTCCTATCCTTTCCTATTTTAGCTAGAGTGGCCTCTTTTGCTAAATCCTGTTTCCTGCCTGCGTGTGTCTTTTCCTCTACTACTCACAGTCAATATTTGTGGGGGGCTGCCTATCCTTTGGGGTTCTGCTCTGAGGCAAGGTAGAATTCCTATTTCCATCTATAGGGGTATTTAGTCCTCCGGCTGTGTCGAGGTGTCTAGGATTTGTTAGGCACACCCCACGGCTACTTCTAGTTGCGGTGTTAAGTTCAGGATTTGCGGTCAGTACAGTTTACACCAACTCCAGAGAAAGTTCCATGCGGCTCCAAGGTCACCGGATCATAACAGTACAACTGGCCTATAATGAGTTAAATGCATCTCAGAAGAAGGGAAGAAAGGTGTTGAGCCATTTTTTTTCTGCACTCTGTTTTGTCTTCTCTTCCCTCTTTTTCTCTGGGTGGCTGAGGAGTCTTGTGCTAGCATGGATATTCAGGAATTAGCTTCTCGTGTGGACCAGCTTGCTGCTAGGGTACAGGGTATTTCTGATTATATTGTTCAGACTCCTGTTTTAGAACCGAAGATTCCTACTCCTGATTTGTTTTTTGGTGACAGGTCCAAATTTTTGAGTTTTAAAAACAATTGTAAACTGTTTTTTGCTTTGAGACCTCGGTCCTCCGGTGATTCCATTCAGCAGGTTAAAATTGTCATCTCCCTGCTGCGTGGCGACCCGCAGGATTGGGCATTTTCCCTGGAATCTGGGAACCCGGCTTTGCTTGATGTAGACTCCTTTTTTCAGGCTTTGGGATTGTTATATGATGAACCTAATTCTGTGGATCAAGCTGAGAAGACCTTGTTGGCCCTGTCTCAGGGTCAACAGGAGGCAGAATTGTATTGTCAGAAATTCAGAAAATGGTCGGTGTTGACTAAATGGAATAATGATGCTTTGGCGGCAATTTTCAGAAAGGGTCTTTCTGAATCCGTTAAAGATGTTATGGTGGGGTTTCCCACGCCTTCCGGTCTGAGTGATTCTATGTCTCTGGCCATTCAGATTGATCGGCACTTGCGGGAGCGCAGAACTGTGCGCGCTATGGCGTTATCCTCAAAGCAAATTCCTGAGCCTATGCAGTGTGATAGGATTCTGTCTAGAACGGAACGACAAGGTTTCAGACGTCAGAATAGGTTGTGTTATTATTGTGGCGACGCTTCTCATGTCATTTCAGTCTGCCCTAAGCGGACAAAGAGGATCGCCAGTTCAATTACCATCAGTACTGTACAACCTAAATTTTTGTTATCTGTGTCCTTGATCTGCTCATTGTCATCATTTTCTGTCATGGCGTTTGTGGATTCAGGCGCCGCCTTGAACTTAATGGACTTTGAGTTTGCCAAGCGTTGTGGTTTTCCCTTGCAGCCTTTGCAGAACTCTATTCCTTTAAGGGGCATTGATGCTACACCCTTGGCTAAAAATAAGCCCCAGTTTTGGACACAGGTGACCATGCGCATGGCGCCAGTCCATCAGGAAGATTGTCGATTTCTGGTGTTGCATAATTTGCATGATGATATCGTGCGGGGTTTTCCGTGGTTGCAGGTACATAATCCTGTGTTGGATTGGAAGTCCATGTCTGTGACTAGTTGGGGTTGTCAGGGGGTTCATAATGATGTTCCTTTGATGTCAATCTCCTCTTCTTCCTCTTCTGAAATTCCAGAGTTTTTGTCTGATTTTCAGGATGTATTCGATGAGCCCAAGTCCAGTTTCCTTCCACCGCACAGGGACTGCGATTGTGCTATTGACTTAACTCCAGGCTGTAAGTTTCCTACGGGTCGACTTTTCAACCTGTCTGTGCCTGAACATACCGCCATGCGGAGCTATATTAAGGAGTCTTTGGAGAAAGGGCATATTCGGCCATCTTCTTCACCGTTGGGAGCGGGGTTCTTTTTTGTTGCTAAAAAAGATGGTTCCTTGAGACCCTGTATTGATTATCGCCTCTTGAATAAGATCACGGTCAAGTTTCAATACCCTTTACCTTTGCTTTCCGATTTGTTTGCCAGGATTAAGGGAGCTAGTTGGTTTATGAAGATTGACCTTCGGGGGGCATATAATCTTGTTCGTATTAAGCAGGGTGATGAATGGAAAACTGCGTTTAACACACCCGAAGGCCATTTTGAATACCTTGTGATGCCATTCGGACTCTCTAATGCTCCATCTGTTTTTCAGTCCTTCATGCATGATATCTTCCGGACTTATCTTGATAAATTCTTGATTGTATATTTGGACGATATTTTGATTTTTTCCGATGATTGGGAGTCTCATGTGCAACAGGTCAGGATGGTATTTCAGATCCTTCGTGACAATGCTTTGTTTGTGAAAAGGTCTAAGTGTCTCTTTGGGGTGCAGAAGGTTTCTTTTTTGGGCTTTATTTTTTCTCCCTCGTCTATAGAGATGGATCCGGTTAAGGTTCAGGCCATTCATGATTGGATTCAGCCCACATCCGTGAAGAGCCTTCAGAAATTTTTGGGTTTTGCAAATTTTTATCGCCGTTTCATTGCTAATTTTTCCAGCATGGTTAAACCCTTGACCGATTTGACGAAGAAAGGCGCTGATGTGGCGAATTGGTCCTCTGCGGCTGTGCAGCTGTTATTAATAGTGTACAACTGAACTGCAATGTGCAAAAGCGCCAATATAAAGGTCAAATGTAAATAGCTGGACGGCGTTCAGTTGCACAGCACCAGGTGCCAAGGCTGTATGGTGACAGACATAGAGTACCACTATACGGTCCGAATACAGCCTCAATCCCAAGGCAGGAACCAAGTGCCAGTATAGCCAGTATAGCACAATAAAGGGGGAATGTATATAATATTATGATATACGTGTGAGAATGGGTCAGCCAGGTCCCGATAAAGCGCACCCCGACGCGCGTTTCGGATCTCAATCCTTCGTCAAGGGGTGGCCACTGTATCAAATGTGGAGCCTTTTATGTGATTCCTATCCCGAGCGCTGCGGCCCAAATGTAGCCGGCGCATGTGCAGTTGCACAGATCAGGAGCTTCCACCGCCCGCGTCATGCCGCCGGACATACGGAGGCAGAGTACCCGACGTCACCCAGCAACAAGGACGCTATGCGGCGGAGCTCCATCACAGCAACCAGGCATGCGCACCACCAGGGACCGAGTCTCAGGTAGGTATGCGGAGCCTTAACTCTATCAGTGCCACAATACCGCTGCATCTAGTGTGTGTTATAATGTGTGGGGCATAAATATATTTAGTGTCCCACCATAATATATATCATATACCGGCCTTCCGGACTAAAATATAAGTGACAGAGATGAAGTATAAATAAAAAATAGAAAATAAAAAATAAAGACTATAATGTGAAAAGTGGCTGGGGCAAATGTGTATACATATATATACATACTGTATATGTGTATGCCTGGCATGAGAACAGGGGGGAGGGGGGGAAGAAAAGAGCCCTCCATATATATAACCATGCAGTGAAAAGGGGGGGAATGATAACAAATATGCCAGATGAATTAGACAATGTACGAATCCCACCCAAATGCATATGCAATGTAATATATAATGTATAATTATCTATATCACATATTCCTCAATTATACATATATGTTTACACATATAAAAAAACATATGCAATATTTCATGCAGCACATTCAGGTTTGATCCAGGGAAGGTTCCAGGCCCTCAGCCACAACAACCAGATCCGAACATCCGTCACTGGAATGCCAATATGAAGATCGGAACAGGTAAACATAATAAGGTAAGTAGGAACTAGAATGATAAAAAATAATAATTGTTAACCCCTTCCCGACCCATGACGCCACGTAGGCGTCATGAAAGTTGGTGCCAATCCGACCCATGACGCCTATGTGGCGTCATGGAAAGATCGCGTCCCTGCATATCCGGTGAAAGGGTTATTTCCAATTTCACCCGATCTGCAGGGACAGGGGGAGTTGTACTTCAGCCCAGGGGAGGTGGCTTCACCCCCCCCCCCCGTGGCTACGATCGCTCTGATTGGCTGTTGAAAGTGAAACTGCCAATCAGAGCGATTTGTAATATTTAACCTAAAAAACTGGTGAAATATTACAATCCACCCATGGCCGATGCTGCAAAATCATCGGCCATGGCTGGAAGCATTGATGTGCCACCCCCCACCCCACAATCGCCCCCCGTCCACCGATCTGTGGTCCGCTCCCCTCCGTCGCCCTGTTTCCTCCCCGTCCTCCTGTCCGCTCCCCCTGTGCTCCGATGCCACCCCCGTGCTCTGACGCCCTCCCCCGTGCCCCGATCTACCCCCCCTCATACTTACCGAGGCTCCTGGTGTCCGTCCGTCTTCTTCATGGGCGCCGTCATCTTCCAAAATGGCGGGCGCATGCGCAGTGCACCCACCGAATCTGCCGGCCGGCAGATTCGTTACATGTACATTTTGATCACTGTGACATAACCTATCACAGTGATCAAAATAAAAAAAAATAGTAAATGACCCCACCCTTTATCACCCCCATAGGTAGGAACAATAATAAAATGAATTTTTTTTTCCACTACAGCTAGAACTAGGGTTAGGGTTAGGGTTAGGGAATGTGCACACGTATTCTGGTCCTCTGCGGATTTTTCCGCAGCGGTTTTTATAAATCCACAGTGCAAAACCGCTGTGGATTTATCGCGGATTTACCGCGGTTTTTCTGTGGATTTCACTGCGGTTTTCTATTGGAGCAGTTGTAAAACCGCTGCGGAATCCGCAGAAAGAAGTGAAATGTGCGGAATGTAAACTGCTGCGTTTCCAGGCAGTTTTTTCCGCAGCATGTGCGCAGCGTTTTTTGTAAACTCATGGAAAACTGCTGCGGACCTGCATCGGCTGAAACGCTGTGGATCCGCAGCGTTTTCCGCATCGTGTGCACATACCCTTAGAATTAGGCTATGTGCACACGGTGCGGATTTGGCTGCGGATCCGTAGCGGATTGGCCGCTGCGGATTCATAGCAGTTTTCCATCAGCTTTACAGTTCCATGTAAACCTATGGAAAACCAAATCTGCTGTGCCCATGGTGCGGAAAATACCGCGCGGGAACGCTGTGTTGTATTTTCCGCAGCATGTCAATTCTTTGTGCGGATTCCGCAGCGTTTTACACCTGTTCCTCAATAGGAATCCACAGGTGAAATCTGCACAAAAAACACTGGAAATCCACGATAAATCCGCAGGTAAAATGCAGTGCCTTTTACCTGCGGATTTTTCAAAAATCGTGCGGAAAAATCTCACACGAATCCGCAACGTGGGCACATAGCCTTAGGGTTAGGGTTGGAATTAGAGTTAGGGTTGGAATTAGGGCTAAGGTTGGAAATAGGGTTAAGATTAGGCTTGTGGTTAGGGTTATGGATAGGGTTAGGGTTGTGTTGGGGTTAAAGTTGTGGTTGGGATTAGGGTTAGGGTTGGGATTAGGGTTAGGATTAGGGTTAGGGTTGGAATTAGGGTTACGGGTGTGTTGGGGTTAGGGTTGTGGTTAGGGGTGTGTTGGGGTTAGGGTTGTGATTAGGGTTATGGCTACAGTTGGGATTAGGGTGAAGGGTGTGTTGGGGTTAGGGTTGAAGTTAGAATTGAGGGGTTAGGCACATCAGGGGTCTCCAAACGCAACATGGCGCCACCATTGATTCCAGCCAATCTTGCATTCAAAAAGTAAAATGGTGCTCCCTCCCTTCCGAGCCCAGACGTGCGCCAAAACAGTGGTTTACCCCCACATATGGGGTACCAGCATACTCGGGACAAACTGGGCAACAACTATTGGGGTCCAATTTCTCCTGCTACCCTTGTGAAAATAAAAAACTGCTTGCTAAAACATAATTTTTGAGGAAATAAAAATGATTTTATTTATTTTCACAGCTCTGCGTTATAAACTTCTGTGAAGCACTTGGGGGTTCAAAGTGCTCACCACATATCTAGATAAGTTCCTTTGGGGGTCTAGTTTCCAAAATAGGGTCACTTGTGGGGGGGGGGGTTTACTGTTTAGGCACATCAGGGGCTCTGCAAATGCAACGTGACGCCCGCAGACCATGCCATCAAAGTCTGCATTTCAAAACGCCACTACTTCCCTTCCGAGCCCCGACGTGTGCCCAATCAGTGGTTTACCCCCACATATGGGGTATCAGTGTACTCAGGACAAACTGGGCAACAATTATTGGGGTCCAATTTCTCCTGTTACCCTTGTGAAAATAAAAAATTGCTTGCTAAAACATCATTTTTGAGGAAAGAAAAATGATTTTTTTATTTTCACGGCTCTGCATTATAAACTTCTGTGAAGCACTTGGGGGTTCAAAGTGCTCACCACATATCTAGATAAGTTTCTTTGGGGGTCTAGTTTCCAAAATAGGGTCACTTGTAAGGGGTTTTACTGTTTAGGCACATCAGGGGCTCTGCAAATGCAACGTGACGCCCGCAGACCATTCCATCAAAGTCTGCATTTCAAAACGCCACTACTTCCCTTCCGAGCCTCGACGTGTGCCCAATCAGTGGTTTACCTCCACATAAGGGGTATCAGTGTACTCAGGACAAACTGGGCAACAATTATTGGGGTCCAATTTCTCCTGTTACCCTTGTGAAAATAAAAAATTGCTTGTTAAAACATTTTGAGGAAAGAAAAATTATTTTTTTATTTTCATGGCTCTGCGTTGTAAACTTCTGTGAAGCACTTGGGGGTTCAAAGTGCTCACCACATATCTAGATAAGTTCCTTGGGGGGTCTAGTTTCCAAAATGGAGTCACATGTGGGGAAGCGCCAATGTTTAGGCACACATGGGCTCTCCAAACGCGACATGGTGTCCGCTAACGATTGGAGCTAATTTTTCACTCAAAAATTCAAATGGCGCTCCTTCCCTTCCAAGCCCGGCCATGTGCCCAAACAGTGGTTTACCCCCACATGTGAGGTATCAGTGTACTCAGGAGAAATTGCCCAATAAATTTTAGGAACCATCTTATCCTGTTACCCATGTGGAAATGAACAAATTCAGGCCAAAATAAATTTTTTGTGAAAAAAAAGTACTTTTTCATATTTACGGATCAATTTGTGAAGTACCTGGGGGTTCAAAGTGCTCACTATGCATCTAGATAAGTTCCTTGGGGGGTCTAGTTTCCAAAATGGGGTCACATGTGGGGGAGCTCCAATGTTTAGGCATACAGAGGCTCTCCAAACGCGACATGGTGTCCGCTAACGATTGGAGCTAATTTTTCATTCAAAAGTCAAATGGCACTCCTTCCCTTCCGAGCCTTGCCGTATGCACAAATAGTGGTTTGTGACCACATGTGAGGTATCGGCGTACTCGGGAGAAATTGCCCAACAAATTTTAGGATCCATTTTATCCTGTTGTCCATGTGGAAATGAACAAATTGGGGCTAAATGAATTTTTTTGTGAAAAAAAAGTACTTTTTCATTTTTACGGATCAATTTGTGAAGCACCTGGGGGTTCAAAGTGCTCACTATGCATCTAGATAAGTTCCTTCGGGGGTCTAGTTTCCAAAATGGGGTCACTTGTGGGGGAGCTCCAATGTTTAGGCACACAGGGGCTCTCCAAACGCGACATGGTGTCCGCTTAAGATTGGAGCCAATTTTTCATTGAAAAAGTCAAATGGCGCTCCTTCTCTTCCGAGCCCTGTCGTGCGCCCACCCACATATACCACATATGGGGTATCGGCGTACTCAGGACAAATTTTACAATAACTTTTGGGGTCCAGTCTATCTTTTTACCCTCTGAAAAATAAAAAATTGTTGCTAAAAGATCATTTTTGTGACTAAAAAGTTAAATGTTCATTTTTTCCTTCCATGTTGCTTCTGCTGCTGTGAAGCACCTGAAGGGTTAATAAACTTCTTGAATGTGGTTTTGAGCACCTTGAGGGGTGCAGTTTTTAGAATGGTGTCACTTTTGGGTATTTTCAGCCATATAGACCCCTCAAACTGACTTCAAATGTGAGGTGGTCCCTAAAAAAAATGGTTTTGTAAATTTTGCTGTAAAAATGAGAAATCGCTGGTCAACTTTTAACCCTTATAACTTCCTAGCAAAAAAAAATTTTGTTTCCAAAATTGTGCTGATGTAAAGTAGACATGTGGGAAATGTTATTTATTATCTATTTTGTGTCACATAACTCTCTCGTTTAACAGAATAAAAATTGAAAATTTGAAAATTGCGAAATTTTCAAAATTTTCGCCAAATTTCCATTTTTTTCACAAATAAACGCAAAAATTATCGTTCTAAATTTACCACTAACATGAAGCCCAATATGTCACGAAAAACCAGTCTCAGAACCGCTAGGATTCGTTGAAGCGTTCCTGAGTTATTACGTCATAAAGGGACACTGGTATCTCTATACATGCGTATACAAATATACACTGGTGGTACCTATAAAGAAAGATTAAAAAAAAAAAAAAAAGAATATCTGTTAAAATATTATTTACAAGGTTTTTAAAATACTTTAAAAGGGGAATGTGTATTAAAAAAGGGGCCAGTGATTATTATAGAAAGGGAACAAAACTCAAGTTCTCATTTAGACCCTTAGGTGACACCGTATCCAGGGTCCAAATCCACTTGGTCTCCATTCTGGCAAGTGGTATTCCAATCTCACCACCACGTTCATCCAGAATGATAGTATCAATTCCTATAAATTTTAGACCAGATGGGTCACAATTGTGATGAGTTCTAAAATGTTTCGGAAGTGTTTTAAGTTCTGATACGTCCTCTACATCTTTTGCAGCCTGTATCCCACGCACATGTTCTCTGACCCTCACCTTAAATTGCCTGGTTGTCATACCCACATAAATTAATGGGCATGGGCATACTGCATAGTAGATCACGGCCTTTGATGCGCATGTTATGGCATGTTTGATTTTAAACGTGCAGGTCCCACTTGAGTTTGTAAATGTTGCTGCTCTCATTACATTTGGACAAGCCACACATTTGCCGCACTCTCTACACCCAGATGGACGTCTGCCACCGTCCAGAAAGGAAGTGATTGTTGGTTCAGATTTATAGTGGCTCTTGATCAAATAATCACTCAGATTTCTGGATCTCCGATATGTTATGCTGGGTCCATCACCCACATATTGGGACAGGATTGGGTCGGATTTAAGAATACCCCAAGATTTAAGTAGTTGAGCCCTCATCATTTCCGTCTGACCATTATATTGTGTAATTAATCTTACCCTCTGACTCGTTTTCTGAGGTTTATTACCATAAAGTGCCTGGTGCCGAGTAGTATTCTTCGCTCTGTTATAACCCCTTTTTATTGATCGGCGGCTATAGCCCCTTTCTACAAATCTTTCTTTCAGTATTGCCGACTGTTCCTCAAAATCTACATCATTGGAACATATTCTCAGCAGCCATAAAAATTGTCCGATCGGAATCTCATTAATCATCGTATGGGGATGGGAGGACGTTGCGTGTAACAGGGGATTGATGGCTGTTGTTTTCCGAAAAATATCACTAGAAAGGCAATCATTATTGTTCCTGTAAATGCGTACATCCAGGAATTCCATCTCGTTAGCGTTGAATTTATATGTTATATGTAGATTCCGAGAGTTGTTGTTCAGTTGTTCCATAAAGCCACGTAAAGCATCTACTGGGCCCTGCCAAATAAAAAATATGTCATCGATGAACTGCACCCACAATGGGATGCGGTCCACCGATGGCATGAGTCCAGACATAAAGAGGTCCCTCTCCCACAGCCCCAGGAATAGATTTGCATATGCCGGTGCAAAAGAAGCACCTATAGCGGTGCCCTGGAGCTGCAGGTAGAGGGACCCCTTAAAAAGAAAAAAAAATTTTGATAAAGAAAATTCAAGCAGCTGGACAACAATTTCCCTCATGGGTTCTAGTAAAAAAGAGGACTCCAAGAAATATTTGGTCGCAGAGATACCATCATGATGGCGGATGTTGGTGTAGAGACTCTCCACGTCACATGATACTAGGAGAGTATCCACACCAACATGCAAGCCATCAATCTTCCTCAGAAAGTCGTTAGTGTCCTTTATATATGAGGGGAACTAGGTAACCATTGGCTGAAGTCTGGAATCTATAAATTTATTAATCTTTTCCAGATAGTTTCCACAACCCGAAATGATAGGTCTCCCAGGCGGGTTAATATGTTTTTTGTGAACCTTGGGTAACAAATATAGGGTTGGTATCACAGGTTCAGGCACATGTAAAGCTACAAATAATTCTTTAGTGATTACATCACACTCAAGGGCCGTTTTCAGAATTTTTCCAAGTTCCCCCTGGAATTTGATCAACGGATTAAAAGTCATTTTCTTGTAACATACTTTATCCCCTAACTGGCGAAAGACTTCACACTCGAATAGCTGCTTGGGAATGCTCGAGGAATGCAGTTTGACACCCCTGCTCTATAGTGCACCAGGTGCCTGTCAGGGCACGTTCTTCATCACTATGAGCACAAATATCACCCTGGGAATTTGCAGCGCATGTGTAGCAAAGGGGAAACATTAATTTTTTGTTGAGTTTTACCGGCAGAACTGGAAAAAATAAATCTCTCGGCGGGTAGACCTTGACTTTAGCAATGCCAAAGTATTTTTTAATGAATCCAAAATTGTCATAGATGATGTCTGGGTGGCCTACAGGGTATGTTTTAGTTTTGTTTACAAAGGGGTACAGACTGGTGAAATCGTAGTAATGTAAAGTCTCCCCTTCTTCCAGATGATGATAGAGCTTAATGGCATTAGTTCGGCCGCCATAAAGTGCATCACAGGGGTCTAAAGGAATGGGAAACTCCATCTGGCAGAGAAATGCTTGAAGGTTAGAATCATTTTCAGCCATTTCATTCCACTCATGCTCCCACATCACCCTGATTGTGTACCCGCAGCACTGTAAGTAATGCTTTTTAGCTAAAAAGGTATAATATAACTGGCCATAGGATGTGTTTGTGACCTTATTTGTGTCATTTTCATTATAGCACACGGGACATCCGTGGTAAAAACACCCCTGAAATTCAAAGGCTATGTATTGGCCGCTACCACAGGCATAACCATCTAGAAAATATTTCCCGACTTGTTTTTCGCCGCCTCTCAAAGCATGTTGTATGTCGATGTTCTCGGAGTGGGCTACATACATGAGCCATTGTATAGCGGGTGTCGAGTAGTGCTTTTTTGCCTTGTGATAATTATCACCAGGTAAAATGGCGATTGTCTTTTTTGGAAGAAATTTAAACCGGTACATTGTCATATACACCGAGGCCAGGGTGATGAGCTGAAAAGGATCAACATATCTGCTCACTACAATCGTTTGCTTTTGACGCTCACAGTATTTTTTTACATTTTTCTGTGTCATCTGCATAATACGCTCTCTATAGATCTTGCAGGCGTGTCTCAAAATTTCAACATCTTGTTTGCAATAAGATTTTAGCTCGGCCTTGAAGTCAAAAGTTGTATTTACCTGTGTCTCATACCACTCCAGGAACTCTACCTTCTCACCAGGTGACATGTACTCCACCCCATAATATTTTACATCAGGTATGGGGCCTACATAATTTTGGTTTTCTCTGGTATTGAAAAAGTGTGGAAAATGTCCTTTGCCGCCTGAAAAGCCCATGGCCTGTGGTAATTTACTGAGTTTCATGGGAATAAAATTTAGAGAGTCTATGAACCTTATAGACAAATCGGGTAGCGTCACACACAAGAGACGGCCACCTTGAGTTATCAACTGTTCTTGTAGTTTTTCAGAAATCAGTTCCTTAACAATAAAGTATGAGTCGTATCTTCCACCATTGTGGGCAATAAATGTATGATCTGAAAATTTACCGCTTGTAAAGAACTGTACAAAGTCATGTGTACAGGTATCACCCTCAAACTCCCAGGAGGGGTGGCCATACAGCGTTGTAGCATAAATGTAATTCAGGATGTGCGTGCCTATCTCCTGCATACATTCAAAATCATAAAAGATATAACAATCTGACTCATCCTGTGCTACATACTTCCGCATGTAACAAAGATGGGCATCGAATTTATTTATACGGATGCGACATACAGGACAGCGCAAACCATTACATTTATGCTCTGTTTCGCTATTTCTGAGAACAAAACGGTTGCATTTATCACAAAATGTTTTAAGTCTGCAGAATGCTGGATCGCCTACAGACAATTGTGTGTGATAATCTAAGCACTCGCTCGAGCGGCAATAAACTCTGCAAACAGGGCACATGGGCTGTTGGTCGGCACTGCTTTCTACATAATCCTCTCTCTGACAGGCTTTACAAAAATACTGACAGGAATGCTTGTTCTTGTGATGAAACACTGAATTGCATAGCTCACAAAAGTAATCAGCACCGATAAAACCCTTCATATTTTTGATACCGTAGTAGTGATTATCATGGAACAATATGAATACGGTTTTACCATTAGCTGTATTGTCGCTCTGAAAGTAACGCCAATCACCCTGACTATAGTACAGTACTTTAATGGTGACCCCCAAATATTTTTCGGATGTCGCTAAAACTCACTAATTGCCCATCAGGGATGCCCAGTGCTGTGTGTATGTTTTTAGAGCGGCTCAGTAAAACAGCATCAGCGACATCCGTGTCGTCCATCAGGGCGCACACACTAGCAGCCAGACACAGATTTGTCATGTAATTGTTAAAATCATACAGCCATTGCCTCTTTTGTTTAATGATCTGACTTCTCGCTATAGATTTCAAGCGCCTTTTTTGTTTTACACCACCGTGTCGGTTTTTAATGATCATGACGACATGCTTTAGCGAATTGGATGATATGCATTCAGCGTTAGTTTGAAGTGTGCTGGCAACAGCATTTAAAAAAGATTCAGAATTAAAATCTTCACGGATTTGTTTTGTAGTGAAAATAGGATCTAAAGTATCGCCACATTCAAGCCTTAACTGTACAAAGTCGCCAGGTTCAATGTCCCTGATGATTCTATCCAATAATGCCTGAATACCGTCATGAACAATATTCACGCCCTCTTCAAATGATCGTACACGCTCCAAATTTACAAATCTAAAATGATCTGTATGTATATGGCCGTTGAAATTGCGGAGGGCCCTTTGATGATGATGGATGTGTTGCAAAAATACTGTATGATCGGGGCTCCGCACATTACCATCAGCGACAGCGTCTGAGGCTTGTGAATTTTGTGTAGATGCAGGCGTGGCATTTGCATGGTTGTCTCGGCTATGTGAATGCTGGTCTGACTCTTGTGACGATAACTGGGGAGCCTGTAGAGCTATTGCAGGACACTTGACACCACGACGTCTCCTAGCGCATAGCGCGCGTTTAGCGCTGACCAACAATTTTAGAGCCCTCTTTATAACTCTAGCCCTATTATACCTGGGTAGTGTTGGTTTAGGTGGTTTATACATGCCGTAGCCGACCATATTCAGTCATAATGGGCTGGTTGCAGATGTTGTCTCACCATCCAGCTGCAGATTCCGGAGTGCATATAGTTTGGCCTTATTAGCATGTGTTGGGATTAGTATTGATAATAATTTTTCAAAAGTATCACAAAAAACATTATTTTGGGGACCCAGAGTTTGTAGCGTAAGTAGCGACTGAACTGTTCCTGAAACACAGGCATTTCAGCGGGGCCCCAGCCGATGGATTCATGCAGCAGATTTGTAGATGCCGCCTGAATCCTTGGCTTTTTACACACCTTAACATCCGCTGGTAGCGACCTCTTTAACCGTTTCTTAACATTAACAGAGTTAGATACACAGACATGAGATATGCCACCCAAATTAGAGGCTCCTGAGGGGCCGGCCCCAGAGGAATTAGCAGGTACAGTTAGACATGCCGCTGACAGCTGCATAGTGTGGGCCATACGTATAATGAGCGGTTCTACGGATGATTGCTTACCATCAGCTAACTGATCAATCGCGCGATCAAGCGCTTCACCAGTCAGCGGAGCTGTGGCACCCACAGCGCTGGATGTGCTTGCTGGCTCTGTAATATGCTTTGTTTTTCGCTCATGTTTTCAGGGTGCCTCTACCACTTCTGGATATAGTAGCGCCGGGTCATTCACACGGCTGGTCAATGGCTGTCCAGCACTTGAATGGAGTATTTCACGCTGGTCCACCGGCACAGGGTTTCCTGCGCCCTGCACCACACAGATCGGTGATACCGGGGTATTCTAACAGGTCCATTAGATGACGGTATTGCAGGCCACACTGGTGACTCGTCATTCTTGGAGAGTTGTAGCGGCTGTAGAGGTGCTGGAGGTGTTTTTCTCATGACTTTGCATTTAGTTGCAGGAAAGATTATACATGTGTCAGATATATGCGAGACCGCCAAGTGTCTCTGCGTTTAGCTGCAGGAAAGATTATACATGTGTCAGATATGTGCGAGACCGCCGCCTGGCGCTGTGCTTAGCTGCTGGAAAGATGATACATGTGTCAGATATGTGTCAGATATGTGTGGGACCAGGATCTCATTGGAGAAGCACGTGTATCATTGATTGTACAGAGCAGGGCCGGCGTCAGCACCCGGCGTGCCGGGGCCCTGGCGAGACAGGGGGGCCCATTCAAGGCCGGCGTTAAGGGCAGGCAGCTGCCAGTGCCTAGGACCACTGCACCCCCAGGGGCCCTCAGCTAGGGGCACATCACAGAGCTGACTCGGCAGGGGTGGGGGAGCGGCCGGGGGCTGTCTAATTATACTCACCTACTCCTGGCGGCTGGCGCGGTCCCTGGCTCCCCAGCTTCCTCCTGTACTGAGCGGTCACATGGTACCGCTCATAACAGTAATGAATATGCGGCTCCACCTCCCATAAGGGTCGAGCCGCATATTCATCACTGTAATGAGCGGTAACGGTGATCGCTCAGTACAGGAAGAAGGTGCGGCGTCGGGGAAGCAGGGACTGCACAGCGCCAGGAGCAGGTGAGTATAACAGGGAGGGGAGTGCTGTGCGATATTCACCTGCTCTTCGTTCCAGCCGCCGCTCCGTCTTCCACGTCTTCAGCAGTGACGCTCAGGTCAGAGGGCGTGATGACGTGGTTAGTGTGCGCCCTCTGCCTGACCGTCAGTGCAGAAGACGCTGAAGAAGATGGAGCGGCGGCTGGAACGAGGACAGGTGAATATTGAAAGTGCCGGGGGCCTGAGCGACGGAGAGGTGAGCATGTGATTCTTTTTTTTTTATCGCAGCAACAGCAAATGGGGCAAGTGTCTGTATGGAGCATCTTATGGGGCCATAACGTTTGTGCAGCTCTATATGGGGCAAGTGTCTGTATGGAGCATCTATGGGGCCATAGCGTTTGTGCAGCACTATATGGGGCAAGTGTCTCTATATACTACATGGCTGTTCTATATACTACGTGGGCCGTGTTATATACTATGTGGGCTGTGCTATATACTAGATAGCTGTTCTATAAACTACGTGGGCTGTGTTATATACTATGTGGCTGTGCTATATACTATATGGGCTGTGTTATATACTACATGGCTGTGTTATATGCTACGTGGGCTGTTATATACTACATGACTGTGTTATATGCTACGTGGCTGTGCTATATACTACGTGGGCTGTGTTATATACTACATGGCTGTGTTTATATGCGATCATGAATCATATGTGTTAAAGGGGGGGTCCACTGAGACTCTTTCGCCCAAGGCCCTCAAAAACCTGGAGCCGGCCCTGGTACAGAGACTGTGCATGTATATCAAAATATACACTTACGGGATAGCGATGTGGGGTGGATGATTGCCGTGGCGGCTTCTGGAGCTTCTGTGAGGTTCTCCATTAGCAGCGGTATATTCTCTTTTGCGTATACAATTCTCCTAGGCTTCACTTTACAAGCTATAAATAAAGATATAGGACTTAGTAGAGGCGATGGGGGATTTTCTCAGAGCGGTTGTGCAAAAACACGTTTTCATACGATTGCTACCTTTTCCTTTTTTGCTCGCAGGCCCTCGCAGTTTTTTTAGGGGTTCTAGAAACAGGGCTGTTTCTCGGTGTGGGGGTCTGGTACAACAGGTCTTCAGCGGACATCTGATTGTGTTCCGAGGTAATTGGTTCTGGAATCAGGTCGATATCTGTAAAGAATTAATATATATTTACACGTCTAAATACTTAAAAGATATTCAGCTCGACATCTGTAAAGAATTAATATATATTTACACGTCTAAATACTTAAAAGAGATATATACACACACACAGACACACAACGCACCTATGATGTCTTGCGCCAAATCCCATACCGCTGCGTCAGCTTCATTAGTGTTAGTATACTCAGCTCCAGGTGTATCACACTCCAGAGCAGGCACGCTGAAGGCTGGGGATGGTCCTCATAAGTTCATCTTAAACAAGAAAGAATAAAACAATATAAAAATAATATACAAAACAGCCCTTACTTAGAATGGCACGCTAACAGTTGTATTTATATAAAGCTTGAAACATACCTAATAGAGAATCCTCAACTAGGTCGGAAAAAGCCGAAAAATTTTGAGATTCCATCTAAAATAAATTATCTGTGTAAATTTTTTGTGCTATCTATATTAATTTTACACCACAGACAAACACATTTATATACCGTAACAAATAAATTTGCGCCTACTGCATGAATATGTTTATACTAAGCAATACATAGGTAATACGGAATAAGTCTTTCTATATTAATTTTACACCACAAATATGGTTTATACAGTAAAACTATTTTATACACCTCAACAACTAAATTTGCGACTGCTGCATAAATATGTTTATACTAAGCAAGACCTAGGTAATACAGAATAAGCCTTTCTATATTAATTTTACACCATAAATATGGGTTATACCGTAAAACTATATTATACAGCACAACTAAATTTGTACCTACTGTATAAATATGTCTATGTCATGCAAAACATATGTAATAAGTCTTTATACACGGTTAAATACCTCAAGCGCTGAATACGCTAGTTATGATGTATTAACAGCTATTAACTATTGTATTACACAAATTATGTCATAATAAATATACGGTTAAATTATTAAAACATATAATGCCGCTAACCATCAATATAATACTAACTTATTAAAACAAATAACAACTTTAAATATGGTTTTAGAGATGCATAGTTAAATATAATTAAGAATTTGCGAATAATAAGACAAAATAGAATAATGCGGCGCTTTGTATATACTTACATTTAGAATAGCTCAGAGATTAGCCTGGTCTGCCTTTTGGTGGATGTCTGGTGTCGTGCATTGCTACAGGGAGCTGTATTTATTTTGACTGTCAGAAAACAGACCCTCTGTTAACACCCAGAAACACACCCAGTTACGCCCCGCCACACGCCTTCTGTTAACACCCAGAACACACCCATACAGACAATTATTGCTTGTATTAACTCAAGCATGATATAGTCGGATTAAAACCGGAAATTTGATACAATTGAATTTCTGAAAGAAGCAGGCGGTTGTTGATTATCGACACACAATCATTTTATTCAATCATGACGTCTAATTCGTATGATGACATATTAGCGAAACAATATTTTATGGCTAAAGTGCCCGGATCATTCTGCGGAATTGACAAATTATTTAGAGAGACAAGAGACCGCGGAATAAAGAAATCTGATGTGACTGACTGGTTGAATAAACAAGACACCTACACGCTACACAAACCTGCTAGAAAACGCTTTTTGGCAAATAAAATGTACGTCTCAGACATTGATGCGCAGTTGCAGGCGGACCTCGTAAGTTTAATTGACTATTCAAGGGAAAATGATAATGTCAAATACATCCTGACGGTGTTTGATACTCTATCGAGATACGCATGGTGCGTGGCCTTATCAAACAAGACCTATGCGAGTGTAGCCAGATTGTTCGAATTAATATTTCAAAATGATAAGCGCATACCGAAGAAATTGCAGATGAATCGCGGCAAAGAATTTATAAATTCACAAGTCAAGCAACTATGTAATATGCATAATATTCACCACTTTTTTTACCAACAATGACGTAAAGGCCGCTATGGTAGAGCGCTTTAATCGCACATTAAAAACCCGCTATCTTACGCAGAATAATACCTTTAGGTATATTGATATTTTACCGGATTTGGTGCATAGCTACAATCATACGTACCACTCAACGATACGCTGTAGTCCCGCTGCTGTGACAGAGAAAAACGCTCTGCAAATCTGGCGAAATATTTACAGTTCTACTATTACTAATAAGCCTATTAAACCGTCTTTAAAGATTGGAGATCATGTCAGAATTTCCCGCTATAAAGGGATCTTCTGTAAGAGCTATAAAAAATCGTACAGCGAAGAGATTTTTTTAATTACCGCCGTCTCCAATAAATTTCATAAACCTCTTTATGAAATTAGTGATTTAGCCGGCGACGCTGTAGAGGGGTCATTTTATAAAGAAGAGCTGCAAAAAATACCTATGGATGAGAATCGTGTCTACAGAGTAGAAAAGATTTTGAGAAAAAAAGTGTCAGGGGTGTGAGTCACTGCTTTGTCAAATGGCTGGGGTACCCCGAAAAATTCAATAGTTGGATCCCGACTTCGGAGTTGACAGATATATAACCATGGAAGCTGGTTCGTTTTTCGTCACATTACCCAGCAATTCCTCAATCAAAATCTACCCGAAAACACCATATCGAGCTACAATACCAAGTTAGTGAGGGCCGTTCATCTTTCAGCCCCTTTTAACCCTCCGTCACATACAACTGATCTGACAGGCGCTTCTCTTTTACTTTCATTTCTCCTTCCTCACCAGATTGTGAGGAAACCCCCTCCCTCCAGGTAGTCTCCTGTCTCTTGAAGGTCTGTGAAACCTGATATCACAGTTGGATTTCAGAGCTTCAGGGGAGAGGATATAGCTGCACAGATCTCTCAGGCTCATTGTATGTGAATACGTCACATTCAGTAAGGTTGGTATTTTATGTTTTAATTCATCACAATAGTTTATTTAGCTTGTTTTATGAATGTATAGCACAAAATGTGAGGATATTTCATAGAAATAAGGGAGATTTTATAAAAGAAAGTGTGCTGCTCAGGCATATACAGTAGTTCCCTAACATATTCCTTCTCTTGCTTCAGATTATCTGCTGAAATGGAGAGGAAAATGTACAATTTATCCAAACAACTTGATGTTGAGGAAGTAACAAACATGCTGTTAGATGATAGAGACCTCACACTGAATGAGGATTTAGGAGAGGAAAGTGAGATTGATTCTCATGATGAGGTGGAAGAATGTGTCCTGGATTCTGAAACAGAGCAAGATGGTGACAGTGGTGAGGATGAAGAAGTTGGATCATATTATACTGGAAAAGATAAAAATACTAAATGGAACAAGAAGCCATTCCAGAAAAAACGTAGGGAACCTTTAAACATTATTACTCACCTTCCTGCAGTAATAGGAACTGCACGTAATGCAAAAACTGCCGTTGAATGCTGGAACAGTATATTTACAGATGACATTCTGGACTCTATTGTCACATATACCAACCAATATATAGACATTATAAAGGACAAGTACATCTGCAACAGAACCATCAAGCCCACAGATGAAATAGAACTGCGTGCTTTTTTTGGATTACTGTACCTTGCAGGAGCTTATAGGGCAAATAGACAAAGTTTGGAGGAACTTTGGGGTAAAGATGGGGATGGAGTTGAAAAATTTAGCCTTGTTATGTCCATAAACAGATTCAAGATTCTAATTCGTTGCCTTCGGTTTGACGACAGAACTACCCGAACCGAACGCAAAACACATGACCGACTTGCTCCAATTCGTGATATATTTCAAAGATTTGTTGTAAACTGTAAACAAAGTTATTACCCTGGAGAGAATCTCACTATTGACGAAATGCTCCCTGGTTTTCGTGGTAGATGTGCCTTTCGTCAATATATTCCATCAAAGCCAAACAAATATGGAATAAAAATTTATGCCCTTGTTGATGCCAGTAAGACCTACACTTACAACCTGGAAGTTTATGCAGGAAAACAACCAGAAGGTCCTTACTGTGTGAGCAACAAACCCATTGATGTTGTAAAAAGACTGGCTGAACCCTTATTTGGATCGGGTCGCAATATCACAGCTGACAATTGGTTTACAAGTTGTGATCTGATTGATTATCTGAAAATTCAGAAGCTGTCATATGTGGGAACTGTAAGAAAAAACAAAAGGGAATTGCCGCCACAGTTTGTAAGTGTGAAAGAGAGACAACAGTACAGCAGTATGTTTGCATTCCATAATGGAAAGGCTTTAGTTTCCTATGTACCACATGCCAAAAAAATCGTACTTCTTCTATCAACACTTCATGATGATGCTGCCATCGATCCTGGGACTGGGGCAGAAAAAAAAACGGAGATAATTACATTTTACAATGCCACCAAAGGGGGTGTGGATACAGCAGATCAGATGTGCTCCACTTTCAACGTCAGCAGAAACATTAAGCGCTGGCCAATGGTCATATTTTTTGCTATGTTGAATTTGGGTGGTATAAATTCACAAGTAATTTATCTTGAAAACAAGCTTGAACCACTCCGTAGACGATTGTATCTGAAAAAAATGGACCATGAACTAGTACTTGGAGAGCTACGCAGGAGAAGCGTGAAAACAATCGGTATCCCCTCTCGCCTTCAAGTTTAGCTCAAAAGGTTCCGCCCAGAAGATGATGGTGAAAAGTCACCATCTGCACCACCTCACAAAAGAAGGAGATGCACCACCTGCCAAACGGAAAGCGGAACCAGAAGGCTTTCAAATTATGAATGTCTCAAATGTCATAAAGCAATTTGCCTGACACATGCAAAAATGGTGTGTAATTCTTGCTATTTGCTCTGCAAGTGTGACTTTTCTGGGGAAACCTCAGCATCTACTTCTGATTGAATATGTTTTTAATAGTACTTAAGGTACCTTAAAATTAAGTTTGTGTTCAAAAATTTTCTTTGTACATTTTTTTGAGAGAGTCGAACTGGGGACTATTTGGCGGGAGTTTTGAAAAGTTTGTATTTCATAGTTATTAGTTTTATGTTAAGTAAATGTTTTTTTTTTGCAACTGATTATGTGTAGTCTCTTTTATTACATCCCTATGAAGGTCACTGATCACTTTTAGAGCACTGAAATTGCAAACATTAGATATTATAGGTATTTTTCCAGCAGGCGCCGGACAGGCACATTGTATGTGAACTCGTTAGTCCGAATATTGTATGTGACGGAGGGATAAAGTGGCGTTAATGGAAATACAGTACCCCCATATGTGGAACATGTTTGAGGCTTTTGAAGGGAACTTCTACGCGGCTAAACACGACAAGCCGTTAAAACATCACATAAAATCAGGATTTTACTCGAACATTCATAAGCTGGTTGGCGCGGTCAATGCCCGAATAGAAGCGCTGAATTTATCCACGCCTGCCTACAGAATACAGTATGATGAGCTACGCCGGGAGGTGATCCTGCCCGACCCAGCCCCTATACAGTTTGCTCTGTGTACTAAGCTAAAATTTATTTTCGGCCTGCAGACCGTCGATGACTCCCCCGTTGCTTTAATGCCGTGGAATCGCCGCTTTTACCCCGAATCAAAGGCTGGTTTTTATTCGCTTTTTGTATACACTGATATAGTTCAATATCAGCTTGTAGGGGACAGTTACGTTCAACTGTTACGAACCGTAGAAGTTAGCGGCGATGATAATGATATTGTCACGGTGCACTACTCGCGTCCCGATTACATACCGCTGTGCAAACAACACTTTGACTCCATAAACATTACAGTCATGTTGGACCAGGGTACGCCGGTTAAATTCAGATACGGAAAGTGTATAGTGTGATTACATTTTAGACCGCGACAGTATTGACACGATAAAATGGTGTCTCAAAGGGTGTATGGAGATCCCGCTGTTTGTGCCCGCTACTATACTGCCCAGTCGGGGCACGGGCTAGAGGGGTTCCACGGGAGCGAGTACATGTATGGCTCTGGCCTGGCAGGGATATTTAACAGCTTATTTCACCGCGCCGTGCCGCTTTTCAGAAAAGGCCTAGAATTAGAAAAGCCGCACCTAAAGACAGCGGTCCGGAACATTCATCGCGACGGACGCCGTCACGACCGCCTCAACGGCCCTTATGAAACGGATAAATACACCACCTCAGCAAGACGGATCTGGGATAATTTATGTCGCTAAAAAAGCACAAAAAAGAAAGAGGTGCGCTTGCCTGCCTTTACCGCCGATGCTCATGAATAAAACTACAACCAAGAGACACACCCGTCAGAAACGAGTAAGACACTCTGTGGGCGACATCTTCTAATCAGTTATCATGGCTTTCCTGCATGATGCTTCTGTAGAGTGCGCAAAATCTGAACTGGATATTTTTGACGTACCCCCGACACAAACAAGTATAGAGAAATCTCTATTTGTAGAAGTACAACCGGTTGCGGCTCTGTCAGACAATGGACCGTTGGAATTTTACATATCTGGTAGCGGCGATTATTATTATGATCTGAACAACACGCTGCTGTACATAAGCTGTCGCATTGTGAAGCATGATAATACGGCTGTAGCTGATGGTGCGCGTGTGGCGCTCATAAACTACCCTCTAGCCACTCTTTTTAACCAGGTCGATATTACTCTGGGAGACCGACTTATCTCACAATCGGACAATCTCTACAGCTGTAGAGCGTACATAGAGACCCTTTTAAATTACAGCTTGCAGACGCTGTCATCACAATTTACAGCCGGTTTGTTCTATAAAGACACTGTGGGCCATCATAATGACAGGCGCTTGGATGGCGCAAATGCAGGGTTTATCAAAAGAGCCAATGCAACTTCTCACTCAAAGCCGGTCGACCTCTTGGGGCCCATTTTTGGGGATATATTTAATCAACCAAAGTTAATATTGAATGGTCTTGACCTTAAGGTTAAGTTAACAAGAAATAAGGATGCTTTCTGCCTCATGTCCGCAGAAGCCGAGCCGCTGAAGGTGCAAATCTCGCAAGCGGCTCTCTATGTGAAAACAGTGCAGGTATCTCCGGCTGTCAGAATCGGCCACAGCCAGGCCCTCCTATCCGCAACAGCCAAGTACGCTATTGACCGAACATGCATGAAAGTGTACAGCATCGCCGCAGGGACACGGATCACGAACCACGAGAACCTCTTCCTAGGACAGATACCAAAAACTGTTATATTGGGGTTTGTAGATAATGAGGGGTTCAGCGGTTCTTACACGAAAAACCCATTGCACTTCCACCACTACCACGTCAACCACGCGGGATTATATCTGGATGGCCAACAGATACCCGCGAGACCTTATAATAGTTACATAGTTATTAAGGTTGAAGGAAGACTATAAGTCCATCTAGTTCAACCCATAGCCTAACCTAACATGCCCTAACATGTTGATCCAGAGGAAGGAAAAAAAAAACCCATGTGGCAAAGAGTAAGCTCCACATTGGGGAAAAAAATTCCTTCCCGACTCCACATACGGCAATCAGACTAGTTCCCTGGATCAACGCCCTATCAAGGAATCTAGTGTATATACCCTGTAACATTATACTTTTCCAGAAAGGTATCCAGTCCCCTCTTAAATTTAAGTAATGAATCACTCATTACAACATCATACGGTAGAGAGTTCCATAGTCTCACTGCTCTTACAGTAAAGAATCCGCGTCTGTTATTATGCTTAAACCTTTTTTCCTCCAAACGCAGAGGATGACCCCTTGTCCCTGTTTCAGGTCTATGATTAAAAAGATCATCAGAAAGGTCTTTGTACTGTCCCCTCATATATTTATACATTAAAATAAGATCACCCCTTAGCCTTCATTTTTCCAAACTAAATAACCCCAAGTGTAATAACCAATCTTGGTATTGCAGACCCCCCAGTCCTCTAATAACCTTGGTCGCTCTTCTCTGCACCCGCTCTAGTTCAGCTATGTCTTTCTTATACACCGGAGACCAGAACTGTGCACAGTATTCTAAGTGTGGTTGAACTAGTGACTTGTATAGAGGTAAAATTATGTTCTCCTCATGAGCATCTATGCCTCTTTTAATGCATCCCATTATTTTATTTGCCTTTGTAGCAGCTGCCTGACACTGGCCACTGAATATGAGTTTGTCATCCACCCATACACCCAGGTCTTTTTCATTAACGGTTTTGCCCAGAGTTTTAGAATTAAGCACATAATTATACATCTTATTACTTCTACCCAAGTGCATGACCTTACATTTATCCCCATTAAAGCTCATTTGCCATTTATCAGCCCAAGCTTCTAGTTTACATAAATCATCCTGTAATATAAAATTGGCCTCCTCTGTATTAATTACCCTGCAGACTTTAGTGTCATCTGCAAATATTGAAATTCTACTCTGAATGCCCCCTACAAGGTCATTCAATAAATATGTTAAAAAGAAGAGGGCCCAATACTGACCCCTGTGGTACCCCACTGCTAACCGCTACCCAGTCCGAGTGTGCTCCATTAATAACCACCCTTTGTTTCCTATCCCAGCTCTCAACCCACTTGCACATATTTTCCCCTATCCCCATTCTAGTTTACATAAGTCATCCTGTAATATAAAATTGTCCTCCTCTGTATTGATTACCCTGCACAGTTTAGTGTCATCTGCAAATATTGAAATTCTGCTCTGAATGCCCACTACAAGGTCATTAATAAATATGTTAAAAAGAAGAGGGCCAATACTGACCCCTGTGGTACACCACTGCTAACCGCGACCCAGTCCGAGTGTGCTCCATTAATAACCACCTTTTGTTTCCTATCCCTGAGCCAGCTCTTAACCCACTTACACATATTTTCCCCTATCCCCATTATTCTCATTTAATGTATCAACCTTTTGTGTGGCACCGTATCAAAAGCTTTTGAAAAGTCCATATACACTACATCCACTGTGTTCCCTTGGTCCAATCCGGAACTTACCTCTTCATAGAAACTGATCAAATTAGTCTGACATGAACGGTCCCTAGTAAACCCGTGCTGATACTGGGTCATGAGGTTATTCCTCTTCAGATACTCCAGTATAGCATCCCTTAGAATTCCCTCCAGGATTTTACCCACAGTAGAGGTTAAGCTTACTGGCCGATAATTTCCGAGTTCAGTTTTTGTCCCCTTTTTGAATATTGGCACCACATTTGCTATACGCCAGTCCTGTGGTACAGACCCTGTTATTATGGAGTCTCTAAAGATTAAAAATAATGGTCTATCAATGACTGTACTTAATTCCTGCAGTACTCGAGGGTGTATCCCATCCGGGCCCGGAGATTTGTCAATTTTAGTGATTTTTAGACGCCGCCGCACTTCCTGCTGGGTTAAGCAGGTGACATTTAATTGGGAATTTTTATCACTAGTCATTTTGTCTGCCATGGGATTTTCTTGTGTAAATACTGATGAAAAAAAGTCATTTAGCATATTGGCTTTTTCCTCATCCTCATCCACCATTTCACCCAGACTATTTTTAAGGGGGCCAACACTATCATTTTTTAGTTTCTTACTATTTATGTAGTTAAAGAATATTTTAGGATTATTTTTACTCTCTCTGGCAATGAGTCTCTCTGTCTCAATCTTTGCTGCCTTGATTTGCTTTTTACAGAATTTATTTAATTTTTTGTATTTATTTAATGCCTCATCACTACCTACTTCCTTTGATTCTCTAAATGCTTTCTTTTTGTCACTTATTGCGCTCCTTACAGCTCTATTTAGCCATATTGGTTTCCTCCTATTTCTAGTATGTTTATTCCCATACGGTATATACTGTGCACAGGTCCTATCCAGGATGCTAATAAACGTCTCCCATTTTCTTTGTGTATTTTTATGTCTCAGTATATCGTCCCAGTTAATTGCACCAAGATCCTCTCTCATCCGTTGGAAATTTGCTCTCCTGAAATTTAGTGTCCTTGTAAGCCCTCTACTACAAATCTTATTAAAGGATACATGAAAACTTATTATTTTGTGATCGTTATTTCCCAAGTGACCCCCAATCCTAATTTTAATGATGATTTAGCCATCAGAGAGTATATGGCGCTTGCCCATATATCTGGCAAGCAAAAGGCTGATTGTGCCATGGCGATAGATCGTGAAGAATTTATGGCGGGATTCACTCTATTTGCTTTTGATTTATCGCCTGACCAAGAGCCTGGAGGCCATTTCTCGCTCATTAAAACAGGTAACCTACGTGCTGAAGTCCGCTTTGCGCTAGGGACACCCCACACGATAAATATGATTGTTTTTGCAGTCAACCACACCATTCTGGAAATTAATAATAGGCGAGAGATATTGTACGATTTTAATTAAGTAACAATGGACAGTCTGCAGCTTACAGCGGTAGTGAGGGCCGATAATTATACAGAGCGCATATTCGCCGGTGTGTTTCCGTGTGATTTGCTTCCGGAAGATAGAGTGACTCAGAGACCCGCTGCATATATTGTGAATACAGACCCGGCGAATCAAGCTGGACGCCACTGGGTATTAATCGTACTCTGCAATGATAAGACGGGCATATTTTTTGATAGTTACGGCTTTCGTGCGGACAATATTATCTTTCCACGTGATTTTGTGACATTCCTGAACAAGAATTGTGACTCTTATTGTTATCAGAACACGCAAATCCAGGATTTGTATAGTAGTGTATGTAACTATTATTGCATATACTGTATGTATTACACCATTTAGCGCGCGGGTTACCATTCAAGAAGCTCTTACAGTGTTTCACTTCTGACTTGCAGAATAATGATAGAATCGTATCAGATTTTGTGTCATCAAAATTTTCAAGCTTAACCCGTTGTTCTGTCCGGAGTTATCAAATTCAACAAAAATGTACTTGTCAGCTTCACACTGTTAGCTAGATAGAATGTATTCTTTATCTTTGTGTAGTTGTGGTATGTGGCAATAAATATTTTAAACTGCTCTCTGTGCACTTCTACATCTGATTTTTGCTTTTGCTGCTTCGATGGGCATAGACAGCTACTCTGTTTAGATGAGATAACAACATAACACATGACAGGAGAATATTGTGACTGTGGTTAGCTGGCCGCATTGCTGCATCACTCTAACACTGGACATTATCTGTACAGGATGAGGCGTCTCTGTGCTTGTGGCTATTTTATCTGTTAACCACCCTGAGAATATAGCTGGATATCACACCTAACACAGCCCCTGGGCGAGCTGAAAAACTATGCTGTCACTGCTTCATTCAAAATGTGTAGTGGTCAGCGCCCTGAGCAGCACTTGTAACAGCCAGCTGGATAGCATTTTTTATTATTAAGGCTCGTATTTTTATTACACTAACCCCTACTGTATGTTATTGTATATCATGCTGTAATCCACATACAATGTATTGTCTGATACATACTTTAATAAAGTCTTTTAAAACTCATACAATGACTGTCATTTTTCATAATATTGAGAATTATACTATCACACACTATTAAGCATCATATAATGTAGGCGTGTGGTTAAAATGAGAAACTGTGTATATGTTGAGCATTGTGGACTGCAGGCAGAAAAATACAGCTTACAGAAGCAAACTCACAAACAACTACATATAATATGAAAATCTAATAGAATATAAAATAAACAGCATGGTGTGTTATAAAACAATTTTGCACTATATGTGCTTATTGGTAATAAAACACACTGCCCTGATTACCGAATAATCGCACAGCAGCTACATATAAAAATCTAATATAAAAACAAACAAATACTGGGATAATAATCAGTGGATCAAATTAACAATATAAAACTATATCAAAAGGGGAAATATGCTGAGCATTATGGACTGCCGGCAGAAAAATACCGCTTACAGAAGCAAACTCACAAACAACTACATATAATATGAAAATCTAATAGGATATAAAATAAACAGCATGGTGTGTTATAAAACACAATTTTGCACTATATGTGCTCAATGGCAATAAAACACACTGCCCTGATTACAGAATAATTGTACAGCAGCTACATATAAAAATCTAATATAAAAACAAACAAATACTGAGATAATCACTGGATCAAATTAACAATATCAAACTATATCAAACGGGGAAATCAGCCAGACACACAGGGACAGCTGGCTGACAGGGGCTGGGAGGGGTTACACATTTTTATACACTCTGATAGGGGCGGGTCCACCTGTCAAATTGAGTTTGACTAAACCACCCGATGATACACTACTCACGCTGTATCGCGAGCTTAATGCCAACCCGGAGAAATTCCATGAATATACAAGGATGTTGCAAGACTCGTTCCGGGATTTGCTTGCTCGTGTCCAAGGAACCATACGGAGACAGGACACCCAGCTCCGTAGAGCGATTCCACCGGAGGAACGTCTGCTGGTTACATTAAGGTACGTTACAAATCTAAACCAATGACAGTCCATATTTTGTGTTTTTGTACATGTATGTTTTGGCTATTTACCTATCTTTCTTTAGCATAAACACACCATAAATAGAATAGATTGTAATTTTTTTTGTTTCTGTTTTTCTCACAGATTTCTGGCAACCGGAGAGAGTTTATCATCCCTCCACTTCCAATACTGGCTTGGAATATCCAACCTGTCCGGAATAGTTGTGGACACCTGTCGGGCTTTGTGGAATGTACTCCGGGATGAGTTTATACCCCTACCCACCGCAGACATGTGGCTTGAAATAGCTGAAAAATTCTGGAGTGTGTGTGATTTCCCAAACTGTTTAGGAGCGGTGGATGGAAAGCACATCCGCATTATCAAACCTGCCAGAACAGGATCGGAGTTTTTCAACTATAAAAAATATTTTTCTGTTGTGCTCATGGCAATAGCTGATGCGAACTGTCGCTTCATCGCCGTGGACATTGAAGCTTTTGGCCGTGGCAACAATTCCCAGACTTTCAAGAAGTCGGATATGGGCCGGCGTGTGTATGGCAAAAATTTAAATTTTCCCCCGCCACAACCTCTCCCCAACACTCAAGGTCCACCAATGCCATTTGTTATGGTTGGGGATGAGGCCTTCCAGATGTGTGAAAACCTACTGAAGCCCTATTCCAGTCGGGACTTGAACCACACTAGAAGAATCTTTATCTACAGACTGACCAGGGCCCGAAGAACAGTGTTCCTTTGGCATTCTGGTCTCAAAATGGCACATTCTTGCATCAGCCATAAATCTAAAAGTGGAAACAGTCGACGAGGTGGTCAAAGCCTCTGTGGTTCTGCACAATTAAATAATGGTTAAGGAGCAACCCAACATTGAACTGGATGAACCAGTTGCACACCCACTGCCCGATTCCCAGCATCACCCGCTGCGGTCAACTGCAGCAGTTGGTCACAAACGGGACCAATTTGCTGCATTTTTTGATTCAGATATTGGACGAGTGTCATGGCAGGACAATGTTGTTTAAATGTCCTGTTGCTATTACATCTGTAACAGCAATTATCTGAAATGATAATATTTCTCATTAATAAACTTTAGTTTTGGTTGTGTTGACCGTGTCTCCTATGTTTTCCTCTACAAACCAAGGCTGTCCTAAAACTAGCAGTATTTGGTCTGTATTTAATATCAGTATTTGTAATCCAAAACCAGGAGTTGGTGTTAAAGGCAGAGGTGCTAGTTGTTATGTTAATAACATAATTTACCTCTAATTGCTCCACTCCTTGTTTTGGCTTACAAATACTGATATAAAATACTGGCCACATACTGCTTGTGTTATGGCAGCCATGTTGCTTTACGCTTGGTGACGTCATTGCGTCCTGATTCTTTTCTGCAGTATCCATTGAACACAGACTGAAGAGACAATGACTGTCACAATCAAGAGATCTATACTCATCAAGTCAGGTGTCAGAAATAATGAATTCATGATGCACATATAACAGCGTCATGAATTCACTATTTCTGTCACCTGTGCAGGTGAGCATAGATATGCCGTGTGACCACCATTGTCCCTTCTATTTGTGTGTAATAGATTATGTACACAGAAGAGAAAATGGAGGTTATATAAGGCAGCTCTCTACTCACCAGGTCAGGTTTCCGAACCAATTATTTTTTTTTTTACACCTGACCAGGTCAGGAGAGTTCTGCACTGTATTTCCGCCATTTTCTCTTCAGACTGCAACTCAAGTCACAGCAGAAAGAAGAGATTATGAGATAATACCGTATTTTTCGGACTACAAGACGCACTTTTCCCCCCCCAAAAAAGGGGGGAAATAGGGGGTGCGTCTAATAGTCGTAAAGCAGGCTTACCCGCAGTGATGTGATGGCGGCGGCAGAGGTGCGGCGGTGTTGCTATCGGTGGTGGCGGTCATCTTCCTGAGGCCGCGCGTGCGCAGATGGAGTGCTCTGCTTCCTGGGGCTTCAGGAAAATGGCTGTGCGTGCGCGCAGATGGAGATCGCGGCGGCCATTTTCCTGAAGCCGAGTTCGCAGATTTAGATCTCGGCTTCAGGAAAATGGCAGCCGCAATCTCCATCTGCGCACGCGCAGCCTCCCACAGCCATTTTCCTGAAGCCCTGGGAAGCAGAGCACTCCATCTGTGCACGTGCGGCCTCAGGAAGATGGCCGTCACCACAGATAACAAAATGATTCACCCGGCTCTGCTGCTTACCGGGCTGCTGCTTCATCTCACCGGTGAAAGGGACCCCGCTCACTGTGCCTCCTCATCCCCTGCACCTTTGCCGCCGCACCTCACTGGTGAAAGGGACCACTCTCACGCCGGGCTGCTGCATCATCTCACCGGTGAAAGGGACCCCGCTCACTGCGCCTCCTCATCCCCGCACCTCTGCCGGTAACCACTGCTGCAACCCTCCCATGGACACCAGGCCGTGGCGTCGCCCACCTAAGCAGGAAGGGACCCTGCTCAGGTGCACGCCGTACTGGATCACCACACCTCTGCCGACACCATGCCTCCTGTGACCCTGCTGTGCCACCGCCAGCCCTCATGTAAGATACTGTAAATTCGAACAATAAGACGGACCCCCATCTTATAAAAAAATCTTTTTTTCTGCAATTTTCACGCCAAATTAGGGGTGCTTCTTATGGTCCGGTGCGTCTTATAGTCCAAAAAATACGGTACATCTATTACTTTTTGCCTCACCTCATATCTTTATACTAAAGACACACAAAGGTGCAATTTTTTTAATAACTACTGGAGATATGATGTGGCCCAAAAATTAAGTGTGTGGCGAAGTTTCTTATTTGGCGCACGGTGTGTGTTGCTGGCGGCGATAGACACAATAAACCAAACATAATTGTGGCAAATCAAATTGTATTTATTTTTTAAACAACCAAAAAAATTTATTTAACTACACCGGCTTGGGGTAGAGTTTTTTTTTGTGTTTTTTTTTATTTTGACGGGCTCTGGGAGGTATTGGTGGGCCGATATGGCGTGGCATGGTGGTGGGTGACCTGTCAGGGTCCGGCTGCACCATGTCAGAATCCATAGTGCTTGTAGAGCGTGCAGCCATGCCAGAGTCTATAGTGCTCATAGAGCATGCAGCCATGCCAGAGTCCATAGTGCTCGTAGAGCGTGCAGCCATGCCAGAGTTCATAGCACTTGTAGAGCGGAAGGCCATGCCAGGGTTCTGCTGCATTGTGGTGGTGGCGGTACGGAAAGCCATGCCAGGGTCCTGCTGCATCGTGGTGGTGGTGGTACGGAAAGCCATGCCAGGGTCCTGCTGCATCGTGGTGGTGGCGGTACGGAAAGCCATGCCAGGGTCCTGCTGCATCGTGGTGTCAGTGGAGGAGGTCCAAGCAGGAGCAGCGGTTGTCACAGTGGTGGCGGTGGGATGTCCAACTGCACTCGGCATGGTGCTGGCGCTGTAGTGGTGTCCGCCTGTGGAAGGAATTGAGGTGGCTGTGCAGTGGTATGCAGCAGAGGTCGGCATTGAAGTTAATCGTGACAGTGAAGGCACAGTTGGATATGCCGCCACTGTCTGCTGGAAATACCGACTCTGCTGTATAGCCTGCACGTAAGCAGCATTGCAGGCCTGCATGACACTCAGCTGGAGATCAGGAATAAGGTGTTCCGACATGCCCTGCTCAATTTGGTTAAAAAAATGATGAGCTGGCCTCTGGAGGTCGGCTTTCACTTGATCAAGGCTTTTGGTGACCTCCTGGATACGTGCATTCAAGAGGTTATGTGAAACATCCATTCGGTCACCCAAAACCTTGATTCGTGTAAAACCGAGCTCAAGTGCAAATACTCGGGCATGAGTGACCTATCCGAAGCCCTCTGCCACTGCCGGGAGGAGCCCCAAAAAAAAGGGGCAGTGGAAGAGGACTGCGAAAGGGGAAGACCTGATGGGCCAACAGTATTGCTCCATGTGCTGTGAAAAGAGGAAAAAGGAAATTAATATAAAAAATTAACAAGACGCCAAATCCAGTGGAATAGAAACATACATAGTATGGCAATACAACTCATCCAAATGCACAGGAGAAATATTTACGTTCTCTGAGCAAGGACCGGTCTTAAAAATGCCAGAACGCGATGGTATTTGTATTTTTGGATCCTTGCTCCTGAACCACTGGGAACACGGCTCTCTTGACGCAGGTCCTTGTTGAAGCGGTCCTTAATCAAACGCCAACGTGTTTTGACTTTGCCCACTGTTAAAAAAAACATTTTGGTCAGAAAAAAGACTTTGGGCCGTGCTCACACAACTGTGTGTGATGAGAGAAACTCCTGAGAGTTTCTTTCATCACACACAGTTGAGTGAGCACGGCCAAGGTCTCTGCTGCTTTACACTGCAGTGCAATACTTACCAAATGCATTTCGGACCCGAGTCGTGGCGTTGTCTAAGCACCTTCCGGCTCCCATAGGCTTCCATTCTAGCAAACAGCCAGAAGCACGGGATCCGGCGCTTCAGGCTTTTTCGCCAGAGACAAAAAACATTGCAATGGACGTTTTTTCAAGAAACTGGAAGCGGCAGATTTGCCGGATCCGGCGAAAACCGGATGAAACGCAATGTCATCCGGTACAATCAGGCACTAATACAAGTTTATGGGAAAAAAACCTGATCCGGCTGCAACATTCGCCTGATCCGTTTTTTTAAAAAAAATTAGCCGGATTTAGCCTGACACTGAAAACCTGATGTGTGAAAGTAACCTTAGGACGACCGGACTGGGGTGGTAGATTTCCTGCTTGTATTTCTCACTCAGGCGGCCCGGGCACAGGTGTGCCCAGTGCAATTGGCAGTAGTCTGTTCCCAGAGTAACCTGCACGTGTCACAGAATAATAAAAAGGGCATCGGTTTCTCCCGGACGTCTGTATCTGTTTGTTCAAGTCACGTATTGCTGCTTTAAGTGCATACAATTGTAAAGGAAAGTTTTTTTTCTCTTTTTTCTGAACTTCCCCTTCTGCTGCTTGCAAAGATATATCCATTGTAAATCACACTGTCACATCTGTATTTGCAAAGCTTCCTGTTTCTGCATTCTGAATAGTGCTACAGTGCAGCAATTTTTGAAGAAGTGAAACTAAATGGTATCTATCACTTTTGCTGTGACATACTTGTTTTCAGACACATGATTTTAGTGACATTGGATACAGCAGCATAAGAAAAGGGGAAATGTATGTGTCTGGCTGCGTTTGAGCGCAGAGGAGAAAAAAAAAGAGAAGAGTGAAGACATTTTAACTTTTTACTCTTTTGAAGGTTTTCCTTCTGTCTTTTTACATTTTAAAGTTTCTTTTTAAAGTTTGTTTTTAAGTTTTTCAAAGTTTTCCTTCTGTCTTTTTGAAGTTTTTTCTTTCTGTATCAAGGATTTAAGTTTTTTTTGTTGGTTGTGTACCAAGTTTTTGATGGTTTTCTTTTCTTTTGGTTTCAACTTCTTGTACAAACTTTTTGAAGGTTTTCTTTTTGTTTTTTTTGTGTTTTTATGTACCATTTTTTTAAAATATTTTTTTGTTGTGTTTTTTTTCCTTTTTTTGTTTGTTTTTCATTTTTGTTTTTGCCATGGGGAATAAAGTGGCCAAGCAACAGAAGGGTCTTTTACTTCCTGATGAGAAAACGGCCCCCCAGATAGTGGCAGAACACTAAGGTGTTAAGTATGTGAAGAATTTTGGAAGGTATAAAGTATGTGAAATGCATCAGAATGGCAAAATTCAAGCTGCGGAATGGCATGACGCAGAAAGGAAAATAAGGGACGTTATTATTGCTGAATACTAGTACATGGTATACAGTAGCAGCAGAGCTTACATCGTTTAGGTGGTATAGAAAGATATGTGAGCAAACCAGGAAGTGATTTTTATGTGTATAAAATGGGGAAAGGTATTAAGCCATCAGCGCCTCCCCATACATTAGACATGTGCAGTCTGCTTTCAACAGAATCCATGGTATAGGGAGTTTTTCTCCCGTTTTCTCTGTCACTCTTTCTCTTCTTCTTCTCTCTCACTCTTCTTTCCTCTCCTCTTTCTCCACATTTTTCTCTCTCTCTCACTCTCTCCCTCTCTCCTCTACACCTCTACTCCTCCTTCTCCTTCTTCTCCACACCTCTTTCCTTTTTCACTCACCCTCTCTCTCTCCTCCTTCTCTCATCCTTCTTCACTCCCCCACCATACCTATCTCCTCCTGCTCTTCCTTCTCCACACCCATCTCCACGCCTCTCTTCTCCTCCTCTTCTCTCTCCTCCACACCTCCCATCTTCTCCTCCCTCTGTTCCTTTTTTTCTCACTCCTCACCTCCTCCTATACACCTTTTATCAACCCCTCCTTCTGCTTCTTTATCTCCTCCTTCTTCTCTGCCCCATATATCTCCTCCTGTTTCACATTCTTCTTCTTCTTTGTTGCCTGCTGGGTCAACGCCCAATTCAAACAATGTGGTGCTTACAGCACAAGGCACCCTTCTAAGTCCCTGGCACAGTCCAGCCATTGCCAGTTGTGATATCGGGGAAAGAAGGTGAAAATCCCCCTACACACAATGCAGTAGGCAGCCCCCAGACACATCAGGCAGCAGACAGCTCAGCCCTGGGTGCAGAGGGGTTAGGACTGAGATCACCATCTGCTGATAATGTACAACTTCAGCACTGGTCAGAGCTGCCTACATTCACACCAACATAGAACTACTGTATAAGCCTAATCAGAACCAGCGAACATATGCAGCCACCTGGAATGATCTCTGGGCCATAAATGGAAATAAAAGCAGGTGATGCACTCTGGCCAATTATGAAGGAACAATTCAAACTTCCAGCAGAATTAGATGTACACGCTTGGGAGTCAGGGCCACGGCTAATTGAACAGCTCAGAGAAGTGGGCCAAAGGCAGATTGGCAGGATGAGCCCTCAGCTTACATGACATGAGCCAAGACAAGACAGAGTCTGTAAAGAAGTTTCATGGCAGAGTAATGCAAGTATTCCAAGACTTGGGCTTCACCATTCCTGACCAGATACACAGGCAAATGTTGGCACAGGCCTTTCTGCATGGACTGAGACCTGAGAACAGGTCAATAGCAGTAGACTGACCCAGCAAAACGGGTTATGTGTGCCTAGGAGACTATGTATTGCCAATTGTCACCAAAACTGCCGCCATCATAGCGCCACAAAGAGCGCAAAGAAGAAAATGGGTGCTGCACTGCTGAGAACGCCAGAAGGGGAGCCAGAAGTGAAGACTCTGCAAAGTGCCGAGCAGCACACCAGAAGAACCGCTGCAGACTCCAGAGAGGAGACACTGACCTCAATAAGGTTAGCAAAGGGGAGAAGCTATGTCAGAACAGAGGGAAGAAGTGGTGGCAGATGCAGCCACAGCCCTTGTAATGCCCCAAGACCTTGGGTTCGATGCAGCCGCCGGTCTCATGACACCCCTGGGCCTCGCCATGGATGCACCTGCAGGCCCCATCTTACCACCAGGCCCCGCAGGGCCCGCAGCTTCAATCAGCAGGCCGGACCCCGCTGCTGCTACAGTGCCCATCATGTCGTTGTCCACAGTAGCCAAAGGGAATGAGTCCCAACCAGGGGTGCAGAAGACAGCCCCTCTCATGGTGACCACTGACCTGGAAGCGCGACCACCCTACAAAGACAGAAGAAGTGTCAAGTGTTACAAATGTGGCAGGTTTGGCCATTTCCAGCACAAGTGCAGAGCACCCATGCAACACAAGGGTTGGTCCAGAGAAACAGGTCAAGGAAGACGTACAGAAGGCAGTGAACTACCCCATCCATAGGACAGGGGCAAGCAAGCCAGGTCGCAAGGCACTACGATCCTGACATGTAAAACCCCATCTGCATGACCAATACCTCAAATTACTCTGAAAGTGGATGGCGTTGTCAGATCTTTTCTTCTGCACACCGGTGCAGCCAGAAGTGTGATGAGACCTGTGGAACTCCCCGATCCCACATGCCTATCGGAATCCTCTGAGTCTTGCATGGGCATTGATAGTCAAGTCAGACATTCACAGCCTACAAAGCCTCTGAGAGTGTGCACTGTTATGATGCGGTGGTCTAGGAGCAACATGGAACGAGCTCTGAAGGAAGTGGTAACTGTACTGACCGCAGTCCCTAAGCTCAACAAACTAGAAGCAGCCGTGGAATGCTCCTAACTCTCCCTATGCATCTCGTCACAGCCTAAGAGCTACCCCTAAAGATAGAAACAGAAAAACTATCTTGCCTCAGAGAAAATCCCCAAAGGATAGATTAGCCCCCCACAAATAATGACTGTGAGTGGAGAGGGAAAAAGACATACACAGAATGAAACCAGGATGAGCACAGGAGGCCAGTCTAGCTTGATAGATAGGACAGGATGGAATACTGTACGGTCAGTATAAAACACTACAAAAATCCACGCAGAGTTTACTAAAAATCTCCACACCTGACTAAAGGTGTGGAGGGTAAATCTGCTTCCCAGAGCTTCAAGCAAGACAGAATTAATTCATACTGATAACGCTGGATAAACATAGAAAGAACAGAACGGATAAGTCCACAATCTGTGAACTGAAAAAAGCAAGCAAAAACTTAGCTTTGCTGAACTGGTCAGGATAACAGGGAAATCCAAAAGAGATGTGAATCCAACCAGGAACCATTTACAAGTGGCACTAGCAGAAGGACAGAGCCAGACATAATTAGCCGAGCGGAAAAGATGATCAGTGAAAGCAGCTGATGACAGCTAACTCCAAGGAGCAGCCATACCACTTGAAACCACAAGAGGGAGCCCAAGAGCAGAACTCACAAAAGTGCCACTTACAACCACCGGAGGGAGCCCAAGAGCGGAATTCACAACAGTACCCCCCCTTGAGGAGGGGTCACCGAACCCTCACCAGAGCCCCCAGGCCGATCAGGACGAGCCAAGTGAAAAGCACGAACCAAATTGGTGGCATGGACATCGGAGGCAACAACCCAAGAATTATCCTCCTGACCATAACCCTTCCACTTGACAAGATACTGAAGCCTCCACCTCGAAAAACGAGAATCCAAAATCTTCTCAACCTCATATTCCAACTCTCCCTCAACCAACACCGGGGCAGGAGGGTCAACTGAGGGAACAACGGGCACCACATATCTCTGCAACAAAGATCTATGGAAAATATTATGAATGGCAAAAGAGGCTGGAAGGGCCAAACGAAAAGACACCGGATTAATAATTTCAGAAATTTTATACGGACCAATAAACCGATGCTTAAACTTAGGGGACGAAACCTTCATAGGAACATGACGAGAAGCTAACCAAACCAAATCCCCCACACGAAGCCGGGGACCAACACACCGACGGCGGTTAGCAAAACGTTGAGCCCTTTCCTGAGACAACGTCAAATTGTCCACCACATGAGTCCAAATCTGCTGCAGCCTGTCCACCACAGAATCAACACCAGGACAATCAGAAGGCTCAACCTGCCCAGAAGAAAAGCGAGGATGAAAACCAAAATTACAAAAGAAAGGTGAAACCAAAGTAGCCGAACTAGCCCGATTATTAAGGGCAAACTCAGCCAACGGCAAGAAAGACACCCAATCATCCTGATCAGCAGACACAAAGCATCTCAATAAGGTCTCCAAGGTCTGATTAGTTCGCTCAGTTTGGCCATTAGTCTGAGGATGAAACGCCGAAGAAAAAGACAAATCAATGCCCACCCTAGCACAAAAGGCCCGCCAAAATCTAGAGAGAAACTGAGAACCTCTGTCAGACACAATATTCTCCGGAATGCCATGCAAACGAACCACATGCTGAAAAAACAATGGAACCAGATCTGAGGAGGAAGGCAACTTCGGCAAAGGTACCAGATGGACCATTTTAGAGAACCGGTCACAAACAACCCAGATAACAGACATCTTCTGGGAAACAGGAAGATCCGAAATAAAATCCATGGAAATATGCGTCCAGGGCCTCTCAGGGACCGGCAAAGGCAAAAGCAACCCACTAGCGTGGGAACAGCAAGGCTTGGCTCGGGCGCAAGTCCCACAGGACTGCACAAAAGCACGCACATCGCGCGACAAGGAAGGCCACCAAAAGGACCTAGCAACCAAATCTCTGGTACCAAAAATCCCAGGATGACCAGCCAACACTGAACAATGAACCTCAGAAATCACATTACTTGTCCATCTATCAGGAACAAACAGCTTTCCCACAGGACAGCGGTCAGGCCTATCAGCCTGAAATTCCTGAAGTACCCGCCGCAAATCAGAGGAGATGGCAGAAAGAATCACCCCTTCCTTAAGAATGCCAACCGGCTCAAGGACTCCAGGAGAATCAGGCGAAAAACTCCTAGAGAGGGCATCAGCCTTAACATTCTTAGATCCCGGAAGATACGAGACCACAAAATCAAAACGGGAGAAAAACAGGGACCATCGAGCCTGTCTAGGATTCAGCCGCTTGGCCGACTCTTATGATTCTTATGATCGGTGAGGGTCGTCGTCTTTAAGGTCTTTAACTTGGAAATGTAGCAGAAGGTACAAGAGCAAAAGACACTGCCAAGAACCAGCTGACGGTACTGGAACCCGGTGTAACAATATATAGGTACTAAGGAATCTGATAGCGTGGGATAAAACCAGTCTGAGAGCAAAGCTTCAGTAAAAGATGTATTTAAACAAAACAGAAATGCTAACAAAACTAACACAGATATTCCTGCAATTTTAAATAGGTGCTCAGCACAATATGGTAATCACAGCAAAGTGAATAGCAGGACGCGACCGCTAATATGAACCAGTCCAGCAAGGATATGACAAGGGGGCAAACAAGACACTTGACAAGGAAGTCCAGTAGGTTATTAGTAAAAATGCACACAGTATTTAAACTTGGGAATCCAGCTGAAGTGAAGTAGAAATGCACACAGTATTTAACGAGGAAGTCCAGCAAAACTTGATCACACGTGAGCACAGTACTTGTTTGTGGGAGTTCAATAATATGCAGGTGGTGCATTGCGCCTGAAGTCCTGGTGAAAGAGGATGAAGGGAAAAAGAGGGAGAGCGCTATCGAAGCGTAGTAGATGAGTACAAAACTTTCTTGGTGAGAAAAGCAACACTAGAATCTTGCTCACCTGGTGTGGTTGTGTAAAGAGGCACAACACGGGGAAAAGTTTAGCAAACAAGGAAAATCCTTCCACAGGTGTGCTGCCAGTCACAGCAGTTCCAGAGGTGAGATGCAGCTCAAAGGGGTGAAGCAGACCACCGAGTAGTGAGCAGCTGAAGCAGGGAGTTCACCAGAACACAGGCAGAAGCTCAGGAGCCAGCAGCACAAAATACTCAGGCACAGAACACCACATGACTCAGACTTAAATAATCAGGACAGACAGGAAGTTCCATGACAGGGTGAGATCCAAGACTCCATCTTGGATCAGGGCGAACAGGAACAAGGAAGTCCGGAATCCTTACACCCGGATGGCTAGCCGAAGGTGCAATAGCCAATGGAACTACCGAGGACCAGCTGACGATACTGGAACCCGGTTACTAAGCAGGAGGTACCTGTGCCAGAAAGCACTACCAAGGATCACCAGACATTGGTGGAACTCGGATACCCAGAAGGAGGCACCTAAGCCAAAGGCTCTACCCGGAACCAGCTGACGGTACTGGAACCAGGGGGACCTATTCAAGCTTGTGTTTCTAAGAACCAGCTAATGGTGCTGGAACTCAGATAGGCAGGAGAAGGTCCACAGGATAAAAAAAATTGCTAGGCCGCGAGCCGCCGTAGTTAACATAAACCCACAGTCCTACAGGGGGAGCTTGTCCTAGTGGCACAACGGAACCAGCCTTCATTGCCCGTTCCCGCAGCCCACATAGGAAGCACCTAAACTGCAGGCACCATAGAGTTAGCTAACCAGACTGCAACACGATAGGACAATGTATTGGAGGCAAAGTGACCTTGACACTACCCGGAAACAGCTGGCGTTCTGGAACCGGGCTGGGCAGGAGGGAGTACCGTGCCAAAGACACTTCTGAGCAGCAACTGGTGGTGTTGTAGCCCAGGGAATGCAGGAGAAGCAGAGTATAGGTTGAGGCCTAATTGGAGCAAGTTGAAAGGGAACTTTTAACCCCCCCCAGGTGTTTGCAACTAAAAGAGCCACCTTGTGCAGCACTAATGCTGCACAAGGAAAAGGTGGCTCTTTTAATAATGCTCCTTGCACACGCTGAAGTTAACACTTATAAAATGTGTCCCCTCATACCCTGAAACCGTCCCAGAAGTGGGACTTTCCTTCTTAATGAGATGCAGCACAGCCATTATTCACACCCCCTTGGCACCGTGTGCCGCCTCCTCAGCATTGTTTGAATCTGTCCCTGAGCCTGCGCTGTTATGTTATCCCTTGGCCATGCGCAGTTAGCGCTGCCCATCTTCATACATCATTTGTTGTCAGGCTGGCTGCACCTGTGCGGCCGCCCTGCCAGAGTTCCCGCCCCGCATTGTCTTCTGATTTATTCACACTGCGGGCCTGGGATTCATGGGCATGCGCAGTGCATATCTTCGCCTCTCACTCATCTCCTTCCACCTTCTTCAGACTGTGCCGTGTCAGCTGATCCCAAATCGCATGCCACGGCCGTGACGCGGCACTGTCTGAAGAAAGCGGAAGGAGATGAGTGAGAGGCCAAGATATGCACTGCGCGTTCCCATGAATCCCAGGCCCGCAGTGTGAATAAATAAGACACTGTGGGGCGTGATATTGGGCAGGTCGGCTGCAAAGGCGCAGCCAGCCTGACAACAAATGATGTCAGAACACGGGCAGCGCTAACTGTTATGACCTGGTGGTCAGGACAATAATGGACCTGGTGGTTAAGAGCACACGGAATGACTTGATAGTTACTGATAATAAAGGACGAGCTCTGGGACGTGGGAACTCTGCTGACCGCAATCCCTAATCCTATCAAACACACTAGAAATAGCCGTGGATTGCGCCTAACGCTCCCTATGCAACTCGGCACAGCCTAAGGAACTAGCTAGCCCTGAAGATAGAAAAATAAAGCCTACCTTGCCTCAGAGAAATTCCCCAAAGGAAAAGGCAGCCCCCCACATATAATGACTGTGAGTAAAGATGAAAATACAAACACAGAGATGAAATAGATTTAGCAAAGTGAGGCCTGACTTACTGAACAGACCGAGGATAGGAAAGGTTACTTTGCGGTCAGCACAAAAACCTACAAAAAGACCACACAGAGGGCGCAAAAAGACCCTCCGCACCGACTCACGGTGCGGATGCGCTCCCTCTGCGTCCCAGAGCTTCCAGCAAGCAAGACAACAATAAAAATAGCAAGCTGGACAGAAAAATAGCAAACCAAAGAAATACAAGCTGGAACTTAGCTTCTGCTGGGAAGACAGGTCACAAGAACGATCCAGGAGAGAACTAGACCAATACTGGAACATTGACAGGTGGCATGGAGCAAAGATCTAAGTGGAGTTAAATAGAGCAGCCAGCTAACGAATTAACCTCGTCACCTGTGAAAGGAAACTCAGAAACACCCACCAGAGGAAGTCCATGGACAGAACCAGCCGAAGTACCATTCATGACCACAGGAGGGAGCCCGACAACAGAATTCACAACAGCTAACTGCGCATGGCCAAGGGATAACATAACAGCGCAGGCTCTAGGACAGATTCAAACAATGCCGAGGAGGCGGCGCCCAGCGCCAAGGGGGTATAAATGACGGCTGTGCTGCATCTCATTAACAAGGAAAGTCCCACCTCTGGGACGGTTTGAAGGTATGAGGGAACACATTTTATAAGTGTTTAGTTTAGCGTGTGCAAGGAGAATAACTTAAAGAGCCACCTTGTCCAAATGCAGCATTAGTGCTGCACAAGTTGGCTCTTTTAGTTACAAACACCTGGGGGGGGGGACTGTTTCAGCGTGGAGGTCGCAGGACAAATTGCCGGATACACAGCAGGGGAGCAGCTGACATTACTGAACCCCAATAACACGGCAGCAAGTGTTAACTGTTCAAACGGCACTTCTGGGCAGCAACTGGCGGTGTTGGAGCCCAGGGATTACATGAGAAACATAGTGTAGGCCGAGGCCTAATTGGAGCAAGTTTCAAATCTGTAGTAGGGTGAATGTGGAGGGAGCAAGTGAAATTGCCGCACACACAGCTGGGGATCAGCTGACGTTACTGAACCCCAATAACAGAGGAGCAACTGTTGACTGTGCAGACAGCACTTCTGAGAAGCATCTGGTGGCGTTGGAGCCCAGGGAAAGCAGGAGGAGCAGACTTGAGTTATTGCCGCACACACAGCTGAGGATCAGCTGGCGTTACTGAACCCCAATAACAGAGGAGTAACTGTTGACTGTGCGGACAGCACTTCCGAGCAGCAACTGGTGGTGTTGGAGCCCAGGGAAAGCAGGAGGAGCAGACGTGAGTTATTGCTGCACACACAGCTGGGGATCAGCTGGTGTTACTGAACCCCAATAACAGAGGAGCAACTTTTGACTGTGCGGACTGTACTTCCAAGCAGCAACTGGCGGTGTTGGAGCCCAGGGAAAGCAGGAGGAGCAGACATAAGTTATTGCCGCACACACAGCTGGGGATCAGCTGGTGTTACTGAACCCCAATAACAGAGGAGTAACTGTTGACTGTGCGGACAGCACTTCCGAGCAGCAACTGGTGGTGTTGGAGCCCAGGGAAAGCAGGAGGAGCAGACGTGAGTTATTTCCGCACACACAGCTGGGGATCAGCTGGTGTTACTGAACCCCAATAACAGAGTAGCAACTGTTGACTGTGCGGACAGCACTTCCAAGACTTGAGTTATTGCCGCACACACAGCAGGGGAGCAGCTGACGTTACTGAACCCCAAAAACAGAGGAGCAACTATTGACTGTGCGGACAGCACTTCCAAGCAGCAACTGGTGGTGTTGGAGCCCAGGGAATGCAGGAGGAGCAGACTTGAGTTATTGTCGGACACACAGCAGGGGAGCAGCTGATGTTACTGAACCCCAATAACAGAGGAGCAACTGTTGACTGTGCGGACAGTACTTCTGAGCAGCAACTGGCGGTGTTGGAGCCCAGGGAAAGCAGGAGGAGCAGCTTTGAGTTATTGCCGCACACACAGTAGGGGAGCAGCTGACGTTACTGAACCCCAATAACAGAGGAGCAACTGTTGACTGTGGGGACAGCACTTCACAGCACCAACTGGCGGTGTTGGAGCCCAGGGAAAGCAGGAGGAGCAGACTTGATTTATTGCCACACACACAGCAGGGGAGCAGCTGATGTTACTGAACCCAACTAACACAGGAGCGAGTGTTTTTCTCTGTGCAAACGGCACTTCCGAGCAGCAACTGGCGGTTTTGGAACCCAGGGTCAATCAGGGTGTAGCCCGAGGCCTAATTTGAGCGAGGTTAATATCTGAAGTTGTGTGAGTGTGGAGATAGCAGGAGCAATTGCCGGATACACAGCAGGGGAGCAGCTGACGTTACTGAACCCCACTGACACAAGAGCAAGTAATTTTCTCTGTGCGGACGGCACTTCCATGCAGCAACTGGCGGTGTTGGAGCCCAGGGTCAATCAGGGTGTAGGCCGAGGCCTAATTGGAGCGACTTTAATATCTGAAGTTGTGTGAGTGGAGATAGCACGAGCATTTTCCTGGATACACAGCAGGTGTGCAGCTGACGTTACTGAACCCCACTGACACAGGAGTGAGTGTTTTTCTCTGTGCGGACGGCACTTCCGAGCACCAGCTGGTGGTGTTGGAGCCCAGGGTCAATCAGGGTGTAGGCCGAGGCCTAATTGGAGCGACTTTAATATCTGAAGTTGTGTGAGTGTGGAGATAGCAGGAGCAATTGCCGGATACACAGCAGGGGAGCAGCTGATGTTACTGAACCCCACTGACACAGGAGCGAGTGTTTTTCTCTGTGCGGACGGCACTTCCGATCAGTAACTGGAGGTGTTGGAGCCCAGGGTCACTCAGGGTGTAGGTCGAGGCTTAATTGGAGCGAGTTTAATATCTGAAGTTGTGTGAGTGTGGAGATAGCAGGAGCAATTGCCGGATACAAAGCAGGGGAGCAGCTGACGTTACTGAACCCCACTAACACAGCAGCAAGTGTTGACTGTGCAGATGGCACTTCCGAGCAGCAACGGGCGGTGTTGAAGCCCAGGGAATCCAGGAGAAGCAGAGTGTATTATTATTATTAGATTATTATTATAGTGTAGGCCGAAGCCTAATTGGAGCAATTTGAAAGGGAACCTTTAACCCCCCAGGTATTAGTATGAGGGGACACATATTTTATAAGTGTTAAGTTCAGCGTGTGCAAGGAGCATAAGTAAAAGAGCCACCTATTCCTGGTGCAGCATTTGTGCTTCACAAGGTGGCTCTTTCAGTTACAAACGCCTGGGTGGGGACAGGTTCCCTTTAATTTCTGTAGTAGTATGAGTGTGGAGTTAGCAGGAGCAATTGTTGGATACACAGCAGGGGATCAGCTGATGTTACTGAAACCCAATAACACTGGGTCAAGTGGTGACTGTGCAGATGGCACTTCTGAGCAGCAACTGGCGGTGTTGGAGCCCAGGGATTACAGTTCAGGTGGTAGAAACATGAATGCAACAGGAGACCTGGATACTGTTGCCAACCAAGTATTCTGGAAGAGGAGTGGCAAATTCCTGTGAGATCCAGGCCTTGTTCATTTTCAGAAAAGTAAGCTGGTCAACGTTATCGGAGGATAGTCACATGCGACGGTCTGTTAGTACACCACCTGTGGCACTAAAGGCGCAGTTACGTGTTACGGAACCCCACAGCACCCAGAATATGTTGAGTTATATGTATGTATAATAGGTTCCATGTGAGATGCATCAGCCCACAGGCTACGCCCCTGGGCAGAGGAGACAAGATATCCCCCTTCTGTCCTCCCCCCACCTTTGTAATTCCCACAGTAAATATCGGCAGGCTCCGTCCCCCTGCGGCTATTGTAATGTATGTCTGTCCTGCTGCTTTTCTATTGGTCTGCCCTCTGTATCTGTGTGATATACTCTGTGTCCTGTGAATAAAGTGTGGTCAGACTGGAAATACGTGGAGAAGCAGTGAGATTTTATATGCGCCCATATAATCAAGGAAATCCAGCCAGCATCCTTCATTCAGACTCCAGCCAAAGAAGAGTGGACCTCCTGAAACACGGGGTGGTACTGAAAAAGGTACCCCAGCTTGGTAGACCCTGTTACACTGGTGGCAGACAGCAGGATGTGATACCCCTTCTATAGGAGGAAAGGAATGAATGGAAATCAACTACCAGAAGTTAAAGAGGACTACATTAAAAGATCTGGTGGAAGCCCGAGGGTTAATCGCCAGCAACAAAACAAAAGCGGATTTGATAGCAGCCATCATGGAACACGACAGTGCAGCACCCTCCAATGTGAACATGGAGGATACTGAATTCCAGAGGGAGGTAAAGAACAGACTGGCGTTGTATGGCCCAAACCCTGCAGTAGAGATCATACGAGAGGTGATGGGTGATGTGCGTACTGATCTGAATGAAAAGATGGCTGAGCGGACCAGGATAGAGCTAGCCAAGATGGAGATGGCAGAGCGGAGAGAGGACAGTCAGCGAGCAGGGGGAGCTCTGGCCTCCGACCACGTACCTTCAATCATAAGCCACAAAAAGATCCAGTATAATGCTTTCCGACAGTTGGGGGAGGCAGAAGAAGACATTATGGCTTCTGCAGGACATTGAGCGGCAGTGTGCCCTTCATCAAGTGAAGCTGGAGGAACAGGTTCAGATTCTGGCCAGCAAGCTGACAGGCTGGGCAGCGGACGCCTATCGCACGGTACCTGATGAGAACTGTATGGATTATGAGCGGATCAAAGAAGTGATCTTGGTCCGATATGCGCTGACACCAGAGGCATACCGCCAAAAGTTCCGCGGACTTATAAAACGAGTAACCGATACCCACGCTGAATGGGCCTGTAAATTACGGCGGTCACTGCTACAGTGGGTACAAGGGAGCCAAGCAACCAATAAGGAGGATGTCCTCCAGCTGGTCTTGTTAGAACGATAATTTAATGGACTAACCCCCGAGACACAGGAATGGCTTCGGGACAGGCGGCCAACGACTCTTGACGAAGCCGCTCGTCTGGCCGATGAAGATCATGATGCCAGGAGGCATCAGTTGTCCGGATCAAAGATGGTCACTAGGGGACCGCCCATGGACCTGATGGCGCCCAAATCACCTAAGATTGTAGGGGGAACAGCTAGAAACCCAGCCTACCACAGTCCCCCTGGGGCGCGATGCCACACCTGCCATCAGCTAGGCCACCTGCAAAGACAAAGTCCCAACCGGACTCAGCATATGCAGTGGCCAAAGGCGGGAACAGCTACCTTCAGCCGGGCCACTGTACACTGCTACCAAGGCGAAGCTGACCCGGCATTGGGGGCTACGACTAACCAAGGGGTGGAAGAGATGGAGGAAGTGCTGCATGAAGTAGACCCCGTGCAGGCAGCTCAGGGAGATAATCGACAACAGCATCGACAGGTACATGGGTTAATGGGAAACGTATGCAGGGACTAAGAGATTCAGGGGTAACTTTGACCCTTGTGAAGCCTCATCTCGTCCGGGACCAAGAGCAGATGGACCGGACAGTGGCAGTCCGTGTAGCAGGGGGAGCCATACATCGACTGCCCACTGCCAGGATTCACCTGAACTGGGGAGTCGGGGATGGCCCTGTTGAGGTCAGCTTGATGGAGGATTTGCCTGCAGACGTCTTGCTGGGAAATGACTTGGGGCTCATGTTGTCTGCCTTCTCGGTTGCCCCTCTGGCTGAGACATATCCTGTGACCTCCCAGAAACAAGCTGGAGCTGCGGAGGCGGAATCACACTCAGAGGAGGCCCAGGTAAGACATCCCAGCCCTACACATATTCCCATAGCCAGACACATTTCTTGGGCCAACCCAGATGAATTTAAGAGGGAGTTACTTGAGGATCCTTCATTGGAGGGATATCGTGGGAAGGCACAGGAGGGGAGAGGGGAACAGTTTATATGGAAGCAGGGACTTCTCTACCGGATCACAGAGCAGCACCACACAGGGACGAGCCCCACTATAAAACTACAGCTGGTAGTTCCCAAGAAGTATAGGCAGGAGTTACTGCGAATCTCTCATGACATACCCTTGGCCGGGCACTTCGGCATCAGTCGCACCAGGCATCATCTGACACAAAACTTCTTTTGGCCGGGGTAACCAATAATGTTTGTCAGTACTGCCAGACCTGTGACAGTTGCCAGCGCATTGGCAAGAGGGGAGATCGATGCAAGGCCAAATTACGCCCCCTCCCCATTGTGGAGGAACCATTTAGCCATGTAGCGGTCGATCTGATAGGGCAGTTAGCCAAATCCAGTCCGTTAGGGAAAAGGTATATATTGACATTGGTAGATTATGCCACACGGTATCCAGAGGCTGTTGCGTTACCTAACATACTGGCAGAGACAGTGGCGGCTGCCCTGCTCCAGGTTTTCTCACGGGTTGGATTTCCCTGGGAGATTATCTTGGACCAGGGTACCCAGTTTACAGCAGAGGTGATTAACCAACTGTGGAAGCTGTGCGGCGTAAAGTCCATTAGAAGCGCCCCGTACCACCCGCAAACCAATGGGTTGTGTGAATGCTTTAACGGGACGTTAAAACAACTCATTGGGACTTTTACCAGGACCTACAGGGACTGGGAGAAATTTTTGCCTCACCTCCTGCTTGCCTATCAGGAGGTGCCCCAAGAATCCATGGGGTTCTCCCCGTTCAAATTGGTATACAGGAGATGGGTAAGAGGACAACACAAGGTTGAGATCCAGGATCAGACCCCCCTGCGACAACCCCCCTTCCGCATCCCTGAGTCTGTACGAGAAGGGATGCGACAAGAGATACAAGAGATGTTGCATTTAGGGGTCATTGAAGAGTCAGATAGTCCCTGGGCATCCCCGGTAGTGTTAGTGCCCAAGAAGGATGGGACTACACGGTTTTGTGTAGACTATCGTAAGCTCAATGAGAAAACAGTGACGGATGCGTATCCCATGCCGCGTGTGGATGAGTTGTTAGACCGGCTGGCGGGGGCAAAGTATTTGACCACCATCGATCTATGCATTCCCCTTAGTCCTGACGCTATTCCCAAGTTGGCATTTGTCACCCCGTTTAGCTTATTCCAGTTTCGAGTTATGCCATTCGGGTGGAAGAAAGCCCCGGCGACCTTCCAGAGGCTGGCTGACCGGCTTCTGGATGGTCTTCAGGACTACGCTTGTGCCTACCTGGACGACATCGCCATCTACAGCGCGACATGGGAAGAGCATCTAAATCACATAGAGACAGTATTGGACAGGATTCACAAGGCCGGAATCATCCTGAACCCAAACAAGTGTCACGTGGGCAAAGCAGAGGTTCAGTATTTAGGGCATTGGGTGGGAAGTGGGAAACAGAGACCAGAACCAGCCAAGATTGAGGCCATAGCCAAATGGCCCAGCCCACGCACTAAAATCCAGGTCATGGCGTTTCTAGGGACAGCGGGGTATTACAGGAAATTCGTTCCCAATTACAGCAGCGTAGCCAAGCCCCTCACTGATCTGACCCGTAAGAACCAACCCCGCCAGGTAACCTGGACCCCAGAGTGTGAGCAAGCCTTCCGCCAGCTAAAGGATGCCCTCACCAATACCCCTGCATTGGCCGCACCTAATCCAACTAAACGTTTCCTTGTTCACACCGACGCTTCTATGTTTGGATTGGGGGCAGTACTGAGCCAAGTCGGGCTGGACGACCAAGAACATCGGTAGCTTACCTGAGTCGGAAACTACTGCCCCGTGAAATAAGCTATGCGGCCATCGAGAAGGAGTGCCTGGCGGTAGTATGGACACTCAAAAAGTTGCAACCATATTTGTATGGATGACAGTTTTCCCTCCTAACGAACCATAATCCCCTAGTCTGGCTTAATCGGGTCTCCGGAGACAACGACAGATTACTGCGGTGGAGTTTAGCCCTGCAACCTCTGGACTTCACTACAGACCCGGCAAACAAAACGGTAACGCCAATGGACTAAGTCGACAAACAGAACTTGTACAAACCCCATAATCTTCGGACATCCCCAAACCGATCCGTTAAGGATCAGACTGTGTATGCCGATCGCGTCGCTGAAAAGGGGAGCCGTGTTACGTGTTACGGAACCCCACAGCACCCAGAATATGTTGAGTTATATGTATGCATAATAGGTTCCATGTGAGATGCATCAGCCCACAGGCTGCACCCCTGGGCAGAGGGGACAAGATATCCCCCTTCTATCCTCCCCTGTTGTGGATTCTGTTTTTGGGCTCCCTCTGGTGGTTACAGATGGTACTGGGTGACTTGTGTTCTCTGCGGTCTCTGGTGTCCACCTGTTCTATCAGGATATGGGAGTTTCCTATTTAACCTGGCTTTCTTGTCATTTCCTCGCCAGCGATCAATGTAATCAGTGTGTCTTGTTACCTCTGCTTCCCGCTTCTGTAATCTTCAGGACAAGCTAAGTTTTTGATTTTCCTGTTCCACGTTTTGCTTTATTTTTGTTTTTGTCAAGCTTGCAGTTATGTGATTCCTTGTTGCTGGTTGCTCTAGTGGGCTGATATTACTCCTCATGTTCCATGAGTTGGCACATGAGTTCAGGTAATTTCAGGATGGTTTTTTGTAGGGTTTTTCGCTGACCGCGCAGTTCACTTTTGTATCCTCTGCTATCTAGTTTTAGCGGGCCTCATTTTGCTGAATCTGTTTTCATTACTACGTATGTGCTTTCCTCTCATTTCACCGTCATTACATGTGGGGGGCTGCTATTTCTGTGGGGTGTTTCTCTGGAGGCAAGAGAGGTCTTTGTTTCTTCTAATAGGGGAAGCTAGTCCTTCGGCTGGCGCGAGACGTCTAGAATCATCGTAGGCACGATCCCCGGCTACTGCTAGTGTTGTGAATTAGGTTCAGGATCGCGGTCAGCTCAGTTTCCATCACCCTAGAGCTTGTTCTGTTTTTTGTGTGCTTGTCCTTTTGTGATCCCCTGCCATTGGGATCATGACAGTATCGCCGGCCCAAAAGTGGTAATCGTATTGGCTGAAGTAGGAGGAAAAGTAGTCTGAGGAAGTTTTTTTTTTTTTTTTTTTTCCCTCCCTCAGAGTTTGCTGCCTAGCCTTAATTGCAGCCTGGCTGCGTCTTACCTCCTCTTAATCCTTGAATGGCTCTGACCTCAGCTGTTTATCATGGACGTCCAGAGTTTGGCTTCCAGCCTGAATAATCTTGCTGCTAAGGTTCAAAATGTACAAGATTTTGTTGTACATGCTCCTATGTCTGAACCTAGAATTCCTATCCCAGAGTTTTTTTCTGGAGATAGATCTAGTTTTCTGAATTTTAGGAACAATTGCAAGTTGTTTCTTTCTTTGAAATCTCGCTCCTCTGGAGACCCTGCTCAGCAAGTCAGAATTGTAATATCTTTCCTGCGGGGTGACCCTCAGAATTGGGCATTTGCATTGGCACCAGGGGATCCTGCGTTGCTCAATGTGGATGCGTTTTTTCTGGCATTGGGTTTGCTCTATGAGGAACCTAACCTAGAGATTCAGGCTGAAAAAGCTTTATTGGCTCTCTCTCAGGGGCAAGATGAAGCAGAAATATATTGTCAGAAATTTCGGAAATGGTCGGTGCTTACTCAGTGGAATGAGTGCGCTCTGGCTGCAAAATTCGGAGATGGCCTTTCTGAGGCCATTAAAGATGTTATGGTGGGGTTCCCGGCGCCTACAGTTCTGAATGAGTGTATGACTATGGCTATTCAGATTGATCGGCGTTTACGGGAGCGCAAACCTGTGCACCATTTGGCGGTGTCTTCTGAACAGGCACCTGAGACAATGCAATGTGATAGAATTCAGTCCAGAAGTGAACGGCAAAACTATAGGCGGAAAAATGGGTTGTGTTTTTATTGTGGTGATTCAGCTCATGTTATATCAGCATGCTCTAAACCAGGGGTCCCCAACTCCAGTCCTCAAGGCCCACCAACAGGTCATGTTTTCAGGATTTCCTTTGCATTGCACAGGTGATGCAATTATTACCCAGGCAAGACTAAGGAAATCCTGAAAACATGACATGTTGGTGGGCCTTGAGGACTGGAGTTGGGGACCCCTGCTCTAAACGCACAAAAAAGGTTGATAAGTCTGTTGCCATTAGTACTTTACAGTCTAAGTTCATTCTGTCTGTGACTCTGATTTGTTCATTATCAGCCATTTCCGTCGATGCCTGTGTGGATTCAGGCGCTGCCCTGAGTCTTATGGATTGGTCATTTGCCAACCGCTGTGGGTTTAGTCTGGAGCCTCTGGAAGTCCCTATTCCTTTGAAAGGAATTGACTCTACACCTTTGGCTATGAATAAACCTCAGTACTGGACACACGTGACCATGCGTATGACTCCCGTTCATCAGGAGGTGATTCGCTTCCTGGTACTGTATAATTTACATGATGTCTTAGTGCTTGGTCTGCCATGGTTACAAACTCATAACCCAGTCTTGGACTGGAAGGCGATGTCTGTGTTAAGCTGGGGATGTCAGGGGGTTCATGATGATGCACCTCTGATTTCTATCGCTTCATCTACTCCTTCTGAGGTTCCTGTATTTTTGTCTGATTATCGGGATGTTTTTGAGGAGCCTAAGCTCAATTCGCTTCCTCCTCACAGGGATTGCGATTGTGCTATAGATTTGATTCCTGGCAGTAAATTTCCTAAAGGTCGTTTGTTCAATCTGTCAGTGCCAGAGCATACTGCTATGCGGGATTATGTTAAGGAGTCCTTGGAAAAGGGACATATCCGTCCATCTTCATCTCCTTTGGGAGCAGGTTTTTTTTTCGTGGCCAAAAAAGATGGTTCCTTGAGGCCTTGTATAGATTACCGTCTTTTGAATAAGATTACGGTCAAATATCAGTATCCTTTGCCATTGTTGACTGATTTGTTCGCTCGCATTAAGGGGGCTAAATGGTTCACTAAGATTGATCTTCGGGGTGCGTATAATCTTGTGCGGATTAAGCAGGGTGATGAGTGGAAAACCGCATTTAATACGCCTGAGGGCCATTTTGAGTATTTGGTGATGCCTTTTGGACTTTCTAATGCTCCTTCTGTCTTCCAGTCCTTTATGCACGATATTTTCCGTGAATATCTGGATAAATTTATGATTGCGTATTTGGATGATGTTTTGGTTTTTTCTGATGACTGGGAGTCCCATGTTCAGCAGGTCAGGAAGGTGTTTCAGGTCCTGCGGGCCAATTCTTTGTTTGTAAAAGGTTCAAAGTGTCTCTTTGGAGTCCAGAAGATTTCTTTTTTGGGGTATATTTTTTCCCCTTCTACTATTGAGATGGATCCCGTCAAGGTTCAAGCTATTTGTGACTGGATGCAGCCTACATCTCTTAAGAGTCTACAGAAGTTCTTGGGCTTTGCTAATTTTTATCGTCGTTTCATAACTAATTTTTCTAGTGTTGTTAAGCCTTTGACGGATCTGACTAAGAAGGGTGCTGATGTTGCTGATTGGTCTCCTGCGGCTGTGGAGGCCTTTCAGGAACTTAAGCGCCGGTTTTCTTCTGCTTCTGTGTTGCGTCAGCCAGATGTTTCGCTTCCTTTTCAGGTTGAGGTTGATGCTTCTGAGATTGGAGCGGGGGCGGTTTTGTCACAGAGAAGCTCCGATTGCTCGGTGATGAAGCCATGTGCGTTCTTTTCTAGAAAGTTTTCGTCCACTGAGCGGAATTATGATGTTGGTAATCGGGAGCTTTTGGCCATGAAGTGGGCATTTGAGGAGTGGCGTCATTGGCTTGAGGGTGCTAGACATCGTGTGGTGGTCTTGACTGATCACAAAAATCTGATTTACCTTGAGTCTGCCAAGCGTCTGAATCCTAGACAGGCTCGTTGGTCACTGTTTTTCTCCCGTTTCGATTTTGTGGTTTCATACCTGCCAGGTTCAAAGAATGTGAAGGCGGATGCTCTTTCTAGGAGTTTTGTGCCTGATTCCCCTGGAAATTCTGAGCCCACTGGTATCCTTAGGGATGGGGTGATTTTGTCGGCTGTCTTCCCAGACTTGCGACGTGCTTTGCAGGAGTTTCAGGCGGATAAACCTGATCGTTGTCCGCCTGAAAGACTGTTTGTTCCGGATAATTGGACCAGTAGAGTCATCTCCGAGGTCCATTCTTCTGCGTTGGCAGGTCATCCTGGAATATTTGGTACTAGAGACTTGGTGGCCAGGTCTTTTTGGTGGCCTTCCTTGTCGAGGGATGTGCGTTCTTTTGTGCAGTCTTGTGAAGTTTGCGCTCGGGCTAAGCCTTGCTGTTCTCGGGCCAGTGGATTGTTGTCACCTTTGCCTATCCCAAAGAGGCCTTGGACGCACATTTCCATGGACTTTATTTCGGATCTCCCTGTCTCTCAAAAAATGTCCGTCATCTGGGTTGTGTGTGACCGCTTTTCTAAGATGGTTCATCTGGTCCCCTTGCCTAAGTTACCTTCCTCCTCTGAGTTGGTCCCTCTGTTTTTTCAGAACGTGGTTCGTTTGCATGGGATTCCGGAGAACATTGTTTCTGACAGGGGATCCCAGTTTGTGTCTAGATTTTGGCGGACGTTCTGTGCTAAGATAGGCATTGATTTGTCCTTTTCGTCTGCATTCCATCCTCAGACGAATGGCCAGACGGAACGAACTAATCAGACCTTGGAAACTTATTTGAGGTGTTTTGTTTCTGCTGATCAAGATGACTGGGTTACCTTTTTGCCGCTTGCCGAATTTGCCCTTAATAATCGGGCTAGTTCTGCTACCTTGGTTTCTCCTTTCTTTTGTAATTCGGGGTTTCATCCTCGTTTTTCCTCTGGTCAGGTGGAGCCTTCTGATTGTCCTGGAGTGGACATGGTGGTGGATAGGTTGCATCAGATTTGGAGTCATGTGGTGGACAATTTGAAGTTGTCCCAGGAGAGGGCTCAGCAGTTTGCTAATCGCCGTCGCCGCGTGGGTCCTCCACTTCGTGTTGGGGACTTGGTGTGGTTGTCTTCTCGTTTTGTTCCTATGAAGGTCTCTTCTCCTAAGTTCAAGCCTCGGTTTATCGGTCCCTATAGGTTCTTGGAAATTCTTAACCCTGTGTCGTTTCGTTTGGATCTCCCGGCATCGTTTGCTGTTCATAATGTGTTCCATCGGTCGTTGTTGCGGAAGTATGAGGTACCTGTTGTTCCTTCGCTTGAGCCTCCTGCTCCGGTGCTGGTGGAGGGAGAATTGGAGTATGTTGTGGAGAAGATCTTGGATTCTCGTGTTTCCAGACGGAAACTTCAGTATTTGGTCAAGTGGAAGGGTTATGGTCAGGAGGATAATTCTTGGGTGGTTGCCTCTGATGTTCATGCTGCTGATTTGGTCCGTGCATTTCATAGGGCTCATCCTGGTCGCCCTGGTGGTTCTCGTGAGGGTTCGGTGACCCCTCCTCAAGGGGGGGGTACTGTTGTGGATTCTGTTTTTGGGCTCCCTCTGGTGGTTACAGATGGTACTGGGTGACTTGTGTTCTCTGCGGTCTCTGGTGTCCACCTGTTCTATCAGGATATGGGAGTTTCCTATTTAACCTGGCTTTCTTGTCATTTCCTCGCCGGCGATCAATGTAATCAGTGTGTCTTGTTACCTCTGCTTCCCGCTTCTGTAATCTTCAGGACAAGCTAAGTTTTTGATTTTCCTGTTCCACGTTTTGCTTTATTTTTGTTTTTGTCCAGCTTGCAGTTATATGATTCCTTGTTGTTGGTTGCTCTAGTGGGCTGATATTACTCCTCATGTTCCATGAGTTGGCACATGAGTTCAGGTAATTTCAGGATGGTTTTTTGTAGGGTTTTTCGCTGACCGCGCAGTTCACTTTTGTATCCTCTACTATCTAGTTTTAGCGGGCCTCATTTTGCTGAATCTGTTTTCATTACTACGTATGTGCTTTCCTCTCATTTCACCGTCATTACATGTGGGGGGCTGCTATTTCTGTGGGGTGTTTCTCTGGAGGCAAGAGAGGTCTTTGTTTCTTCTAATAGGGGAAGCTAGTCCTTCGGCTGGCGCGAGACGTCTAGAATCATCGTAGGCACGTTCCCCGGCTACTGCTAGTGTTGTGAATTAGGTTCAGGATCGCGGTCAGCTCAGTTTCCATCACCCTAGAGCTTGTTCTGTTTTTTTGTGTGCTTGTCCTTTTGTGATCCCCTGCCATTGGGATCATGACACTCCCCCCACCTTTGTAATTCCCACAGTAAATATCGGCAGGCTCTGGCCCCTGCGGCTATTGTAATGTATGTCTGGCCTGCTGCTTTTCTATTGTTCTGCCCTTTGTATCTGTGTAATATATTCTGTGTCCTGTGAATAAAGTGTGGTCAGACTGGAAATATGTGGAGAAGCAGTGAGATTTTATATGCGCCCATGTAATCAAGGAAATCCAGCCAGCGTCTTTCATTCAGACTCCAGCCAAAGAAAATGGACCTCCTGCAACACGAGGTGGTACTGAAAAAGGTACCCCAGCTTGGTAGACCCCATTACAGACGCGTTCCGATAATACACTAGCAGCAGGGCAAGCCAGCACCTCCAATGCATACTGGCTAAGCTCTGGCCATGTATCCAGCTTAGAGACCCAAAACTTGAAGGGGGAAGAGCCGTCTGGGAGTACACTGAAAGGGCAAGACATATAGTTTGTCACCATCTGATAGAAACGTTGCCTTTTGCTGACAGGAGCCGTCTGTGATGGTGTAGACATTTGTGGCGGGCACACAAAACTTTGCCACAGTTGGGCCATACTGGTCTTGCCTTGTGCTGAGGCAGTGCTTCTGCTCCCTGTTTGTGCTGAGCTTCCTCTACTGCCTCGACGCACTGAGCTGCTTTGTAAAGCACTAGCAGAACTGCTCTCAGTTGGACTGGAGAAGATGATGGAATGCACCAGTGTGTCTTGGTACTCCTGCATTTTACGCTCCCGGTTCAACGGTGTTATGAGGCTTTATTCTTTGTTCCGGTAGCGCGGATCTAGGAGGGTGTACACCCAATAATCAGCCGTGTTGAGAATGTGGGCGATGCGGCGGTTGTTTCTTAGGCACTGCAGCATGAAATCAACCATGTGCTGCAGACTGCCAACTGGCCAAGAAACGCTGTCCCCTGCTTGAGGCGTGATCTCTGCCTGCCCTGCATCACCGCACCCTCGCTCTACAAATTGACTACTGGAGCATTGTGTAACTCCCTCCTCTGGGCAGATGTCTTCCTCCTCAATTGACTCATCCTCCTCCTCACAAAGTGTCCCCTGCCTAGGACTTTGTGAGGAACCACGTCGTGCAGACTGTCCAGAAGCAGATGGCATTTGTGACTCCTCATCCTCCACTTCTTCCACAACCTCATCCCTTAGCGCTTGCAGTGTTCTTTCAAGCAGGCAGATAAGGGGGACAGTCATGCTGACTAGTGCATCATCTGCACTCGCGATCCACGTGGAATCATCGAAGGCACGCAAAACCTGGCAGATGTCCTTCATAGTGGCCCACTCAGTGGTTGTGAAGTCTGAACGGAGCGCAGTGCGACTTCTTTGCCCTGATGCAGCTGGTACTCCATTACTGTTGGCTGCTGCTCACACAATCGCTCCAATATATGTAATGTTGAATTCCACCTGGTGGATAGGTCACATATGATGCGATGTTCCGGAAGGCAGAATCGGCGCTGCAGAGCTGCAAGGCGCGATCTTGCCATGCTGGAACGCCGCAAGTGAGTGCACTCTAGGCGACCTTGTGCAGCAGTGCATCAAGATCTGGATAGTCCCTCAAAAAACTCTGCACGACCAAGTTGAGCACATGTGCCAGACATGGGATGTGAGTGAGGTTGCCTAGGCCCAGAGCTGCCACCAGATTTCGGCCATTGTCACACACTACCATGCCTGGCTGGAGATTCGCTGGCACAAACCACACGTCACTCTCCTGCTTGATGGCATTCCAGAGCTCCTGCACTGTGTGGCTTTGATTCCCCAAAGAAATTAATTTCAATATGGCCTGTTGATGTTTGGCCACGGCTGTGCTCATATCGGTCCTAACAGGTAAGCGTTCATGGGTCAAGGTGGAGGTAGACCGTGACGGCTCCTGCAGCGATGATTCAGAGGAACTGGAGTATGAGGAGGAGGCAATGTGTACAGACTGGATTCCTGCCATCCTTGGAGTTGGTAGAACACGTACAGCGCCACTCGCAAGATCTGTACCCGGCTCCACAACATTGACCTAATGGGCAGTGAGGGAAAGGTATCGTCCCTGTCCATGGTGACTGGTCCACGCATCGGTGGTGAGGTGGACCTTGCTACTGATGGCGTTTAGTAGCGCATGTTTAATGTTTCCCTCCACGTGCTTTTGCAGGGCAGGGACGGCTTGCATGCTGAAATAAAAGCGGCTGGGCACGTAGTATTGTGGGACTGCCAATGCTATTAAGTTACCGAAGGTGTCAGTCTCCACCAGCCTGAATGACAGCATTTCAAGGGACAGTAGTTTTGCAATGCCAGCATTCAGAGCCTGTGCTCGGGGGTGGTTTGCCGAGAACGGCCGCCTTTTCTCCCATGCCTGTGCTACCGATGGCTGTAGACTGGGCTGGGAGTGTGAGGATGACTGGGAACGTGGTGCTGTGGGTGGAATTACACTGGGTCTCTGGACAACAGTGCCAGAGGTTCTTCCATGGTGATCCTGGGAGGAAGCCGAACCAGCTGTGTTTGAGCTGAAGGAAGAGGCTACAACACGAGCTGAAGAGGTGGTAGGTGCCGCTGTTTGTTGGCCTAGGTCTTCAGTGTGTTTTTGTAACGCCACCACGTGCTTGATCCGCACATGTTTCCACATATTTGTGGTATTGACGTTGCTGACACTTTTCCCTCTTTTGACTTTCTGTTGACACAGCTTGCATTTGACAAAGCAAATGTCATCTGCAACTGTGTCAAAAAAGGACCAGGCACTGCAAGTCTTGGGAGCACCCGTTTTGGCTTTTGGAAGAGGCATGCTCCTAATGGGTGCCGAAGTGGAGGCTACAGGCAACCCAGTCTCCCTCTTTGGGCCGTTCGGGGAATCTCTTCCTCAGAGCTGCTCCCACCACCTTCCTGTACCTCACGCCATGATGGGTCAAGGACCTCATCATCTACACTACCCTCTTCCACCAACTGCTTCTCCTGGGTAGTCTCGGCTGCACAGTACGCACCAGAAAGTGGCACCTGAGTCTCACCATCAGATGCGTACTGAGGTGTGCTGACCAGAGGCACTGGCCCACCCGCCTCTGCAGATTCAGAGAGACAAAGCTGTTGGGCATCACTGCATACTGCCTCTTCTTCCATTTCTCGAATGCTGCTTGGCTGGCCCCCTCTTTCCAAGCCAAGAGATTCAGAGAACAGAAGTAGAGATGGCTCCTGTCCTGGGCTTTCTGACTGCTTGAGCAATTTGGCAGGTGGTTAAGAGACAGATGGGTGCTCTTCAGTGCTCTGTGCCTGAGAGGATGTGGCACTAATTGAAGTCGATGCGTTAGCTGCCATCCATCTGACAACAGCTTCAATTTGTTCATCCCACAGCAGCGGGGTACGGCGATTTCCTACAAAGCTGCGCATGAAGGACTGTTCCCTGCTGAAACGGAGGGATGATGAGTCACTGGTGCCCACAGCAGGCACACAATCCCCACGTCCTCTCCCTGCTCCACGCCCACGACCACGTGCCTTACTCCCTGCCTTCTTCATCTTGGTAGACTGATCAAGATAGGCAGAAAAGTACTAAGAGCTTAGTGTGCTTATTCCTGAACAGCTCCTAACAGGTATTAGAAACACTAATTTTCTAAAGTGTGGACTAGACTTTAATATGAGCTAATGTGGCCTACACAACTGTAAAGTGGAGTGTTTGGTGAACTTTATTAACTTTTTGTTTTTTTCGCAGAACAGACTACAGAGTGAGCTGCGTTATGAAAGGCAATTCAGTACTACAATGGACATAGCGGTCAGAGCACATATAGTGATCTGACAATAACCCAAAATCATAGAATGAGCTCTGAGACGTGGGAACTCTGCAGACCGCAATCCCTAATCCTCTCCAAACAACACTAGAGGCAGCCGTGGATTGCGCCTAACTCTGCCTAGGCAACTCGGCACAGCCTGAGAAACTAACTAGCCTGAAGATAGAAAATAAGCCTACCTTGCCTCAGAGAAATACCCCAAAGGAAAAGGCAGCCCCCCACATATAATGACTGTGAGTTAAGATGAAAAGACAAACGTAGAGATGAAATAGATTCAGCAAAGTGAGGCCCGACTTTCTTAACAGATCGAGGATAGAAAAGGTAACTTTGCGGTCTACACAAAACCCTAAAAAAAACCACGCAAAGGGGGCAAAAAGACCCTCCGTACCGAACTAACGGCACGGAGGTACACCCTTTGCGTCCCAGAGCTACCAGCAACAAAATAGACAAGCTGGACAGAAAAAATAGCAAACAAATAGCAAAGAAGAACTTAGCTATGCAGAGCAGCAGGCCACAGGAATGATCCAGGGAAAAGCAAGTCCAACACTGGAACATTGACAGGAAGCCAGGATCAAAGCATTAGGTGGAGTTAAGTAGAGAAGCACCTAACGACCTCACCAGATCACCTGAGGGAGGAAACTCAGAAGCCACAGTACCACTTCCCTCCACCAACAGAAGCTCACAGAGAGAATCAGCCGAAGTACCACTTGTGACCACAGGAGGGAGCTCTGCCACAGAATTCACAACAGTACCCCCCCTTGAGGAGGGGTCACCGAACCCTCACCAGAGCCCCCAGGCCGACCAGGATGAGCCACATGAAAGGCATGAAAAAGATCGGGAGCATGGACATCAGAGGCAAAAACCCAGGAATTATCTTCCTGAGCATAACCCTTCCATTTAACCAGATACTGGAGTTTCCGTCTAGAAACACGAGAATCCAAAATCTTCTCCACAATATACTCCAATTCCCCTTCCACCAAAACCGGGGCAGGAGGATCAACAGATGGAACCATAGGTGCCACGTATCTCCGCAACAATGACCTATGGAATACGTTATGTATGGAAAAAGAATCTGGAAGGGTCAGACGAAAAGACACAGGATTAAGAACCTCAGAAATCCTATACGGACCAATGAAACGAGGTTTAAACTTAGGAGAGGAAACCTTCATAGGAATATGACGAGAAGATAACCAAACCAGATCCCCAACACGAAGTCGGGGACCCACACGGCGTCTGCGATTAGCGAAACGTTGAGCCTTCTCCTGGGACAAGGTCAAATTGTCCACTACATGAGTCCAAATCTGCTGCAACCTGTCCACCACAGTATCCACACCAGGACAGTCCGAAGACTCAACCTGTCCTGAAGAGAAATGAGGATGGAACCCAGAATTGCAGAAAAATGGCGAAACCAAGGTAGCCGAGCTGGCCCGATTATTAAGGGCGAACTCAGCCAAAGGCAAAAAGGACACCCAGTCATCCTGATCGGCAGAAACAAAGCATCTCAGATATGTTTCCAAGGTGTGATTGGTTCGTTCGGTCTGGCCAATAGTCTGAGGATGGAAAGCCGAGGAAAAAGACAAGTCAATGCCCATCCTACCACAAAAGGCTCGCCAAAACCTTGAAACAAACTGGGAACCTCTGTCAGAAACGATATTCTCTGGAATGCCATGTAAACGAACCACATGCTGGAAGAACAATGGCACCAAATCAGAGGAGGAAGGCAATTTAGACAAGGGTACCAGATGGACGATCTTAGAAAAGTGATCACAGACCACCCAAATGACTGACATCTTTTGAGAAACGGGAAGATCAGAAATAAAATCCATAGAGATATGTGTCCAAGGCCTCTTCGGGACTGGCAAGGGCAAAAGCAACCCACTGGCATGAGAACAGCAGGGCTTAGCCCGAGCACAAATCCCACAGGACTGCACAAAAACACGCACATCCCGCGACAGAGACGGCCACCAAAAGGATCTAGCCACCAACTCTCTGGTACCAAAGATTCCAGGATGACCAGCCAACACCGAACAATGAACCTCAGAGATAACTTTATTGGTCCACCTATCATGGACAAACAGTCTCTCCGCTGGACAACGATCAGGTTTATTAGCCTGAAATTTTTGCAGCACCCGCCGCAAATCAGGGGAGATGGCAGACACAATTACTCCTTCCTTGAGGATACCCGCCGGCTCAGACAAACCCGGAGAGTCGGGCACAAAACTCCTAGACAGAGCATCCGCCTTCACATTTTTAGAGCCCGGAAGGTACGAAATCACAAAGTCAAAACGGGCAAAAAACAGCGACCAACGAGCCTGTCTAGGATTCAACCGCTTAGCAGACTCAAGATAAGTCAAGTTCTTATGATCAGTCAATACCACCACGCGATGCTTAGCTCCTTCAAGCCAATGACGCCACCCCTCGAATGCCCACTTCATGGCCAGCAACTCTCGGTTGCCCACATCATAATTTCGCTCAGCAGGCGAAAACTTCCTGGAAAAAAAAGCGCATGGTTTCATCACTGAGCAATCAGAACCTCTCTGCGACAAAACAGCCCCTGCTCCAATCTCAGAAGCATCAACCTCGAACGGAAGAGAAACATCTGGTTGACACAACACAGGGGCAGAAGAAAAACGACGCTTCAAGTCTTGAAAAGCTTCCACAGCAGCAGAAGACCAATTGACCAAATCAGCACCCTTCTTGGTCAAATCGGTCAATGGTTTGGCAATACTAGAAAAATTGCAGATGAAGCGACGATAAAAATTAGCAAAGCCCAGGAACTTTTGCAGACTTTTCAAAGATGTCGGCTGAGTCCAATCATGGATGGCCTGGACCTTAACAGGATCCATCTCGATAGTAGAAGGGGAAAAGATGAACCCCAAAAATGAAACCTTCTGCACACCAAAGAGACACTTTGATCCCTTCACAAACAAAGAATTAGCACGCAGGACCTGAAAAACTGTTCTGACCTGCTTCACATGAGACTCCCAATCATCCAAGAAGATCAAAATGTCATCCAAGTACACAATCAGGAATTTATCCAGGTACTCTCGAAAGATGTCATGCATAAAGGACTGAAACACTGATGGAGCATTGGCAAGTCCGAATGGCATCACTAGATACTCAAAATGACCCTCGGGCGTATTAAATGCAGTTTTCCATTCATCTCCTCGCCTGATTCGCACCAGATTATACGCACCACGAAGATCTATCTTGGTGAACCAACTAGCCCCCTTAATCCGAGCAAACAAATCAGATAACAATGGCAAGGGGTACTGAAATTTAACCGTGATCTTATTAAGAAGGCGGTAATCTATACAAGGTCTCAGCGAACCATCCTTCTTGGCTACAAAAAAAAACCCTGCTCCTAATGGTGACGATGACGGGCGAATATGCCCCTTCTCCAAGGATTCCTTCACATAACTGCGCATAGCGGCGTGCTCAGGCACGGATATATTAAACAGTCGACCTTTTGGGAATTTACTACCAGGAATCAAATTGATAGCACAATCACAATCCCTATGCGGAGGTAGGGCATCGGACTTGGGCTCATCAAATACATCCCGGTAATCAGACAAGAACTCTGGAACCTCAGAAGGGGTGGATGACGAAATTGACAGAAATGGAACATCACCATGTACCCCCTGACAACCCCAGCTGGACACCGACATGGATTTCCAATCTAATACTGGATTATGGGCTTGTAGCCATGGCAACCCCAACACGACCACATCATGCAGATTATGCAACACCAGAAAGCGAATAACCTCCTGATGTGCAGGAGCCATGCACATGATCAGCTGGGTCCAGTATTGAGGCTTATTCTTGGCCAAAGGCGTGGCATCAATTCCTCTCTATGGAATAGGACACTGCAAGGGCTCTAAGAGAAACCCACAACGCTTAGCATACTCCAAGTCCATCAAATTCAGGGCAGCGCCTGAATCCACAAATGCCATGACAGAATACGATGACAAAGAGCAGATCAAGGTAACGGACAGAAGAAATTTTGACTGTACCGTACCAATGGTGGCAGACCTAGCGAACCGCTTAGTGCGCTTAGGACAATCAGAGATAGCATGAGTGGAATCACCACAGTAGAAACACAGCCCATTCAGACGTCTGTGTTCTTGCCGTTTAACTCTGGTCAAAGTCCTATCGCACTGCATAGGCTCAGGTTTAAGCTCAGGTAATACCGCCAAATGGTGCATAGATTTACGCTCACGCAAGCGTCGACCGATCTGAATGGCCAAAGACATAGACTCATTCAAACCAGCAGGCATAGGAAATCCCACCATGACATCCTTAAGGGCTTCAGAGAGACCATTTCTGAACATAGCTGCCAGCGCAGATTCATTCCATTGAGTGAGCACGGACCACTTTCTAAATTTCTGACAATATACCTCTATCTCATCCTGACCCTGACAAAGAGCCAGCAAATTTTTTTCTGCCTGATCCACTGAATTAGGTTCATCGTACAGCAATCCGAGCGCCAGGAAAAACGCATCGATATTACTCAATGCAGGATCTCCTGGCGCAAGAGAAAATGCCCAGTCCTGAGGGTCGCCGCGCAAAAAAGAAATAACAATCAAAACCTGTTGAACTGGATCACCAGAGGAGCGAGGTTTCAAGGCCAGAAATAATTTACAATTATTTTTGAAACTCAGAAACTTAGTTCTATCTCCAAAAAACAAATCAGGAATAGGAATTCTTGGTTCCAACATAGCTTTCTGATCAATAGTGTCTTGAATCTTTTGTACTCTTGCCGAGAGCTGATCCACAAATGAAGACAGACTTCTAATGTCCATCGCTACACCTGTGTACTGAACCACCCAAATGTCTAGGGGAAAAAAAAGGCAAAACACAGTGCAAAGAAAAAAAAATGGTCTCAGAACTTCTTTTTTCCCTCTATTGAGAATCATTAGTACTTTTTGGCTTCCTGTACTGTTATGAAAGGCAATTCAGTACTACAATGGACATAGCGGTCAGAGCACATACAGTGATCTGACAATAACCCAAAATCATAGAACGAGCTCTGAGACGTGGGAACTCTGCAGACCGCAATCCCTAATCCTCTCCAAACAACACTAGAGGCAGCCGTGGATTGCGCCTAACTCTGCCTAGGCAACTCGACACAGCCTGAGAAACTAACTAGCCTGAAGATAGAAAATAAGCCTACCTTGCCTCAGAGAAATACCCCAAAGGAAAAGGCAGCCCCCCACATATAATGACTGTGAGTTAAGATGAAAAGACAAACGTAGAGATGAAATAGATTCAGCAAAGTGAGGCCCGACTTTCTTAACAGATCGAGGATAGAAAAGGTAACTTTGCGGTCTACACAAAACCCTAAAGAAAACCACGCAAAGGGGGCAAAAAGACCCTCCGTACCGAACTAACGGCACGGAGGTACACCCTTTCCATCCCAGAGCTACCAGCAACAAAATAGACAAGCTGGACAGAAAAAATAGCAAACAAATAGCAAAGAAGAACTTAGCTATGCAGAGCAGCAGGCCACAGGAATGATCCAGGGAAAAGCAAGTCCAACACTGGAACATTGACAGGAAGCCAGGATCAAAGCATTAGGTGGAGTTAAGTAGAGAAGCACCTAACAACCTCACCAGATCACCTGAGGGAGGAAACTCAGAAGCCGCAGTACCACTTCCCTCCACCAACAGAAGCTCACAGAGAGAATCAGCCAAAGTACCACTTGTGACCACAGGAGGGAGCTCTGCCACAGAATTCACAACAGAGCTGCACTCACACAGACCGTGCAGACAGCCGTGAACAGCGCTGCAAGGCCAAAAAAAGCTCCTCTATTAACTCCTATATAGTGTTTTTCCACAATCTAGCAGGATACGGATGGAAACCCACTAATAGGATAGATTTGAAAAAATGTGCAACAGGCAGCACTAATTGAAAAAAGGACAATGGAACAGTATGAGGCAGTGACGCACCCTAAGCTGACTACAACCGGCTGTGGCGGCAGAACAGACTACAGGGTGAGCTGCACTCACACACAGACCGTGCAGACAGCCTTGAATGGCGCTGCAAGGCCAAAAAAAGCTCCTCTATATAATCCTATATAGTGTTTTTCCACAATCTAGCAGGATACGGATGGAAACCCACTAATAGGATAGATTTGAAAAAATGTGCAACAGGCAGCACTAATTGAAAAAAGGACAATGGAACAGTATGAGGCAGTCACGCACCCTGAGCTGACTACAACCGGCTGTGGAGGCAGAACAGACTACAGGGTGAGCTGCACTCACACACAGACCGTGCAGAGAGCTGTGAATGGCGCTGCAAGGCCAAAAAAGCACCTCTATGTAATCCTATATAATGTTTTTCCACAATCTAGCAGGATACAGATGGAAACCCACTAATAGGATACATTTGAAAAAATGTGCAACAGGCAGCACTAATTGAAAAAAGGACAATGGAACAGTATGAGGCAGTCACGCACCCTGAGCTGACTATAACCGGCTGTGGTGGCAGAACAGACTACAGGGTGAGCTGCACTCACACACAGACCTGTTGTGAATTCTGCTCTTGGGTTCCCTCCAGTGGTTGCAGGTGGGAATGCAGTTGTCTCTGAGTCGCAGTCCTGGCCAGGTGTATCTGCTGATTGCAGTTCTGACTGGGATATTTAGGTGTGCAGGATTCATTAGTCCTTGCCAGTTGTCAATGTTTCTTGTGAAGTGTTGGATCACTTTCTGGCTTCTCCTGCTTAGCTGCCAATTCAGCAAAGATAAGTGTCTGGTTTTTGTTTCTGTGGCACACATGCAGTGTGCTTATATTCTGTGCTATTCATTTGTTTTTCTCTTGTCCAGCTTAGTCTGTGTCAGTGTTTTCTCAGTCTTGTTGGATTCTCTGGAGTTGCAGATATACGCTCCACATCTTTAGTTAGATGGTGGAGTTTTTGTATTTTCTGCTGTGGATATTTTTGGAAGTTTTTTTAATACTGACCGCTTAGTATCCTGTCCTATCCTTTCCTATTTAGCTAGTGTGTGCCTCATTTGCTAAATCCTGTTTCCTGCCTGCGTGTGTCTTTTCCTCTACTACTCACAGTCAATATTTGTGGGGGGCTGCCTATCCTTTGGGGTTCTGCTCTGAGGCAAGGTAGAAATTCCTATTTCCATCTATAGGGGTATTTAGTCCTCCGGCTGTGTCGAGGTGTCTAGGTTTTGTTAGGCACACCCCATGGCTACTTCTAGTGGCGGTGTTAAGATCAGGGTTTGCGGTCAGTATAGTTACCACCTACTCCAGTGTAAGTTTTCATGCTGCTCCAAGGTCACCTGATCATAACACAGACCATGCAGACAGCCGTGAATGCCGCTGCAAGGCCTAAATAAGCTCCTCTATGTAATCCTATATAGTGTTTTTCCACAATCTAGCAGGATATGGATAGAAACCCAATAATTGGATAAATTTGAAAAAATGTGCAACAGGCAGCACTAATTGAAAAAAGGACAATGGAACAGTATGAGGCAGTGACGCACCCAGAGCTGACTACAACCGGCTGTGGTGGTAGAACAGACTACAGAGTGAGCTGCACTCACACACAGACCGTGCAGACAGCTGTGAACGGCGCTGCAAGGCCAAACATATCTCCTATATGTAATCCTATATAGTGTTTTTCCACAATCTAGCAGGATACGGAATGAAACCCACTAATAGGAGAAAAACAGGAAAAATGTGCTGCAAGCAGCACTAATGCAAAAAAGGACAATTAAACAGTATGAGGCAGTGATGAACGCTGGGCTGACTACAACCAGCGGTGGTTGTAGAACAGACAACAGCGTGAGCTGCACTCACACAGAGACCTTGCAGATGGCTGTGAACAGCGCTGCAAGGCAAAAACAAGGTTCTCACACAGCAATTGCTAAATTAGCCTGGGTAAAGCACAATGAAGCAAATCGCTATCTCAACACTGGCCCTCAGTCAGAACACAGCGTCCTGTCCCTAACTGAATTCACAGCAGAGTGAACCCAAAATGGCGGTGGCGACTTTTATAGTGCTTCATGACATCATTCCAGCAGCCAATCACAGCCATGCCAGTAGTTACATGCCTACCATGTAGAACAGGATGTGCCCACACTTCTAATCATTCCTCATTGGCTGAATTCTGGCTCTTTGAATTATGGGAACTTCCGATTCCGGTATCCGATATACTGAAAGTATCGGAACTCGGTATCGGAATTCCGATACCGCAAATATCGGCCGATACCCGATACTTGCGGTATCGGAATGCTCAACACTACTCAGCATAGAAAAGCTACATTGAAGGTTCCTCTAGGAGAAAGAAGAATGGAAGCGCCGCGGATGTGGCTGATAGAAAGCTATCCCTATAAAGAGAGAAGTCTGGTCAGCACGGGTAGTACAAGCAAGATGTGGCAGGTCTTTGCCTTGGTAGCAGTTCTTAAAACCGTGATGAAGCGGTGTAGGACTCCCCAATGTGAGGCAAGAATTTCGGATGTAATAGATTCTGTGGGACTGGAAGATATGGTCCAACCCGGGGGTGAATATAGAGAAGAAGAGGACAGAGCAGGGACAGTAAAGGAGTTACTGACAGTGTTACCCGAAGTGCCTGTATCAGAGCAAGTAAAGAAGTTCATATTGAAGTTACATCCCCGTACCGGGACAGTCCAGGTGGCGCAGAAAATCAGCACAGAGGTAATGCAGCAGAGAAATGTGAATTGATGCAGGAAGGGGGCCAGAGAGTGATACAAGGATTGCTGTCCGCCATGGCTACCTCCCTGGCTCTCCCTTCCTACACAGTGATCAAGGTTGATTCATCGCAGGGTATGCATTAGTCCATTATGATAAGGCAGTAATACAAGAACCACTCTCCTACAGCTGCTCTGCGCCAGAGGCTTAGCTGAAGGCACTCACTGCAACGTGTAATCTGGGAAAAGGTAAAGAGATTCATTGATTTTTGGAATTGAGATATGTTTTAGAGGGTCGCACATGACTTTAGCGCCATTTGGAGGAGCTGTAATTTTCTTGCATCTGCTGGCAAACCTATGAGGTGATAGACCAGCTGCTCACAGCACTCACCCTTCCCCAAAGGGCACCTATTGGTGCGCACACGGGAACAACCTCCCTTTGCAGTAAGGAATGCCTTGGCCGACTAGGCGGCTAAGGAAGCAGCGCCATAACAGACGCAGCTACCCCGAGGGCCTCAGTAATCAAAAATGTGGGAAGCCCCCTTTTGACAAAGGGGACAGTCACCACATTGGCACAGTGGCCATTGATCGCAAACTACTGCAGGTTTTCCAGACCCAGGCCCCCCACACGGACAGAGTGTATGGGTCGAAGAGGGGACCATACGTTCGTTGTCAGGGGTATTGCAGGTGAACATCAGGATTTGTCTCCCACTCTGCCAGTTCCCCTTGATGGCTGCTCTAGCACATGTCCCCAGTGCACAACTCAAAAGGTGTGATGTGTGCAGTGGTGCTACAAAATTGGTGTGCCCCAGCGTTCCCGAATGAGGCTACAAAGTATGTCTCATTTGTGTGAAACATAACCCGGCAGACCTATTGGAGTCCCACAGAAATGAACGCCAAAACCAGATTACCCGTTTCAGAAACTGCAGGTGGATTACATATAGCTACATAAGGTTGGTACTTATGAATATGTCCTAGTATGAATTGATCTCTTCCCAAGATGATCTGAAGCTTGGGATGTGATTAAAGTTTATAAATAAATTGGTTTGTAGAAATGGGGTGCCCAAACTATAGAGTGACAGGGGCACACACTTTACTGGAGAATTAATGAAACAAATCATGGCCACTTTTGGGATAGACCAGGCTCTCCATGTCCTCTAGACCAGTGTTTCTCAACTCCAGTCCTCAAGACCCCACAACAGGTCATATTTTCAGGATTTCCTTAGTTTTGCACAGGTGATAATTTCATCACCTGCTCAGGAAAGAAAAATATCTTGGTACCGTGTTCAAGCATTCATTCCATCACCTATGCAATACTAAGGAAATCCTGAAAACATGACCTGTTGTGGGGTCTTGAGGACTGGAGTTGAGAAACACTGCTCTAGACCCACAAAGTAGTTGGAAGGTGGAATGCCTTAATAGTACTCTGAAATTAGAAATCCAGAAGTGCGTGGAAGAAACACACTGGTTCTGGTAGATTGCTTGTCATTGTAATCAGTGAGGACTTCTCCGAGGGGTAGAGAGATGCTTTCCCTGTATGAAATACTGTTTGGTAGTGTCCTTGAGACAGGGTTGTAAAACTTGCAGCATCTGCAAGGCCTCCTACAGTTCCCTCACTGAATTTTATCTTGGAGTTGCACAAACATTTGACTGTTACTCATAACCATGTTCTTTTCTCCATCCCAGTCCCCAAATGTATAAGCAGCACACAACATTGGTTCCAGGAGACTGGGTCATGGACAAGAGACATGAGGAGACCACTGGAACCCAGATACAATGAGCCATTTCAAATACTACTGACCACTGCCACTTATGTCAAGCTCCAAGGCAAAGACAGTTGGATCCATGCCAGCCACTGAAAAAGATCCTGAACCCTGGCAGCAGCAAAGATGATGACCCTGCCCCTTTAAACCATGCTGATGACAATTGCATCCCTTCCCTTGCTCTAACTTTCAATTAGGAACTAAAGGAGGACGGGGATAACAAATAAGTATCACCAAGTCCTGCTGCAACACATGGTTTCTAAAGACGTTCCTTAAAACTGCTGAATATGCACCCATAGCCCAATATCCTCTAAAACTATGCCATATCTCTCAGTGTCCCTAAACCCATATAAGGCTTTCAACTATAGCCATTTCCACAAAGAGATTTTGATACTGCCCTTTTACGACGGAGGAAACCTCACCAGCAGCCATGCAATTCCAGTCCAGATTATGGGGTGGGTGGAGAGCCCATGGTTACAGATAAATCTTACAGGTAGCTTAAAATTATGGTAGGAGCTAGACCTAGCACAAGGTAAATTTATAACACACGGGCGATACCCAAACTCCAAGGACAAGGAAATGTGTAAAGGCACTACTATTGTTTGTGATGATAGATATTTTCAAGTAAAATAACCCTGGATATTTGGACAATATTGAATTGTGGTTTACAGATTCTGCACAGACTTGTGAACTACTTGACCCATTTGATTACCTTTTTGAGTCTAAGACATGCCAAAGGAATGAGATCAGTTTTCAAAACAACCAAACTTGGTGTGCCAAACCTGTGATGAAAGGACTTATGACTTATGTACGTTGTCTTGATAGACCCACTGACATCGTACCCTGCACATTGCCTAAGGATTTATATCTAGTATGTGGTCACAAGGCCTATAAATGCCTTACGCCTGCAAACTTCTGACTTCCGCATAGTGACTTAGATGTAAATGCTGTCCCCAAACAATCCCTATATAAACGAGCTGCAGACAACCGCCCCAGATTGAATGGTAGATCTCATATAGTGGAAATGGGGATAGCTAATAAGATAATTAGTAGTATATTCATTTACCTTTCATTACTAGTGTTGAACGATACCTTCCGATATTCGGAAATATCGGTATCGGATTGGATCGGCCGATATCAAAAAAATATCGGATATCACCGATACCGATACCCGATACCAATGCAAGTCAATGAAACAAAAATATCGGAATTAAAATAAACCCTTTCTTTCCTTGTAAGTTAATTCTACATGAAGGAAAACAACTAAGAATAATGTAGGATGTATTGGGGGAGGTGGCGGAGACATTAAAGGCATACAGTCTTAGCCAAATCAAATGGAATAGCAGGAATTAATTTTTTTTAAAGACGTTCGGAGTTACAAAGCTATTGACTATGTTAAGATTTTTTATATTTAGTCAGATATTTATGTTTCACTACTTCCATGCTGTTCACCTTCTTTTTAACTTCTCCCACACTTTCTTCTTCATCATCCTCAGCAGCATCATCTTTTTTCATCAACTTTTCCTTCACCTTATTCATCTTCTTCACCTTCTTCGTATTATTCTTTTTTTTTACATTCTTCATATTCTTTTTATTTAACTATTCTTCTTCATAAATTTAAACAACTAATATTTGATTACCAGAGGGATAAATCATAAATGTCTCACAGGTATCCACTCTATTTATTTAAAATTTAACCTTTATTAGACGTTAATAAATATACTAATAATAAACAACATACCAAACACCACGAGAAAGAAAACAACCAGGGGCGTGCCTACCCCTACACTGGCCTAACTGACCTTACCTATTTGCGGAGGTTGGCATCCTAAAAACCTGCGCAGTGGCGCCCCCGCTCCTCGACGGCTCTCCCTGCTCACCCTATAGGGCCCTATAGTGGCAGGAGGTGAAGAAGATGGTGAATAGGTAGGTGAGAAAGAGAAGAGGTATGTATCTGATCAATAGGTGTATAGACTGATTATACTATATGCAATCGTTCACTTAGTCCTCTAGTGGAGATATCCGATCCTGTTTGCAATTATCCTCAATATATATAGTCAGAATAACTAGTTGTAATAGATAACTCAATCTTCCAGTGAATACACTAGATGGCAATTTGCAGTAGACCTAGTGGACTTCACTAATGTAGTTATAGTGGCTAAACTAATATTTCTGATGACACCCATATACTACACTTATAGCCATTCATAGCTATATACCATCCATATTTCCCCACATAGGGATGTATTTAATAAAGTGATGCTTCTATAGATCTTAATATATCTACAATATGCAAACTAATATAGAGGACATGCAGACTGATAGTCTAAATATACCTAACTCCAAGTGGTATTAATATATATGCATAGGCCAGGAAGATAAACTTATATATATAATAAATAACGAAAAAAAGGAACAAAAACACACACACCAACCACCCTTAAAACAGTATTAAACAATCTTAGTCAAATGGCAACTTAGGACAACCATTACATCCTTTGTCCAATATTAAAGTCCACTATCGACTTCCAGGGCATATTGCCCATATACATTCTGTATCAATTTTAAGTAGATAAATTGTACCAAGTTGAATTTAGTTACTCGACGCGTTTCCCCTCTTAACCGAGGTTCATCAGGAGGAGGATATACACAAGGTACTTATCTGCAGATACTGGTATACGGTGTGTGAATCCAGTAGCGTGGTCGGGACAATCCCCTGCCTCGGTATGATGCCATGGAGCCGAACCGCCCATACCCCACTCTTATATAGAGACACTAACCCTAATCACAATGGCATTCCCATCATATTTCCGGTCTCTAACGGCGCCAAGAGATGACAAAGAACCCCATCAGCGTGCGTGTCAGGCCGATGTATGCAGGAGAAATGCGGTCCACGCCTCACTATGGTGCTTTCTGCCGTCGGCGCCAGGAAATGACAACACAGGGAAACCAGCATGTCGAGCCGTTGTGTGTTAGAGGTGTGTGCTCCGCCCCTAGCTCCATTATATCACTCACCCATAAACAATCTGGGTAACCGCCCAGTCCCGCCCACTATGCAAACAAGGGGTGTACAACTAAAGCAAGACATAAAGTAAACGGACTGGCCAAGGGATATATTTGCAAAGTTCCTCGCTCTATTGTGCCTCTAAATTCAGAGTAAATATGAGTACAGATGAAAACGATAGATATACAAAAGACTTTATTTATGCCATCACATCATATGTTATACCGCCCAAAGGAGGCATGTCTGTCAGCCCCCTGCTGCTTGATGTGCAGTGATAGGTAATATATCCAGGCATATACTGATATGATATATATGTATCCAATATATCCAGGCATATACTAATATAATATGTATGTAGACCCCAGAATTAGAGATAAAGCTGACATATATATGGGGAATGCAGAGCCATACATAATATTAGAGCATGCCAATATAATACCTAATACAAATACATTTCTCACCAAAATCTAACTAAGCGTCACGGACTGTGAGTATGGCAGTTATAAATAGTATTTGATATCAAAACCAATATAATCCTTCTTAAATTTATTACCTTAGAAACGGAAGATAAATAGAGGAAAGGGAGGGGGGGGGGAATTGGGGGCTCATATAATGTAGCTCCATTAGAATATCTCCCCACTCTGATGTAAGGAGGAGAAAAAAAGATGAATATACTCTACAATGAGAGCAGATGTAGAAGGAATAATGGTCTTTACGACCGATATGGGGCATAGGCTTTAGATACAACAGGCACATCATAGACACTTAGGGAAGTGTAGCTGGGAGCGTGTCTGAACATACAAGTCACAGGAAGCAACCAAAATGAATCTGTTCATTAAGCCCCATCGGGGCAGTAGTGTCCAGTCTGTGGATCCAACGTAATTCTTTCTGCAGAATTCTTTTATTCCAGTCGCCACGACGTACTGGTGGTGCTATCACCTCTATAGCGGTGAATGATAGACAGGTCAGGTCCCCCCCATGAATCTCTCTCACATGTCTAGAGATAGGTGTATCCCTTGCATGGCGAATATCTCCCAGGTGGTCCCCAATCCGCCTCCTCAGTTCTCTCTTAGTTTTACCCACATAACTCATAGGACATGTGCATTGGAACAAGTATACTACACCACTGGTTTTGCAATTGGCAAAGTGTCTATTGTGATATACCTTCCCCGTGGTAGTATTGGAGAAACTTTTGCCAACCTTAATGTATCTACAGAATGAGCAATGGCCACATTTGAAGGTGCCAAGCTCTCTTCTGTCCAACCAGGTGCCCGTTCTTGGTGGTGGGGTATACATGCTGTGAACCAACTGATCCCCGATAGATCTCCCCCTCCTATAGGTTATTTCTGGGGCATCCGTAAGGAAATCTTTGATCTCGCTATCCGCTCTTAGAATATCCCAGTATTTGGTCATAAGAGCGCGGACCTCCTTTGCACAGCTATCAAAAAAATTTCCAATGATACGTATCTGCTTGTCATTTTTGGTCTCTCTGGGGGTCAAAAGACTGTTCCTGTCACATAATTCTACCTTTTTGAATGCCTCATGAAGAACATTCCTGGGGTATCCTCTCTCAAGGAATCTGTTCCTAAGGTCTTTAGCCTCCCTATAAAAGTTTGAGGGATTGGAGCAATTTCTTTTAACCCTTAGGTACTGTCCCTTGGGAATCCCTCTGCGTAGACTGTGTGGATGACTACTGCCCCAGTCCAGCAGATTGTTGGTTGCAGTCGGCTTTCTGAAGAGCGTGGTTTCCAACAGACCCTCAGTATCTTTTTTTATGTTTATGTCCAAGAAGTTTATGGTCCTCCAATCAGTTTCAAAGGTGAACCTGAGGCCCAGATCGTTTTTATTAAGGTCCTGGACAAATGTACCAAATGATGACACATCACCTGCCCAGAAGACCAAAATATCGTCTATATAGCGCCCCCAGAAGATAATCTGGGGGCACCACCAGGCCGCACTGTCTTCCGTGAACACCATAGTCTCTTCCCACCAGCCCAGGAGCAAATTTGCGTAGGTGGGCGCACAAGGGCTGCCCATCGCAGTGCCCCTGAGCTGGTGGTAGTAGATGCCATTGAAGAGAAAATAATTATTTGTTAATACAAATTCTAACAGTGTACGGATGAAGTTATTGTGTGCATATGTATGTAGTCCCCTAGATTTCAGAAAAAACTCCACTGCTTGTAGTCCCTTGTTATGGGGTATACTGCTGTATAAGGCCTCTACGTCGATTGAAGCCAATAGAATGTTTTCCTCCAATGCCACCCCGTCAATTTTTCTCAGCAAATCAGAGGTGTCCCTAATGTAAGATGGCAGTGCCGTGACAAACTGACGAAGTACTCTATCAATGTAGATTCCACAATTTTGCGTGATAGAGTCATTGCCCGACACAATGGGGCGTCCCTTAAGAGGGGATAACCCCTTATGCACCTTTGGTAATGCATAAAAGATAGGAACAGTAGGAGTTTTCTGAAGCATAAAGTCCTTTTCACCTCTTGAGATAACTCCAAATTCAAGTGCTTCAGTCAGTATACCTTCAAGTTTTTTATTGAAGATATCTGTCGGGTCATCTCGTAAGACACCATAGGTTGTCCCATCACTCAAGATATCATAGCACATTTTTTTGTATTTCTCATGGTCCAGGATCACTATATTACCCCCCTTGTCGGAAGATTTGAAAATTAACTCTTTATTTTTTGACAACTCTTCTAGTGCTTTTCTCTCAAGATAAGACAGATTGTTATACCTTTTGTGTTTATCCTTCTCTCGTAATGCCTTTAATTCAGTGGTAACAAGTTTGGAGAAGATATCTATACTGTTGTTATCCGACAAGGGGGGCATTCTAGTGCTCCTAGGTTTCAGGTCTGTGAATGGGCCAAGACCCTCCGGTCTTTGGCCCTCTTCCAGAAGATCGACCAGGATCCTCAGATCCGCTAGGTCCTCAGTGTCTATCCCCATAGACAGACACTGGGCTCTATCATGCACCTTAAGAAATCGTTTCCACTTGAGATTTCTACAGAACAGGTGTTAGGGGTCGAGTTCCCGCTTCTGCACTGGGGGAATCTCGAGCCACTTCCGCTGCGGTCTCCCATTCTTGTCCAGCCGCAGTGGAGCCTGCTCAGCAAGGACGTCGGTCCCAGCGTCTTGCTCATTCTCACTCTGTTCAGAGAGTTAGTGCTGCTTCTCCAGTCTCTGCCATTAAAGTCAGTACTGGTCAGCAGCGAGCGGACTTCTCTGGGACTAAGTCCTTGTCTGCATGTACTGAGCATGCCCAGCGTAAGGTCTCCCGTTGGAGATCGAGGGTCATGTGCTCAGGCTCTGCAGCACATTCCATTGGTCCTCTTGGCAGGTCCTAGAAGGGCAAAAGTGCTGTGGCCACTTCCTGTGCTGCTCCTATATAAACTGCGCATGACCGCACGGCCATGCGCTAGTATTGTCTAACAATTGTTGATGTGTGTATGTTGTGAGTGCAAGTCGTCCTTTGAAATCCCTTCCCTATTGAATGTCTGTTCGCGGAAGGTGTATGGCTGCTACCTAGCGCCCGACTTAGCCTACAGCACTAGACACACATCTCAGCGTCCTGTAGCTGTGCCTGCCAGTACGGCGCCGTGCGCCTGCCTTGCGCTTTCCATACCCGAGTCTGGGTGGTTAGTGGCGTCCGTTAGTGCGGCATCGCTCGCACTCTTGTGCACTTATACTTCTTAAAGTTCTCTACACACCCAGTTGCGGTGTTACGCCAGCAAGGGTCTAATCGGGCTCCAATCCCTTCTGGGGTTAAGTCCGCTGACCACTTGCTCGCGCACTAGTGCGGTACTGCGGTCCTGTGGATTAACAGGATCGCTTTCTTCACGCTGGGTGAGGTTTAACCCACGCGTGTATCCTTTAGTGTACCGCCATATTGTCCGTCTTGCTAGCTGCAGGGTCTTTTACCTGCACGGTGGACCTCGGACTGCGAACGCACCTAGTTTCGTACCATCTATACATGGTGCGTTCCGCCAGTCCTTAACATAATACTAGCGCCAAGGTCTGGCTAGTATGGCGGACATTCAGCAATCTTTGCGGTATATCCAGCAGTTGGAGGGTAGGTTGAAGGTTCTCGAGAACTCAACCTCAGCTGTGGATGTTACCGCAGTTGCTGTAAAGGCTGCTGGCGTGGCGGCAGCAACCTTGTCCACTGCCACCCCTGTTCCGACATTATCCCGCCTCCCGCTGCCAGAAAAATTTTCTGGAGATTGCAAAACTTGTAGGGGATTCGTGAGTCAGTGCTCTATCCACCTCGAGCTCCTGGCTGCACGTTTTCCTACAGAGCGGGCTAAGGTGGGATTTATTGTCTCGCTGTTGTCGGACAGGGCGTTGGAGTGGGCTACGCCGCTGTGGGAGCGTGATGATCATGTGGTGCAGAGTGCTCCGTTGTTTCTGGGCACGCTGAAAAAGGTCTTTCTAGGACCTCAACTCACCCATGATACAGCGCTCCAACTACTGGCATTAACTCAGGGTGAGTCCTTGGTCAGCCATTTTTCCGTCCGATTCCGTACGTTAGCTTCCGAGCTGGAGTGGTCGGATAAAGCCCTTATCCCCATATTCTGGAGGGGCCTGGCTGACCATGTTAAGGACGCTCTGGCCACTAGGGAGATTCCTGCCACACTGGAGGAGTTAATATCTATTTCTACTCGTATAGACCTCCGTTTTAACGAGCGGAGGTTGGAACGAGCCCAGTGTAGGCAGAGGATTCGGCTGGCTCCTACCTTCGCCAAACCTTTGAAATCTCCAGTCCAGACATCTGAGTCACATGAGACCTTGGAGGTGACACGAGCGGGATCCAAGTCTCAGTCCGCTCGTGCACATAAGGTTCGTCATGTTCGCCAGCAGTCAGGACGTCTTGCCTCCAAGAGTCCTCAGCGGTCGGGGAAACGTCAGCGTCTAGTGGCAGTTGGAGGAGGTACACTAGACACGGCGACGTTTGCCTCAAAGTTGTCCTTCAAGGGGACAATTACCATAGGCCCATCCACTCTCACGGTCGAGCTATGCTTGGACTCTGGGGCAGAGGGTAACTTTATGTCCTCCGCCTTTGCCCAGCGTCACGCAATACCCTTGGTGATGCTCGCCCAGCCAGTGACCGTTCGAGTGGTAAATGGGTCAACACTACCTTCACAGATTACTCACCAAACCATTCCTTTCACCCTATCTGTGTCTCCATCACATCAGGAGATAATCTCCCTATTAGTCATTCCTGAGGGAATTGATGAGGTCCTGTTGGGGATGCCATGGCTTCGCTACCATTCTCCTCATATTGAGTGGTCCTCTGGGAGAATTTTGGGATGGAGTAAATCCTGTGAGGGTAGATGTCAGAGGGAGTGCGTTCAGGTTGCTTCTACACAGGTACCCGCAGATCTTTCCTCTCTCCCCAAGCACTATTGGTCCCATGCAGACGTGTTCTCCAAAAGAGCTGCGGAGACCCTTCCGCCTCACCGCCCCTATGACTGTCCTATTGACCTCTTGCCTGGTGCTGAGCCTCCCCGGGGTCGAGTCTACCCGTTATCTCTCCCGGAGACGGAGGCAATGTCCCAGTATATTCAGGAGAATCTGGCAAGAGGATTCATTAGGAAGTCAGTGTCACCGGCAGGGGCTGGGTTCTTCTTCGTACAGAAGAAGACTGGAGACTTACGTCCATGCATAGACTACAGGGGTCTTAACGCAATTACCGTTAAGAACAAGTACCCATTACCCCTGATATCTGAGCTCTTTGATAGGCTACGGGGAGCAAAGGTATTTACAAAGTTAGATCTGCGGGGTGCTTACAACCTGATTCGCATCCGTGAGGGGGATGAATGGAAGACGGCTTTTAACACCAGGGATGGGCACTATGAATATCTAGTGATGCCCTTTGGGCTCTGTAATGCCCCAGCCGTTTTCCAAGACTTTGTGAACGACATCTTTCGGGATATGCTCACCACCTCGGTCGTAGTCTATCTGGATGACATTCTCATCTACTCTCCAGATATAGACTCCCATCGGAGAGATGTTCGCAAAGTCTTCGACCTCTTACGGGCAAACTCCCTCTACGCTAAGTTGGAGAAGTGTGTGTTTGAGCAGGAGTCCTTGCCTTTCCTTGGATATATCATTTCTGCCCAGGGTTTGGCTATGGATCCTGCCAAGCTACAGGCTGTAATGGACTGGCAGGAACCCCATTCTCTTAAAGCGGTGCAGCGCTTTATGGGGTTCATCAATTATTATCGCCAGTTCATTCCACACTTCTCAACTTTGGTAGCTCCCTTGGTCGCCCTCACCAAGAAGGGAGCAAATCCCAAGTTGTGGTCAGAGGAGGTCTCCAAGGCCTTTCTCTCGATTAAGTCACACTTCGCTAGCGCTCCCATCCTACATCGCCCCGATGTAGATAAACCATTCATCTTGGAGGTGGATGCCTCATCCGTTGGTGCTGGAGCAGTCCTTTTCCAAAAGGATGCTCAAGGTCGGAAGCATCCTTGCTTCTTCTTCTCCAAGACCTTCACACCAGCGGAGAGGAATTATTCCATCGGGGACAGGGAGTTGCTAGCTATGAAGTTGGCTTTTTCAGAGTGGAGACACCTCTTGGAGGGAGCTCGCTTTCCCTTCCAAGTCTTCACTGATCACAAGAACTTGGTGTATATACAGACGGCCCAGCGGCTGAATTCTCGCCAGGCTAGATGGTCCCTGTTCTTCTCCCGGTTTCATTTTACTCTCCATTTTCTCTCCGGGGAGAAGAACGTTCGTGCCGACGCTCTCTCCCGCTCCGTAGTGTCATCTGAGGAGGAGGAGGAGGAGCCTCGGCTTATTGTCCCTTCTGAGAGCCTGAGAACTGTAGCTCCGGTTTCGCTAGAGTCTGTGCCCCCGGGCAAGACTTTCGTGCCAGCTAACTTGCGACCGGAGGTTCTCTCTTGGGCTCACTCCTCCAGAGTGGGGGGGCATTTTGGGACAAAGAGGACATCAGAGTTTTTGGCGAGAACATACTGGTGGCCGCATATGGCCCGAGATGTCAGGGACTACATTCAGGCGTGCGTTTCTTGCGCCCAGAATCGGTCTCCTCGGCAACGGCCTGCTGGGTTGCTTTACCCTCTACCGGTGGCAGACAGGCCCTGGGAGATGGTCGGAATGGACTTTGTGGTGGGTCTACCCAAGTCGCGTGGCTGCTCTATTATTTGGGTTGTCACTGACCATTTCTCTAAGATGGTGCATTTGGTGCCGCTTCCTCGGTTACCCTCAGCACGGGCCTTGGCGGTGTTGTTCGTTAAACACGTTTTCCGTTTGCATGGTATGCCTGATAAGATTGTCAGCGATCGGGGTCCCCAGTTCGCATCTCGGTTTTGGAGAGAGCTCTGCCGTTTACTCAGCATAGAGTTAAACCTCTCCTCTGCTTACCATCCCGAGACGAATGGGTTGGTGGAGAGAACCAACCAGACTCTGGTGACATATTTGCGACATTTCGTCTCTGCTAGGCAGGATGACTGGGCATCTTTGCTACCTTGGGCGGAATTTGCCCTGAACAACGCCGTAGCCGATTCCACTGGTCAAACTCCTTTTCTCCTTAATTACGGCCAGCATCCGCGTGTCCCTGTGCCCATGCCCGTGTCCTCCACCGATTCTAGGGTGGCAGACTGGGCGGTGGAGGCACGTGACATCTGGGACCGCACACAGGATGCTATCCGGGCCTCCAAGGAGAGAATGAGGGTTTCGGCTGATACACACCGGCGCCCCGCTCCGGTCTTTGCTCCCGGCGACTTAGTGTGGCTCTCCGCCCGTAACATCAGGCTGCGAGTTGAGTCCACTAAGTTTGCTCCTCGCTACATTGGCCCGTTTAAAGTTCTGGAACAGGTCAACCCTGTGGTTTACCGTTTGGCCATTCCTCCACGCCTTGGTATCACCGATACCTTTCACGTTTCCCTCTTAAAGCCCGTTCGCTTGTCTCGGTTTTCTGAGTCTTCTGCTGGGACATCGGGTTCATCCACGGATGAATTTGAGGTGAATGCTATTGTGGGAAGCAAGGTGGTACGTGGCAAAAAATTTTATTTGGTGGATTGGAAGGGTCATGGTCCAGAGGATAGAACCTGGGAGCCTGTGGAGCACATTCGGGCTCCGCAGCTCATTGCTGCCTTTGAACGTAGCGAGACCCAAGGAGGGGGGGGCCCTAGGAGGGGGGGTAATGTTAGGGGTCGAGTTCCCGCTTCTGCACTGGGGGAATCTCGAGCCACTTCCGCTGCGGTCTCCCATTCTTGTCCAGCCGCAGTGGAGCCTGCTCAGCAAGGACGTCGGTCCCAGCGTCTTGCTCATTCTCACTCTGTTCAGAGAGTTAGTGCTGCTTCTCCAGTCTCTGCCATTAAAGTCAGTACTGGTCAGCAGCGAGCGGACTTCTCTGGGACTAAGTCCTTGTCTGCATGTACTGAGCATGCCCAGCGTAAGGTCTCCCGTTGGAGATCGAGGGTCATGTGCTCAGGCTCTGCAGCACATTCCATTGGTCCTCTTGGCAGGTCCTAGAAGGGCAAAAGTGCTGTGGCCACTTCCTGTGCTGCTCCTATATAAACTGCGCATGACCGCACGGCCATGCGCTAGTATTGTCTAACAATTGTTGATGTGTGTATGTTGTGAGTGCAAGTCGTCCTTTGAAATCCCTTCCCTATTGAATGTCTGTTCGCGGAAGGTGTATGGCTGCTACCTAGCGCCCGACTTAGCCTACAGCACTAGACACACATCTCAGCGTCCTGTAGCTGTGCCTGCCAGTACGGCGCCGTGCGCCTGCCTTGCGCTTTCCATACCCGAGTCTGGGTGGTTAGTGGCGTCCGTTAGTGCGGCATCGCTCGCACTCTTGTGCACTTATACTTCTTAAAGTTCTCTACACACCCAGTTGCGGTGTTACGCCAGCAAGGGTCTAATCGGGCTCCAATCCCTTCTGGGGTTAAGTCCGCTGACCACTTGCTCGCGCACTAGTGCGGTACTGCGGTCCTGTGGATTAACAGGATCGCTTTCTTCACGCTGGGTGAGGTTTAACCCACGCGTGTATCCTTTAGTGTACCGCCATATTGTCCGTCTTGCTAGCTGCAGGGTCTTTTACCTGCACGGTGGACCTCGGACTGCGAACGCACCTAGTTTCGTACCATCTATACATGGTGCGTTCCGCCAGTCCTTAACAACAGGTTGACGTCTTTGATCCACATAAAGTCATCATAATGGTTGGTGGGTACGAAAGAAAAGCCTTTAATTAGGACTGATCTCTCAAGATCTGTTAGGACATGTGAAGTTAGATTTATAATTCTATTGTCCCCTTCAGATCTTTTCAGTAACTGGAATTCCCGGTACGGTCTCTCAGGTGGTAAGGAGTACCGAAATTCCTTCTCTCTAAAAAATGTCCACCCGATACTCCAAAGGAGGACCCAGAGGGCGCACCATCTAATTTCTGAAAATTGCTGCCCCCCCTTCCATATCGTTTTTTTGATTTGGCCCATCTCTCTCGTTGGGGCCTGATATTGGGAATTCCTCTCTGATCCCCTCTCTCGCTATCCGAAATATCGGATGAGGAGATGTCAGTACTTTCTGTTGTTTGGGGATTCGTATCCACCGTTAGATTGGTGAACACTTTGTTATTTTTGAAATCCCAGTTATCTCTGTTAAATTGTTTTTGTTTTCTATCTTTTATATCAGCTTGAAAGCGTTCTATGTTGGTCTGCAAAATAAACTCTCTTCTATTAAAATCCGAATCACCTTTAAATTTAGAGATGTTCTCTATCAATTCTGTCAGTTTTCTGCTGCTTTTTTCAAATGTTGTTTTCTCTTCAACTAGCAGTATCTGCATGAATCTTATGGAACTTTCTATTAGTTCCTTTTCCCACGCCTGAATAAGTTCAGGGGTTCTGCTTCTACGTGCAGGAAGAATGTTGATACGTAGACCTTTAGGTATGATTCGGTTTTTAATATAATTTTCGAGAGACTGTACCTCCCACCACGATTTTATGTTATCTCTGTAGCAACCTGTTAGTTCGTGAAAAGATTCAGCCAGATCAGATATCCTGGCCGATCCTCCACTGCCTGAGTGTTCAGTAAACACATCCCTCGCATCCAAGACCCATGTGTCTCTATTGATGGGACCCGACAAAAAGCCTGCCATCAAAAATTCGTAGACTTAAACAACTAATATTTGATTACCAGAGGGATAAATCATAAATGTCTCACAGGTACCCACTCTATTTATTTAAAATTTAACCTTTATTAGACCTTAATAAATATACTAATAATAAACAACATACCAAACACCACGAGAAAGAAAACAACCAGGGGCGTGCCTACCCCTACACTGGCCTAACTGACCTTACCTATTTGCGGAGGTTGGCACCCTAAAAACCTGCGCAGTGGCGCCCCCGCTCCTCGACGGCTCTCCCTGCTCACCCTATAGGGCACTGCATGGCCTATGCATATATATTAATACCACTTGGAGTTAGGTATATTTAGACTATCAGTCTGCATGTCCTCTATATTAGTTTGCATATTGTAGATATATTAAGATCTATAGAAACATCACTTTATTAAATACATCCCTATGTGGGGAAATATGGATGGTATATAGCTATGAATGGCTATAAGTGTAGTATATGGGTGTCATCAGAAATATTAGTTTAGCCACTATAACTACATTAGTGAAGTCCACTAGGTCTACTGCAAATTGCCATCTAGTGTATTCACTGGAAGATTGAGTTATCTATTACAACTAGTTATTCTGACTATATATATTGAGGATAATTGCAAACAGGATCGGATATCTCCACTAGAGGACTAAGTGAACGATTGCATATAGTATAATCAGTCTATACACCTATTGATCAGATACATACCTCTTCTCTTTCTCACCTACCTATTCACCATCTTCTTCACCTCCTGCCACTATAGGGCCCTATAGGGTGAGCAGGGAGAGCCGTCGAGGAGCGGGGGCGCCACAGCGCAGGTTTTTAGGGTGCCAACCTCCGCAAATAGGTAAGGTCAGTTAGGCCAGTGTAGGGGTAGGCACGCCCCTGGTTGTTTTCTTTCTCGTGGTGTTTGGTATGTTGTTTATTATTAGTATATTTATTAAGGTCTAATAAAGGTTAAATTTTAAATAAATAGAGTGGATACCTGTGAGATATTCTTCTTCATAATCAACTTCTTCATCTTCTTCATATTCTTCTTCTTCATCATATTCTTATTTGTGACAGGCCTTCCTGTAGTTGTTATCTATAAAAGTTTGAAGATTACACCTTCTGTTCTGCTTGTCACAAAAGATTTACAACAGGATTTGTCCGCTTTCAGTCTGGCCTGCAGCAGCAGGTTTTTTCCAGGGGCACCATGAGGAGGAACTGACTCACCCCCATACACTGCTTAGTCTTCTTCTGCTTATAATTTAGATAATATCTTTTGCTCTGATTTTTAGTCTTATGCTTAATGTTCTTCTGCTTTTTGTTCTGCAGCTTCTTGTTCTTCTGCTTCTCGGTCTTCAGGGTCGTCATCTCCAGGGTCGTCGTTTCTGGGGTCATTGTCTTCTTCGGGGTGCTCTTGAGGGTTGTCGTCTCAGGGGTCGTCGTCTCCGGGTTGTCGTCGTCATCGGGGTGGTCTTCAGGGTCATCATCTTTAGGGTCTTGAACTTGGAAATGTAGCAAAAGACACTGCCGAGAACCAGCTGACGGTACTGGAACCTGGATGGCAAACCGAAGGTACAAGAGCCAATGGAACTACCGTGAACCAGCTGACGTTACTGGAACCCGGTTACTAAGCATGAAGTACCCGCGCCAGAAAGCACTACCAAGGACCACAAGACATTGGTGGAACTCGGATACCCAGAAGGAGGCACCTAAGCCAAAGGCTCTGCCCGGAACCAGCTAACGGTACTGGAACCAGGAAGAGGAGCAGAAGGTACAAGAGCAGAAGACACTGCCGAGAACCAGCTGACGGTACTGGAACCCGGATGGCTACCGAAGGTACAAGATCCAATGGAACTACCGAGGACCAGCTGACGTTACTAAAACCCGGTTAATAACCCCTTCATGACCTTGGGATTTTTCGTTTTTCTGTGTTCGTTTTTCACTCCCCTCCTTCCCAGAGCCATAACTTTTTTATTTTTCCGTCAATTTGGCCATGCTTATTTTTTGCGGGACGAGTTGTACTTTTGAACGACATCATTGGTTTTAGCATGTTGTGTACTAGAAAACGGGATAAAAATTCCAAGTGCGGTGAAATTGCAAAAAAAGTGCAGTCCCACACTTGTTTTTTGCTTGGCTTTTTTGCTAGGTTAACTAAATGCTAAATGCTAAAACTGACCTGACATTATAATTTTCCAGGTCAGTACGAGTTCATATAGCAATAGAGGACACGGCACTCAGGGCTTCTTGGTGGTGCACAAGTTAGGTATCCAACCCGTCAAATATAAGCAATAAATTACTTGGCACTCAGGAGATAGTTATGCAATTTGAGAAGTTCATTTATTCAGTGCATCCAGTTCAAAATTAAACGTTTTCGGTCTAATCACAAGACCTTCATCAGAAACAGTTTTGAATACTGAAACACATATGCAAAAGAACAAAAAAGAAGTTTTTTAGACAAAATACAAGATGCACAGTACAATTATATGCGTATAGTACATTCTGCTCATCAAAAAAGAAAAACTACATCACATGTTAAGTGGCGAACAACAATGGTGGCGGTCTAGGTGGATCCAACCTGGTGTGCCGTGAGGCGTGGGTCTCGTTCAGGAGATGCTAAGGACCGTGAACGTGTAAAGGAAAACTGTTGTGAAGTGACCGGACCGAGTCTAGCCGAAGGACTAATAAAATGAAAACCGACTGACCACCCCAAAAGGATACAGAGACTGAGGTGACCTCCCAAGACGCGGGGTCTTATGGCTAAGGTGCAGGGTGAGCTGCCTAAAACATAAAAACAGATATATGAATACATACAATAATGCCGTAGTGTAGATATGGTACAGAGCGACTGGGCATAAAATCCTATTAAACATGCCATAAGAGAGAACCGCCCCATGTGTGACCACCAGGAGCCTGTATCTAGATGTGTGGGTATAACCACAGAGTGCAATGCATGTAACTGGGGTAATATGTCCCCCAAGGTCCTAAACAATACCTGGAAGCCACAAGAAATATAAATGTGTCAGCCCTCAAGGTGCTAACTGCAGATGGAGTCCGGGAGAAAAAGGCGCCTGAGGAACATAACAGGATAGAGGTATAACATCATACATAGCACTGGCTCTGTCTGTAACCCAAGATGGGAAAACACCCCTGATATAATCGTAGTTACCTTTAGGAGTCTGGAGGTATAGGGGATTAGCGCTGCAGAGAGGCGAGATGCTCGCTAGGGTAGTGGCGCTATACAGGAGAGAAACAGGGAGTAGGTAACAGAGCCAAGATAAGTGCAGGACTGGGGGGGAAGGGGACATGAAGGAGGGCGCTGTAAAGAGGGAGCGCTACTATACCTGTAACCTCAGGGAGTGCTGGCGCGGTGCTGCAGAGATCGCGTGGCTCCCGGGACTGCTGACAAGCCGCGGCACTTCCGGATATAAGTGCGCGCTGCCAGAGAGTCAGCTGACCCATCGCGTCATAGAAACCACCTGACTAGCGAGGCTGCGCATGCGCAGAGAAAGAGCCGACATGAGGGGAACCCTAGAGAGCTAAAGCGCTAACGGCGCCTGTGCATAGGGACTAGCTATAGCGCTAACGGCGCCTGCGCATAGGAACTAGAGAATGGGAGCGCTGTCCATGATAACTGAAGCCGTGTACATGGGAGGGTAGGGCGCAGGGCGGGCCATAAGAGCACCGAAGTGCTGAAGGAGAGGCTGGAACGGATACATAGGCAAGGTTGGGGACCAATGTTAAAGGCAATCTACCCACTATCAGAAATCAGAGCAGGTCCCTAAGGTGGTCACACAGGTGCTATATGTTTAACACTCTATAATATAATGGCATTATATGGGGATACTCTACCATGTGAGATAAAGCCAGTGCTCAGTGCAAAAAGGTGCAATTAACGGTTCTGTGGAGGAACAAGGGGAAAGTATGAGACATTTTAAATTGAAACAACAATAGTTAGACAAGGTCAATATACATCATCAAATAAGCTCTAAACGTACACAGTATATTACAAAAAAGCTGAGACGTCATAGTCCCTGTTTAATCCCTTAGGCTCTAGAGTCTGTAGTGTATAAATCCAGTATGCTTCCCTCCTTTGGAGCATACTGATACGGTTTTGGCCTCTTCTAGGGGTGTCTACCTGTTCTAGAACCTGGAAACGGAGTTGGGCAATGCTATGATTCTTTTCAGAAAAATGATATGGGAGGGGTAGGTGCGTCTTATTACATCGAATGGTGGATTTATGTTGGGCCACCCTATCCCTCACTGTTTGTGTGGTCTCCCCCACATAGGCCAAACCGCAAGGGCATTTGATAAGATAGACCACGAATGTGGATTCACAGGTATAGAACCCTTTGATAGGAATCGCCTTACCAGTTTGTGGGTGGAAGACAGAGGGACCCTTTTGAACGTTGCTGCACTGCAGACAGTTTAGGCAGGGAAATGTGCCTCGTCTCTGGGTTTGTAGAAAGGTTTGCTTGGGGACCATCGTGCCTGGGCCAACATCTGCCTTGACCAACCTATCCTTAAGATTCCTGGCTCGCTTAAAACATGACAGGAAAGGTACTTTGAACTCTGGAATGTTGGGATAACTTTTGGTTAGAATGTTCCAATGTCTCTTGATGGTAGACTGTACCAGGTTGGAGAAAGGATGAAAAGTAGAAACAAAGGGGATTCTCTTTTGGTTATCCTTGGGTTTGCTATATGATAAACTCCGTTTGGCATCCGTCAAGACCCCTTGGGGATAACCCCTGTCAGTAAATTTGTGTTCCATCTCAATGAGTCTGGTTTTTCTGATATTTTCATCAGAGACAATCCTGTCAACTCTATGGAACTGCGATTTGGGAATGGAGTTCTTAATGGAGGGTGGGTGGCAGCTGGTGAAATGTAGAAGACCATTGCGATCTGTTGGTTTAGTGAATAAATCTATTGCCAAGTGGCCCTCCCTCTCCTTGTAAATCAAGGTATCCAAAAAGCTGATCCTATGTGTGTCATGTTGTATGGAAAATTTGAGTTCAGGCCAGATGCTGTTGATGTGTTGGTCAAAAGGCAGGAGTGACTCCAGGGGACCGTCCCAGATGCAAAATATATCATCGATATATCTCCGCCAAACCCTGCAGTGAGTCATGAATAGGGGATGATTATACACGTAGTCATTTTCAAAGGCCGCCATATACGCTACGGCGTAAGGGGGCGCTACGTTCGCACCCATTGCTGTGCCTTGTTGTTGGGCATAAAAGGTGTCCTGAAACATAAAGTAGTTTTCTTTAAGTACCAAGCCCAAAAGGTCGGCACAGAAATGGCGGATTTTGATATCTACTTTGTTATCACTCAGGAGTCTGTCCGTAGCTGCTAAGCCTTTCTCGTGGACTATTGAAGTGTACAAGCTGTTAACATCCCAAGTAATTAAAAGGGAAGAGGGAGATATAGGGCCCAGGGCTTTAATAACTTGAATAAAGTCATTAGTGTCCAGCAGAAAAGAGCGGGTGGTTTTAATTAGTGGCGTTAGGATTTTCTCCAGCACCATTGATAATGGAGACAGGACCGAATCGGTCAGGGATACAATAGGCCGTCCAGGTGGTTTGACTAGTCTTTTATGTATTTTGGGTAAAACATAAAATATGGGGGTGATGGGGTCCCTTTTAATGAGGAAATCCCTCATTTTACTGTCGATAGTGCCTGCTTGGTGGTGAAAATCTATGATAGGTGCGATTTTTTGGACCAACTGATTCAAAGGATTGTGTGGTATTACTTTGTACACCATAGTGTCCCCTAATTGTCTAAACACCTCCTCAAGGTAGTCTGTCCTATCCATGACGACCGTCGCCCCACCCTTATCTGCTGGTTTAATTATCAAAGATTTATCTGACGATAGTTGCTCCAGCGAAAGTCTCTCCGAGTGTGAGAGATTGGTGTGAAAATGGAACTTCCCCCGATCCATCTCTCGAGTCAATGTGTTAATGTCTCTCTCGACAAGGGAAACAAAAGTTTCCACCGGTGGATTAGACCGTGGTGGCATGTAAGAACTGCGGATTCGTAGGCCCAGGTCGCGGAGTTCAAGTAGGGTCTTGTCCTGCCTTGAAGGATTCAATGCAGGAGATTGTTCCGAGAAATGGACACGTAGTCTGAGGTTGCGATAAAACCTCTGTAGGTCCATATTGAGTTCAAATGAGTTAAACTTGTACATAGGACAGAAGGATAAACCCTTCTGAAGTACAGCCAGTTGATGTGTGTCCAAATTTTTCGAGGAGATATTTACTACCAGTGGGAGGTCCTTACCTGTGAGCGTGTTGCCATCTGGTTTCTGGGTTCCCCGGCGGCACTGGCCCCCCCGCCTCGTTTTCCCTTTTGGCGACCGCGGTTGTTCCCTAAAAAAGAAGAGTGGGAGATGGAAGAATTTGAGGTGCCGGGCCTGCTGTCGATGGAACCAGAAGAGCTTAGAGAGCTGTGTCGTCTGGTGGAATGCCGAGTATCCCGCCACTGGTAGACTCGGTTCTGTAAATAATCCTCGGTGTCTCGTAGGAATTTTGATCTTTTCCTCTTTTCTAATTCCAATCTGTGTGATCGTAATAGTTCTTGATTTTTTATCTTGAGTTCCTGGAACTCCTCCTGGGGCATAGTGCTGGTCAATTGGCTTTCGATAGCATTTATTTGGGCGTTTACCGTATCCAGGTTCTTCTGGAGAAAAGAGAGGGTTAAGGTCATGAGGTCCGCTGAGCATTTGTTCAGAATGTGTTCAAACTTTGTACAGTAATCTTTATCTTCCCTGAAGAAGGTCGGTTGTAAAGGGACCCGTAGGCCCCGTGGGATCCTCTGGACTCGGAGGTACTCAGCTATCGTGATGATGTGCAGTTCTAGATTAACTGCTCTTCTAGACTCACGTTCCAAGTCGCGATTCTTGAGTTCCTTAGTAGGGATTTGAAGGAAATCGCTAGATGCGGTTACTTTTGAAAGAATTTCCGCCGCTTCTGTTGCATTGAAGGAAAAGGTCTCATTTGACATTGTCCGAGGTGCTCGTGCAAGGATTCAGCATATAGCAATAGAGGACACGGCACCTTTTTGCACTGAGCACTGGCTTTATCTCACATGGTAGAGTATCCCCATATAATGCCATTATATTATAGAGTGTTAAACATATAGCACCTGTGTGACCACCTTAGGGACCTGCTCTGATTTCTGATAGTGGGTAGATTGCCTTTAACATTGGTCCCCAACCTTGCCTATGTATCCGTTCCAGCCTCTCCTTCAGCACTTCGGTGCTCTTATGGCCCGCCCTGCGCCCTACCCTCCCATGTACACGGCTTCAGTTATCATGGACAGCGCTCCCATTCTCTAGTTCCTATGCGCAGGCGCCGTTAGCGCTATAGCTAGTCCCTATGCACAGGCGCCGTTAGCGCTTTAGCTCTCTAGGGTTCCCCTCATGTCGGCTCTTTCTCTGCGCATGCGCAGCCTCGCTAGTCAGGTGGTTTCTATGACGCGATGGGTCAGCTGACTCTCTGGCAGCGCGCACTTATATCCGGAAGTGCCGCGGCTTGTCAGCAGTCCCGGGAGCCACGCGATCTCTGCAGCACCGCGCCAGCACTCCCTGAGGTTACAGGTATAGTAGCGCTCCCTCTTTACAGCGCCCTCCTTCATGTCCCCTTCCCCCCCAGTCCTGCACTTATCTTGGCTCTGTTACCTACTCCCTGTTTCTCTCCTGTATAGCGCCACTACCCTAGCGAGCATCTCGCCTCTCTGCAGCGCTAATCCCCTATACCTCCAGACTCCTAAAGGTAACTACGATTATATCAGGGGTGTTTTCCCATCTTGGGTTACAGACAGAGCCAGTGCTATGTATGATGTTATACCTCTATCCTGTTATGTTCCTCAGGCGCCTTTTTCTCCCGGACTCCATCTGCAGTTAGCACCTTGAGGGCTGACACATTTATATTTCTTGTGGCTTCCAGGTATTGTTTAGGACCTTGGGGGACATATTACCCCAGTTACATGCATTGCACTCTGTGGTTATACCCACACATCTAGATACAGGCTCCTGGTGGTCACACATGGGGCGGTTCTCTCTTATGGCATGTTTAATAGGATTTTATGCCCAGTCGCTCTGTACCATATCTACACTACGGCATTATTGTATGTATTCATATATCTGTTTTTATGTTTTAGGCAGCTCACCCTGCACCTTAGCCATAAGACCCCGCGTCTTGGGAGGTCACCTCAGTCTCTGTATCCTTTTGGGGTGGTCAGTCGGTTTTCATTTTATTAGTCCTTCGGCTAGACTCGGTCCGGTCACTTCACAACAGTTTTCCTTTACACGTTCACGGTCCTTAGCATCTCCTGAACGAGACCCACGCCTCACGGCACACCAGGTTGGATCCACCTAGACCGCCACCATTGTTGTTCGCCACTTAACATGTGATGTAGTTTTTCTTTTTTGATGAGCAGAATGTACTATACGCATATAATTGTACTGTGCATCTTGTATTTTGTCTAAAAAACTTCTTTTTTGTTCTTTTGCATATGTGTTTCAGTATTCAAAACTGTTTCTGATGAAGGTCTTGTGATTAGACCGAAAACGTTTAATTTTGAACTGGATGCACTGAATAAATGAACTTCTCAAATTGCATAACTATCTCCTGAGTGCCAAGTAATTTATTGCTTATACAGTACGAGTTCATAGACACCCAACATGACTAGGTTATTTTTTACCTAAGTGGTGAAAAAAAATTCCAAACTTTGCTAAAAAAAAGCGTCTCCATTTTTCATGATCTGAGGTCGGTTGAGGGCTTATTTTTTGCATGTCAAAATGACGTTTTAATGATATCACTTTGGTGCAGATACGTTTTTGTAATTCTGGCGTTTCAAATTATTTTCTTGCTACGCCGTTTAGCGATCAGGTTAATGCTTTTTTTAATTGATAGATTGGGCGATTCTAAACGCGGCGATACCAAATATGTGTAGATTTGATTTTTTTTTATTGATTTATTTTGATTGGGGCGAAAGGGGGGTGATTTAAACTTTTATATTTTTTTTATTTTTTTCACATTTTTTTTAACTTTTTTTTTTAACTTTTGCCATGCTTCAATAGCCTCCATGGGAGGCTAGAAGCAGGCACAGCACGATCGGCTCTGCTACATAGCAGCGATCTGCTGTTCGCTGCTATGTAGCAGAAAATCAGGTGTGCTGTGAGCACCGACCACAGGGTAGCGCTCACAGCTGCCGGGGATCAGTAACCATAGAGGTCTCAAGGACCTCTATAGTTACAATACTGAAGCATCGCCGACCTCCGATCATGTGACGGGGTCGGCGATGCCATCATTTCCGGCCGCCCGGCCGGATGCGGTAGTTAAATGCTGCTGTCTGCTTTTGACAGCGGCATTTAACTAGTTAATAGGCGTGGGCAGATCGCGATAGCATGAGTGGAATCACCACAGTAAAAACATAGCCCATTCCGACGTCTGTGTTCTTGCCGTTCAGCTCTGGTCAAAGTCCTATCACATTGCATAGGCTCAGGCCCATGCTCAGATAGTACCGCCAAATGGTGCACAGCTTTACGCTCACGCAAGCGTCGATCGATCTGAATGGCCAAGGACATAGACTCATTCAGACCAGCAGGCATGGGAAACCCCACCATGACATCCTTAAGGGCTTTAGAGAGACCCTTTCTGAAGATTGCTGCCAGGGCATATTCATTCCACTGAGTGAGCACAGACCACTTTCTAAACTTCTGACAATATATTCATCCTGACCCTGACACAGAGCCAGCAAGATTTTCTCTGCCTGATCCACTGAATTAGGTTCGTCATAAAGCAATCCAAGCGCTAGGAAAAACGCATTAACATCACGCAATGCCGGATCTCCTGGCGCAAGGGAAAATGCCCAGTCTTGAGGGTCACCACGTAACAAAGAAATAATGATCTTTACTTGTTGAACAGGGTCACCTGAGGAGCGAGGTTTCAAGGCAAGAAACAATTTACAATTATTTTTGAAATTCAAGAACTTAGATCTATCACCAAAAAACAAATCAGGAATTGGAATCCTAGGCTCTGACATCGGATTCTGAACCACAAAATCTTGAATGTTTTGTATCCTTGTAGTGAGATTATCCATCCAAGAGGACAGACCTTGAATGTCCATGTTTACACCAGTGTCCTGAACCACCCAGAGGTAAAGGGGAAAATAGAGACAAAACACACTGCAAAGAAAAAAAAATGGTCTCAGAACTTCTCTTATCCCTCTATTGAGATGCATTAGTACTTTGGGCCACCTGTACTGTTATGACCTGGTGGTCAGGACTATAATGGACCTGGTGGTTAAGAGCACACGGAATGACCTGATAGTTACTGATAATAAGGACGAGCTCTGGGACGTGGGAACTCTGCTGACCGCAATCCCTAATCCTATCAAACACACTAGAAATAGCCGTGGATTGCGCCTAACGCTCCCTATGCAACTCGGCACAGCCTAAGAAACTAGCTAGCCCTGAAGATAGAAAAATAAAGCCTACCTTGCCTCAGAGAAATTCCCCAAAGGAAAAGGCAGCCCCCCACATATAATGACTGTGAGTAAAGATGAAAATACAAACAGAGAGATGAAATAGATTTAGCAAAGTGAGGCCCGACTTACTGAACAGACCGAGGATAGGAAAGGTTACTTTGCGGTCAGCACAAAAACCTACAAAAAGCAAAAAGACCCTCCGCACCGACTCATGGTGCGGAGGCGCTCCCTCTGCGTCCCAGAGCTTCCAGCAAGCAAGACAACAAATTAAATAGCAAGCTGGACAGAAAAATAGCAAACCAAAGAAATACAAGCTGGAACTTAGCTTCTGATGGGAAGACAGGTCACAAGAACGATCCAGGAGTGAACAGACCAATACTGGAACATTGACAGGTGGCATGGAGCAAAGATCTAAGTGGAGTTAAATAGAGCAGCAGCTAACGAATTAACCTCGGCACCTGTGAAACTCAGAAACACCCACCAGAGGAAGTCCATGGACAGAACCAGCCGAAGTACCATTCATGACCACAGGAGGGAGCCCGACAACAGAATTCACAACAGTACCCGTGCCAGAAAGCACTACCAAGGACCACCAGATGTTGGTGGAACTCGGATACCCAGAAGGAGGCACCTAAGCCAAAGGCTCTGCCTGGAACCAGCTGACGGTACTGGAACCTGGATGGGGAGCAGAAGGTACAAGAGCAAAAGACCTTGACACTACCCGGAAATAGCTGGCGGGCAGGAGGGAGTACCCGTGCCAAAGACACTTCTGAGCAGCAACTGGCGGTGTTGGAGCCCAGGGAATGCAGGAGAAGCAGAGTATAGGCTGAGGCCTAATTGGAGCAAGTTGAAAGGGAACCTTTAACCCCCTCAGGTGTTTGCAACTAAAAGAGCCACCTTGTGCTAATGCTGCACAAGGAAAGGTGGCTCTTTTAATTATGCTCCTTGCACACGCTGAAGTTAACACTTGTAAAATGTGTCCCCTCATACCCTGAAACCATCTCGGAGGCGGGACTTTCCTTCTTAATGAGACGCAGCACAGCTGTCATTCACACCCCATTGGCGCCGTGCGCCGCCTCCTCAGCATTGTTTTAATCTGTCCCGGAGCCTGCACTGTTATGTTATCCCTTAGCCATGCGCAGTTAGCGCTGCCCTTCTTCAGACATCATTTGATGTAAGGCTGGCTGCGCCTGTGCGGCCGCCCTGTCAGAGATCCTGCCCCGCTGTGTCTTCTGATTTATTCACACTGCGGGCCTGGGATTCATGGGCATGTGCAGTGCATATCTTTGCCTCTCACTCATCTCCTTCAACCTTCTTCAGACTGTGCCGCGTCAGCTGATCCCAAATCGCATGCCGCGGCCATGACACGGCACAGTCTGATGAAGGCGGAAGGAAATGAGTGAGAGGCCAAGATATGCACTGCGCATGCCCATAAATCCCAGGCCCGCAGTGTCTTCAGATTTATTCACACTGCGGGCCTGGGATTCATGGACATGCGCAGTGCATATCTTCGCCTCTCACTCATCTCCTTCAACCATCTTCAGGCTGTGCCCCATCAGCTGATCCCAAATCGCATGCCACAGCCGTAATGCGGCACAGACTGAAGAAGGCGGAAGGAGATGAGTGTGAGGCCAAGATATGCACTGCGCATGCCCATGAATCCCAGGCCCGCAGTGTGAATAAATAAGACATTGCGGGGCATGATCTCAGGCAGGGCGGCAGCACAGGCGCAGCCAGCCTGACAGCAAATGATGTCAGAACACGGGCAGCGCTAACTGCGCATGGCCAAGGGATAACATAACAGCGCAGACTCTAGGACAGATTCAAACAAAGCCGAGGAGGCGGCGCTCGGCGCCAAGGGGGTATGAATGACGGCTGTGCTGCGTCTCATTAACAAGGAAAGTCCCACCTCCGGGACGGTTTGAAGGTATGAGGGGACACATTTTATAAGTGTTTAGTTCAGCGTGTGCAAGCAGCATAACTAAAAGAGCCACTTCTGATCCCAGCCCCGCAGTGTCTTCTGATTTATTCACACTGCGGGGCTGGGATTCATGGGCATGCGCAGTGCATATCTTCGCCTATCACTCATCTCCTTCCGCCTTCTTCAGAGTGTGCTGCTCAGAAGTGCCGTCTGGCGGTGTTGGAGCCCAGGGATTACAGTTCAGGTGGTAGTAACATGAACACAACAGGAGACCTGGATACCGTTGCCAACCAAGTTTTTAATCTGGAAGAGGAGTGGCAAATCCCTGCGAGATCCAGGCCTTGTTCATTTTCAGAAAAGTAAGCCGGTCAACGTTATCGGAGGATAGTCGCATGCGACGTTCTGTTAGCACACCACCTGCAGCACTAAAGACGCGTTCCGATAATACACTAGCAGAAGGACAAGCCAGCACCTCCAATGCATATTGGCTAAGCTCTGGCCATGTATCCAGCTTAGAAACCCAAAACTTGAAGGTGGAAGAGCCGTCTGGGAGTATACTGAGAGGGCAAGACATATAGTCTGTCACCATCTGATGGAAACGTTGCCTCCTGCTGACGGGAGCCGTCTGTGATGGTGTAGACATTTGTGGGGGCACACAAAACTTTGAAAGTTCACTAAATATATATTTTAGAGTAGGCGTTTTAGAAAATCATAAGTTACTCAAAAAAAACAACAACATTTTATTAAATACTTTAAAAGGCCACCAACCCGTGGCTATACCAAACACCAAAACAAAACACTGTGAAAAAAAGCTAGTGAGGAGAACTAGGAATACCCTACAAATAGTCTACGTAGTGGTCTGCCTGACGGCGGGGGTTGGCACCCTATGGGATAACGTTATGGCGCCCCCGCTCCACGGCGGCTCACCCTGGGGTCCCTATAAGGCCCTATTCACACTATGGGCCCCTCTACCCACACAATCGTGTACTAAAGGACCCCTACAAACTATACATAGACCAACCTACGTCTAGGGAATCCTACACCCCATAGCGTGATTAAAAACAAAGTAGAACACATGTGGACAAAGGCATATGGCAAAAAATGATTAATAGTTCAGCCCGCTATTTGATAATTATATAAATTTGCGTGGCTTTCTAAAAAACCCATAGAAACCATGTAGACTGGAGGTGCTGCCTATTAAAGGAGGTAGCAATCACTCCCATCAATAACACCAGATACCACGCTTTAGATATTCATAGTTCACTAGATAGCGTGAGAAACCCAGCATATGGAGTAGGTTTGTTAGGACTGGCGGAACGCACCAAGAGAGATGTAATGGATGCGTTCGCAGTCCGGGGTCCACCGTGCAGGTGAAACCTGCTGCTAGGACATGACAGACGATATGGCGGTACTCATAAGTATACACGCGTGGGTTAAACCTCACCCAGCGTGAAGAAAGCGATCCTGTTGCGTCACAGGATCGCGGTACCGCACATAGAGCGCGAGCAAGTGGTCAGCGAACTAGACCCCAACAGGGATAGTAGTCCGATTAGACCCTTGCTGGCACTACACCACAACTGGGTGTGAAAAGTATATACAATAGAGGCACCGAAGTGCAAACTGTGCCGTGCTGGCAGGCACCACTAAGTACCCAGACATGGGTCAGGAAGCGCACACAGGCGCGTGGCGCAGCACTGGCGGTCACAGCAGAGGACGCTGACACGTGTGTGACACGTTGAGTGTTAAGTCGGGCGCTAAATAGCAGCCATACACCATACGCGAACAATCATACAGTAGGGTAGGGGTATTTAAAGGACGACTTGCACTCACAACAAACACACGTATAAAGTTGTACACTAGCGCATGGCCGTGCGGTCATGCGCAGTTTATATAGCTGCAGGACAGGAAGCGGCCACAGAAACTTTGCCCTTCCAAGACCTGCCAAGAGGACCAATAGAATGCGCTGCAGAGTCTGAGCACATGACCCTCGATCTCCAACGGGAGATCTTGCCCTGGGCATGCTCAGTGTGCGCAGACAAGGACTTAGTCCCAGAGAAGTCCACTCGCTGCTGACCAGTATTGGCTTTAAAGGCAGAAGCTGGAGAAGCAGCAGTAACTCTTCTCACAGAGTCAGACTGAGCGAGACGCTGGGATCGACGTCCCTGCTGAGCAGGCTCCACTGCGGCTGGAGGAGAATGGGAGACCGCAGCGGAGACGGATCGAGATTCCCCCTGTGCAGCAGAGGAAACTCGACTCCTAACAAGGTTGGTGGCTAATCAGTCTCAGATTTACCCCCTTTTTTTAAGATGTCAGTCTTAACTAGTACCCCCAGTTATATCCGATCAAGCATTTGAGTACAGTCCATTTCATGCCCCCGAACAGCGTGGCCGTCAAATTCCATCAGGAATATACTCCAATAACATGACGCCGCATTAGGTACTCATCGTGGGGTTAAAGTGCCGTTCGCCTCGTCACTGTGCAGGCGTGTCATCCCTGTTATTAGCTTAAACGCTTCACTTGTCCTGGCTGTACTCGATCAAAAACATATTTTTATTAAGATAGCGCCAGACTCGAGGGGTACTTATAATGCACGCCATCATAGGTACACATCTACCATGCCATCCGCTAATTCAGCATTTTATCATGGTCTATAAAAGAACCCGCCAAAACATTATACACAAGCCTGGTCTATCGCATAGACTTATAGCCCGTACGGGATCATGCATTTTATTATATATAGCGACTCGATATTTCGGCCGCAGGTAAATGAGGATTTCTATCATTTCGGATTTGTACATACTGATCTATGCATCCCCCTATATATAACGGGGGCCAATGTCAGTCGAGAGCAGGTCCAGGTTCCTATATTTAGGTACCTACAAATACATCTATTTAATTATGATGAACACATTTTTAAGAGCCAAGGCACTACAGAAAACAAGTGAATGACTGTTGTTCATTTAGTCCCTTTGGTGACATACTATCCATTCTAAAAGTCCATTCACATTCCCTCTGCAGAATCACCTTATCCCGATTTCCCCCTCTGGGGTTAGGTTTAACTACTTCAATGATGGCAAATTTAATGTTCAACGGATCCTCAGTGTGTTGCAGTCTCATGTGCCGTGCCACAGACGTATCTCTCCCATTTCTGATGTCTCCTAAGTGTTCCCCTACCCTCCTGCGAAATTCCCTTTTGGTTTTTCCGATATAGTCTTTGGGGCAGGGGCATGTGGCCATGTAGACTACACCCACAGATTTACAGTTCGAAAAATCACATTGATAAAAGATCTTATGTGTTGAGGAACTCGTGAAAGATTTGTTAGGTCTCATCCATCTACACATCTGACACCCCCCACACCAATAGAAGCCACACGGTTTCCTCCCCAGCCACGAGCCCTCAGTGGTTGGCTTCGTGTAGTGGCTATGAACTAAGCTGTCTTTAAGGGATTTGCCCTTTCTAAAGGTGATGTCCGGGTGTGTCTTTAGGATATCTCTGAGGTCCGGGTCCATCATCAGTATATCCCAGTGTTTATTGATGGCCTCTCTTACCCTTTGATGTTGATGGTCATATGTACCTATGATCCTAATGACCTCCTCATTGTTCCCTCGGGTTTCCTGTTTGTGTAAAAGTTGTTGTCTGTCTGTATTAGCTGCCATTTGATATGCTGTATTTATCACGTGACGGGTAGTTCTTTTCCCTAAATCTAAACATCATATCAGCAGCCTGACTATGGAAGGTACCCGTTTCAGAACAATTCCGTCTCAGCCTCAGGAACTGGCCCTTTGGAATTCCCCTTTTTAAAGCGGCGGGATGATGGCTATTCCAGTCCAAGAGGCTGTTGGTACTTGTCGGTTTTCGATATATATTTGTTACCAGACTGCCATCTGCTTCTTTCCTAATTTTCACATCTAAGAATGCCAATTCTTCACTCTGGATTTCTGATGTGAATCTCAAATTTATGGTGTTGATGTTAAGTTCATTGATGAAGCCTAAGAATTGCTCTTTCGTGCCTGTCCAGATCATAAAAACATCATCTATGAATCTGAGCCAGATGGCTACAAATTCATGCCACCATTTCGTGTCCTCACTAAACACAACTGTCTCCTCCCACCAGCCCAGGAACAAATTTGCATACGATGGGGCACAGGGACACCCCATCGCAGTGCCCCTGAGCTGGTGGTAGTGTTTGCCATCAAATTTGAACGTGTTGTGCGTCAGCACAAACCTGAGCAGAGAGGTTACGAGGTCATTATGATCTCTGCATGTTACCGATCTTTGTTTCAGGTAGTGTTGAACGCCTATTATCCCTACATCGTGTGGTATGCTGCTGTACAGTGCTTCAACGTCAATTGACGCCAACCAAAATCCCTCCTCAAGCTGTACACCTTCTATTTTCCTCAACAGGTCTGTGGTCTGTGTCCCTCAGATATGAGGGAATAGATATAACAAATGGTTTGAGAATTTCCTCTATATACAGGCCACAATTCTGAGTAAGAGAATCTATCCCAGATATGATAGGGCGTCCCTTTAGCGGGTTAAGACCCTTATGTAGCTTGGGTAGCGTGTAGAATGTGGCCTGTAGAGGAAAATTAGGGAGTAAAAATTCATATTCAGACCTTGAAAGCAGATTTTCTTCCAAAGCCCCATCAAGGATTACTCTAAGCTCATTTTTGTATTTATCTACAGGGTCCGATCTCAAAATCTCGTACGTGCTGTTGTCCTGCAAGATGTTATGGCACATACCACAGTATACCTGGTGGTCCATGATGACCAAGTTTCCACCCTTATCGGATGCCTTTATTACCAACCGATCATTCTTTTTAAGAGCCTCCAAGGCTTCTCTTTCACCTGTAGTAAGATTATGCTGAGTCTTTGGGTCATAACTTTTAATTTTTCTGAGGTCCCTCTCAACTAGCTGCAAGAATATGTCAATATTACTTGTGTCGCCAGATGGTGGCATCTTGACACTCCTATTCCTTAGTTTAGTGAAAGGGCCTTTCCCCGTATCTACCCCTTGTTCCTTTTCCCTAAGTAATCCTACCAGAGCTTGAAAACTCTCCAGATCTTCCTCCTGGAGGCCCTGTTGAAGACATTCCTCCTTGTTGTTGTGGAGGAAGAACTTTTTCCATTTTAATTTCCTACAGAATAGGTTCAGGTCTTTTACCCATTCAAAACAATTGTAGGTGTTGGTTGGCACAAAATTAATGCCCTTTTTCAAGACATCGTATTCATCTCTCGTAAGGGTGTGGGTAGATAGATTAACGATTTGTCCCCTGTCTAATTGAGCTTGTTTCTCTGGAAATAACCTGTCTTCATTCCTTGCTCTAAAAAAGAGGATGAGGATGAAGCAGAAGAGGTAGGTCCTGAGTTCTCCCTTGGAATGGGGAATAAGGTTTTTGGTGGTCCACTTATCCCACCATTTCTGCCTTGACCTTTTCCCCTCTTCCCACGTCCTCCTCGTGGGTGTTGCCATCTATGCTGTCTGAATGGCTGACTCCCACTCGTGAAAGTTCCTCTCCCTGGTGCCTCTACTCTTTCGGTGCCTGAAGTATCAGCGTCTGAGAAGGACACCTCAGTCCTGTCTCTCTGAAAATTAAATGCCTGATTGTCAGCAAAGTTTTTAAGATCTTTTTGAAATTGTATCTGCTTTCTTTCCTTCAGTAGGGCCTGGTATTTCTCTACGGAGGTCTGCAGTAGCCCCTCCCTTCGATTGAAATCAGGATCTGATTTCAACTTCAGTACCTTTTCTATTAACTTGTTCAAATTGCTAGTGGCTTTCTCCAGTAATTTTTTCTCTTCAGCTAGTAATAGCTGCATAAATCGTATTGATGAGTCGATTGACTCTTTGAGCCAAAGGTCTAGAAGTTCTGGTGATGCAGTTCTCGGGGAGGGGGTAATATTTATCCTCAGACCTCTAGGGATTATTCTGTTTTTAATATAATTTTCCAGAGTTCTAATTTCCCACCACGCTTTCAGGAATGCTTTATAGCCTATATAGACCTCATTGAACACGTTCTTTAATGTAAGGGGCCCTGTACCCTTATCCTGTGTACCATCAACATTAAAGGCCTGGATGGCGTCTTCCAGCCAAAAATCCTGATTGATTGGACCAGAAAGGAAACTGGCCATACTCTCTCTGAATCTAGAATTTTGTAAAGTTCAATAAATATATATTTTAGAGTAGGCCTTTTAGAAAATCATAAGTTACTCAAAAAAAAACAAAATTTTATTAAATACTTTAAAAGGCCACCAACCCGTGGCTATACCAAACACCAAAACAAAACACTGTGAAAAAAAGCTAGTGAGGAGAACTAGGAATACCCTACAAATAGTCTACGTAGTGGTCTGCCTGACGGCGGGGGTTGGCACCCTATGGGATAACGTTATGGCGCCCCCGCTCCACGGCGGCTCACCCTGGGGTCCCTATAAGGCCCTATTCACACTATGGGCCCCTCTACCCACACAATCGTGTACTAAAGGACCCCTACAAACTATACATAGACCAACCTACGTCTAGGGAATCCTACACCCCATAGCGTGATTAAAAACAAAGTAGAACACATGTGGACAAAGGCATATGGCAAAAAATGATTAATAGTTCAGCCCGCTATTTGATAATTATATAAATTTGCGTGGCTTTCTAAAAAACCCATAGAAACCATGTAGACTGGAGGTGCTGCCTATTAAAAGAGGTAGCAACCACTCCCATCAATAACACCAGATACCACGCTTTAGATATTCATAGTTCACTAGATAGCGTGAGAAACCCAGCGTATGGAGTTGGTTGGTGGCTAATCAGTCTCAGATTTACCCCCTTTTTTTAAGATGTCAGTCTTAACTAGTACCCCCAGTTATATCCGATCAAGCATTTGAGTACAGTCCATTTGATGCCCCTGAACAGCGTGGCCGTCAAATTCCATCAGGAATATACTCCAATAACATGACGCCGCATTAGGTACTCATCGTGGGGTTAAAGTGCCGTTTGCCTCGTCACTGTGCAGCCTCAACGCGTTTCGCCCCTCTGGCTCATCAGGAGGCTCGATCTAATCCCATGTGTCTGGATGATTGATAATCTTTAGGAATACTGATACATTTACCTCATTTTTAAATCGGACCTCCGGAGCGTCCTGTGCGTGGACTTCCTGTTACAAAGCCGGAAGTTGCGTCACGCATACTTAATCCCATATGGTAGCAAGGATCTCATAGTGCGCTTGCTCCAGATGGAATGCTAGATACATCCCTGCGTTCCACCGGGGACACACTGCGCCTGGCCACCAATGCTCAGGAGGTGTTACCTAGGCGTCCCCTGTCTACGTATTTCCTTTTCTCAGGCCGGGTGCCGAAGCGTACAAAGTATTCTCCCCTTATACAGGATATCAAGTGTGCATGCTCAGGGTGAAACGCTGTGTTCCTCTCTGCGCTTCACTTCGTGGAACGCTATGTTCCTCTGTGCGTTCCACCTCGTGTTCATTGCGCATGCCCATCCCATGCGCCAGGATTAGTTGGGGTATCGTTAATATATAATGACATTTATCCATGCATAACCTACATTTTCCCCTCCGATACTGATAGTTGGGGATCGGCGTGTCATCCCTGTTATTAGCTTAAACGCTTCACTTGTCCTGGCTGTACTCGATCAAAAACATATTTTTATTAAGATAGCGCCAGACTCAAGGGGTACTTATAATGCACGCCATCATAGGTACACATCTACCATGCCATCCGCTAATTCAGCATTTTATCATGGTCTATAAAAGAACCCGCCAAAACATTATACCCAAGCCTGGTCTATCGCGTAGACTTATAGCCCGTACGGGATCATGCATTATATTATATATAGCGACTCGATATTTCGGCCGCAGGTAAATGAGGATTTCTATCATTTCGGATTTGTACATACTGATCTATGCATCCAGAGCAATACAAAGAAAAAAAACCACCGCACCGCTGCTATCTAGTTAGATTCTAAAAATGCAACAACCCAAACTGATCAGAGAGCCAAATACCTTACGGGGTGCAGCTTCCAAAGTGCAACATAATAGTCCAACAAAAGAAAAAAATGAAGTGCACTTACCCGTATATGCTGGTCACAATACTTTATTCGGACATGGTACAAAAAGTGCAGGGAGGGTTGTGAAAAAAGCGGACAACGATCGTTTCGTGCCTCAGCACTTCAACGGGTCCAAACACCTGTGTGTTTGGACCCGTTGAAGTGCTGAGGCACGAAACGATCGTTGTCCGCTTTTTTCACATCCCTCCCTGCACTTTTTGTACCATGTCCGAATAAAGTATTGTGACCAGCATATACGGGTAAGTGCACTTCATTTTTTTCTTTTGTTGATCTATGCATCCCCCTATATATAACGGGGGCCAATGTCAGTCGAGAGCAGGTCCAGGTTCCTATATTTAGGTACCTACAAATATCATGTATAAGGGGAGAATATTTTGTACGCTTCGGCACCCGGCCTGAGAAAAGGAAATACATAGACAGGGGACGCCTAGGTAACACCTCCTGAGCATTGGTGGGCAGGCGCAGTGTGTCCCCGGTGGAACGCAGGGATGTATCTAGCGTTCCATCTGGAGCAAGCGCACTATGAGATCCTTGTTACCGTATGGGATTAAGTATGAGTGACGCAACTTCCGGCTTTGTAACAGGAAGTCCACGCACAGGACGCTCCGGCGGTCCGATTTAAAAATGAGGTAAATGTATCAGTATTCCTAAAGATTATCAATCATCCAGACACATGGGATTAGATCGAGCCTCCTGATGAGCCAGAGGGGCGAAACGCATTGAGGCTGCACAGTGACGAGGCGAACGGCACTTTAACCCCACGATGAGTACCTAATGCGGCGTCATGTTATTGGAGTATATTCCTGATGGAATTTGACGGCCACGCTGTTCAGGGGCATGAAATGGACTGTACTCAAATGCTTGATCGGATATAACTGGGGGTACTAGTTAAGACTGACATCTTAAAAAAAGGGGGTAAATCTGAGACTGATTAGCCACCAACCAACTCCATACGCTGGGTTTCTCACGCTATCTAGTGAACTATGAATATCTAAAGCGTGGTATCTGGTGTTATTGATGGGAGTGGTTGCTACCTCCTTTAATAGGCAGCACCTCCAGTCTACATGTTTTCTATGGGTTTTTTAGAAAGCTACGCAAATTTATATAATTATCAAATAGCGGGCTGAACTATTAATCATTTTTTGCCATATGCCTTTGTCCACATGTGTTCTACTTTGTTTTTAATCACGCTATGGGGTGTAGGATTCCCTAGACGTAGGTTGGTCTATGTATAGTTTGTAGGGGTCCTTTAGTACACGATTGTGTGGGTAGAGGGGCCCATAGTGTGAATAGGGCCTTATAGGGACCCCAGGGTGAGCCAACGTGGAGCGGGGGCGCCATAACGTTATCCCATAGGGTGCCAACCCCTGCCGTCAGGCAGACCACTACGTAGACTATTTGTAGGGTATTCCTAGTTCTCCTCACTAGCTTTTTTTCACAGTGTTTTGTTTTGGTGTTTGGTATAGCCACGGGTTGGTGGCCTTTTAAAGTATTTAATAAAATTTTGTTTTTTTTGAGTGGCACACAAAACTTTGCCACAGTTGGGCCATACTGGTCTTGCCTTGTGCTGAGGCACTGCTTCTACTCCCTGTTTGTGCTGAGCTTCCTCCACTGCCTAGACGCACTGAGCTGCTTTGTAAAGCACTAGCAGCACTGCTCTCAGTTGGACTGGAGAAGATGCACCAGTGTGTCTTGGTACTCCCGCATTTTACGCTCCCGATTCAACGGTGTTATGAGGCTTTGTATGTTGTCCTGGTAGCGCGGATCTAGGAGGGTGTACACCCAATAATCATGCGTGTTGAGAATGTTGGCGATTCGGCGGTCGTTTCTCAGGTACTGCAGCATGAAATCAACCATGTGCTGCAGACTGCCAACTGGCCAAGAAACGCTGTCCCCTGCTTGAGGCGTGATCTCTGCCTGCTTTGCATCACCCCACCCTTGCTCTACATACTGACTACTGGAGCATTGTGTAACTCCCTCCCCTGGACAGATGTCTTCCTCCTCCATTGACTCCTCCTCATCCTCCTCACAAAGTGTTCCCTGCCTAGGCATTTGTGAGGAACCACATTGCGCAGACTGTCCAGAAGCATATGGCATTTCTGACTCCTCATCCTCCACCTCTTCCACCACCTCATCCCGTAGCGCTTGCAATGTTCTTTCAAGCAGGCAGATAAGGGGGACAGTCATGCTGACTAGTGCATCATCTGCACTCGCCATCCGCGTGGAATCATCGAAGGCACGCAAAACCTAGCAGATGTCCTTCATAGTGGCCCACTCAGTGGTTGTGAAGTCTGAACGGCACGCAGTGCGACTTTTTTTGCCCCTGATGCAGCTGGTACTCCATTACTGCTGGCTGCTGCTCACACAACCGCTCCAACATATGTAACGTTGAATTCCACCTGGTGGGTAGGTCACATATGATGCGTTGTTCCGGAAGGTGGAATCAGCGCTGCAGAGCTGCAATGCGCGATCTTGCCATGCTGGAATGCCGCAAGTGAGCACACTCTAGGCGGACCTTATGCAGCAGTGCATCAAGATCCGGATAGTCCCTCAAAAAACTCTGCACGACCAAGTTGAGCACATGTGCCAGATATGGGATGTGAGTGAGGTTGCCTAGGCCCAGAGCTGCCACCAGATTTCGTCCACTGTCACATACTACCATGCCTGGATGGAGATTCACTTGCACAAACCACACGTTGATCTCCTGCTTGATGGCATTCCAGAGCTCCTGCGCTGTGTGGCTTCGATTCCCCAAAGAAATTAATTTCAATACGGCCTGGTGACGTTTGGCCACGGCTGTGCTTATATCGGTCGTAACAGGTAAGCGTTCACTGGTCAAGGTGGAGGTGGACTGTAACGGCTCCTGCAGCAATGATTCAGAGGAACTGGAGTATGAGGAGGAGTTAATGTGTACAGACTGGATTCCTGCAATCCTTGGAGTTGGCAGAACACGTACAGCGCCACTCGCCAGATCTGTACCCGGCTCCACAACATTTACCCAATGGGCAGTGAGGGAAAGGTATCGTCCCTGTCCATGGTGACTGGTCCACGCATCGGTGGTGAGGTGGACCTTGCTACTGATGGCGTTTAGTAGCGGATGTTTAATGTTTCCCTCCACATGCTTTTGCAGGGCAGGGACGGCTTGCCTGCTAAAATAAAAGCGGCTGGGCACGTTGTATTGTGGGACTGCAAATGCCATCAAGTTACGGAAGGTGTCAATCTCCACCAGCCTGAATGACAGCATTTCAAGGGACAGTAGTTTTGCAATGCCAGCATTCAGAGCCTGTGCTTGTGGGTGGTTTGCTGAGAATGGCTGCCTTTTCTCCCATACCTGTGCTACCGATGGCTGTAGAGTGGGCTGGGAGTGTGAGGATGACTGGGAACATGGTGCAGTGGGTGGAATTACACTGGGTCTCTGGACAACAGGGCCAGAGGTTCTTCCATGGCGATCCTGTGAGGAAGCCAAACCAGCTGTGTGTGAGCTGGAGGAAGAGGCTCTAACACGAGCTGAAGAGGTGGTAGGTGCCGCTGTAGGTTGGCCCAGGTCTTCAGTGTGATTTTGTAACTTCACCACATGCTTGGTCCGCACATGTTTCCACATATTTGTGGTATTGACGTTTCTGACACTTTTCCCTCTTTTGACGTTCTGATGACACAGCTTGCATTTGACAAAGCAAATGTCAGCTGCAACTGTGTCAGAAAAGGACCTGGCACTACAAGTCTTGGGAGCACCCGTTTTGGCTTTTGGAAGAGGCATGCTCCTAATGGGTGCCGAAGTGGAGGCTACAGGCAATGCAGTCTTCCCCCTCCCTCTCTCTCTTTGGGCCGTTCGGGGAATCTCTTCCTCAGAGCTGCTCCCACCACCTTCCTGTACCTCACGTCATGATGGTCAAGGACCTCATCATCTACACTACCCTCTTCCAACAACTGCTTCTCCTGGGTAGTCTCGACAGCACAGTACGCACCAGAAAGTGCCACCTGAATCTCATCATCAGATGCGTACTGAGGTGTGCTGACCGGAGGCACTGGCCCACCCGCCTCTTCTGAGTCAGAGAGACAAAGCTATTGGGCATCACTGCATACTGCCTCTTCTTCAGATTCTAGAATGCTGCTTGGCTGGCCCTGTTATGAATAGGTAATTCAGAACCACAATGGACCTTGAAGTTCAGAGCACACAAGTGACCTGACAAAAACCACAAAACATAGGACGAGCTCTGAGACGTGGAAACTCTGCTGACCGCAATCCCTAAACCTATCAAACCACACTAGAGGTAGCCATGGATGGCGCCTAACGCTCCATATGCAACTCGGCACAGCCTGAGAAACTAGCTAGTCCTGAAGAGAGAAAAATAAGCCTACCTTGCCTCAGAGAAATTCCCCAAGGAAAAGGCAGCCCCCCACATATAATGACTGTGAGTAAAGATGAAAATACAAACACAGAGATGAAATAGATTTAGCAAAGTGAGGCCCGACTTACTGAATAGACCGAGGATAGGAAAGATAGCTTTGCGGTCAACACAAAAACCTACAAACAACCACGCAGAGGGGCAAAAAGACCCTCCGCACCGACTAACGGTACGGAGGTGCTCCCTTTGCGTCTCAGAGCTTCCAGCAAGCAAGCAAAACCAAAAAAGCAAGCTGGACAGAAAAAATAGCAACAAAAGTAACACAAGCAGAACTTAGCTTATGCTGAGCAGACAGGCCACAGGAACGATCCAGGAGGAAGCAAGACCAATACTAGAACATTGACTGGAGGCCAGGATCAAAGCACTAGGTGGAGTTAAATAGAGCAGCACCTAACGACTTAACCTCATCACCTGAGGAAGGAAACTCAGAAGCCGCAGTACCACTCGTGACCACAGGAGGGAGCTTGATCACAGAATTCACAACAGTACCCCCCCTTGAGGAGGGGTCACCGAACCCTCACCAGAGCCCCCAGGCCGACCAGGATGAGCCATATGAAAGGCATGAACAAGATCGGCAGCATGGACATCAGAGGCAAAGACCCAGGAATTATCTTCCTGACCATAACCCTTCCACTTAACCAGATACTGGAGTTTCCATCTCGAAATATGAGAATCCAAAATCTTCTCCACTATATACTCCAACTCCCCCTCCACCAAAACCGGGGCAGGAGGATCAACAGATGGAACCACAGGCGCCACGTATCTCCGCAACAATGACCTATGGAATACGTTATGGATGGAAAAAGAATCTGGAAGGGTCAAATGAAAAGACACAGGATTAAGAACCTCAGAAATCCTATACGGACCAATGAAACGAGGCTTAAACTTAGGAGAGGAAACCTTCATAGGAATATAACGAGATGACAACCAAACCAAATCCCCAACACGAAGTCGGGGACCCACACAGCGTCTGCGATTAGCAAAACGTTGAGCCTTCTCCTGGGACAAGGTCAAATTGTCCACTACATGAGTCCAAATCCGCTGCAACCTGTCCACCACAGTATCCACACCAGGACAGTCCGAAGACTCAACCTGCCCTGAAGAGAAACGAGGATGGAACCCAGAATTGCAGAAAAACGGTGAAACCAAGGTAGCCGAGCTGGCCCGATTATTAAGAGCGAACTCAGCCAACGGCAAAAAGGACACCCAATCATCCTGATCAGCAGAAACAAAACATCTCAGATATGTTTCCAAGGTCTGATTGGTTCGTTCAGTCTGGCCATTTGTCTGAGGATGGAAAGCCGAGGAAAAAGACAAATCAATGCCCATCCTAGCACAAAAGGCTCGCCAAAACCTCGAAACAAACTGGGAACCTCTGTCAGAAACGATGTTCTCTGGAATGCCATGTAAACGAACCACATGCTGGAAGAACAATGGCACCAAATCAGAGGAGGAAGGTAATTTAGACAAGGGTACCAAATGGATCATCTTAGAGAAGTGATTACAAACTACCCAAATGACCGACAATTTTTGAGAGACGGGGAGATCCGAAATAAAATCCATAGAGATATGTGTCCAAGGCCTCTTCGGAATCGGCAAGGGCAAAAGCAACCCACTGGCACGAGAACAGCAGGGCTTAGCCCGAGCACAAATCCCACAGGACTGCACAAAAGAACGCACATCCCACGACAGAGACGGCCACCAAAAGGATCTAGCCACCAAATCTCTGGTACCAAAGATTCCAGGATGACTAGCTAACACCGAACAATGAACCTCAGAGATAACTTTATTCGTCCACCTATCAGGGACAGTTTCTCTGCTGGGCAACGATCAGGTTTATTAGCCTGAAATTTTTGCAGCACTCGCCGCAAATCAGGGGAGATGGCAGACACAATTACTCCCTCTTTGAGAATACCCGCCGGCTCAGGCAAACCCGGAGAGTCGGGCACAAAACTCCTAGACAGGGCATCCGCCATCACATTTTTAGAGCCCGGAAGGTACGAAACCACAAAGTCAAAACGGGAGAAAAACAGCGACCAACGAGCCTGTCTAGGATTCAACCGTTTGGCAGACTCGAGATAAGTCAAGTTCTTGTGATCAGTCAAGACCACCACGCGATGCTTAGCTCCTTCAAGCCAATGACGCCACTCCTCGAATGCCCACTTCATGGCCAGCAACTCTCGATTGCCAACATCATAATTTCGCTCAGCAGGCGAAAACTTCCTGGAAAAGAAGGCGCATGGCTTCATCACCGAGCAATCAGCACCTCTTTGCGACAAAACAGCCCCCGCTCCAATTTCAGAAGCATCAACCTCAACCTGGAACGGAAGCGAAACATCTGGTTGACACAACACAGGGGCAGAAGAAAAACGACGCTTTAACTCTTGAAAAGCTTCCACAGCAGCAGAAGACCAATTGACCACATCAGCACCCTTCTTGGTCAAATCGGTCAATGGTTTAGCAATACTAGAAAAATTACAGATGACGCGACGATAAAAATTAGCAAAGCCAAGGAACTTTTGCAGACTCTTCAGAGATGTCGGCTGAGTCCAATCATAAATGGCCTGGACCTTAACAGGGTCCATCTCAATGGTAGAAAGGGAAAAAATGAACCCCAAAAATGAAACCTTCTGAACACCAAAGAGACACTTTGATCCCTTCACAAACAAAGAATTAACACGCAGGACCTGGAACACCATTCTGACCTGCTTCACATGAGACTCCCAATCATCCGAGAAGACCAAAATATCATCCAAGTATACAATTAGGAATTTATCCAGGTACTCTCGGAAGATGTCATGCATAAAGGACTGAAATACTGATGGAGCATTGGCAAGTCCGAATGGCATAACTAGGTACTCAAAATGGCCCTCGGGCGTATTAAATGCAGTTTTCCATTCATCGCCCCGTTTAATACGCACAAGATTATATGCACCACGAAGATCTATCTTGGTGAACCAACTAGCCCCCTTAATCCGAGCAAACAAATCAGATAGCAGCGGCAAGGGGTACTGAAATTTGACCGTGATTTTATTTAGAAGGCGGTAATCAATACAAGGTCTCAGCGAACCATCCTTCTTGGCCACAAAAAAGAACCCTGCCCCCAATGGCGATGACGACGGCCGAATATGACCCTTCTCCAAGGATTCTTTTACGTAACTCCGCATAGCGGCGTGCTCAGGTACAGATAAATTAAACAGTCGACCCTTAGGAAACTTACTACCAGGAATCAACTCGATAGCACAATCACAATCCCTATGCGGAGGTAGGGCTTTGGACTTGGGCTCATCGAATACATCCCGGTAATCAGACAAGAACTCTGGGACCTCAGAAGGGGTGGATGATGAGATAGACAGAAATGGAACATCACCATGTACCCCTTGACAACCCCAGCTGGACACAGACATTGATTTCCAATCTAATACTGGGTTATGGACTTGTAGCCATGGCAACCCCAACACGACCACATCATGCAGATTTTGCAACACCAGAAAGCGAATATCCTCCTGGTGCGCAGGAGCCATGCACATGGTCAGCTGGGTCCAATACTGAGGCTTATTCTTGGCTAAAGGCGTAGCATCAATTCCTCTCAATGGAATAAGACACTGCAAGGGCTCCAAGACAAACCCACAGCGCCTAGCAAACTCCAAGTCCATCAAATTCAGGGCAGCGCCTGAATCCACAAATGCCATGACAGAATAGGAAGACAAAGAGCAGATCAAAGTAACGGACAAAAGAAATTTCGACTGTACCGTACCAATGGTGGCAGACTTAGCGAACCGCTTAGTGCGCTTAGGACAATCGGAGATAGCATGAGTGGAATCACCACAGTAGAAACACAGCCCATTCTGACGTCTGTGTTCTTGCCTTTCAGCTCTGGTCAAAGTCCTATCGCACTGCATAGGCTCAGGTTTATGCTCAGATAATACCGCCAAATGGTGCACAGATTTACGCTCACGCAAGCGTCGACCGATCTGAATGGCCAAAGACATAGACTCATTCAGACCAGCAGGCATAGGAAATCCCACCATGACATCCTTAAGGGCTTCAGAGAGACCCTTTCTGAAGATTGCTGCCAAAGCACATTCATTCCATTGAGTGAGCACAGACCACTTTCTAAACTTCTGACAATAAATCTCTATCTCATCCTGACCCTGACACAGAGCCAGCAAATTTTTCTCTGCCTGATCCACTGAATTAGGTTCATCGTACAGTAATCCGAGCGCCAGAAAAAACGCATCAATATTACATAATGGAGGATCTCCTGGCGCAAGGGAAAATGCCCAGTCTTGAGGGTCGCCACGTAATAAAGAAATAATAATCTTAACTTGTTGAACTGGGTCACCAGAGGAGCGAGGTTTCAACGCCAGAAACAGTTTGCAATTATTTTTGAAACTCAGAAATTTAGCTCTATCTCCAGAAAACAAATCAGGAATAGGAATTCTTGGTTCTAACATAGAATTCTGAGCCACAAAGTCTTGAATATTTTGTACTCTTGCAGTGAGAAGATCCACACATGAAGACAGACCTTTAATGTCCATCACCACACCTGTGTCCTGAACCACCCAAATGTCTAGGGGAAAAAAAAGGCAAAACACAGTGCAAAGAAAAAAAAATGGTCTCAGAACTTCTTTTTTCCCTCTATTGAGAAGCATAGTACTTTGGGCCTCCAGTACTGTTATGAATAGGTAATTCAGAACCCCAATGGACCTTGAAGTTCAGAGCACACAAGTGACCTGACAAAAACCACAAAACATAGGACGAGCTCTGAGACGTGGAAACTCTGCTGACCGCAATCCCTAAACCTATCAAACCACACTAGAGGTAGCCGTGGATTGCGCCTAACGCTCCCTATGCAACTTGGCACAGCCTGAGAAACTAGCTAGTCCTGAAGATAGAAAAATAAGCCTACCTTGCCTCAGAGAAATTCCCCAAGGAATAGGCAGCCCCCCACATATAATGACTGTGAGTAAAGATGAAAATACAAACACAGAGATGAAATAGATTTAGCAAAGTGAGGCCCGACTTACTGAATAGACCGAGGATAGGAAAGATAGCTTTGCGGTCAACACAAAAACCTACAAACAACCACGCAGAGGGGCAAAAAGACCCTCTGCACCGACTAACGGTACGGAGGTGCTCCCTCTGCGTCTCAGAGCTTCCAGCAAGCAAGCAAAACCAAAAAAGCAAGCTGGACAGAAAAAATAGCAACAAAAGTAACACAAGCAGAACTTAGCTTATGCTGAGCAGACAGGCCACAGGAACGATCCAGGAGGAAGCAAGACCAATACTAGAACATTGACTGGAGGCCAGGATCAAAGCACTAGGTGGAGTTAAATAGAGCAGCACCTAACGACTTAACCTCATCACCTGAGGAAGGAAACTCAGAAGCCGCAGTACCACTCGTGACCACAGGAGGGAGCTTGATCACAGAATTCACAACATGGCCCCCTATTTCCAAGCCAAGAGATTCAGAGAACAGAAGCAGAGATGGCTCCTGTCCTGGGCTCTCTGACTGCCTGGGCAATTTGGCAGGAGGTGAAGAGACAGATGGGTGCTCTTCAGTGCTCTGTGCCTGAGAGGATGTGGCACTCATTGAAGTTGATGCGTTAGCTGCCATCCATCCGACAATGGCTTCAATTTGTTCATCCCGCAGCAGCGAGGTACGGCGAGCTCCTACAAAGCTGCGCATGAAGGACTGTTCCCTGCTTAAACTGGGGGATGATGAGTCACTGGTGCCCGCAGCAGGCACAGAATCCTCACGTCCTCTCCCTGCTCCACGCCCACGACCACGTGCCTTACTCCCTGCGTTCTTCATCTTGGTAGACTGATAAAGATAGGCAGAAAAGTACTAAGGGCTTAGTGTGCTTATTTCTGAACAGCTGCTAACAGGTATAAGAATCACTAATTTTATAAAGTGTGGACTACACTTTAATATGAGCTAATGTGGCCTGCACAACTGTAAAGTGGAGTGCTTGGTGAACTTTATAAACTTTTTGTTTGTTTCGCAGAACATTCTACAGAGTGAGCTGCACTCACACAGAGACAGTGCAGACAGTCGTGAACGGTGCTTCAAGGCCAAGAAAAGCTTCTCTATCGAATCCTATATAGTGTTTTTCCACAATCTAGCAGGATACGGATGGAAACCCACTAATAGGATAAATTTGAAAGAATGTGCAGCAGGCTGCACCTATGCAAAAAAGGATAATTCAACAGTATGAGGCAGTGACACACCCTGAGCTGACTACAACCGGCTGTGGCAGCAGAACAGACTACAGAGTGAGCTGCACTCACACAGAGAGCGTGGAGACAGCCGTGAATGGTGCTGCAATTCCAAGAAAAGCTCCTCTATCTAATCCTATAAAGTGTTTTTCCACAATCTAGCAGGATACGGATGGAAACCCACTAATAGGATACATTTAAAAAATGTGCAGCAGGCTGCACTAATTGCAAAAAAGAACAATGGATTGAACAGTATGAGGCAGTGACGCACCCTGAGCTGACTACAACCGGCTGTGGCTGTGGACAGACTACAGAGTGAGCTGCACTCACACTACAGAGACCTTGCAGACAGCTGTGAACAGCGCTGCAAGGCAAAAGCAAGGTTCTCACACAGCAGTTGCTAAATTAGCCTGGGTAAAGCACAATGAAGCAAATCGCTATCTCTGAACTGGCCCTCAGTCAGAACACAGCATCCTGTCCCTAACTGAATTCACAGCAGAGTGAACCCAAAATGGCGGCGGCGACTTTTATAGTGCATCATGACATCATTTCAGCAGCCAATCACAGCCATGCCAGTAGTTACATGCCTACCATGCAGAACAGGATGTGCCCACACTTCTAATCATTCCCTCATTGGCTGAATTAAATGAAACTGGCTCTTTGCATTATGGGAACTTCCGATTTCGGTATCCCATATTGCTAAAGTATCGGAACTCGGTATCGGAATTCCGATACTGCAAATATCGGCCGATAACCGACACTTGCGGTATCGGAATGATCAACACTAGTGGTAGCCTGCATTATTTAAAAAAAATAAAAAAAACCTCAAACATGGGATTTGAACCCAGAAAAACTTGAGACTCCGCAGCCAGCAGCCTTACCACCAGACCATAAACTCAAATGATACCATGGATTGATTTTCTTTGGCTATGAAATCTATGCACACTCTCAGTAACAGGAAAAATCATTTTGATTTTTTTTCTGACATAATATGTCACATAGTGCAACATCTCTTTGATGAGTGCAGGAAGTCACATATCATATGTTACTTAAAAATATATATATATATATTTGGGGATAGAACTCAAAAGTTTGCTATTCCAAAAACCAAGAGCTTAACCACTCAGCCATCAGCTTAACTGGCAATGGAAGGACCCCTTTTCTTCCCTTTCCATCTGTGAGTATCTGAAAAACCTTGTGATTTTGATGTTTGAAAGTAGTCAAGTATCAGGTATCAGGTATCAGACTCATTTATTGAAATCACAGAACTAGGAGTGTCTGCCACATGTTGACAGTCACATAAGCAAAAAATGGATCCTGCGTAAAAAAATGGATCCGGCAGAAAAAAACGGATCCGGCGGAGAAAAACAGATCAGGAGGAAAAAACGGATCAGGCGGGAAAAAACGGATCCGGAAGAAAAAAACGGATCTGGCAGAAAAAGACTGATCCAGCGGAAAAAAACAGATCCGGCAGAAAAAAACGGATGCTGCTGAAAAAAAACGAATCCGGTGGAAAAAACGGATCCTGCGGAAAAAAATGGATCCGGCAGGAAAATAGCAGATCCGGTGGAAAAAAACGGATCTGACGTAAAAAAACGGATTTGATATGTGAAAGTCAGGTATCAGAGTCAAGTATCAGAATGAGGTATCAGACAGAGTATTTCTGATGTTTGACTTTGATATGTGACCATGTCCTAAAATGAACACTGTAACCCAGGAACCCATCACATGATTAGACATGTGGTTATGACATCACCACATGTCCTGAAACACATATAGATAGGCATGGTTATGCCACTTTCCCAGGGGTGAGGTATATGGGTAGTCAGACCCTCTCATTGCTTTATGCGCATCAAAGAAAACACTCTGGGTTACATCACAGCGACAAGACACCTATGTGACACATACCTCCCGTCGACTGAACAACCTTTAGCCACACTACAATATGTATTCTCAGAACTACCTAGCCGCATCTCTGTAATCCAGCATGACATTGTCACCGAACCTCACAATAAGTGTGTGGATGAAACCGTAACGTTTGCCTGAAGCCCAGACTCAAGCCATTGCTAATGAGGTAAAACAAATGTTCCAGTTAGGAGTAATTGAGGAGTTCCGGAGTGAGTGGGCTAGCCCCATTGTGCTAATACTGAAGTCGGACAGTACATTACGGTTTTGTAATGATTTCCGTAAGCTGAATGAGGTGTCGAAATTCTACCTTTATCCAATGCCCCGGGTGGATGAGCTGATTGAGCGACTGGGGCAGGCCCAGTACTTTACCACGATTGATCTGACCTAGGGTTACTGGCTGGTGCCTCTAATAGAGCCAGCAAAAGAAAAGACCACCTTTATAACACAAGGGGGTATGTACCACTATGTTGCCTTGCCTTTTGGACTACATGGGGCACCAGCCACATTTCAGAAGCTAATGGACATATTGTTAGAAACCCATCAGAAGTATGGCTCAGTGTACTTAGATGATATCATTATCTTTAGTACTGACTGGCATACCCACTTTACCAAAAAACCAAGGAGAGAGTTTCGACCCAATTTCCTCTTTTGTTTCAAGTAGACACATGAACATGTAACCAAAACAAACTACTTGAAAATCTAACCAATAACACAAAGAAAATATGATAAAACATAATATTTTATTAAATAAAAAGACACTAACAAACAATAACACAGACAGTCGGAGGAGGCACAAAAATACACATATAAAAGTTTCTATATAAGGACCACTGATAACAGTGTATATAAAGTATAGTAATATTATGTCCTTTCTTTTTTTGCTCAACAGGTATGTATGAGACACGGCAAAGAACCACTATCAAATAGAGAAAGATTTATAGCAAAGTGCACTGTGCATGATGCTGATAGCAATAGTAGTGACTATATAAGGTATAATACCTATAGCTTCTCCATATATTAGTATCTATAAAGTACAAAAAAACTAAGGTGCATTATAAATGTGGCTGGCCTTACCAGTGCTCATGATGTGCCTGTGCCTCAACCCCGCACTCCAACGCGCGTTTCGCAGCACGTCGCTTCCTCAGGGAGTGGTATAGGATGGCTATGCTGTCAGCTTTTTATGTGTTGCCCACTAAAGTTTAGGCCAATCATGGCACTAAAGGCGGCGCATCCCCCGTCACTGCAGCGTTAGCGTCCCTGGCACATGGGCCGCGGCAACGTCACAGGAAAGTGCCTGAGCGCCGCCAGCAACGTCACAAGCGGATCACGTGACAGGACCCGCCCACCCAGTACACAGAGGATGCGCACAAGCGCCACGACCGCCATATAGGTGCTGGGCAAAAATGAGGGCAAAGAATTTTGGCTGATGATACCGGAGGCGGCGCATCTCATGTGACAAAAGTGAAGGCACCCCCGGCACACGACCCGCGGCAACGTCACAGGGAGGCGCCAAAGCGCCGCCCGCGACGCCGCAAGCGGATCACGCAACTAGGGGCGTCCCCCCAGCCACAGAGATGCGCACAAGTACCAAAACCGCCATGATAGAATAGGGCAGCTACAAGGGCAACAAGGGTCCAGATATTAATCAAGTGATGTAAAATACCGGAAAGTGTGGTAACCAGATAACGCCCCAAACACCACCGCAGCGCCCATGACCCACAGTGTAAAACCCACGGCGGCGCCCCAGAAAAACGCCTAAGCATTCTCCGCAGCGCCACGCAGGGAAACACAACAAGGCATAAACGCAGCGGGGGCAGAAAACGCACACCGGCATCACACAAATTCAATTGAGTAAACCAGGCAAGTTATAGATCATATGTTTTTTAGAGAAATCTATATGATATATAGTATATATGAACAGTTGTAACATAAGACATGCATTACAAGGGGAAATACTAGACCCATCAAATAATACAAGTGAAAAAATAAATAAATTATATTGTAATACTCATTTATAAATCTAAATGTATACTGTATACATGCACCACATGCATACACAAAAAAATAATAATAAATATGGCACAAAAACAAGTGAGATTGAGATGTGCATATGAAAAGAATAAATATATTCTTTTCCACCAAAATGTCATCCGGTTGGGAATTACAAAAACAACAAAAGAATACGTGCAAAGAATTATGAAAAATATAAAAGTATAAAAATATATACTATGAAACAAACAATAGTCCCATTTTGAGATACTGTGCATAAATATGCACTATTCGTGTTGAAATCCGGAATTTCCTCCAGGAATGCTTTGTCTGTTCTCTCACTTTGCCAACCCATCCCGGTGCGTATCCATATATTACAGACCTATCACAGTTCTAAAAATAATGAAAAAACAAAAATAATTACGATCATAGCCATAACAATTCAGATCTCATATAACGATCAGCCAGCAATTGCCACCCTATATAGAAGAAATATATACATGCAGGACAAAAACAAAAATTAAAAACGTTTGGATAAAAACAAAATAGAATTAAAATCAGGCAGACGACAGCGCAGAGATCAGAGGGAGAAGGAAACAGGAGATTATTACAGAAAACTAGAAAAGCCCCACTGGTCATTAAGACCGTGTGGCTTCACTGTTCTCAAATTGGTGATCCAACGACATTCCTTTTGGGCTAGTCTTTTCATGATATTGCCCCCACGGATGCCCAAATGAACTACATCAATACCTCTTACTTGGAGTTCAATCGGACCGGAAGGATGGAATTCTCGATAATGAGCTGGTATCGTTTTTAATTTCACAAAGTCCTCCTTCTGCAAATTTTCAGAGTCCAAGAGTCTCGCGGATCTAATGTCTCTTACATGTTCTAATATTCGCACCCGAAGTTGTCTTGACGTAAGTCCCACATAAATAAGCCCACATGGGCAGGTCAAATAGTATATAACTGACATAGTTCTGCAGTTAATCGGGTGAACAATTTTGAAATCCCGTGTTTTAGTAGAATTACTGAATGTTTCCGTCTTGACCATGTATTTACAGGCACTACATGTGCCACATGCACGTGATCCCCATTTGGGTCCTCTTGAGTCAAAGATGAAGCTGGATTTAGGTGCTACATAGTGGCTATGTGTGATAGTCTCACCAATAGTTCTACTTCTCCTTGCCACAACCAGTGGCCGATCCTCTACAAAGTTTGCAAGACTTGGATCCTGTTTAAGAATTGGCCAGAACTGATTAAAAATACTGTTCATATCATTCCATCTCCCATGGTAATTCGTAATTATTCGCAATCGAGAATCTTCTTTTTTTGTGACTTTATTCTGTAATAACAGATTTCGATCCAATTCTTTGGCTTATTGATAACCTCTGTTGATGTCCTCAAATTTGTATCCTTGATCCAAAAATCTACAGGTCATATCTCGGGCCTGTGCCTCAAATTCTTTATCAGTATCACAGATTCTTTTAGCGTGAATAAACTGGCCCTTTGGAATCGCCCTAATAGTGTGTCCCGGATGTGCTGACTTCGCATGTAACACAGAATTAGTACTCGTTTCTTTCCGGAAAATTGTACTGTGAATGCAACCCATCTGGTCCACCGTTAGTTGTAAATCCAAGAAATCCATCTTGTTGGTGGTAACTTTAAAGGTCAGCTTTACATTCAAATTCAAATTCAAATTCAAATGAGCTTTATTGGCAGGACTAAGTACATGTTAGCATTGCCAAAGCATATGGTAAAAATACGGGGGTGGGGGAGGGGGGCATATAGAGGTCCAGGGAATATCAAATTCCTTTTAGAGGATAGGGGATGTTTCCAGGGTGGGGTATAGGAGTCCATGACATATCGGGCTCTTTAGTCGGGGGATAGGGATATGTCCAGTGTTGGGGTACGGGAGTCCATGACATATCAGGCTCCTCTTAGTCTGTGGCAGGCACTGACATATTCCGCTGCTACGGCCACTGCACTTTCCTCTTCCCCCAGTATTATCGGCAGTTTCTCTTCCTCCTCCTTGGAGGTGAAATCTGGGAGGAGATCAGACAGCCTCTTGAAGTGAGTGTCCCTCACTGCGGAGTATTTGGGGCACCTCAGCAGGAAGTGGGCCTCATCCTCCACGGCCTCCTGGGGGCACTGCTGGCAGAGTCTGTTCTCTCGAGGCTTGTAGTTCTGTCGGTGCCGCCCGGATTCGATGAGTAGGCTGTGGGCGCTCAGTCTGTACCGGCTCAGGATCTGTCGATCTTTGGGGTTTTCTAGTTTCTCTAGATATGGGGCCAGTTTGTACTCCCTCTGTAGATTCCGGTATATTGTCAGTTTCTGGGATTTGTTTATGTCATTCCTCCAGATGCTGAGATATTCCTCTTTGACTTTGTGTACCATTTTCTGGATTTCACCTTTTGTCAGGCCATGGAGGTTGATGGCTTGGTCAGACTGGCTTTGGGTATTTTTCCTTGGGAGGCTTCCTGAGGCTTCCTGGTGTAGGAAGGCTTTGTGATGGTAGGAGCTGGGACTGCTACTTTGTAGATGAGCCTTGAATGACAGCGCCTTCTTCTTTATTGCGATGTGTAGTGGGAATCTGCCCAGCTCTGCTCGGCAGGCGCTATTTGATGTGCTCCGATGGACTTGGAGAAGATGCTTGCAGAACTCTAGGTGGAATATTTCTGTCGGCCCAGCGTCCCACTTTGACCAGTTTGGGTATGAGACTGGGCCCCAGACCTCACTACCGTATAGAAGAATTGGGGCAATGATGGAGTCAAAAATTTTTAGCCATACGGTTACTGGTGCCTTGAGGTGGTACAGACGCCTTCTGATGGCATAGAAGGCTTTGGATGCCTTGTCTTTTAGTGACTCTATGGCTTGCTTGAAGCTCCCTGACTGGCTGAGTTCTAGGCCCAGGTAGGTGTACCTGTTGGTTTCAGTAAGTGGACGGTTGTCTATCATAAAGGTAGGATTGCCAGTGGGTTTCTGCTTTCTTTTCTGGAACACCATGATATTAGTTTTTTTCTCGTTCCAATCGTTGTCATTCAGATGCATAAGAAATTTGTCCAGCTCCTTTCTCTCCCCCTGCCAAATAAACAACAGGTCATCGATGAAGCGCATCCAACTCACCACAGAGGGACCTTGAACATCATTCAGGTATGGCAACATATGTTCACGTTCCCATTGACCCATAAAGAGGTTGGCATATGAGGGCGCAAAAGCCGCCCCCATAGCCACGCCTCGTTGCTGTACATAGTATCTGTCCTTGAACGTAAAATAGTTATGGGTCAATGCATGTTCCAACAATTCCAATAGTAAGCATAATAGTTCACCATCAATGCCTTTGTTTGACAAGAAGAATCTTGCTGCTGAGATTCCCTGTTCATGCTTTATGCAGGTGTAAAGAGATTCTACATCTCCAGTAATAAGAAACATATCTGGTTCCAATGTGATCCCTTGTAATCTCTGAAGAACATCTGCAGAATCTCTTACATAGGAGGGTAATTCCTCTACACAGGGCTTCAAATAATAATCCAGGAATTTACAGACCGGTTCATTCAGTCCACCACACCCTGATACTATGGGTCTACCGGGTGGGTTGGACAGGTCTTTATGCACCTTAGGTAGGAAATATATTGTTGGAATTACAGGATGGTTGATGCGTAAGCCCTCCCAGATGCTTTTAGTGATGAGGCCTCTCTCTAGTGCGTCGTCCAGGGTATTAAACAATTGCCTTTGAAAGGCGGCTGTGGGGTCTGAAGCTAATTTCTGATAGCATTCAGTATTATTAAGCTGTTTGAATGCTTCCTTTTCATAAAGTTGTACTGGCCAGACCACCACATTACCGCCTTTGTCGGCCGGTTTAAAGACGACTTGTTTCATATTCTTTAGTTCGTTTAATGCTTGCCGTTGTGCCACTGTTAGGTTATCAAATGGTCGGTGTATCTTAAGTTGATACAACTCATTACATACCATCCTAACAAAAATCTCCACAGATGAATTCAAAGAGATGGGTGGGAAATTTGTTGACTTTTTTCTTATGAAATCCGGAAACTTACTTGGTGCTTGTTCCTGTTGCTCGAGAAGTAGTTCTTCTAGTGCGCGAAGCACTTCCATTTCTGCCTCTGTTGAGAAGAGTGTATTAGAATGGTTTTTACCTTCATGGAACTTCTTCAAAAGAAGTTTTCGTGCAAACAAGAAAACATCCTTAATTGCTAAAAAGGAATCAAAATTAGACGTGGGGCAAAAAGTCAAACCCAAAGAGAGAACCGAAATTTGAGCTGGTGACAAATCAGTGTCAGATAAATTAATTACCTTTAGACTGTTACTTTGTGCTGGCTCTTGATACTTATTGTAATTCCGCCCATTTGTCCTTTGGCGAGTATTATATCGCCTTGGATTGGCTGATGCATTCGACTCAGTTGATATGTGTGAAGAACTACTCGAAACTGAAGCAATGGAATTTGTACGAATAATGTTTTCGTTCCTTCTCCATCTATAAACCATATTCTGCTGATAATCAGCTTGATCCCTCTGAAATTTCTGGGTTTTGGTTTTCTTGAAGTCCTCTTCCCACTTAATGTAGTCTCTATTTAATTCCTCCTCAAATACAGTCATTTCCACTGTTGTCATTTTTTCTTTAAGCCTATCTTGAGTGATCCGTATCTGTCCCTCTATTGCTTCCATTTTTTTCTGATCAAGGGAAATTAACAGCTCCAAAAAAGTTCTGGAACAGCTATTACAAGCTTCCTCCCATTTGTTTTTTATCCCCACATCATCAATTATGAATGAGGGAAATATCTGCACACGCAGCCCTCTGGGTACAAATTTACGTTGTAAATACTGTTCAAGAGTTTTACTATTCCACCAGGTTTTGGTGCGTTTAAACAAAAGATCCCTTAGCTGCCGTCTGTCTGCCATTAAGACATCAGTATTAGCATTAACAACCACATTCTTATCTGGATTGTCCCCAAAAATTGTAGATATCTGTGAGAGCCAGTTAGTGTCCCGGCTTTTATAATCCTTGGTAGACAGGGTTACTCCTGGAAGACAAAATACACTTTACCAAAAAACCAAGGAGAGAGTTTCGACCCAATTTCCTCTTTTGTTTCAAGTAGACACATGAACATGTAACCAAAACAAACTACTTGAAAATCTAACCAATAACACAAAGAAAATATGATAAAACATAATATTTTATTAAATAAAAAGACACTAACAAACAATAACACAGACAGTCGGAGGAGGCACAAAAATACACATATAAAAGTTTTTATATAAGGACCACTCATCTGACCTAGGGTTATCTGATTGATCTGACCTAGGGTTACTGGCTGGTGCCTCTAATAGAGCCAGCAAAAGAAAAGACCACCTTTATAACACAAGAGGGTATGTACCACTATGTTGCCTTGCCTTTTGGACTACATGGGGCACCAGCCACATTTCAGAAGCTAATGGACATATTGTTAGAAACCCATCAGAAGTATGGCTCAGTGTACTTAGATGATATCATTATCTTTAGTACTGACTGGCATACCCACTTGTCTCAGATATAAGCGGTAGTAAATTCACTCACAGCTGCAGGCTTGATGGCGAATCCCAAAAAATGTTCAATAGGGCTCACTCGAGGAAGCCCGGTACTTAGGGTATGTGATTGGTTGTGGGGTTATTAAACTCCACGTAAATAAAATTGAGGCCAGAGGAAGATCGTTCCTCGGCATCACTGGGTACTACCGAAGGTTCATACCTAATTTCTCGGGGAGAACAACACCCCTAACCGGTCTGTTAAAAGGAAAGAAGTCTGTCATGGTCCGGTGGAGCCCTCGGGTGGAAGAAGCGTACCAGTCTATCAAATTGTCACTGTGCGGACAGCCTGTCCTTATTAGCCCCAACTTCAAGAAAGTCTTCATCGTGCAGACAGATGCATCTAACATTGTCCTTGCAGTGGTCCTGTCGCAGGAGGTGAATGGAGAGGAGCATCAGTCACCTACCTGAGTAGGACTCTCACCCCGGCCAAGAAAAGTTATAGCATAGTGGAGAAGCAGTGCCTGGCTATTAAGTGGGCCTTGGAGTCTTTACGCTGTAATTTGCTCGGTCGACCATTTTTCTTGGTGACAGATCATTCACCCTTGGTCTGGTTGATAAATGCCAAGGAGGGGAATGCTCAGGTCACCAGATGGTTCCTGTCACTGCAAAACTTTAATTTCACTGTGGAACATTGTGCAGGGAAGGCGCAAAGAAATGCGGATGCACTGTCACTGCACCCTGTATGGTGACAAGTGTTCAACCCGACAAATTTAAACAAAGGGGGGGATATGTGAGGCAGTGAAGGGGATCATATGCGAGGGTCGATATATGTCCCCCAGGATGCGGATGGAGTCTTATTAAACCCAATGAAGAGCCTTTTGTTCACAGCAGAACGCCTGTGAATCACAAGGCAAAATAAAAGAAAGAGTGGATTGGGTCCAAGTAGTGACCCAGTCAGATTTTTAAGAAAACCCATCAAGGGCTTTTATTTTTAGAGGGATTTGCAGTTTTGGTAGTGGGGCGAATCCCTCTCCACTCCAAGTTTTGGAAGTGGCTCTATGGCCACGATTCCTTTTAAAGTCTGTCAGTTTTGTCCTGGGTCCGTCGGTTTTGGAGTTTGAAAGCTGCAGAGCAGGAGGCTTTGTGTATTTCAGGTCTGTGTGGAGCTGACACAGAGCCAGGGAGCTCAAGGCAGCTGACGCACCCAAGAGACATGGTGGTGCTATTGTCCACGACAAAGGGTTCTGGACACGGACTACAGTGGCGTAGGAAAAGGGGGGGGGCCGCCCCGGGCGGCACAATGCGGGGCGCGGCCGGCGCTGCAGGAGGAGGAAGAAAAAAAAAAAAAAAAGACGCGGGCACTTTAAATCTTTGGGCGGCGCCGTCCGCCGCCAAGACCAGGCTCCCCCCACCCCCGGCCCCCGCTCTAATACTCACCTCTCCTGGTTCCTGCGGCAGCTGCAGCGTCTTCAGCGCCCTCTGACTCTGCGACGTCTCAGGGCAGAGGGCGCGATGATGTCATCACTGTGCGCGCCGCTCAGCCTCTCTGTCCTGAGCGCTGCAGAGCCGGAGAGACGCTGACTGCACCGGACCTGCGCTAGGAACGGGAGAGGTGAGGATTTTTTTTTTCTTTATGTCTGACTCTGGGGGCAATGCTGGAGACACTGGGGCAATACTGGAGACCATGGGGCAGATTGCTGGACACACCGGGGCAATACTGGAGACCATGGGGCAGATTGCTGGACACACTGGGGCAATACTGGAGACCATGGGGCAGAATGCTGGACACACTGGGGCAATACTGAAGACCATGGGGCAGAATGCTGGACACACTGGGGCAATACAGGAGACCATGGGGCAGATTGCTGGACACACTGGGGCAATACTGGAGACCCTGGGGCAGATTTCTGGACACATTGAGGCAATGCTGGAGACCCTGGGGCAGACTTCTGGACACACTGGGGCAGATTTCTGGACATACTGGGGCAATGCTGGAGACCCTGGGGCAGATTTCTGGACACTGGGGCAGATTGCTGGACACGCTGGGGCAATGCTGTGCACGCTGGGGCAGATTGCTGTGCACGCTGGGGCAGATTGCTGTGCACGCTGGGGCAGATTGCTGCGCACGCTGGGGCAGATTGCTATGCACTCGGGGGCAGATTGCTGTGCACTCTGGGGCAGATTGCTGTGCACACTGGGGCAGATTGCTGTGCACACTGGCGGCAATGCTAGACACACTGGGGGCAATGCTGGAGACCCTGGGGCAGATTTCTGGACACACTGGGGCAATGCTGTACACTGGGGCAGATTGCTGGACACTGGGGCAGATTGCTGGACACACTGGGGGCAATGCTGGACACACTGGGGCAATGCTGGACACACTGGGGCAATACTGGAGACCCTGGGGCAGATTTCTGGACACATTGAGGCAATGCTGGAGACCCTGGGGCAGATTTCTGGACACACTGGGGCAGATTTCTGGACACTGGGGCAATACTGGACACTGGGGCAGATTGCTGTGCACACTGTGGCAGATTGCTGTGCACACTGGGGCAGATTGCTGTGCACACTGGGTCAGATTGCTGTGCACACTGGGGCAATGCTGGAGACCCTGGGGCAGATTTCTGGACACACTGGGGCAATGCTGGACACTGGGGCAGATTGCTGGACACACTGGGGGTAATATGCTGGACACACTGGGGTAGATTGCTGGACACACTGGGGGTAATATGCTGGACACACTGGGGGCAGGACTTGAGGCATGGGCAGAATGTAGATACGGGGCATGATTGGAGACACGGGGCAGGATTGGATCATGGGGCAGGACGGATACGATGGAGGCTGGTGGGGCAGGATGGGGAGATCATATGGGGTAGAATGGATACTCATGAGGGCAGGATGCGAGAACATATGGCTGGAGCCAGAAATGAGATAAACGAGGCCAGGGTGGGGAATATTATTACCATAGGGGCTAATTAAGGGATATTATTACTGCAGTGATGTATTTATTTTATTTTTTGAGGACACTGTTTTAAATGAGGGGTCGGTCCTGTTACTGTGCAGAGTGACACTATATCGCCTTTTTTTCTTCATGTGGTGTAATGTAGAAGTTGTGAAAAATTAAGTAATGTGTTCTGCAAGTGGAGCTCGAGATAACTGTGTTATTTCCTGCAGAAACGAGTCCTGGCTGGAAGGAATGATGGCGGTCTGTGCTGGATGAAAGATGAAGGACTTCACCTAGAGACGTCACTGGTGAGTCAGTGTTACCTATACACTGACACTATACACTGTATACTATATACAGCGGTCCTGTGTACAATGTCACCAGTGATCACTGTATTACCTATACATTATATACAGAGCTCCTGTGTACAATGTCACCAGTGATCACTGTATTATCTATACATTATATACAGAGTTCCTGTGTATAATACCACCAGTGATCTCTGTATTACCTCTACACAGACACTGCATACTAAGTACAGATCTCCTGTGAATACTGGCACTTATGGTGATAGTATTGTGTTGTTTTTTTTATTATTACTGATCAGTATTGTAGTATTCAGTCACTATGTGGTGGAATTATGTGGTCTGGAAATGGTGCAGTGGTATTTGTCCCTTGTATGTAGTATTATTCGGTCACCATGTGGTCTGGTCATGGTGTGGTGGTATTAAGTCACAGGTTTGGCATGTGGGGGTGACACCATTAGGCCCAGTTTAAGTTCTACAAAACAGGAAAACTATTTTTGGTAACCTTTGTGTGTATTGAGCCGGGGGGGGGGGGGGGGGGTGAGGCGCCAAACTCGGGAACAGCCCCGGGCAGCAAAAGCTCTAGCTACGCCTCTGACGGACTATATTTGTGGAAACCTAGATGTGATAAGGAGGATATCACTCCTGTATGGGAGTCTGAAAATAAAGATAACGTTTATGTTGAACTTTCTGTGGTCCCTGCCTATCTGTCGCACTGCACCAACTCCGCTTCACAACAGTATATAGAGTGTGGGAAATATGTATTTGATACACTGACGATTTTGCAAGTTTTCCCACCCACAAAGAATTTAAAGGTTTGTAATTTTTATTGTAGGTACACTTTAACTGTGAAAGATCCAGGAAATCACATTGTGTGATTTTTACATAACGACTCTGCATTTTATTGCATGAAATAAGTATTTGCTACAATAGAAAAATAGAACTTAATATTTAGTACAGAAACCTTTGTCTGCAATTACAGAGGTCAGACTTTACATGTAGTTCTTGATCTAGTTTGCACACACACAGCAGCAGGGATTTTGGCCCATTCCTCCATACAGATCTTCTCCAAATCTTTCAGGTTTCAGGGCTGTCCTTCCTCAACATTGAGTTTCAGCTCCCTCCAATGATTTGCTATTGGGTTCAGAGACATCACTAGATATTCAGATTGCGCTCCTGATTATAAGTGCACCAAATCTGTCACAGGTTTACAGAGACAGAGAGGAGCCAGAAGACTGCAGGGTCTGATTTCTTGTACTCCTGTACTGGTTAGAAGCACTTCAGCTTTGTATTAAACGGTGCAATTTTTGGGGGGCAATGCAGGCAAGGCACTGTTGAGAGTTCCTGGAGCTAAGGCTCTCAGCTGTGCACCATTAGTCACTGCCATCTCCTATATAAACTGGGTCCTGGCTAGCATTTATTGTCAGAGTTGGTTTCTGCTGCATGGCTGGAGGTTGTGGTTGGTGGTTATTATTGGAGAAGGCATTTGGTGGATTTATCTGTGACTGTTGCTAGGTTTTGAATGTGTGATAATTCCGTTTCTTCTCCTACTTTGGTTTAACCCCATCCTCCACTCCCCAGTGTTCACCTCTGTTCTATGCGTGTGTAAATTTGTATTTTTGTTTTTTTTTCTTATTATTTCTTATTACCCTGTTAGTCTGGTTGGTGTATTGCTACTACCTTCTTCCCTGGGTGGGGGAAGGGTTCAGACTGAGGGCAGATTTAGGAGATAAGGCAAGGTATGTGGCCCCGGCATCTTCACCATCAAAAGTAACCCGGGGAACAGGGTGAGCTAGGGCACCCCTAACGTTAAGGACAAGGAAAAAGCCTCTGATCTTGGGACACCCAACAACAGAGTCATGCCAAAATCTCTTTAGGTTGTGCTTTTTTAAAACTAGTATTGGGCTACATGGTGACTTTGCCCGTGACACAGATTTCCATGTAGTCCCAGCCTATATGTCACTGCTACATCACAATTCAATACAAGTGAATGGATTTGCACTCTGACTTCTAGAGTACCACAACAGTAACATATAAATAGTCTAACGGGGTTCGATTACTATGACGTGCTTATCACAATACTCTAGGAGTTGCAATACACCTTATTTCAGTTCTATTGGCAGCATGACGTGGGGCGCGTCCAAAGTAGCTGTGTAACCAAAGCCTAAAGTTTATTTTCCTCCATCTGCTAATGAAATTTGCATACAACATGGTGTAACATCATGCATTCCTGCATTGAACCTCTTCCCGGCTCTGCAGTGACCCTTTTGGTGTAGCAGTACCTATTAGCGTGCTTTCACATTGCGTTTTGCCACCCGTTCATTGGTCCCATAGGGGCTTACATCTGAACCCTCCTGGCAAGACAGTATTTGAACGTATTTGCCAATGGGAGCATGGACTATAATGGTTCCAAAAGAGTGAATGTGCACCCTTAGCCAAAAAGAATTCCAACCTGTGTAATGGCGTCTTTGTGTCGTTTAGCTTCTCCTCCTAGCTCCCCTGTAACTGCGCAGAAGAATGTTGAAGCCAGTATCCATAGAAAGGCAGCATAGGTACTCTATAATCTCGCTATTGCAGGGCACAGGTACGGAGTTCCAGAAAATAGTTATTTTCTCAGAATCACGGGATACTTTTGCAGGCTTGTGCAGAATTTTAATTCAGTTGTAAGTGACTGACTTGATAAAACAAGTCTAACTAAGAAATTATAACATGATCCCCATGGGCTGAGAAGGTCTACTCCATGCAAACGTCGTACATGTATTGCAAAATGTGCAAAGTACATCTCTATCACTGTGGCTCATTGTCAAGGGGTTAAATTCCCGTATAACAGATGTAAACTTCTAAGTTATCATTATCTTCTAAATTACTTCTAAGCATATTGCTTTAAATGGGCATCTTGGAAATTATTCTTTATGTTCTTTGTTTCCTGATTTTATCTTATGATCCCTTGTAAACTTCAAAGACCTGGTAAGAGGTGAAGTTTTTGATAAAATTCTCTCACACTACAAATGCTGGTATTTGTGTCTGCAAACTTAGATTTTAGTGGTTTTCTACTACATTTAACTTTATTTGTTTATTTTATGCTTTTTAGCACTCTTCAAATTTTTTTTTACCCAGGTCAGGTTTTACAGACTTCATACATACAGTAAATTACTTTTTAAGTTGTTATCTTTAGCGTTTATTCATGAAATATCTGAAGTGTAACACAAGTTTGGAAAATAAACACATTTAAAACTTTTTTTTTGCCCTTTATCACAAAATAGTTATACCACATAATATAGCTAAGGCACAACTCCAACGATTTTGTTTTTCAGCAGTGGAGTGGTATTGCTAAACCAAGGTCCCTGCCCCATATCTAATACTTACCTGCTACCATCTATTCTTCACCCATCCCGCTTTGTCATCTTCTGACCTCAGCTAATGACTGGCCGCAAGTCAGAGGCTACATCACAAGCTTTCAGTGCAAGTCTATTAGAGAAAGGAGGCTCTCATAAACCTGTATTGAGTTTTGACCTCCGGCTTGCTCCATGAAATACTGAAGTGATCTGGTAGACCACAAACTGCCCTAGACTGACTGGAGTGGTGGTGATACTCTAGATGGTGAAGACAACGGCAGGTGAGTATCAGACTAGGTGCAAGGACCTTACATTAGAAGAACCACTCCAGTGCTGCAATAAAAATATCTGCTGGAGTGGTGTTTTACTGAATAACATAGACTATATGTCTAATTTATGTAGACATCGTTTTTAGATGTCCTCTTAGTTTTTCTTTTACAATGTTGAAATTCTTTTAAGCTTGGAAGCAATATTTTACATTTTCCATACCTTATTTTTTTCAGGACCAATTCAGTTGAACTGGCTTTGAGCTCATATATTAGAAACACCCCACCCCACATGTTACCACATTTTATAAACTGAACACATTGATGTATTAAAATCAGCAATCAGTAAGTTTGTCATCCCTTCAGGTCCTAGGTCGCCCAGTTCCCTGGGTTACTTCTCAAGGTGAAGATGCCGGGGCCACGTACCTTGCCTTATCTGAATCCGCCTTTCGTCTGTAAATCTGCCACCTCCAGGCTGAGCTGCTGCAGTTGCCCTGCAAAGCAATTTTGTCTCCACTAAGGGTTGTCTGGGAGTCATAGCTCCCAAACCTGAATTGTTAGGGTGATGAAAAACGATAGTGCATAAATATGCCACCTCTAGGCTGAGCTGCTGCAGTAATAGGATTGATAATGGATGAAAAAGTCGCTTGGGTCAGAGCTAATGTCACAGCACTGTTAGGTGACCCAGGATCAGGAGCACCTTCACTGTCTCTAACACTGGGGGCGCCCTAGCTCACCCTGTTCCAAGGGTTACTTCTTGCCTTATCTCCTGAATTTGCCATTCTTCTGTAACCTTCCCCCACCCAGGGAAGAGGGGAGTGATAGTGCACCGTAGTACACCAACCAGATGAACAAGGTGACACAAACAGGGGAACCGAATAATAATAATAATAATCTTTATTTATATAGCGCCAACATATTCCGCAGCACTTTACAGTTTAACAGTTTCAAACACAACAGTCATACGTAACAACATTAACAATACAATAACTAAAGCAAAATAGGACCAGGCATACAAATATACACTCACATACAACAAAGGAATGCACCGAGGAGTGGGGATGGTGTAAAACTAAGTAGGAGAAGAAAGGGAATTATCACATTCACTAAACCAAGCAAAAGTCACAGATAAATCCACCAAACGCTTACTCTCATAATTGCCAACTACTATCCTCCCAGCTATGCAGAAAAATCTAGCTCTGATGATGTGTGTCAGTCAAGATCCAGATTATGTAGGGGATAAGAGTTGCTATCCGTGCTCCGCTGAGAGCCCTAGCTCTCAGATATCTCAACATGGCAGATTAAACTCTGTACTGCCAAAATAAATTTACACCATTTAAAAACAAGGTGCATCATGTGAAAAGACTGGATCAGTCTAGCTGCATTGACGTACCCACATCCTCTCTTCAAAACCGTATCCCTTCCAGTGTACCAGATACTGAAGCAACAAACAAACCAAGCGAGAATCCATGATTTTTGCTATATCAAATTTTAAGTTTAAATCCACAATGACTGGAGATGGTGGTAGAGGTGTTGGTACAGAAGACGCAACATATTTTATGAGGAGAGATCAATGAAACACGTTATAGATCTTAAAGGTGTGTGGCAAAGCAAGACAGAATGCTATGGGATTGACAATGTTTACAATCTTATAAGGACCAATAAACCTGGAACCCAGTTTCCAAGATGGAACTTTCAATAATAATAATAATCTTTTTAAATATAGCACCAACATATTCTGCAGCACTTTACAGTTTAGACTTAATGTTCCTAGAGGACAACCAAACGAAGTCACCCACTACACGTCTTCGATCAGCCAGACTCCTATATTTGAAAAAGAAGTAGAACTTGGCACTCAACTTAAGTAGTAAATCCAGAAGTGTTTTAATGCAGTCCATTCAATAAACGTTTCGGTCCCATATGGACAACACGGAAAACAAAAGCAAACAAGCAAAACCTGAATGGCCACATGAATCTGAAGTTCCTATTATTACTCATTTGGTACTCCCATACTTTTTGCCCATGAAGTGAATGCAAAGCCTGCTCCAAATTTGAATGCACCCCAATAACCCTTTGAACAGACGTCCTGGATGGCCACCTGAAGCCAAAGTTCCCATTATTACTCATTTTGTACTCCCATACCGTTTGCCTAAGCATTGAATGCAAGGCCTGCCCTGCCCCAAAGTTACATGCAGCCCAATAACCCTTTGAACAGATGTCCTGGATGGCCACATGAAACCAAAGTTCCCAGTATTACTCATTTGGTACTCCCATACTGTTCGCCCATGAAGTGAATGCAAGGCCTGCTTCAAATTTGGACTCACACCAATAACCCATTGAACAGACGTCCTGGATGGCCATCTGAAACCAAAGTTCCCATTGTTACTCATTTGGTAATGCCATACAGTTTGCCTATGCATTGAATGCAAGACTTGCCCTGCCCCAAAATTACATGCAGCCCAATAACCATTTGAACAGACGTCCAGGATGGCCATCTGAAACCAAAATTCCCATTATTACTCATTTTTTACTCCCATACTGTTTGCCTATGCATTGAATGCAAGGCATTCCCTTCCCCAAAGTTACATGCACTCCAATAACCCTTTCAATAGATGACCTGGATGGCCACATGAAACCACAGTTCCCATTATTACTCATTTGGCACTCCCATACTGTTTGCCCATGAAGTGAATGCAAGGCCTGCTCCAAATTGCACCCCAATAACCCATTGAACAGACGTCCTGGATGGCCACTTGAAACCAAAATTCCCACTATTACTTATTTGGCACTCCCATACTCTTTGCCTATGCTTTGAATGCAAGACCTGCCCTGCCCCAAAGTTACACGCACCCCAATAACCCATTGAACAGACGTCCAGGATGGTCACATGAAACCAAAGTTCCTATTATTACTTATTTGGTACTCCCTTACTGTTTGCCTATGCAGTGAATTGCAGTCATGAGCATGAAGAACCTGCAGTGGACAATTGCAGTGTTGAGGCTGAAGACATGGGAGTGAAGCATTGCAGTGTTGAGGCTGAACACCGGCAGTGGAGCATTTCAGTGTTGAGCCTGCAGAACCTGCATTGGAGAATTGCAGTATTGAGGATGAAGACCTGGCAGTGGAAAATGTCAGTGTTGAGGCTGAAAAATATGCAGTGTAGAATTGCAGTGTTTAGGATGAAGACACAGCAGTGGAGAATGTCAGTGTTGAGGCTGAAGAACCTGCAGTGGACAAATGCAATGTTGAGGCTGAAGACACGGAAGTTGAGCATATCAGTGTTAAGCCTGAAGAATCTGCATAGGAGAATTGCAGTGTTGAGGATGAAGACCTGGCAGTTGAGAATGTCAGTGTTTAGGCTGAAAAACCTGCAGTGGAGAAATTCAGTGTTGAGGCTAAAGAACCTGCATTGGAGAATTGCAGTGTTGAGGGAGGATGAAGACCTGACAGTGGAGAATGTCAGAGTTGAGGCTAAAGAACCTACATTGGAGAATTGCAGTGTTGAGGGATGATGAAGACCTGACCTAGAGAATGTCATTGTTGAGGCTGAAAAACCTGCAGTGTAGAATTTCAGTGTTGAGGCTGAAGAAGCTGCAGTGCAGAATTGCAGTGTTGTGGCTGAAGAACCTGCATTGGTGAATTGCAGTGGAGAGCCTGAAGAACCTACAGTGGACAATTGCAATGTTGAGGCTGAAAACACAGGAGTGGAGTATTGCAGTGTTGAGGCCTGCCCCAAATTTGGACGAACCCCAATTCCCCTTAGAAGAGACGTGTAGGAGGGCCTCCTAAAACTCTTTTCCCATTGCAAAGGAGCAGGTCTCCTATACTTATAGTGACCATGCACTGATAAACATTTCCCCCTGGGGGTATACATCAACATACTGTATAAAAAATTGGTTTACGGGCATCATAAACACTCTTTACAACACTAATGTGGGTGTTGCATCACGGAGCACAGTCACCATGGCGATCTAGTGGCGCTGTGGATGATAAGGATGAGGATGAGGAGAAGGAGGAGGACAACGGCAAAGAGCCAAAATCAGGAATCGTATACAAATGTGTGGGTGTGAAGAGATGCAGGGGAATAGACCTCCCAAAAAAGACACTGAATTTTAGTTTATGTTACGCTGCTATCATTCGGTCGTGTAGAGAACTCTGGTCCAATCCGGCCCTTGTTTATTTTTATAATAGTCAGCCTGTCAGCATTTTCAGTTGACTGGCGGATGCGCTTATCTGTTATAATTCCACCAGTGGCACTAAAAACCCGCTCTGACAAAACGCTAGCTGCAGGACAGGCCAGGACCTCCAAGGTGTAGAGAGCTAGTTCATGCCATGTGTCCAGCTTGGATACCCAATAATTATAAGGCACAGCGGAATCACGGAGTGCATTGGTATTGTCAGCAAGGTATTCCCTCAGAATCTTCCAAAACTTTGCACTCCTTTTCTTTCTTTTCATATAGCGCTAACATATTCCGCATTGTTTACAGTTTGCACACATTATCATCGCTGTCACTAATGGGGCTCACAATGTAAATTCCCTATCAGTATGTCTTTGGAATGTGGGAGGAAGCCGGAGTACCCAGAGCAAACCCACGCAAACACGGGGAGAACATACAAACTCCTTGCAGATGTCCTTTGTGGGATTAGAACCCAGAACTCCCGCACTGCAATGCTAACCACTGAGCAACCGTGCTGCCCACTCCTTGTGAGAGTACCCGTGCATCAGGGCCAGTGCGATGGGAAGGCCTGAGAAAAGTCACCCAGAATTTTGCCAGTGTTCCCCTGCCTCTGCTGGATTGGAGTTGTGTCTCTCTCTGTACTCCTTGGTTTTCCAATGAAGTGTAACATCCTGCGAAAGCGATTTCAGATGGAAATTATTTAAATATTTCTGCAACAAGGGCCCTGTGGTACTGCACCATTTTAGTACACCTGTCTGCCTCTGGAATAGGAGATAGAAAGTTCTCCTTGTAGCGTGGGTCTAGAAGTGTCACCAACCAGTAATGACTGTCAGCCAAAATTTTGAGAACGTGAGGGTCATGGGAAAGGCAACATAACAAAGTCAGCCATGCGTGCAAGACTGCTAACAGGCAAGACTTTCGTGTCCTCACCAAGAGGATGACTGACCATGCTGTCCTCCTCCTCCTCATCCCTGTCCTCAGGCCATCCACGCTGAACATTCGGCATGACAGTTGTGCTTGTAGTACCATCTATAGAACATGAAACTATCTCCTGTTCTTCCTCCTCCTCCTCCTCTTCTTCCTCATTGTCACCCAGACCACAATGATATGAGATGAGGCTGGGCTGTGTGTAGTCACCCTGTATGGTTCATTGCTCCATCTCATCATGCTTCGCCTGCAATGCATCCTCTGATTGTGAGCAATGAGCGTTTCAGAACACAGAGAAGTGGGATGGTGACGCAAATTATGGCATCATTGCCGCTCATCATCTTGGTGAAGACCTAAAAGTTTGTACTGACAACTTCTGTAGGGTTGGTGTTACGGGGAGCGGTTGCCCGCCTTCTGTCTGCGGCTTCTTCCTGCCTGTTGGGGTGCTATGCTTCCCTTCCCCTGTACGCTGCTGTCCTCGCTCTCCATGACCTCCTGCCAGCTTTAGTCAGTTACTATATCATCCACTACCTCGTCTGTTGTGAATTCCGCTCTTGGGCTCCCTCCGGTGGTTGTAAGTGGCACTTTTGTGAGTTCTGCTCTTGGGCTCCCTCTTGTGGTTTCTAGTGGTATGGCTGCTCCTTGGAGTTAGCTGTCATCAGCTGCCTCCACTTATCGTCTCTTCTGCTCTGCTATTTAGGCCTGGCTGTTTTTTCAGCCAGTGCCACTTGTAAATGGTTCCTGGTTGGATTCACATCTCTTTGGAGTTCCCTGTTATCCTGACCAGTTCAGCAAAGCTAAGTTTTTGCTTGCTCTTTTCTGTCCATAGATTGTGGACTTATCCATTCTGTGCTTTCTATGTTTGTCCAGCTTATCAGTGTGAATTAATTCTGTCTTGCTGGAAGCTCTGGGAGGCAGATTTGCCCTCCACACCTTTAGTCAGGTGTGGAGATTTTTTGTAAACTCTGCGTGGATTTTTGTAGTGTTTTATACTGACCGCACAGTATTCCATCCTGTCCTATCTATTTAGCTAGACTGGCCTCCTGTGCTCATCATGGTTTCATTCTGTGTATGTCTTTTCCCTCTCCACTCACAGTCATTATTTGTGGGGGGCTAATCTATCCTTTGGGGATTTTCTCTGAGGCAAGATAGCTTTCCTGCTTCTTTCTTTAGGGGTAGTTAGCTCTTAGGCTGTGGCGAGATGCCTAGGGAGAGTTAGGAGCATTCCACGGCTACTTCTAGTGTTGTGTTGAGCTTAGGGACTGCGGTCAGTACAGTTACCACTTCCTTCAGAGCTGTTCCATGTTGCTCCTAGACCACCGTATCATAACAGTACAGGTGGCCAAAAATGAATTAAATGCATCTCAAAAGAAGGAAAAGAAAGTTCTGAACCATTTTTTTTTCTGTGCTCTGGTTTGTCTTTTTTTTCCTCTTGATATCTGGGTGGTTCAGGATATATGCTTTGGCATGGATGTTCAGGGTTTGTTTTCTCGTGTGGATCAACTTGCTGCAAGAGTACAGAGTATCCAGGACTATGTTGTCCAGACTCTGGCTTTAGAGCCTAGAATTCCTACTCCTGATTTGTTTTTTGGGGACAGATCCAAGTTTTTGAACTTTAAAAATAACTGCAAATTGTTTTTTGCTTTGAAACCCCGTTCTTCTGGTGATCCCATTCAGCAAGTAAAAATCATCATATCCTTGCTGCGTGGTGACCCTCAAGACTGGGCTTTTTCTCTTGAAACACGGGATCCGGCATTATTGAATGTAGATGCATTTTTTCAAGCGCTCGGATTATTGTATGATGAACCTAATTCTGTGGATCATGCAGAAAAAACCCTGTTGGCCTTGTGTCAAGGTCAGGAAGCGGCAGAGTTATACTGCCAGAAATTTAGAAAATGGTCTGTGCTCACTAAATGGAATGAAGAGGCTCTGGCTGCTATTTTCAGAAAAGGTCTTTCTGAAACCCTTAAAGATGTTATGGTGGGCTTTCCTACGCCTGCCGGTTTGAGCGAATCTATGTCTCTAGCCATTCAGATTGATCGGCGTCTGCGCGAGCGCAAAGCTGTGCACCATATGGCAGTATCCTCTGAGCAAAGTCCTGAACCTATGCAATGTGATAGGATTTTGACTAGAATAGAACGGCAGGAATTCAGACGTCAGAATAGGCTGTGTTTTTACTGTTGTGATTCAGCTCATGTTATCTCTGATTGCCCTAAGCGTACTAAGAGAGTCGCTAGGTCTGTTACCATTAGTACTATACAGCCTAAATTTCTCTTATCTGTGACCCTGATTTGCTCATTGTTGTCCTTTTCTGTCATGGCATTTGTGGATTCAGGCGCTGCCCTGAACTTAATGGACTTAGAATTCGCCAGGCGCTGTGGTTTTTCCTTGCAGCCTTTGCAGAGCCCTATTCCTTTCAGGGGTATTGATGCTACACCCTTGGCCAAGGATAAACCTCAGTACTGGACACAGATGACTATCTGCACATCAGGAAGATTGCCGTTTTCTGGTGTTGCATAACCTGCATGATGTTGTTGTACTGGGATTTCCATGGTTACAGGAACATAATCCGGGGCTGGATTGGAAAACTATGTCGGTGACTAGTTGGGGTTGTCGAGGAGTACATAGTGACGTTCCTTTGATGTCAATTTCCTCTTCCCCCTCTTCTGAGGTCCCTGAGTTTTTGTCTGATTCCCAGGATGTATTTGATGAGCCCAAGTCCAGTTCCCTTCCTCCGCACAGGGACTGTGATTGTGCTATTAACTTGATTCCTGGTTTCAAGTTCCCTAAGGGCCGACTTTTCAATCTGTCTGTGCCAGAGCATGCCGCCATGCGGAGTTATGTTAAGGAGTCTTTGGAGAAGGGGCATATTCGGCCCTCTTCGTCACCATTGGGAGCGGGTTTCTTTTTTGTTGCTAAGAAGGATGGCTCCTTGAGACCCTGTATTGATTATCGTCTTCTTAATAAGATCACAGTCAAATTCCAATACCCCTTGCCTTTGCTTACTGATTTGTTTGCTCAGATTAAGGGGGCTAGTTGGTTTACTAAGATTGACCTCCGAGGGGCATATAATCTTGTTTGTATTAAACAGGGTGACGAATGGAAAACTGCATTTAATACGCCCGAAGGCCATTTTGAATACCTTGTGATGCCATTTGGACTCTCTAATGCTCCATCTGTGTTCCAGTCTTTCATGTATGATATTTTCCGCAATTATCTTGATAAATTCATGGTCGTATATTTGGATGATATTTTGATTTTTTCCGATGATTGGGAGTCTCATGTGAAGCAGGTCAGGATGGTGTTCCAGATCCTTCGTGATAATGCTTTATTTGTGAAGGGGTCTAAGTGCCTATTCGGAGTTCAGAAGGTCTCTTTTTTGGGTTTTATTTTTTCTCCCTCGTCTATAGAAATGGATCCTGTTAAGGTCCAAGCTATTCATGACTGGATCCAACCCACATCTGTGAAGGGTCTTCAAAAATTTTTGGGCTTTGCTAATTTCTATCACCGTTTCATTGCCAACTTTTCCAGTGTGGTTAAGCCCCTTACTGATGTGACGAAGAAAGGCGCTGATGTGACGAATTGGTCCTCTGAGGCTGTTGAGGCCTTTCAGGAGCTTAAACGCCGATTTACTTCTGCCCCTGTGTTGCGTCAGCCGGATGTTTCTCTTCCTTTTCAGGTTGAGGTCGACGCTTCTGGGATTGGGGCAGGTGCCGTTTTGTCTCAGTGGGAGTCTGATGGTTCTTTGATGAAACCGTGTGCTTTTTTTTCCAGAAAGTTTTCGCCTACGGAACGCAATTATGATGTCGGCAATCGGGAGTTGTTGGCTATGAAGTGGGCGTTTGAGGAGTGGCGACATTGGCTTGAGGGAGCTAAACACCGTGTTGTGGTCCTGACTGATCATAAGAATCTGATTTACCTCGAGTCGGCCAAGCGGCTGAATCCTAGACAGGCTCGATGGTCCCTGTTTTTCTCCCGTTTTGATTTTGTGGTCTCGTATCTTCCGGGATCTAAGAATGTTAAGGCTGATGCCCTCTCTAGGAGTTTTTCGCCTGATTCTCCTGGAGTCCTTGAGCCGGTTGGCATTCTTAAGGAGGGGGTGATTCTTTCTGCTATCTCCCCTGATTTGCGGCGGGTGCTTCAGGAATTTCAGGCTGATAGGCCTGACCGCTGTCCAGTGGGGAAGCTGTTTGTTCCTGATAGATGGACAAGTAAGGTAATTTCTGAGGTTCATTGTTCAGTGTTGGCTGGTCATCCTGAGATTTTTGGTACCAGAGATTTGGTTGCTAGGTCCTTTTGGTGGCCTTCCTTGTCGCGCGATGTGCGTGCTTTTGTGCAGTCCTGTTGGACTTGCGCCCGGGCCAAGCCTTGCTGTTCCCGCGCTAGTGGGTTGCTTTTGCCTTTGCCGGTCCCTGAGAGGCCCTGGACGCATATTTCCATAGATTTTATTTCGGATCTTCCTGTTTCCCAGAAGATGTCTGTTATCTGGGTTGTTTGTGACCGGTTCTCTAAAATGGTCCATCTGGTACCTTTGCCTAAGTTGCCTTCCTCCTCAGATCTGGTTCCATTATTTTTTCAGCATGTGGATCGTTTGCATGGCATTCTGGAGAATATTGTGTCTGACAGAGGTTCTCAGTTCGTCTCTAGATTTTGGCGGGCCTTTTGTGCTAGGATGGGCATTGATTTGTCTTTTTCTTCGGCGTTTCATCCTCAGACTAATGGCCAAACTGAGCGAACTAATCAGACCTTGGAGACCTATTTGAGATGCTTTGTGTTAGGTCTCGAGTTCCCGCTTCTGCACAGGGGGAATCTCGAGCCATCTCCGCTGCGGTCTCCCATTCTTATCCAGCCGCAGTGGAGTCTGCTCAGCAGGGACGTCGGTCCCAGCGTCTTGCTCAGTCTCACTCTGTACAGACAGTTACTGCTGCTTCTTCAGCTTCTGCCATTAAAGCCAGTGCTGGTCAGCAGCGAGCAGACTTCTCTGGGACTAAGTCCTTGTCTGCACACACTGAGCATGCCCAGAGCAAGATCTCCCGTTGGAGATCGAGGGTCATGTGCTCAGGCTCTGCAGCACATTCCATTGGTCCTCTTGGCAGGTCTTGGAAGGGCAAAGTTTCTGTGGCCACTTCCTGTGCTGCAACTATATAAACTGCGCATGACCTCACGGCCATGCGCTAGTGTACAATTGTTAATGTGTGTATGTTGTGAGTGCAAGTCATCCTTGGATACCCCTTCCCTATTGAATGCCTGTTCGCGGAAGGTGTATGGTTGCTATCTAGCGCCCGACTTATCCTACAGCACGAATCACACATTACAGCGTCCAGTTGCTGTGACCGCCAGTACGGTGCCATGCACTTCCTCTTTGCTTTCCTTACCCAAGCCTGGGTCGTTAGTGGCGTTCGTCAGTGCGGCACCGCATGCACTCTTGTGCCTTAAAATTGTTATTCTGTTTCCTTACACACCCAGTTGCGGTGTTGTGCCAGCAAGGGTCTAATCGGACTTCAATCCTAGTTGGGGTTGAGTTCGCTGACTACTTGCTCGCGCTCTATGTGCGGTACCGCGGTCCTGTGACGCAACAGGATCGCTTCCTTCACGCTGGGTGAAGTTTAACCCACGTGTGTATACTTATGAGTACCGCCATATAGTCCGTCATTACTTGGCAGCAGGTTCCATCTCTGCACGGTGGACCCCGGGCTGCGAACGCACCATACTCTATCTGTCCTATTATTTGGTGCGTTCCGCTAGCCCTAACATTACACTAGCGCCAGGGTCTGGCTAGTAATGACGGACAAACAGCAATCCTTGCGGTATATCCAGCAGCTGGAGAGTAGGTTGGCGGCTCTTGAGAGCGCAACCTCAGCTGTGGATGTTACCGCAGTTGCTGTACAGGCTGCTAGCGTGGCTGCAGCAACCCTGTCCAATGCCACCCCTGCTCCGACATTTTCTCGCCTCCCACTGCCAGAAAAATTTTCTGGTGACAGCAAATTTTGTAGGGGATTTGTGAGTCAGTGCTCTATTCACCTCGAGCTCCTGGCTGCACGTTTTCCCACAGAGCGGGCTAAGGTGGGATTTATAGTGTCTCTCTTGTCGGACAGGGCGTTGGAATGGGCTACGCCGCTGTGGGAGCGTGGTGATCATGTGGTGCAGAGTGCTCCGCTGTTTCTGAGCACTCTGAAACAGGTCTTTTTAGGACCTCAAGTCACCCATGATACTGCGCTCCAACTGCTGGAATTAACTCAGGGTGAGTCCTTGGTCAGTCATTTTGCCGTCCAATTCCGCACTTTAGCTTCTGAGCTGGATTGGTCGGATAAAGCTCTTATCCCCATATTTTGGAGGGGCCTGGCTGACCACGTTAAGGACGCTCTGGCCACTAGGGAGATTCCTGCCACACTGGAGGAGTTAATAACTGTCTCCACTCGAATTGACCTCCGTTTTAACGAGCGGAGGTTAGAGCGAGCCCAGTGTAGGCAGAGGTTTCGGCTGGCTCCTACCTTCGCCAAACCTCTGGAATCTCCGGTCCGGGTTCCTGAGTCACATGAGGCCAGGGAAGTGTCACAAGCGGGATCTAAGTCCCGGACCGCTTGTGCACTCAAGGTCTGTCATGTTTGCCAGCAGTCAGGACATCTAGCCACCAGATGTTCTCAGCGGTCGAGGAAACGTCAGCGTCTAGTGGTAGTAGATGGAGGTACACTAGACACGGCGACGTTTGCCTCTAAATTGTCCTTTAAGGGGACAATTACTATAGGCTCATTCTCCCACTCGGTAGAGCTCTGCGTGGATTCTGGGGCGGAGGGCAATTTTATGTCTTCTGCCTTCGCCCAACGTCACGCAATACCCTTGGTTATGCTAGCTCAACCAGTAATGGTACGAGTTGTGAATGGGTCGACACTGCCCTCACAGATAACACACCAGACCATCCCTTTTACTCTGTCCATGTCGCCATCTCATCAGGAGATTATATCTCTGCTCGTCATTCCTGAGGGAATTGATGAGGTCCTGTTGGGAATACCTTGGCTACGGTACCACTCTCCTCATATCGAGTGGTCCTCTGGCAGAATCCTGGGATGGGGCAAATCTTGTGGGGGGAGGTGTCAGAGGGAGTGCGTTCAGGTTGCTACTACAGAGGTACCCGCAGATCTTTCCTCTCTCCCCAAGCAGTATTGGTCTTATGCAGACGTGTTCTCCAAAAAGGCGGCGGAGATCCTTCCGCCCCATCGCCCCTATGACTGTCCTATTGATCTCTTGCCTGGTGCTGAGCCTCCCCGGGGTCGAGTCTATCCGCTATCTCTCCCGGAGACGGAGGCAATGTCACAGTACATCCAGGAGAATCTGGCAAGAGGATTCATTAGGAAGTCAGTGTCACCTGCTGGGGCAGGGTTCTTCTTCGTGCAGAAGAAGAATGGGGAATTGCGTCCATGCATAGACTACAGGGGTCTTAATGCCATCACCGTTAAAAATAAGTATCCTTTGCCCTTGATATCTGAGCTCTTCGATAGGCTTCGGGGAGCAAGGGTATTTACTAAACTAGATCTGCGGGGTGCTTACAACCTGATTCGCATCCGTGAGGGGGACGAATGGAAGACGGCTTTTAACACCAGGGATGGGCACTATGAATATCTGGTGATGCCCTTCGGGCTCTGTAATGCCCCAGCCGTTTTCCAAGACTTTGTGAACGATATCTTCCGGGATATGCTTTCCACCTCGGTCGTAGTCTATCTGGATGATATTCTCATCTACTCTCCAGATATTGACTCCCACTGGAGAGATGTTTGCAAAGTCTTCGACCTCCTATGGGCAAACTCCCTCTATGCAAAGTTGGAGAAGTGTATGTTTGAGCAGGAGTCTTTACCTTTCCTGGGCTATATCATTTCCGCCCAGGGATTGGCTATAGATCCTGCCAAACTACAGGCTGTGATGGACTGGCGAGAACCCCATTCTCTTAAAGCGGTGCAGCGCTTTATGGGGTTCATTAATTATTACCGCCAGTTGATTCCACACTTCTCAACTTTGGTAGCTCCCTTGGTAGCCCTCACCAAGAAGGGAGCAAATCCCAAATTGTGGTCTGAAGAGGTCTCCAAGGCCTTCTCTTCTATTAAGTCTCATTTTGCTAGCGCTCCCATCCTACATCGTCCCGATGTGGATAAGCCGTTTATAATGGAGGTGGATGCCTCATCCGTTGGTGCAGGAGCAGTCCTCTTCCAAAAGGATGCTCAAGGTAGGAAGCATCCTTGCTTCTTCTACTCCAAGACCTTCACACCAGCGGAGAGGAATTATTCCATCGGGGACAGGGAGTTGCTAGCGATGAAGTTGGCTTTCTCGGAGTGGAGACATCTCTTGGAGGGGGCTCGCTTTCCCTTTCAAGTCTTCACGGACCACAAAAATTTGTTATATTTGCAAACAGTCCAGCGGCTAAATTCTCGCCAGGCCAGATGGTCCTTGTTCTTCTCCCGGTTCCACTTCACCCTCCATTATCTCGCTGGGGAAAAGAACATTCGTGCTGACGCCCTCTCTCGCTCTGTTGTGTCATCTGAGGAGGAGGAAGGGGAGCCTCGGCTTATTGTCCCTTCTGAGAGCCTGAGAACCGTAGCTCCGGTTTCGCTAGAGTCTGTGCCTCCGGGCAAGACTTTTGTACCCATTAATTTGTGACCGGAGGTTCTCTCTTGGGCTCATTCGTCCAGGGTGGGTGGACACTTTGGGACAAAAAGGACATCTGAGCTGCTGGCGAGGTCGTACTGGTGGCCACATATGTCAGAGATTACATTCAGGCATGTGTCTCCTGTGCCAAAAATAAATCTCCTCGACAACGGCCAGCAGGGTTACTCTATCCCTTGCCGGTGGAGGACAGGCCCTGGGAGATGGTCGGGATGGACTTTGTGGTGGGTTTGCCCAAGTCTCGTGGCTGTGCCATCATTTGGGTTGTCACCGATCATTTTTCTAAAATGGTGCATTTGGTCCCGCTTCCACATTTACCTTCTGCACGGGCCTTGGCAGCGTTGTTCATAAAACACATCTTCCGCCTACACGGTATGCCGGACAAAATTGTCAGTGACCCAGTTTGCGTCTCGGTTCTGGAGAGAGCTTTGTCGTCTTCTCTGCATTGAGTTAAATCTCTCTTCCGCATATCATCCCGAGACAAACGGGTTGGTAGAGAGGGCCAACCAGACCTTGGTCACATATCTGCGACATTTTGTCTCAGCTAGGCAGGATGACTGGGCATCCTTGCTACCGTGGGCAGAGTTTGCACTTAACAATGCCGTAGCCGACTCCACCGGTCAGACTCCATTCCTCCTAAATTACGGCCAGCATCCGCGTGTTCCTGTGCCCATGCCTGTGTCTTCTGCTGACTCCAGGGTGGCAGACTGGGCTGTGGAGGCACGGGACATTTGGGACCGCACGCAGGATGCCATTCGGGCCTCCAAGGAGAGAATGAGGTCCTCCGCCGATGAACATGTTCATCGGCGCCCCGCTCCGACCTTTGCTCCTGGCGACTTGGTGTGGCTCTCCGCCCGTAACATCAGGCTGCGAGTTGAGTCCACTAAGTTTGCTCCTCGCTACTTGGGTCCCTTTAAGGTTCTCGAACGGGTTAATCCTGTGGTCTACCGTTTGGCTCTTCCTCCACGCTTGGGTATCACCGACACCTTTCATGTGTCCCTCTTGAAACCCGTATACATGTCCCGGTTTTCCGAGTCATCTGCCGGGACATCGGGTTCGTCTACGGACGATTACGAGGTGAACGCTATTTTGGGGTGCAAGGTGGTACGCGGCAAAAAGTTCTATCTGGTGGATTGGAAGGGTTATGGCCCAGAGGACAGGTCATGGGAGCCTGCTGAAAACCTTCGGGCCCCACAGCTCATTGCTGCCTTCGAGCGTAGCGAGGCCCAAGGAGGGGGGGCCCTAGGAGGGGGAGTAATGTTAGGTCTCGAGTTCCGACTTCTGCACAGGGGGAATCTCGAGCCATCTCCGCTGCGGTCTCCCATTCTTATCCAGCCGCAGTGGAGTCTGCTCAGCAGGGACGTCGGTCCCAGCGTCTTGCTCAGTCTCACTCTGTACTGAGAGTTACTGCTGCTTCTTCAGCTTCTGCCATTAAAGCCAGTGCTGGTCAGCAGCGAGCGGACTTCTCTGGGACTAAGTCCTTGTCTGCACACACTGAGCATGCCCAGAGCAAGATCTCCCGTTGGAGATCGAGGGTCATGTGCTCAGGCTCTGCAGCACATTCCATTGGTCCTCTTGGCAGGTCTTGGAAGGGCAAAGTTTCTGTGGCCACTTCCTGAGCTGCAACTATATAAACTGCGCATGACCGCACGGCCATGCGCTAGTGTACAATTGTTAATGTGTGTATGTTGTGAGTGCAAGTCATCCTTGGATACCCCTTCCCTATTGAATGCCTGTTCGCGGAAGGTGTATGGTTGCTATCTAGCGCCCGACTTATCCTACAGCACGAATCACACATTACAGCGTCCAGTTGCTGTGACCGCCAGTACGGCGCCGTGCACTTCCTCTGTGCTTTCCTTACCCAAGCCTGGGTGGTTAGTGGCGTTCGTCAGTGCGGCACCGCATGCACTCTTGTGCCTTAAAATTGTTATTCTGTTTCCTTACACACCCAGTTGCGGTGTTGTGCCAGCAAGGGTCTAATCGGACTTCAATCCTAGTTGGGGTTGAGTTCGCTGACTACTTGCTCGCGCTCTATGTGCGGTACCGCGGTCCTGTGACGCAACAGGATCGCTTCCTTCACGCTGGGTGAAGTTTAACCCACGTGTGTATACTTATGAGTACCGCCATATAGTCCGTCATTACTTGGCAGCAGGTTCCATCTCTGCACGGTGGACCCCGGGCTGCGAACGCACCATACTCTATCTGTCCTATTATTTGGTGCATTCCGCTAGCCCTAACACTTTGTGTCTGCTGATCAGGATGATTGGGTGTCTTTCTTGCCGTTGGCCGAGTTTGCCCTTAATAATCGGGCTAGTTCGGCTACTTTGGTTTCACCTTTCTTTTGTAATTTTGGTTTTCATCCTCGTTTTTCTTCTGGGCAGGTTGAGCCTTCTGATTGTCCTGGTGTTGATTCTGTGGTGGACAGGCTGCAGCAGATTTGGACTCATGTGGTGGACAATTTGACGTTGTCTCAGGAAAGGGCTCAACGTTTTGCTAACCGCCGTTGGTGTGTTGGTCCCCGGCTTCGTATGGGGGATTTGGTTTGGTTGTCTTCTCGTCATGTTCCTATGAAGGCTTCTTCTCCTAAGTTTAAGCCTCGGTTTATTGGTCCTTATAAAATTTCTGAAATTATTAATCCGGTGTCTTTTCGTTTGGCTCTTCCAGCCTCTTTTGCCATTCATAATGTTTTCCATAGATCTTTGTTGCGGAGATATGTGGTGCCCGTTGTTCCCTCGGTTGACCCTCCTGCCCCGGTGTTGGTTGAGGGAGAGTTGGAATATGAGGTTGAGAAGATTTTGGATTCTCGTTTTTCGAGGAGGAGGCTTCAGTATCTTGTCAAGTGGAAGGGTTATGGCCAGGAGGATAATTCTTGGGTTGTTGCCTCCGATTTCCATGCCGCCGATTTGGTTCGTGCTTTTCACTTGGCTCGTCCTGATCGGCCTGGGGGCTCTGGTGAGGGTTCGGTGACCCCTCCTCAAGGGGGGGGGGGTACTGTTGTGAATTCCGCTCTTGGGCTCCCTCCGGTGGTTGAAAGTGGCACTTTTGTGAGTTCTGCTCTTGGGCTCCCTCTTGTGGTTTCTAGTGGTATGGCTGCTCCTTGGAGTTAGCTGTCATCAGCTGCCTCCACTTATCGTCTCTTCTGCTCTGCTATTTAGGCCTGCCTCTTTTTTCAGCCAGTGCCACTTGTAAATGGTTCCTGGTTGGATTCACATCTCTTTGGAGTTCCCTGTTATCCTGACCAGTTCAGCAAAGCTAAGTTTTTGCTTGCTCTTTTCTGTCCATAGATTGTGGACTTATCCATTCTGTGCTTTCTATGTTTGTCCAGCTTATCAGTGTGAATTAATTCTGTCTTGCTGGAAGCTCTGGGAGGCAGATTTGCCCTCCACACCTTTAGTCAGGTGTGGAGATTTTTTGTAAACTCTGCGTGGATTTTTGTAGTGTTTTATACTGACCGCACAGTATTCCATCCTGTCCTATCTATTTAGCTAGACTGGCCTCCTGTGCTCATCCTGGTTTCATTCTGTGTATGTCTTTTCCCTCTCCACTCACAGTCATTATTTGTGGGGGGCTAATCTATCCTTTGGGGATTTTCTCTGAGGCAAGATAGCTTTCCTGCTTCTTTCTTTAGGGGTAGTTAGCTCTTAGGCTGTGACGAGATGCCTAGGGAGAGTTAGGAGCATTCCACGGCTACTTCTAGTGTTGTGTTGAGCTTAGGGACTGCGGTCAGTACAGTTACCACTTCCTTCAGAGCTGTTCCATGTTGCTCCTAGACCATCGTATCATAACACTCATCCTCCACTTCCACATCCTGGTCCTCCTGAGTTTCTGGCAGTTGTGTCTTATCATCTTCCAGCTCTTCTGACACTTTTCCACTGTTGCCTTCATGTGACTCTGGCTGCTCAAATATTTGGGTAATGCTACATGCAATCTCCTCTTGCCCCCCTTCAACTGAACCGGGCAAGAAGCCAGTATCTATAAATGGAAAAGTGAACAGCTCTTCAAAGTGTCCAAGTGTGGGATCAGTTGTCTCCTTGTGCTCGGCATGGTGGGAAGAAGGAGGATCAGGGTGAGGAATATGCGGTCCAGACTCACAGCTACTCTAACTTGACCGTGTGGAAGACAGGGTGACGTGGTGGCAAAGTGACTGGTAGCATTATGCGCTATCCAAACAACAACCTTTTGACACTGCTCTGGGTTCAATTGTGGTGTGCTTCTGTGGTACCCTAGAAATTGGGACAGGAAGGTCGGATGAGAAGATATGGGTATTTGTTGTGGCACAATTTCAGCTTGCCCATGGCCTTGGCCTTTGCGTGCACCATCACTATTATGTCCACTTCCCCATTCCTTGCCACGCGCCTTGCCCATTTTAAATGGAGTACAACATTTTCTATGTTCAGAACAATGGCTGAATTTGGACCAAACTTATCTGTGATCCGTGTGCGGGAAAACCACAGTTTAAAATATCTGGCCAGCAAATAATTTTTTTTAGCAGCAAATGGGGATCAATTAGTGATGAGTGAATATACTCGTTACTCGAGATTTCTCGAGCATGCTCGGGGGTCCTCCAAGTATTTTTTATTGCTCGGAGATTTAGTTTTTCTTGCCGCAGCTGAATGATTTACATCTGTTTGCCAGCATAAGTACATATGTAGGTTCCCTGGTTGCTAGGCAACCCCCACATGTACTTATGCTGGCTAACAGATGTAAATCATTCAGCTGAGGCAAGGAAAACTAAATCTCCGAGCACAAAAAAATACTCGGAGGACCCCCGAAGAATGCTAGAGAAACACATTGTGGGCTCATCAAATACACCAGTGTCTTGTAGTTTGTAGCAATCCTCAGAATGTATTTTTACCCCACTGCAATGACTAGGCTAAGACAAAAAAATGCAATGGAGCCCTGAAATGGCATAATTTTGAGCGCATTGATATGTGAGGCCTGTTGCGGAGATATCCCACTTTCAAATATCTGGCCTGAATTTTTTTCCAGCAAACTGGTGTCAATAACTAGGCTAAGGCAGGGTTCACATTTGCATTCGGGGGCTTTGCGGAGGGCTGTGTATGTCCTCCATTAAGTCCCGCCTACTTCCACATACTTCTGCATGCGTCCTCCGTACTTATCTTTAACATTGGGTACGCAGGACATGTGAATGTATGCAAATGCATCATTTTGACGTGCCCACCATCCGCACAAAACACAACTTGTGTTCCCGTGCGGTCGGCGAGTGAGTCAGAACAACGCATCTGCATACATCTGCATGTCCTGCATACCCAATGTAAAAGATAGGTACGCAGGATGCATGCAGTAGTATGCAGAAGTAGGCGCGGCTTAAAGGAGGACATACGCAGTGTTAAATATTAATTATTGTTCTAATTATTGTGCTCAATTCTGTACTTAGCCCGGCTGCGATCAACGCTTGGGAGATTATCTTTTGTCATTTGGGAGCGCCGCTGCGCTCCATCTGCGTCTCAGTGACGTTCACTTTGGGCGCCCTGTCTCGGACACTCAATTTCCGGCGCCTGCACTATTTAAATAGATTCATCACGTATCCGGTTTAGGACGCCTTTCTCACCGGACACTTTTACATATGTGCAGCGCACGGTTCCAGACTTAATCACCGGTAAGGATTATTATTGACTGTCACTGGGCATTCCTTTACCCGTAACTCTGGATGGTGTAATTCTAAACCAGCACGCAGTGTTTACTGCACTTTGATCGCAGATTTAGTGGGCTCCATATCTATATGCTCTTTTGTCTTTGGATTTTCTATAGGTCCTCTCCCACTCCTAGGGATTCACAGGAGAGTACACATATTCTATATACGTCTGGCATTTTTTCTGGTAAGATCAAGCCTCCAGTTTCCTTTTTCACCCTTTTTCCTCCTTTTCCCGTTTTGTTCTTTTTTAGTTCTTTTTTATTTTTACCTACGGTTTCATGAATTGTGGGAGACATCAGCTCTAGACATTATGTATGATATTATATTTAAATCCATTCTGTTTAAACCTATAATCTGAGTCCCTAAGATTATTGAATTTTTTTTCATTATGTCATAAAGGACTAATTTGCAGTCTATCACTTATTGCTCGTCACACTAGATGGATGTCTTATTATTGATATAAGGAAGAATATTTTATGTGGTCCTACTTCCTTATTTATATTGTTTCTGTGTATCTTTCCGGTATATGCATATATATATATATATATTTTCTGTTCCTTATGAGTGTATATTGTTGTCCCTTGGACTTTATATTACTATGTGGTTCTTATTTTTCTTTATTTTCTTTTATGTACTCCAGTCTGACGAAGGTCAAGGTTTTGACCGAAACGTTACACAGTAATATTCTGGATTTCATATGTTCAATAAAGAAGTTCTTTTTCAAGCATGTACATGTTGAGTGCCGTTACATTTTTTACAAGTATGATATGGGTGTGGTAACCCTTGTTTCGGGCACCGAAGTTTCAGAGGAGTGACGTGTTAACAGTTGAAAAATAGCTTGATAGATAGGACAGGATGGAATACTGTGCGGTCAGTATAAAACACTACAAAAATCCACGCAGAGTTTACAAAAAAATCTCCACACCTGACTAAAGGTGTGGAGGGCAAACCTGCTTCCCAGAGCTTCCAGCAACACAGAATTAATTCATACTGATAACGCTGGACAAACATAGAAAGCACTGAACGGATAAGTCCACAATCTGTGAACAGAAAAGCGCAAGCAAAAACTTAGCTTTGCTGAACTGGTCAGGATAACAGGGAAATCCAAAGAGATGTGAATCCAACCAGGAACCATTTACAAGTGGCACTGGCTGAAGGAACAGCCAGGCCTAAATAGCCGAGCAGAAGAGACGATAAGTGGAGGCAGCTGATGACAGCTAACTCCAAGGAGCAGCCATACCACTTGAAACCAGAAGAGGGAGCCCAAGAGCAGAACTCACAAAAGTGCCACTTACAACCACCGGAGGGAGCCCAAGAGCGGAATTCACAACAACAGACGGAATGAACAGCTGGTAGCCATGTGCTTCATGATGACTTCAACCATACTCCATGACATGGACAGACACCATTTACCATTCAGAATTTTAGGAAATATGGGGAACAAACTTAGATATTGACAAATGGACAATCTCTTTGTAACTATTTCACCTATTTTATGTTATGCTGCAATGATGCTTTTTGGTGGATAATCCAATAAATCACTAAATTTTTTATGAGAAATATGACATTTTCTTTAGAGTATCGCATCTGGCAAAGAGTCCTGACTAAATAAATATGCAAAATAAGCATATTTAACATTTGGCCAAGCCAGCCATACCTGATTTTTTTGCGCTATTTTTCGTGGATTTCCTTCTAGTTGCATGTGGGGTAAGAGAGAAGAGCTTCGCTAAACATTACAAGGATCAGACAGCAACCTACGGGTGAGTCTAACAAGTGCCAGATGGATTGACAAGTACTAGAAGTACTACAAGTGCCAGACATACTGAAGATAGACGTGCTGATGACCAGAGCCCAGCGTTGTCCAACCAAGGAACTACAAGCTGAGATCTTTCAAGGTAAGAAAAATGGATATAATTCGTATTCTAAGTTAAGTCAACTGAAATGTATATCTAATTTAGAAGTCTTATGGCTTAGTGTATATCCATAATGCACGATAGCAAATTTAAAGATAGATTCTAAGATGATGTCCTACAATAGAGAAAAAGAACAATTGAAAAATATTTTACAGTTGGTCAATGTATTTCACAAGTTTGTGTCAGAGAATGTGGAGAGTGAACAAGATGTGAGACACGTGTCTGTAATGGCCACTTAAGGTGACCTTGTGTCTCATGATGTAAAAAAAGATGGAGGAAATGTGGGAGGAGACATGAGAACTGACGAAGATTATATACTAGGGACAGATGTACCAGGGCCACTAAAAATAAAAGACGCCTTAGAGGCCCAACTCCAAATTAAACTTAGGTAAAACTTGTTAAAATTTTGCAAAATCATTCCTGCATATGATAACAAAATCCATGTGTGCAGAAATTCAGAGATATTTCAGAGTTTTGCTGATAAGTTTGATATGACTAATGAGGAGAAAAATCAGTTGTTTAAAATGTGGCTTCCAGTAACTTTCTCTAGACGACTAAAATTGAAAATGCAGAATGATAATGAGTTATGTGGAGATTTAACCGATATAGAAAGATTAATAATTCCGATGTTCTCTGGATTAAAAGAAAATTATCCAGATATTGATATTCTTCAAAAATTAAGGATTGGCCAGAAAGAATGTACTTTTACATTCATGTCCACATTTGAACGGTTGTACAAAACTCTCATTAAAAATGTCAAAACACAATCAATGATAAAATGTTTTGTAAACAAATTTGGATTTCTAAATTCTGTATCTCGTGTTACTGCGTCACAAAAAGATTCTTTATTCTTGGGTAGAAGTAATAAGATGAATAACTATGTGCTTAATTCTAAAACTGTGGGAAAAACCGTCAATGAAAAAGACCTGGATGTATGGGTGGATGACAAACTCACATTTAGTGGCCAGTGTCAGGCAACTGCTATAAAGGCAAATAAAATAATGGGATGCATTAAAAGAGGCATAGATGCACATGACGAGAACATAACTTTACCTCTATACAAGTCACTAGTTCGACCACACTTAGAATACTGTGTACAGTTCTGGTCTCTGGTGTACAAGAAAGACATAGCTGAACTAGAGTGGGTGCAGAGAAGAGCAACCAAGCTTATTAGAGGACTGGGGGGTCTGCAATACCAAGATAGGTTATTACACTTGGGGCTATTTAGTTTGGAAAAACGAAGGCTAAGGGCTGATCTTATTTTAATGTATAAATATATGAGGGGACAGTACAAAGACCTTTCTGATGATCTTATTAATCATAGACCTGAGACAGGAACAAGGGGGCATCCTCTACATCTGGAGGAAAGAAGGTTTAAGCATAATAACAGATGCGGATTCTTTACTGTAAGAGCAGAGAGACTTTGGAACTCTCTGCCGTATGATGTTGTAATGAGTGATTAGTTACTTAAATTTAAGAGGGAACTGGATACCTTTCTTGAAAAGTATAATGTTACAGGGTATATACACTAGATTCCTTGATAGGGCGTTGATCCAGGGAACTAGTCTCATTGCTGTATGTGGAGTTGGGAAGGAATTTTTTCCCCAATGTGGAGCTTACTCTTTGCCACATGGGTTTTTTTTCCTGCCTTCCTCTGGATCAACATATTAGGGTTAGGACATGTTAGGTTAGGCTATGGGTTGAACCAGATGGACTTAAAGTCTTCCTTCAACCTTAATAACTATGTTACTATGTTTATTTGAATGCGTGCAATCCCTTAATTTTTCTAGAAAACATGAGAATCTTGAAACGAAAATAAATCATATCAAGTTTGTGAAATCAGACAGCCTAAAATCTTATCAGAAGTCAAAATCTTCAAAACCGAGTTAACACCAAAATCAAATCTATAAAGTACGAAGAAAATTACATGTTTGTTATAAGCCCTACCAAATGTTCCAAGAGTACACTAAAGAAGTTGCACAGAAAGAGTTAAAAATTTAAGGTTCAGATCTTTCTGTAAAAAGATAAATAGAGGAAATTGACAGATACAAACATCATGGGAGGTAAGCTGAAGACGCCATTATCGGAGTTCTTAAAACAATCTCTAAGTCTAAAAATGGCAATTTTAAGTAGAGCTTTTCAGTAGGGTTGAGCGAAACGGATCGTTCATTTTCAAAAGTCGCCGACTTTTGGCAAAGTCGGGTTTCATGAAACCCGACCCGACCCCTGTGTGGGGTCGGCCATGCGGTACGCGACTTTCGCGCCAAAGTCGCGTTTCAATGACGCGAAAAGCGCCATTTCTCAGCCAATGAAGGTGGACGCAGAGTGTGGGCAGCGTGATGACATAGGTCCTGGTCCCCACCATCTTAGAGAAGGGCATTGCAGTGATTGGCTTGCTGTCTGCGGCGTCACAGGGGCTATAAAGAGGCGTTCCCACCGACCGCCATCTTACTGCTGCTGATCTGAGCCTAGGGAGAGGTTTGATGCCGCTTCGTCAGAAGCAGGGATAGCGTTAGGCAGAGTCCATTAACCACCAAACCGCTTGTGCTGTAGCGATTTCCACTGTCCAACACCACCTTTTGTTTGCAGGGACAGTGGAATCTACATTTTTTTTTCCTCAGCGCTGCAGCTCATTGGGCTGCCCTAGAAGGCTCCCTGATAGCTGCATTGCTGTGTGTACGCCGCTGTGCAAACCAACTGCTTTTTTCAAAGCACAAATCCTGTTGTTCCTTCCTTTCTGCACAGCTATCTTGTTTGTTTGTCCAAACTTTTTATTTAATTTGTGCATCAGTCCACTCCTTATTGCTGCCTGCCATACCTGGCTGAGATTACTGCAGGGAGATAGTAATTGTAGGACAGTCCCTGTTTTTTTTTTGTTTTTTTGTTTTTTTTAATTCTCCCTAAAAAAATAAGTTGTGGGAGATTAAGATTGGCATTTCTGCTAGAGTGCCATCCCTGTGTGTGCCATCTCTCTCACATAGTGGGCCATAGAAAGCCTTTTTATTTTTCTGTTTTTTTGGGGGGGTTTATAAATTCTCCCTGAAAAAAAAAAACAGTGGGAGATTAATATTGGCCTTTGGGCTTGTGTGCCAGTCCTGACTCCTGGGTGTGCCATCTCTCTCTCTCAAATAGTGGGCCATAGAAAGCCTATTTATTTTTTTTAACTTGGTTTCTAAATTCTCCCTGAAAAAATTAAAAAAAAAACAGTGGGAGATTAATATTGGCCTTTCTGCTTGTGTGCCAGTCCTGACTCATGGGTGTGCCATCTCTCTCTCTCTCAAATAATGGGCCATAAAAAGCGTATTTATTTATTTTTTATTTGGTTTCTAAATTCTCCCTGAAAAAAAATCAATTTTTTTTATTTGGTTTCTAAATTCTCCCTGAAAAAATTTAAAAAAAACAGTGGGAGATTAATATTGGCCTTTCTGCTTGTGTGCCAGTCCTGACTTCTGGGTGTGCCATCTCTCTCTCTCAAATAGTGGGCCATAGAAAGCCTATTTTTTTTTTATTTGGTTTCTAAATTCTCCCTGAAAAAATAAATAAAAAACAGTGGGAGATTAATATTGGCCTTTCTGCTTGTGTGCCAGTCCTGACTGCTGGGTGTGCCATCTCTCTCTCTCAAATAGTGGGCCATAGAAAGCCTATTTTTTTTTATTTGGTTTCTAAATTCTCCCTGAAAAAATAAAAAAAAAAGTGGGAGATTAATATTGGCCTTTCTGCTTGTGTGCCAGTCCTGACTCCTGGGTGTGCCATCTCTCTCTCTCAAATAGTGGGCCATAGAAAGCCTATTTTTTTTTATTTCGTTTCTAAATTCTCCCTGAAAAATAAAAAAAAAACAGTGGGAGATTAATATTGGCCTTTCTGCTTGTGTGCCAGTCCTGACTCCTGGGTGTGCCATTTCTCTCTCTCAAATAGTGGGCCATAGAAAGCATTTTTTTTTTTATTTGGTTTCTAAATTCTCCCTGAAAAAATCAATATTTTTTATTTGGTTTATAAATTCTCCCTGAAAAAATAAAAAAAAAACAGTGAGAGATTAATATTGTCCTTTCTGCTTGTGTGCCAGTCCTGACTCTTGGGTGTGCCATCTCTCTCTCTCTCAAATAATGGGCCATAAAATGCGTATTTATTTTTTTTAATTTGGTTTCTAAATTCTCCCTGAAAAAATAAAAAAAAAACAGTGGGAGATTAATATTGGCCTTTCTGCTTGTGTGCCAGTCCTGACTCCTGGGTGTGCCATCTCTCTCTCTCAAATAGTGGGCCATAGAAAGCCTATTTTTTTTTTATTTGGTTTCTAAATTCTCCCTGAAAAAATAAATAAAAAACAGTGGGAGATTAATATTGGCCTTTCTGCTTGTGTGCCAGTCCTGACTGCTGGGTGTGCCATCTCTCTCTCTCAAATAGTGGGCCATAGAAAGCCTATTTTTTTTTATTTGGTTTCTAAATTCTCCCTGAAAAAATAAAAAAAAAGTGGGAGATTAATATTGGCCTTTCTGCTTGTGTGCCAGTCCTGACTCCTGGGTGTGCCATCTCTCTCTCTCAAATAGTGGGCCATAGAAAGCCTATTTTTTTTTATTTCGTTTCTAAATTCTCCCTGAAAAATAAAAAAAAAACAGTGGGAGATTAATATTGGCCTTTCTGCTTGTGTGCCAGTCCTGACTCCTGGGTGTGCCATTTCTCTCTCTCAAATAGTGGGCCATAGAAAGCATATTTTTTTTTATTTGGTTTCTAAATTCTCCCTGAAAAAATCAATATTTTTTATTTGGTTTATAAATTCTCCCTGAAAAAATAAAAAAAAAAACAGTGGGAGATTAATATTGTCCTTTCTGCTTGTGTGCCAGTCCTGACTCTTGGGTGTGCCATCTCTCTCTCTCTCAAATAATGGGCCATAAAATGCGTATTTATTTTTTTTTAATTTGGTTTCTAAATTCTCCCTGAAAAAAATCAATTTTTTTAATTTGGTTTCTAAATTCTCCCTGAAAAAAAAAAAAAACAGTGGGAGATTAATATTGGCCTTTCTGCTTGTGTGCCAGTCCTGACTCCTGGGTGTGCCATCTCTCTCTCTCAAATAATGGGCCATAGAAAGCCTATTTTTTTTATTTGGTTTCTAAATTCTCCCTGAAAAAAATCAATTTTTTTTATTTGGTTTCTAAATTCTCCCTGAAAAAATTAAAAAAAACAGTGGGAGATTAATATTGGCCTTTCTGCTTGTGTGCCAGTCCTGACTTCTGGGTGTGCCATCTCTCTCTCTCAAATAGTGGGCCATAGAAAGCCTATTTTTTTTTTTAATTTGGTTTCTAAATTCTCCCTGAAAAATAAAAAAAAAACAGTGGGAGATTAATATTGGCCTTTCTGCTTGTGTGCCAGTCCTGACTCCTGGGTGTGCCATCTCTCTCTCTCAAATAGTGGGCCATAGAAAGCCTTTTTTTTTATTTGGTTTCTAAATTCTCCCTGAAAAAATCAATTTTTTTTATTTGGTTTCTAAATTCTCCCTGAAAAAATAAAAAAAACAGTGGGAGATTAATATTGTCCTTTCTGCTTGTGTGCCAGTCCTGACTCTTGGGTGTGCCATCTCTCTCTCTCTCAAATAATGGGCCATAAAAAGCGTATTAATTTTTTTTATTTGGTTTCTAAATTCTCCCTGAAAAAAATCAATTTTTTTTATTTGGTTTCTAAATTCTCCCTGAAAAAAAAAAACAGTGGGAGATTAATATTGGCCTTTCTGCTTGTGTGCCAGTCATGACTTCTGGGTGTGCCATCTCTCTCTCTCAAATAATGGGCCATAGAAAGCCTATTTTTTTTTATTTGGTTTCTAAATTCTCCCTGAAAAAAATCAATTTTTTTTATTTGGTTTCTAAATTCTCCCTGAAAAAATTAAAAAAAACAGTGGGAGATTAATATTGGCCTTTCTGCTTGTGTGCCAGTCCTGACTTCTGGGTGTGCCATCTCTCTCTCTCAAATAGTGGGCCATAGAAAGCCTATTTTTTTTTTATTTGGTTTCTAAATTCTCCCTGAAAAATAAAAAAAAAACAGTGGGAGATTAATATTGGCCTTTCTGCTTGTGTGCCAGTCCTGACTCCTGGGTGTGCCATCTCTCTCTCTCAAATAGTGGGCCATAGAAAGCCTATTTTTTTTTTATTTGGTTTCTAAATTCTCCCTGAAAAAATCAATTTTTTTAATTTGGTTTATAAATTCTCCCTGAAAAAATATAAAAAAAACAGTGGGAGATTAATATTGTCCTTTCTGCTTGTGTGCCAGTCCTGACTCTTGGGTGTGCCATCTCTCTCTCTCTCAAATAATGGGCCATAAAATGCGTATTTATTTTTTTTAATTTGGTTTCTAAATTCTCCCTGAAAAAAATCAATTTTTTTTATTTGGTTTCTAAATTCTCCCTGAAAAAAAAAAAAACAGTGGGAGATTAATATTGGCCTTTCTGCTTGTGTGCCAGTCCTGACTCCTGGGTGTGCCATCTCTCTCTCTCAAATAATGGGCCATAGAAAGCCTATTTTTTTATTTGGTTTCTAAATTCTCCCTGAAAAAAATCTATTTTTTTAATTTGGTTTCTAAATTCTCCCTGAAAAAATTAAAAAAAACAGTGGGAGATTAATATTGGCCTTTCTGCTTGTGTGCCAGTCCTGACTCCTGGGTGTGCCATCTCTCTCTCTCTCTCTCAAATAGTGGGCCATAGAAAGCCTATTTTTTTTTATTTGGTTTCTAAATTCTCCCTGAAAAAATCAATTTTTTTTATTTGGTTTCTAAATTCTCCCTGAAAAAATAAAAAACAACAGTGGGAGATTAATATTGTCCTTTCTGCTTGTGTGCCAGTCCTGACTCTTGGGTGTGCCATCTCTCTGTCTCTCAAATAATGGGCCATAAAAAGCGTATTTATTTTTTTTATTTGGTTTCTAAATTCTCCCTGAAAAAAATCAATTTTTTTTATTTGGTTTCTAAATTCTCCCTGAAAAAAAAAAAAAACAGTGGGAGATTAATATTGGCCTTTCTGCTTGTGTGCCAGTCCTGACTTCTGGGTGTGCCATCTCTCTCTCTCAAATAGTGGGCCATAGAAAGCCTATTTTTTTTTTTATTTGGTTTCTAAATTCTCAATGAAAAAAAAAAAAAACAGTGGGAGATTAATATTGGCCTTTCTGCTTGTGTGCCAGTCCTGACTCCTGGGTGTGCCATCTCTCTCTCTCAAATAGTGGGCCATAGAAAGCCTATTTTTTTTTATTTGGTTTCTAAATTCTCCCTGAAAAAATCAATTTTTTTATTTGGTTTCTGAATTCTCCCTGAAAAAATAAAAAAAAAACAGTGGGAGATTAATATTGGCCTTTCTGCTTGTGTGCCAGTCCTGACTCTTGGGTGTGCCATATCTCTCTCTCTCTCAAATAATGGGCCATAAAAAGCGTATTTATTTTTTTTAATTTGGTTTCTAAATTCTCCCTGAAAAAAATCAATTTTTTTTATTTGGTTTCTAAATTCTCCCTGAAAAAAAAAACAGTGGGAGATTAATATTGGCCTTTCTACTTGTGTGCCAGTCCTGACTCCTGGGTGTGCCATCTCTCTCTCACAAATAATGGGCCATAGAAAGCCTATTTGTTTATTTGGTTTCTAAATTCTCCCTGAAAAAATAAAAAAAAAAGTGGGAGATTAATATTGGCCTTTCTGCTTGTGTGCCAGTCCTGACTCCTGGGTGTGCCATCTCTCTCTCTCAAATAGTGGGCCATAGAAAGCCTATTTTTTTTTATTTCGTTTCTAAATTCTCCCTGAAAAATAAAAAAAAAACAGTGGGAGATTAATATTGGCCTTTCTGCTTGTGTGCCAGTCCTGACTCCTGGGTGTGCCATTTCTCTCTCTCAAATAGTGGGCCATAGAAAGCATATTTTTTTTTATTTGGTTTCTAAATTCTCCCTGAAAAAATCAATATTTTTTATTTGGTTTATAAATTCTCCCTGAAAAAATAAAAAAAAAAACAGTGGGAGATTAATATTGTCCTTTCTGCTTGTGTGCCAGTCCTGACTCTTGGGTGTGCCATCTCTCTCTCTCTCAAATAATGGGCCATAAAATGCGTATTTATTTTTTTTTAATTTGGTTTCTAAATTCTCCCTGAAAAAAATCAATTTTTTTAATTTGGTTTCTAAATTCTCCCTGAAAAAAAAAAAAAACAGTGGGAGATTAATATTGGCCTTTCTGCTTGTGTGCCAGTCCTGACTCCTGGGTGTGCCATCTCTCTCTCTCAAATAATGGGCCATAGAAAGCCTATTTTTTTTATTTGGTTTCTAAATTCTCCCTGAAAAAAATCAATTTTTTTTATTTGGTTTCTAAATTCTCCCTGAAAAAATTAAAAAAAACAGTGGGAGATTAATATTGGCCTTTCTGCTTGTGTGCCAGTCCTGACTTCTGGGTGTGCCATCTCTCTCTCTCAAATAGTGGGCCATAGAAAGCCTATTTTTTTTTTTAATTTGGTTTCTAAATTCTCCCTGAAAAATAAAAAAAAAACAGTGGGAGATTAATATTGGCCTTTCTGCTTGTGTGCCAGTCCTGACTCCTGGGTGTGCCATCTCTCTCTCTCAAATAGTGGGCCATAGAAAGCCTTTTTTTTTATTTGGTTTCTAAATTCTCCCTGAAAAAATCAATTTTTTTTATTTGGTTTCTAAATTCTCCCTGAAAAAATAAAAAAAACAGTGGGAGATTAATATTGTCCTTTCTGCTTGTGTGCCAGTCCTGACTCTTGGGTGTGCCATCTCTCTCTCTCTCAAATAATGGGCCATAAAAAGCGTATTAATTTTTTTTATTTGGTTTCTAAATTCTCCCTGAAAAAAATCAATTTTTTTTATTTGGTTTCTAAATTCTCCCTGAAAAAAAAAAACAGTGGGAGATTAATATTGGCCTTTCTGCTTGTGTGCCAGTCATGACTTCTGGGTGTGCCATCTCTCTCTCTCAAATAATGGGCCATAGAAAGCCTATTTTTTTTTATTTGGTTTCTAAATTCTCCCTGAAAAAAATCAATTTTTTTTATTTGGTTTCTAAATTCTCCCTGAAAAAATTAAAAAAAACAGTGGGAGATTAATATTGGCCTTTCTGCTTGTGTGCCAGTCCTGACTTCTGGGTGTGCCATCTCTCTCTCTCAAATAGTGGGCCATAGAAAGCCTATTTTTTTTTTATTTGGTTTCTAAATTCTCCCTGAAAAATAAAAAAAAAACAGTGGGAGATTAATATTGGCCTTTCTGCTTGTGTGCCAGTCCTGACTCCTGGGTGTGCCATCTCTCTCTCTCAAATAGTGGGCCATAGAAAGCCTATTTTTTTTTTATTTGGTTTCTAAATTCTCCCTGAAAAAATCAATTTTTTTAATTTGGTTTATAAATTCTCCCTGAAAAAATATAAAAAAAACAGTGGGAGATTAATATTGTCCTTTCTGCTTGTGTGCCAGTCCTGACTCTTGGGTGTGCCATCTCTCTCTCTCTCAAATAATGGGCCATAAAATGCGTATTTATTTTTTTTAATTTGGTTTCTAAATTCTCCCTGAAAAAAATCAATTTTTTTTATTTGGTTTCTAAATTCTCCCTGAAAAAAAAAAAAACAGTGGGAGATTAATATTGGCCTTTCTGCTTGTGTGCCAGTCCTGACTCCTGGGTGTGCCATCTCTCTCTCTCAAATAATGGGCCATAGAAAGCCTATTTTTTTATTTGGTTTCTAAATTCTCCCTGAAAAAAATCTATTTTTTTAATTTGGTTTCTAAATTCTCCCTGAAAAAATTAAAAAAAACAGTGGGAGATTAATATTGGCCTTTCTGCTTGTGTGCCAGTCCTGACTCCTGGGTGTGCCATCTCTCTCTCTCTCTCTCAAATAGTGGGCCATAGAAAGCCTATTTTTTTTTATTTGGTTTCTAAATTCTCCCTGAAAAAATCAATTTTTTTTATTTGGTTTCTAAATTCTCCCTGAAAAAATAAAAAACAACAGTGGGAGATTAATATTGTCCTTTCTGCTTGTGTGCCAGTCCTGACTCTTGGGTGTGCCATCTCTCTGTCTCTCAAATAATGGGCCATAAAAAGCGTATTTATTTTTTTTATTTGGTTTCTAAATTCTCCCTGAAAAAAATCAATTTTTTTTATTTGGTTTCTAAATTCTCCCTGAAAAAAAAAAAAAACAGTGGGAGATTAATATTGGCCTTTCTGCTTGTGTGCCAGTCCTGACTTCTGGGTGTGCCATCTCTCTCTCTCAAATAGTGGGCCATAGAAAGCCTATTTTTTTTTTTATTTGGTTTCTAAATTCTCAATGAAAAAAAAAAAAAACAGTGGGAGATTAATATTGGCCTTTCTGCTTGTGTGCCAGTCCTGACTCCTGGGTGTGCCATCTCTCTCTCTCAAATAGTGGGCCATAGAAAGCCTATTTTTTTTTATTTGGTTTCTAAATTCTCCCTGAAAAAATCAATTTTTTTATTTGGTTTCTGAATTCTCCCTGAAAAAATAAAAAAAAAACAGTGGGAGATTAATATTGGCCTTTCTGCTTGTGTGCCAGTCCTGACTCTTGGGTGTGCCATATCTCTCTCTCTCTCAAATAATGGGCCATAAAAAGCGTATTTATTTTTTTTAATTTGGTTTCTAAATTCTCCCTGAAAAAAATCAATTTTTTTTATTTGGTTTCTAAATTCTCCCTGAAAAAAAAAACAGTGGGAGATTAATATTGGCCTTTCTACTTGTGTGCCAGTCCTGACTCCTGGGTGTGCCATCTCTCTCTCACAAATAATGGGCCATAGAAAGCCTATTTTTTTTTATTTGGTTTCTAAATTCTCCCTGAAAAAAATCAATTTTTTTTATTTGGTTTCTAAATTCTCCCTGAAAAAATTAAAAAAAAACAGTGGGAGATTAATATTGGCCTTTCTGCTTGTGTGCCAGTCCTGACTTCTGGGTGTGCCATCTCTCTCTCTCAAATAGTGGGCCATAGAAAGCCTATTTTTTTTTATTTGGTTTCTAAATTCTCCCTGAAAAAATAAATAAAAAACAGTGGGAGATTAATATTGGCCTTTCTGCTTGTGTGCCAGTCCTGACTGCTGGGTGTGCCATCTCTCTCTCTCAAATAGTGGGCGATAGAAAGCCTATTTTTTTTTATTTGGTTTCTAAATTCTCCCTGAAAAAAATCAATTTTTTTTATTTGGTTTCTAAATTCTCCCTGAAAAAATAAAAAAAAAACAGTGGGAGATTAATATTGGCCTTTCTGCTTGTGTGCCAGTCCTGACTTCTGGGTGTGCCATCTCTCTCTCTCAAATAGTGGGCCATAGAAAGCCTATTTTTTTTAATTTAGTTTCTAAATTCTCCCTGAAAAATAAAAAAACAGTGGGAGATTAATATTGGCCTTTCTGCTTGTGTGCCAGTCCTGACTCCTGGGTGTGCCATCTCTCTCTCTCAAATAGTGGGCCATAGAAAGCCTATTTTTTTTTATTTAGATTCTAAATTCTCCCAGAAAAAAAAAAAGTGGGAGATTAATATTGGCCTTTCTGCTTGTGTGCCAGTCCTGACTCCTGGGTGTGCCATCTCTCTTTCTCTCAAATAGTGGGCCATAGAAAGCCTTTTTTTTTTTTATTTGGTTTCTAAATTCTCCTTGAAAAAATACAAAAAACAGTGGGAGATTAATATTGGCCTTTCTGCTTGTGTGCCAGTCCTGACTCTTGGGTGTGCCATATCTCTCTCTCAAATAGTGGGCCATAGAAAGCGTATTTATTTTTTTTAATTTGGTTTCTAAATTCTCCCTGAAAAAATCAATTTTTTTATTTGGTTTCTAAATTCTCCCTGAAAAAATAAAAAAAAAACAGTGGGAGATTAATATTGGCCTTTCTGCTTGTGTGCCAGTCCTGACTCCTGGGTGTGCCATCTCTCTCTCTCAAATAATGGGCCATAGAAAGCCTATTTTTTTTTAATTTGGTTTCTAAATTCTACCTGAAAAAATCAATTTTTTTATTTGGTTTCTGAATTCTCCCTGAAAAAATAAAAAAAAAACAGTGGGAGATTAATATTGGCCTTTCTGCTTGTGTGCCAGTCCTGACTCTTGGGTGTGCCATATCTCTCTCTCTCTCAAATAATGGGCCATAAAAAGCGTATTTATTTTTTTTAATTTGGTTTCTAAATTCTCCCTGAAAAAAATCAATTTTTTTTATTTGGTTTCTAAATTCTCCCTGAAAAAAAAAAACAGTGGGAGATTAATATTGGCCTTTCTACTTGTGTGCCAGTCCTGACTCCTGGGTGTGCCATCTCTCTCTCACAAATAATGGGCCATAGAAAGCCTATTTTTTTTTATTTGGTTTCTAAATTCTCCCTGAAAAAAATCAATTTTTTTTATTTGGTGTTAGGGGTCGAGTTCCCGCTTCTGCACAGGGGGAACCTCGAGCCACTTCCGCTGCGGTCTCCCATTCTTGTCCAGTCGCAGTGGAGCCTGCTCAGCAAGGACGTCGGTCCCAGCGTCTTGCTCATTCTCACTCTGTTCTGAGAGTTAGTGCTGCTTCTCCAGTCTCTGCCTTTAAAGTCAGTGCTGGTCAGCAGCGAGCGGACTTCTCTGGGACTAAGTCCTTGTCTGCATGTACTGAGCATGCCCAGCGTAAGGTCTCCCGTTGGAGATCGAGGGTCATGTGCTCAGGCTCTGCAGCACATTCCATTGGTCCTCTTGGCAGGTCCTAGAAGGGCAAAAGTGCTATGGCCACTTCCTGTGCTGCTGCTATATAAACTGCGCATGACCGCACGGCCATGCGCTAGTATTGTTTTACAATTGCTTATGTGTGTATGTTGTGAGTGCAAGTCGTCCTTGGAAACCCCTTCCCTATTGAATGTCTGTTCGCGGAAGGTGTATGGCTGCTACCTAGCGCCCGACTTAGCCTACAGCACTAACACACATCACAGCGTCCTGTAGCTGTGCCTGCCAGTACGGCGCCGTGCGCCTGCCTTGCGCTTTCCATACCCGAGTCTGGGTGGTTAGTGGCGTCCGTTAGTGCGGCATCGCTCGCACTCTTGTGCACATAGATTCTCTACACACCCAGTTGCGGTGTTACGCCAGCAAGGGTCTAATCGGGCTCCAATCCCTTCTGGGGTTAAGTCCGCTGACCACTTGCTCGCGCACTAGTGCGGTACTGCGGTCCTGTGAATTAACAGGATCGCTTTCTTCACGCTGGGTGAGGTTTAACCCACGCGTGTATACTTTAGTGTACCGCCATATTGTCTGCTAATTGCTAGCAGCAGGTTCTCACCTGCACGGTGGACCCCGGACTGCGAACGCACCTTTATCATCTGTCTTGGTGCGTTCCGCCAGTCCTAACAGAATACTAGCGCCAGGGTCTGGCTAGTAAAATGGCGGACGATCAGCGTTTACAGCAGTACATCCAGCAGCTGGAGGGAAGTTTGGCGGCTTTTGAGCGTTCAACCTCAGCTGTGGATGTTACTGCTGTCGCTGTTCAGGCTGCAAGTGTGGCTGCAGCTACCTTGTCCACTGCCGCTCCTGTACCGACGCTATCTCGCCTCCCGCTACCAGAGAAATTTTCTGGTGACAGTAAGTCCTGTAGGGGTTTCGTGAGTCAGTGCTCAATACATCTCGAGCTTCTGGCCTCTCGTTTCCCTACAGAGCGGGCTAAGGTGGCCTTTATAATTTCCTTATTGTCGGACAGGGCGTTGCAGTGGGCTACGCCGCTGTGGGAGCGTGGCGATCATGTGGTGCAGAGTGCTCCGTTATTCCTGAGCACTCTGAAACAGGTCTTTCTAGGACCTCGTGTCACCCATGACACGGCGCTCCAACTGTTGGCACTGACTCAGGGCTCGTCCTTGGTCAGCCTTTTTGCCGTCCATTTCCGCACTCTGGCATCTGAGCTGGAGTGGTCGGATAAAGCCCTTATCCCTATATTTTGGAGGGGGCTGGCTGACCACGTTAAGGACGCTCTGGCCACTAGGGAGATTCCCGCCACACTGGAGGAGTTAATAGCAGTATCTACTCGCATTGACCGCCGTTTTCACGAGCGGAGGTTAGAGCGAGCCCAGTGTAGGCAGAGGTTTCGGCTGGCTCCCACCTTCGCCAAACCTTTGGAATCTCCAGTTCAGGCTCCTGAGTTCCAGGAACCTAAGGTGGTGTCACGAGCGGGATCTAAGTCCCAGACTGCTCGTGCACTCCAGGGTTGCCAGGTTTGCCAACAGTCAGGACATCTTGCCACCAGATGTCATCAGCGGTCGAGGAAACGTCAGCGTCTAGTGGTAGTAGGTGGAGGTGCACTAGACACTGCGACGTTTGCCTCCAAATTGTCCTTTAAGGGGACAATTACCTTTGGCTCATCCTCCCACTCGGTAGACCTCTGCGTGGATTCTGGGGCGGAGGGCAATTTTATGTCTTCTGCCTTCGCCCAACGTCACGCAATACCCCTGGTTATGCTATCCCAACCAGTAACGGTACGAGTGGTGAATGGGTCGACACTCCCTGCACAGATAACACATCAGACCATCCCTGTTACTCTGTCCCTGTCGCCATCCCATCAGGAGATTATTTCTCTGCTCGTCATTCCTGAGGGTATTGATGAGGTCCTGTTGGGGATACCTTGGCTACGGTACCACTCTCCTCACATCGAGTGGTCCTCAGGCAGAATTCTGGGATGGGGTGAATCATGTGGGGGTAGGTGTCACCGAGAGTGCGTTCAGGTTGCTACTACTGAGGTACCCGCAGATCTATCCTCTCTCCCCAAGCAATATTGGTCTTATGCAGACGTGTTCTCCAAGAAGGCGGCGGAGACCCTTCCGCCCCATCGCCCCTATGACTGTCCTATCGATCTCTTGCCTGGTGCTGAGCCTCCCCGGGGTCGAGTCTATCCATTATCTCTCCCGGAAACGGAGGCAATGTCTCAGTACATACAAGAGAATCTGGCAAGAGGGTTCATTAGGAAGTCAGTGTCACCTGCTGGGGCAGGGTTCTTCTTCGTGCAGAAGAAGAATGGAGAACTACGTCCATGCATAGACTACAGGGGTCTTAATGCTATCACAGTTAAGAACAAGTACCCTTTGCCGTTGATATCTGAGCTTTTCGATAGGCTTCGGGGAGCTAGAGTGTTTACGAAACTAGATCTGCGGGGTGCTTACAACCTGATTCGCATCCGTGAGGGGGACGAGTGGAAAACGGCATTTAACACCAGAGATGGGCACTATGAGTATCTGGTGATGCCCTTCGGGCTCTGTAATGCACCTGCCGTTTTTCAAGACTTTGTCAACGACATCTTCCGGGATATGCTTTCCACCTCGGTTGTAGTCTATCTGGATGATATTCTCATCTTTTCTCCAGATATTGACTCCCACCGGAGAGATGTTGGCAGAGTCTTCGACCTCCTACGGGCAAACTCTCTTTACGCAAAGTTGGAGAAGTGTGTGTTTGAGCAGGAGTCCTTACCTTTCCTGGGCTATATCATCTCCGCCCAGGGATTGGCTATGGATCCTGCCAAACTACAGGCTGTGATGGACTGGCAAGAGCCCCATTCTCTTAAAGCGGTGCAGCGCTTTATGAGGTTCATAAACTATTACCGCCAGTTCATTCCCCACTTCTCAACTCTGGTGGCTCCCTTGGTAGCCCTCACCAAGAAGGGAGCGAATCCCAAATTGTGGTCGGAAGAGGTCTCCAAGGCCTTCACTTCTATTAAGTCCCACTTTGCTAGCGCTCCCATCTTACATCGTCCCGATGTGGATAAGCCATTCCTACTGGAGGTGGATGCCTCATCCGTTGGTGCTGGAGCAGTCCTCTACCAAAAGGATGCTCAAGGTCGGAAGCATCCATGCTTCTTCTTCTCCAAGACCTTCACGCCAGCGGAGAGGAACTACTCCATCGGGGACAGGGAGTTGCTAGCAATGAAGTTGGCCTTTTCGGAGTGGAGACACCTTCTGGAAGGTGCGCGGTTTCCCTTCCAAGTTTACACGGACCACAAAAATTTGGTCTATTTGCAGACAGCCCAGCGGCTAAATTCTCGCCAGGCCAGATGGTCCCTGTTCTTCTCCCGGTTCCACTTTTCCCTTCATTATCTCGCCGGGGAGAAGAATATCCGTGCTGACGCTCTCTCTCGCTCCCTTATGTCAACTGAGGAGGAGGAAGAGGAGCCTTGGCTTATTGTCCCTTCCGAGAGCCTGAGAACCGTGGCGCCGGTATCGCTAGAGTCTGTGCCTCCGGGCAAGACTTTTGTGCCCATTAATTTGCGACCGGAGGTTCTCTCTTGGGCTCATTCGTCCAGGGTGGGTGGACACTTTGGGACAAAGAGGACATCTGAGCTACTGGCGAGGACGTACTGGTGGCCGCATATGGTCCGGGATGTCAGGGATTATGTTCTGGCGTGTTTCTCCTGCGCCAAAAATAAATCTCCGCGTCAAAGGCCAGCTGGTTTGCTCTATCCCTTGCCGGTGGCAGATAGGCCCTGGGAGATGGTCGGGATGGACTTTGTTGTGGGTTTGCCCAAGTCTCGCGGCTGTACCATCATTTGGGTCATCACCGATCATTTCTCAAAAATGGTGCATTTGGTGCCGCTGCCGCGGTTACCTTCTGCACGGGCCTTGGCAGCGTTGTTCATCAGACATATCTTCCGCCTACATGGTATGCCAGACAAAATTGTCAGTGACCGGGGTCCCCAGTTTGCGTCTCGGTTCTGGAGAGAGCTCTGTCGTCTTCTCAGTATTGAGTTGAATCTCTCTTCCGCTTATCATCCCGAGACGAATGGGTTGGTAGAGAGGGCCAACCAGACCTTGGTCACATACCTGCGACATTTTGTTTCAGCCAGGCAGGATGACTGGGCATCCTTGCTATCATGGGCAGAGTTTGCACTGAACAACGCCGTTGCCGACTCCACTGGACAAACCCCATTCCTCCTCAACTATGGTCAGCATCCACGGGTACCTGTGCCTATGCCCGTGTCTTCCGCCGACTCCAGGGTGGCAGACTGGGCTGTGGAGGCACGGGATATTTGGGACCGCACTCAGGATGCCATTCGGGCCTCTAAGGAGAGAATGAGGTCCTCCGCTGATGCTCATCGGCGCCCCGCCCCGACCTTTGCTCCTGGCGACTTGGTGTGGCTCTCCGCCCGTAACATCAGGCTGCGAGTTGAGTCCACTAAATTTGCTCCTCGCTACTTGGGTCCATTCAAGGTCCTCGAGCAGGTTAATCCTGTGGTCTATCGTTTGGCCCTTCCGCCACGCCTGGGTATCACCGACACCTTTCATGTGTCCCTCTTGAAACCCGTGTATATGTCCCGCTTTTCCGAGTCATCTGCTGGGACATCGGGTTCGTCTACGGACGATTATGAGGTGAACGCTATTTTGGGGTGCAAGGTGGTGCGTGGTAAAAAATTTTATTTGGTGGACTGGAAGGGTTATGGCCCCGAGGACAGGTCCTGGGAGCCTGTTGAGCACATTCTGGCCCCGCATCTCATTGCTGCCTTCGAACGTAGCGAGACCCAAGGAGGGGGGGGCCCTAGGAAGGGGGGTAATGTTAGGGGTCGAGTTCCCGCTTCTGCACAGGGGGAATCTCGAGCCACTTCCGCTGCGGTCTCCCATTCTTGTCCAGCCGCAGTGGAGCCTGCTCAGCAAGGACGTCGGTCCCAGCGTCTTGCTCATTCTCACTCTGTTCTGAGAGTTAGTGCTGCTTCTCCAGTCTCTGCCTTTAAAGTCAGTGCTGGTCAGCAGCGAGCGGACTTCTCTGGGAGTAAGTCCTTGTCTGCATGTACTGAGCATGCCCAGCGTAAGGTCTCCCGTTGGAGATCGAGGGTCATGTGCTCAGGCTCTGCAGCACATTCCATTGGTCCTCTTGGCAGGTCCTAGAAGGGCAAAAGTGCTATGGCCACTTCCTGTGCTGCTGCTATATAAACTGCGCATGACCGCACGGCCATGCGCTAGTATTGTTTTACAATTGCTTATGTGTGTATGTTGTGAGTGCAAGTCGTCCTTGGAAACCCCTTCCCTATTGAATGTCTGTTCGCGGAAGGTGTATGGCTGCTACCTAGCGCCCGACTTAGCCTACAGCACTAACACACATCACAGCGTCCTGTAGCTGTGCCTGCCAGTACGGCGCCGTGCGCCTGCCTTGCGCTTTCCATACCCGAGTCTGGGTGGTTAGTGGCGTCCGTTAGTGCGGCATCGCTCGCACTCTTGTGCACATAGATTCTCTACACACCCAGTTGCGGTGTTACGCCAGCAAGGGTCTAATCGGGCTCCAATCCCTTCTGGGGTTAAGTCCGCTGACCACTTGCTCGCGCACTAGTGCGGTACTGCGGTCCTGTGAATTAACAGGATCGCTTTCTTCACGCTGGGTGAGGTTTAACCCACGCGTGTATACTTTAGTGTACCGCCATATTGTCTGCTAATTGCTAGCAGCAGGTTCTCACCTGCACGGTGGACCCCGGACTACGAACGCACCTTTATCATCTGTCTTGGTGCGTTCCGCCAGTCCTAACATTTGGTTTCTAAATTCTCCCTGAAAAAATTAAAAAAAAACAGTGGGAGATTAATATTGGCCTTTCTGCTTGTGTGCCAGTCCTGACTTCTGGGTGTGCCATCTCTCTCTCTCAAATAGTGGGCCATAGAAAGCCTATTTTTTTTATTTGGTTTCTAAATTCTCCCTGAAAAAATAAATAAAAAACAGTGGGAGATTAATATTGGCCTTTCTGCTTGTGTGCCAGTCCTGACTGCTGGGTGTGCCATCTCTCTCTCTCAAATAGTGGGCGATAGAAAGCCTATTTTTTTTTATTTGGTTTCTAAATTCTCCCTGAAAAAAATCAATTTTTTTTATTTGGTTTCTAAATTCTCCCTGAAAAAATAAAAAAAAACAGTGGGAGATTAATATTGGCCTTTCTGCTTGTGTGCCAGTCCTGACTTCTGGGTGTGCCATCTCTCTCTCTCAAATAGTGGGCCATAGAAAGCCTATTTTTTTTAATTTAGTTTCTAAATTCTCCCTGAAAAATAAAAAAACAGTGGGAAATTAATATTGGCCTTTCTGCTTGTGTGCCAGTCCTGACTCCTGGGTGTGCCATCTCTCTCTCTCAAATAGTGGGCCATAGAAAGCCTATTTTTTTTTATTTGGATTCTAAATTCTCCCAGAAAAAAAAAAGTGGGAGATTAATATTGGCCTTTCTGCTTGTGTGCCAGTCCTGACTCCTGGGTGTGCCATCTCTCTTTCTCTCAAATAGTGGGCCATAGAAAGCCTTTTTTTTTTTTTATTTGGTTTCTAAATTCTCCTTGAAAAAATAAAAAAAACAGTGGGAGATTAATATTGGCCTTTCTGCTTGTGTGCCAGTCCTGACTCTTGGGTGTGCCATATCTCTCTCTCAAATAGTGGGCCATAGAAAGCGTATTTATTTTTTTTAATTTGGTTTCTAAATTCTCCCTGAAAAAATCAATTTTTTTATTTGGTTTCTAAATTCTCCCTGAAAAAATAAAAAAAAACAGTGGGAGATTAATATTGGCCTTTCTGCTTGTGTGCCAGTCCTGACTCCTGGGTGTGCCATCTCTCTCTCTCAAATAATGGGCCATAGAAAGCCTATTTTTTTTTAATTTGGTTTCTAAATTCTACCTGAAAAAATCAATTTTTTTTATTTGGTTTCTAAATTCTCCCTGAAAAAATAAAAAAAACAGTGGGAGATTAATATTGGCCTTTCTGCTTGTGTGCCAGTCCTGACTCTTGGGTGTGCCATCTCTCTCTCTCAAATAATGGGCCATAAAAAGCGTATTTATTTTTTTTATTTGGTTTCTAAATTCTCCCTGAAAAAATAAAAAAAAAAACAGTGGGAGATTAATATTGGCCTTTCTGCTTGTGTGCCAGTCCTGACTCCTGGGTGTGCCATCTCTCTCTCTCAAATAATGGGCCATAGAAAGCCTATTTTTTTTTAATTTGGTTTCTAAAATTCTCCCTGAAAAAATAAAAAAAAACAGTGGGAGATTAATATTGGCCTTTCTGCTTGTGTGCCAGTCCTGACTCTTGGGTGTGCCATCTCTCTCTCTCAAATAATGGGCCATAAAAAGCGTATTTATTTTTTTTTATTTGGTTTCTAAATTCTCCCTGAAAAAAATCAATTTTTTTTATTTGGTTTCTAAATTCTTCCTGAAAAATTAAAAAAAACAGTGGGAGATTAATATTGGCCTTTCTGCTTGTGTGCCAGTCCTGACTCCTGGGTGTGCCATCTCTCTCTCTCAAATAATGGGCCATAGAAAGCCAATTTTTTTTTAATTTGGTTTCTAAATTCTACCTGAAAAAATCAATTTTTTTTATTTGGTTTCTAAATTCTCCCTGAAAAAATAAAAAAAACAGTGGGAGATTAATATTGGCCTTTCTGCTTGTGTGCCAGTCCTGACTCCTGGGTGTGCCATCTCTCTCTCTCAAATAGTGGGCCATAGAAAGCCTATTTTTTTTTTATTTCATTTCTAAATTCTCCCTGAAAAATAAAAAAAACAGTGGGAGATTAATATTGGCCTTTCTGCTTGTGTGCCAGTCCTGACTCCTGGGTGTGCCATCTCTCTCTCTCAAATAGTGGGCCATAGAAAGCCTATTTTTTTTTATTTGGATTCTAAATTCTCCCAGAAAAAAAAAAAAGTGGGAGATTAATATTGGCCTTTCTGCTTGTGTGCCAGTCCTGACTTCTGGGTGTACCATCTCTCTCTCTCAAATAGTGGGCCATAGAAAGCCTATTTTTTTATTATTTGGTTTCTAAATTCTCCCAGAAAAAATAAAAAAAAAAGTGGGAGATTAATATTGGCCTTTCTGCTTGTGTGCCAGTCCTGACTCCTGGGTGTGCCATCTCTCTTTCTCTCAAATAGTGGGCCATAGAAAGCCTTTTTTTTTTTAATTTGGTTTCTAAATTCTCCTTGAAAAAATAAAAAAAACAGTGGGAGATTAATATTGGCCTTTCTGCTTGTGTGCCAGTCCTGACTCTTGGGTGTGCCATATCTCTCTCTCAAATAGTGGGCCATAGAAAGCGTATTTATTTTTTTTAATTTGGTTTCTAAATTCTCCCTGAAAAAATCAATTTTTTTTATTTGGTTTCTAAATTCTCCCTGAAAAAATAAAAAAAAACAGTGGGAGATTAATATTGGCCTTTCTGCTTGTGTGCCAGTCCTGACTCCTGGGTGTGCCATCTCTCTCTCTCAAATAATGGGCCATAGAAAGCCTATTTTTTTTTTAATTTGGTTTCTAAATTCTACCTGAAAAAATCAATTTTTTTTATTTGGTTTCTAAATTCTCCCTGAAAAAATAAAAAAAACAGTGGGAGATTAATATTGGCCTTTCTGCTTGTGTGCCAGTCCTGACTCTTGGGTGTGCCATCTCTCTCTCTCAAATAATGGGCCATAAAAAGCGTATTTATTTTTTTTTATTTGGTTTCTAAATTCTCCCTGAAAAAAATCAATTTTTTTTATTTGGTTTCTAAATTCTCCCTGAAAAAATAAAAAAAAAAACAGTGGGAGATTAATATTGGCCATTCTGCTTGTGTGCCAGTCCTGACTCCTGGGTGTGCCATCTCTCTCTCTCAAATAATGGGCCATAGAAAGCCTATTTTTTTTTAATTTGGTTTCTAAATTCTCCCTGAAAAAATAAAAAAAAACAGTGGGAGATTAATATTGGCCTTTCTGCTTGTGTGCCAGTCCTGACTCTTGGGTGTGCCATCTCTCTCTCTCAAATAATGGGCCATAAAAAGCGTATTTATTTTTTTTTATTTGGTTTCTAAATTCTCCCTGAAAAAAATCAATTTTTTTTATTTGGTTTCTAAATTCTTCCTGAAAAATTAAAAAAAAACAGTGGGAGATTAATATTGGCCTTTCTGCTTGTGTGCCAGTCCTGACTCCTGGGTGTGCCATCTCTCTCTCTCAAATAATGGGCCATAGAAAGCCAATTTTTTTTTAATTTGGTTTCTAAATTCTACCTGAAAAAATCAATTTTTTTTATTTGGTTTCTAAATTCTCCCTGAAAAAATAAAAAAAACAGTGGGAGATTAATATTGGCCTTTCTGCTTGTGTGCCAGTCCTGACTCCTGGGTGTGCCATCTCTCTCTCTCAAATAGTGGGCCATAGAAAGCCTATTTTTTTTTTATTTCGTTTCTAAATTCTCCCTGAAAAATAAAAAAAAACAGTGGGAGATTAAAATTGGCCTTTCTGCTTGTGTGCCAGTCCTGACTCATGGGTGTGCCATCTCTCTCTCTCTCAAATAATGGGCCATAAAAAGCGTATGTTAAGGACTGGCGGAACGCACCATGTATAGATGGTAAGAAACTAGGTGCGTTCGCAGTCCGAGGTCCACCGTGCAGGTAAAAGACCCTGCAGCTAGCAAGACGGACAATATGGCGGTACACTAAAGGATACACGCGTGGGTTAAACCTCACCCAGCGTGAAGAAAGCGATCCTGTTAATCCACAGGACCGCAGTACCGCACTAGTGCGCGAGCAAGTGGTCAGCGGACTTAACCCCAGAAGGGATTGGAGCCCGATTAGACCCTTGCTGGCGTAACACCGCAACTGGGTGTGTAGAGAACCTTAAGGAATATAAGTGCACAAGAGTGCGAGCGATGCCGCACTAACGGACGCCACTAACCACCCAGACTCGGGTATGGAAAGCGCAAGACAGGCGCACGGCGCCGTACTGGCAGGCACAGCTACAGGACGCTGAGATGTGTTTTTAGTGCTGTAGGCTAAGTCGGGCGCTAGGTAGCAGCCATACACCTTCCGCGAACAGACATTCAATAGGGAAGGGGTTTCCAAGGACGACTTGCACTCATAACATACACACATCAACAATTGTTTGACAATACTAGCGCATGGCCGTGCGGTCATGCGCAGTTTATATAACAGCAGCACAGGAAGTGGCCACAGCACTTTTGCCCTTCTAGGACCTGCCAAGAGGACCAATGGAATGTGCTGCAGAGCCTGAGCACATGACCCTCGATCTCCAACGGGAGACCTTACGCTGGGCATGCTCAGTACATGCAGACAAGGACTTAGTCCCAGAGAAGTCCGCTCGCTGCTGACCAGCACTGACTTTAATGGCAGAGACTGGAGAAGCAGCACTAACTCTCAGAACAGAGTGAGAATGAGCAAGACGCTGGGACCGACGTCCTTGCTGAGCAGGCTCCACTGCGGCTGGACAAGAATGGGAGACCGCAGCGGAAGTGGCTCGAGATTCCCCCTGTGCAGAAGCGGGAACTCGACCCCTAACATTACCCCCCCTCCTAGGGCCCCCCCCTCCTTGGGCCTCGCTACGTTCGAAGACAGCAATGAGCTGCGGAGCCCGAATGTGCTCCACAGGCTCCCAGGTTCTATCCTCTGGACCATGACCCTTCCAATCCACCAAATAAAATTTTTTGCCACGTACCACCTTGCTTCCCACAATAGCATTCACCTCAAACTCATCCGTGGATGAACCCGATGTCCCAGCAGATAACTCAGAAAACCGAGACAAACGAACGGGTTTTAAGAGGGAAACGTGAAAGGTATCGGTGATACCAAGGCGTGGAGGAATGGCCAAACGGTAAACCACAGGGTTGACCTGTTCCAGAACTTTAAACGGGCCAATGTAGCGAGGAGCAAACTTAGTGGACTCAACTCGCAGCCTGATGTTACGGGCAGAGAGCCACACTAAGTCGCCGGGAGCAAAGACCGGAGCGGGACGCCGGTGTGTATCAGCCGAAACCCTCATTCTCTCCTTGGAGGCCCGAATGGCATCCTGTGTGCGGTCCCAGATGTCCCGTGCCTCCACCGCCCAGTCTGCCACCCTAGAATCGGTGGATGACACGGGCATGGGCACAGGAACACGCGGATGCTGGCCGTAATTAAGGAGAAAAGGAGTTTGGCCAGTGGAATCGGCTACGGCGTTGTTCAAGGCAACTTCCGCCCAAGGTAGCAAAGATGCCCAGTCATCCTGCCTAGCGGAGACGAAATGTCGCAAATACGTCACCAGAGTCTGGTTGGTTCTCTCCACCAACCCATTCGTCTCGGGATGATATGCAGAGGAGAGGTTTAACTCTATGCTGAGCAAACGGCAGAGCTCTCTCCAAAACCGAGACGCGAACTGGGGACCCCGATCGCTGACAATCTTATCAGGCATACCATGCAATCGAAAAACATGCTTCATGAACAACACCGCCAAGGCCCGTGCTGAGGGTAACCGAGGAAGCGGTACCAAATGTACCATCTTAGAGAAATGGTCGGTGACTACCCAAATTATGGAGCAGCCACGCGACTTGGGTAAGCCCACCACAAAGTCCATTCCGACCATCTCCCAGGGCCTGTCTGCCACCGGTAGAGGGTAAAGCAACCCAGCAGGCCGTTGCCGAGGAGACCGATTCTGGGCGCAAGAAACGCACGCCTGAATATAGTCCTTGACATCTCGGACCATATGCGGCCACCAATATGTTCTCGCCAAAAGCTCAGACGTCCTCTTGGTCCCAAAATGCCCACCCACTCTGGAGGAGTGAGCCCAAGAGAGAACCTCCGGTCGCAAGTTAGCTGGCACGAAAGTCTTGCCCGGGGGCACAGACTCCAGCGAAACCGGAGCTACAGTTCTCAAGCTCTCAGGCGGGACAATAAGCCGAGGCTCCTCCTCCTCCTCCTCAGATGACACTACGGAGCGGGAGAGAGCGTCGGCACGAACGTTCTTCTCCCCGGAGAGAAAATGGAGGGTAAAATGGAACCGGGAGAAAAACAGGGACCATCTAGCCTGGCGAGAATTTAGCCGCTGGGCCGTCTGTATATACACCAAGTTCTTGTGATCAGTGAAGACTTGGAAGGGAAAGCGAGCTCCCTCCAAGAGGTGTCTCCACTCTGAAAAAGCCAACTTCATGGCTAGCAACTCCCTGTCCCCGATGGAATAATTCCTCTCCGCTGGTGTGAAAGTTTTGGAGAAGAAGAAGCAAGGATGCTTCCGACCTTGAGCATCCTTTTGGAAAAGGACTGCTCCAGCACCAACGGATGAGGCATCCACCTCCAAGATGAATGGTTTATCTACATCGGGGCGATGTAAGATGGGAGCGCTAGCGAAGTGTGACTTAATCGAGAGAAAAGCCTTGGAGACCTCCTCTGACCACAACTTGGGATTTGCTCCCTTCTTGGTGAGGGCGACCAAGGGAGCTACCAAAGTTGAGAAGTGTGGAATGAACTGGCGATAGTAATTAATGAACCCCATAAAGCGCTGCACCGCTTTAAGAGAATGGGGTTCCTGCCAGTCCATTACTGCCTGTAGCTTGGCAGGATCCATAGCCAAACCCTGGGCAGAAATGATATACCCAAGGAAAGGCAAGGACTCCTGCTCAAACACACACTTCTCCAACTTAGCGTAGAGGGAGTTTGCCCGTAAGAGGTCGAAGACTTTGCGAACATCTCTCCGATGGGAGTCTATATCTGGAGAGTAGATGAGAATGTCATCCAGATAGACTACGACCGAGGTGGTGAGCATATCCCGAAAGATGTCATTCACAAAGTCTTGGAAAACGGCTGGGGCATTACAGAGCCCAAAGGGCATCACTAGATATTCATAGTGCCCATCCCTGGTGTTAAAAGCCGTCTTCCATTCATCCCCCTCACGGATGCGAATCAGGTTGTAAGCACCCCGCAGATCTAACTTTGTAAATACCTTTGCTCCCCGTAGCCTATCAAAGAGCTCAGATATCAGGGGTAATGGGTACTTGTTCTTAACGGTAATGGCGTTAAGACCCCTGTAGTCTATGCATGGACGTAAGTCTCCAGTCTTCTTCTGTACAAAGAAGAACCCAGCCCCTGCCGGTGACACTGACTTCCTAATGAATCCTCTTGCCAGATTCTCCTGAATATACTGGGACATTGCCTCCGTCTCCGGGAGAGATAACGGGTAGACTCGACCCCGGGGAGGCTCAGCACCAGGCAAGAGGTCAATAGGACAGTCATAGGGACGGTGAGGCGGAAGAGTCTCCGCAGCTCTTTTGGAGAACACGTCTGCATGGGACCAATAGTGCTTGGGGAGAGAGGAAAGATCTGCGGGTACCTGTGTAGTAGCAACCTGAACGCACTCCCTCTGACATCTACCCTCACAGGATTTACTCCATCCCAAAATTCTCCCAGAGGACCACTCAATATGAGGAGAATGGTAGCGAAGCCATGGCATCCCCAACAGGACCTCATCAATTCCCTCAGGAATGACTAATAGGGAGATTATCTCCTGATGTGATGGAGACACAGACAGCGTGAAAGGAATGGTTTGGTGGGTAATCTGTGAAGGTAGTGTTGACCCATTTACCACTCGAACGGTCACTGGCTGGGCGAGCATCACCAAGGGTATTGCGTGACGCTGGGCAAAGGCGGAGGACATAAAGTTACCCTCTGCCCCAGAATCCAAGCAAAGCTCGACCGTAAGAGTGGATGGGCCTATGGTAATTGTCCCCTTGAAGGACAACTTTGAGGCAAACGTCGCCGTGTCTAGTGTACCTCCTCCAACTGCCACTAGACGCTGACGTTTCCCCGACCGCTGAGGACTCTTGGAGACAAGACGTCCTGACTGCTGGCAAACATGACGGACCTTATGTGCACGAGCGGACTGAGACTTAGATCCCGCTCGTGTCACCTCCAAGGTCTCATGTGACTCAGATGCCTGGACTGGGGATTCCAAAGGTTTGGCGAAGGTAGGAGCCAGCCGAAACCTCTGCCTACACTGGGCTCGTTCCAACCTCCGCTCGTTAAAACGGAGGTCTATACGAGTAGAAATAGATATTAACTCCTCCAGTGTGGCAGGAATCTCCCTAGTGGCCAGAGCGTCCTTAACATGGTCAGCCAGGCCCCTCCAGAATATGGGGATAAGGGCTTTGTCCGACCACTCCAGCTCGGAAGCTAAAGTACGGAATCGGACAGAAAAATGGCTGACCAAGGACTCACCCTGAGTTAATGCCAGTAGTTGGAGCGCTGTATCATGGGTGAGTTGAGGTCCTAGAAAGACCTTTTTCAGCGTGCCCAGAAACAACGGAGCACTCTGCACCACATGATCATCACGCTCCCACAGCGGCGTAGCCCACTCCAACGCCCTGTCCGACAACAGCGAGACAATAAATCCCACCTTAGCCCGCTCTGTAGGAAAACGTGCAGCCAGGAGCTCGAGGTGGATAGAGCACTGACTCACGAATCCCCTACAAGTTTTGCAATCTCCAGAAAATTTTTCTGGCAACGGGAGGCGGGATAATGTCGGAACAGGGGTGGCAGTGGACAAGGTTGCTGCCGCCACGCCAGCAGCCTTTACAGCAACTGCGGTAACATCCACAGCTGAGGTTGAGTTCTCGAGAACCTTCAACCTACCCTCCAACTGCTGGATATACCGCAAAGATTGCTGAATGTCCGCCATACTAGCCAGACCTTGGCGCTAGTATTCTGTTAAGGACTGGCGGAATGCACCATGTATAGATGGTAAGAAACTAGGTGCGTTCGCAGTCCGAGGTCCACCGTGCAGGTAAAAGACCCTGCAGCTAGCAAGACGGACAATATGGCGGTACACTAAAGGATACACGCGTGGGTTAAACCTCACCCAGCGTGAAGAAAGCGATCCTGTTAATCCACAGGACCGCAGTACCGCACTAGTGCGCGAGCAAGTGGTCAGCGGACTTAACCCCAGAAGGGATTGGAGCCCGATTAGACCCTTGCTGGCGTAACACCGCAACTGGGTGTGTAGAGAACCTTAAGGAATATAAGTGCACAAGAGTGCGAGCGATGCCGCACTAACGGACGCCACTAACCACCCAGACTCGGGTATGGAAAGCGCAAGACAGGCGCACGGCGCCGTACTGGCAGGCACAGCTACAGGACGCTGAGATGTGTTTTTAGTGCTGTAGGCTAAGTCGGGCGCTAGGTAGCAGCCATACACCTTCCGCGAACAGACATTCAATAGGGAAGGGGTTTCCAAGGACGACTTGCACTCACAACATACACACATCAACAATTGTTTGACAATACTAGCGCATGGCCGTGCGGTCATGCGCAGTTTATATAACAGCAGCACAGGAAGTGGCCACAGCACTTTTGCCCTTCTAGGACCTGCCAAGAGGACCAATGGAATGTGCTGCAGAGCCTGAGCACATGACCCTCGATCTCCAACGGGAGACCTTACGCTGGGCATGCTCAGTACATGCAGACAAGGACTTAGTCCCAGAGAAGTCCGCTCGCTGCTGACCAGCACTGACTTTAATGGCAGAGACTGGAGAAGCAGCACTAACTCTCAGAACAGAGTGAGAATGAGCAAGACGCTGGGACCGACGTCCTTGCTGAGCAGGCTCCACTGCGGCTGGACAAGAATGGGAGACCGCAGCGGAAGTGGCTCGAGATTCCCCCTGTGCAGAAGCGGGAACTCGACCCCTAACAGCGTATTTATTTATTTTTTATTTGGTTTCTAAATTCTCCCTGAAAAAAATCAATTTTTTTTATTTGGTTTCTAAATTCTCCCTGAAAAAATTTAAAAAAAACAGTGGGAGATTAATATTGGCCTTTCTGCTTGTGTGCCAGTCCTGACTTCTGGGTGTGCCATCTCTCTCTCTCAAATAGTGGGCCATAGAAAGCCTATTTTTTTTTTATTTGGTTTCTAAATTCTCCCTGAAAAAATAAATAAAAAACAGTGGGAGATTAATATTGGCCTTTCTGCTTGTGTGCCAGTCCTGACTGCTGGGTGTGCCATCTCTCTCTCTCAAATAGTGGGCCATAGAAAGCCTATTTGTTTATTTGGTTTCTAAATTCTCCCTGAAAAAATAAAAAAAAAAGTGGGAGATTAATATTGGCCTTTCTGCTTGTGTGCCAGTCCTGACTCCTGGGTGTGCCATCTCTCTCTCTCAAATAGTGGGCCATAGAAAGCCTATTTTTTTTTATTTCGTTTCTAAATTCTCCCTGAAAAATAAAAAAAAAACAGTGGGAGATTAATATTGGCCTTTCTGCTTGTGTGCCAGTCCTGACTCCTGGGTGTGCCATTTCTCTCTCTCAAATAGTGGGCCATAGAAAGCATATTTTTTTTTATTTGGTTTCTAAATTCTCCCTGAAAAAATCAATATTTTTTATTTGGTTTATAAATTCTCCCTGAAAAAATAAAAAAAAACCAGTGGGAGATTAATATTGTCCTTTCTGCTTGTGTGCCAGTCCTGACTCTTGGGTGTGCCATCTCTCTCTCTCTCAAATAATGGGCCATAAAATGCGTATTTTTTTTTTTTTTATTTGGTTTCTAAATTCTCCCTGAAAAAAAAAAAAAAAACAGTGGGAGATTAATATTGGCCTTTCTGCTTGTGTGCCAGTCCTGACTCCTGGGTGTGCCATCTCTCTCTCTCAAATAGTGGGCCATAGAAAGCCTATTTTTTTTTATTTGGTTTCTAAATTCTCCCTGAAAATATAAATAAAAAACAGTGGGAGATTAATATTGGCCTTTCTGCTTGTGTGCCAGTCCTGACTGCTGGGTGTGCCATCTCTCTCTCTCAAATAGTGGGCCATAGAAAGCCTATTTTTTTTTATTTGGTTTCTAAATTCTCCCTGAAAAAATAAAAAAAAAAGTGGGAGATTAATATTGGCCTTTCTGCTTGTGTGCCAGTCCTGACTCCTGGGTGTGCCATCTCTCTCAAATAGTGGGCCATAGAAAGCCTATTTTTTTTTATTTCGTTTCTAAATTCTCCCTGAAAAATAAAAAAAAAACAGTGGGAGATTAATATTGGCCTTTCTGCTTGTGTGCCAGTCCTGACTCCTGGGTGTGCCATTTCTCTCTCTCAAATAGTGTGTTAGGACTGGCGGAACGCACCCAGACAGATGATAAAGGTGCGTTCGCAGTCCGGGGTCCACCGTGCAGGTGAGAACCTGCTGCTAGCAATTTGCAGACTGTATGGCGGTACACTAAAGTATACACGCGTGGGTTTAACCTCACCCAGCGTGAAGAAAGCGATCCTGTTAATTCACAGGACCGCAGTACCGCACAAGTGCGCGAGCAAGTGGTCAGCGGACTTAACCCCAGAAGGGATTGGAGCCCGATTAGACCCCTGCTGGCGCAACACCGCAACTGGGTGTGTAGAGAACCTTAGGAAATATATGTGCACAAGAGTGCGAGCGATGCCGCGCTGACGGACGCCACTAACCACCCAGACTCGGGTATGGAAAGCGCAAGGCAGGCGCACGGCGCCGTACTGGCAGGCACAGCTACAGGACGCTGTGATGTGTGACTAGTGCTGTAGGCTAAGTCGGGCGCTAGATAGCAGCCATACACCTTCCGCGAACAGACATTCAATAGGGAAGGGGTATCCAAGGACGACTTGCACTCACAACATACACACATAAGCAATTGTAAAACAATACTAGCGCATGGCCGTGCGGTCATGCGCAGTTTATATAGCAGCAGCACAGGAAGTGGCCACAGCACTTTTGCCCTTCTAGGACCTGCCAAGAGGACCAATGGAATGTGCTGCAGAGCCTGAGCACATGACCCTCGATCTCCAACGGGAGACCTTATGCTGGGCATGCTCAGTACGTGCAGACAAGGACTTAGTCCCAGAGACGTCCGCTCGCTGCTGACCAGCACTGACTTCAATGGCAGAGACTGGAGAAGCAGCAGTAACTCTCAGAACAGAGTGAGAATGAGCAAGACGCTGGGACCGACGTCTTTGCTGAGCAGACTCCACTGCGGCTGGACAAGAATGGGAGACCGCAGCGGAGGCGGCTCGAGATTCCCCCTGTGCAGAAGCGGGAACTCGACCCCTAACATTACCCCCCCCCCCCTAGGGCCCCCCCCTCCTTGGGCCTCGCTACGTTCGAAGGCAGCAATGAGCTGCGGAGCCCGAATATACTCAGCAGGCTCCCAGGATCTATCCTCAGGACCGTAACCCCTCCAGTCCACCAAATAAAATTTTTTGCCACGAACCACCTTGTACCCCAAGATCGCGTTCACCTCGTAATCGTCCGTAGACGAACCCGACGTCCCAGTAGATGACTCAGAAAACCGGGACATGTAGACGGGCTTAAGGAGGGACACATGAAAGGTGTCGGTGATACCCAGGCGTGGAGGAAGGGCCAGACGGTAAACCACAGGATTAACCTGTTCGAGGACCTTAAAAGGGCCTAAGTAGCGAGGTGCAAACTTGGTGGACTCAACTCGCAGCCTGATGTTACGGGCGGAGAGCCACACTAAGTCGCCAGGAGCAAAGGTTGGAGCGGGGCGCCGATGTGCGTCGGCGGAGGACCTCATTCTCTCCTTGGAAGCCTGAATAGCATCCTGAGTGCGATCCCAAATGTCCCGTGCCTCCACAGCCCAGTCTGCCACCCTGGAATCGGCGGAAGACACGGGCATGGGCACAGGTACCCTCGGATGCTGACCATAGTTAAGGAGGAATGGAGTCTGTCCAGTGGAATCAGCGACAGCATTGTTAAGAGCAAACTCCGCCCACGGTAGCAAAGATGCCCAGTCATCCTGCTTAGCAGAAACAAAATGTCGCAGATATGTGACCAGGGTCTGGTTGGCTCTCTCTACCAACCCATTCGTCTCGGGATGATAAGCCGAAGAGAGATTCAACTCGATACTGAGAAGACGACAAAGCTCTCTCCAGAACCGAGACGCAAACTGGGGACCTCGGTCACTGACAATTTTGTCTGGCATACCGTGAAGACGAAAGATGTGTTTGACAAACAACGCTGCCAAGGCCCGTGCAGAAGGTAACCGGGGAAGTGGCACCAAATGCACCATTTTAGAAAAATGGTCGGTGATTACCCAAATAATGGTACAGCCACGAGACTTGGGCAAACCCACAACAAAATCCATCCCGACCATCTCCCAGGGCCTGTCTGCCACCGGCAGAGGGTATAACAAACCAGCTGGCCGTTGTCGGGAAGACTTATTCTTGGCACAAGAGACACATGCCCGAACGTAGTCTCCGACGTCACGAACCATATGTGGCCACCAGTACGTCCTCGCCAGTAGCTCAGAGGTCCTTTTAGCCCCAAAGTGTCCACCCACTCTGGACGAATGAGCCCAAGAGAGAACCTCCGGACGCAAATTGATGGGAACAAAAGTCTTGCCCGGGGGCACAGACTCCAGCGAAACCGGAGCTACAGTTCTCAGACTCTCCGAAGGGACAATGAGCCGAGGCTCGTCCTCCTCCTCCTCAGCTGACACGAAGGAGCGAGAGAGAGCGTCGGCACGAATGTTCTTCTCCCCGGCGAGATAATGTAGGGTAAAGTGGAACCGGGAGAAAAACAAGGACCATCTGGCCTGACGAGAATTCAGCCGCTGGGCTGTTTGTAAATAGACCAAATTCTTGTGATCCGTGAAAACCTGGAATGGGAACCGGGCACCCTCCAAGAGATGTCTCCACTCCGAAAAGGCCAACTTCATTGCCAACAACTCTCTATCCCCGATGGAGTAATTTCTCTCCGCTGGTGTGAAGGTCTTTGAGAAAAAGAAGCATGGATGCTTCCGACCCTGAGCATCCTTTTGATAGAGGACTGCTCCAGCGCCAACGGATGAGGCATCCACTTCCAGAAGGAATGGCTTACCCACATCGGGACGATGTAAGATAGGAGCGCTGGCAAAATGGGACTTTATAGAAGAGAAGGCCTTGGAGACCCCTTCGGACCACAATTTGGGATTCGCTCCCTTCTTGGTGAGGGATACCAAGGGAGCTACCAAAGTTGAAAAGTGGGGAATGAACTGGCGATAGTAATTTATGAACCCCATAAAGCGCTGCACCGCTTTAAGAGAATGGGGTTCCTGCCAGTCCATCACTGCTTGTAGTTTGGCAGGATCCATAGCCAATCCCTGGGCCGAGACGATATAGCCCAGGAAAGGCAAGGACTCCTGCTCGAACACACACTTCTCCAACTTTGCATATAAGGAATTCGCCCGTAGGAGTTCGAAGACTCTGCCAACATCTCTCCGGTGGGAGTCAATATCTGGAGAAAAGATGAGGATATCATCCAGATAGACTACGACCGAGGTGGAAAGCATATCCCGGAAGATATCGTTGACAAAGTCCTGAAAAACGGCTGGGGCATTACAGAGCCCGAAAGGCATCACCAGGTACTCATAGTGCCCATCCCTGGTATTGAAAGCCGTTTTCCATTCGTCCCCCTCACGGATGCGAATCAGATTGTAGGCACCCCGCAGATCTAATTTGGTGAAAATTTTAGCTCCCCTTAATCTGTCAAAGAGCTCCGATATCAGGGGCAAAGGGTATTTGTTCTTAATAGTGATTGCATTGAGACCCCTGTAATCGATGCAAGGACGTAACTCCCCGTTCTTCTTCTGCACGAAGAAGAATCCCGCCCCTGCCGGAGACACTGACTTCCTTATAAATCCTCTTGCTAAATTCTCCTGAATGTATTGAGACATAGCCTCCGTCTCAGGAAGAGAGAGGGGATATACCCTTCCCCTAGGAGGTTCAGCTCCCGGCAAGAGGTCGATAGGACAGTCGTAAGGGCGATGGGGCGGTAGAGTCTCAGCAGCCTTTTTAGAGAACACGTCTGCATAACACCAATAATACCTGGGAAGTGACGAGAGATCTGCGGGTACCTGGGTAGAAGAGACCTGTACACACTCACTCACACATCTGCCCAAACATGACTTACTCCAGCCCAATATTTTCCCTGAGGACCACTCAATATGTGGCGAGTGGAAACGGAGCCAGGGTATTCCCAGCAAAATCTCATCCATTCCCTCAGGAAGGACAAGAAGGGAAATAATCTCCTGGTGGGAAGGAGACATGGACAGCGATAACGGGACTGTCTGGTGCGTGATTTGCAGTGGGAGTGTCGCCCCATTCACAACTCTAACCGTTATTGGTTTGGCGAGCATGACCAGTGGTATAGCATGACGTGTAGCAAAAGCAGAGGACATGAAACTTCCCTCTGCTCCTGAATCCACACAAAGCTCGACTGTAAGAGTGGAGGAGCCTAACAGGATTGTCCCTTTAAAGGACAGTTTGGAGGAGAATGCTGCTGTGTCTAGTGAACCTCCCCCAATGGCCACTAGACGCGATCGTTTCCCGACCGCCGCGGACATTTATTGGCGTAATGTCCATGTTGTCGACAGTTATTACAAACTACGGGTACTCGAGCGGCTAGAGATTTAGGTCCCGCTCGAGAAACCTCCATGGCCTCATGAGAATCTGACGCCAAGACAGGAGATTCCAGAGGTCTGGCGAAAGTTGGAGCCAGCCGAAACCTCTGCCTACACTGGGTCCGCTCCAACCTCCGCTCGTGAAAACGGAGGTCGATGCGGGTAGACACGGAAATAAGTTCCTCCAGTGTGGCCGGTATCTCCCTAGTGGCCAAGGCGTCTTTCACGTGGTCTGCCAGTCCCCTCCAGAACACCGGAATAAGAACTTTGTCTGGCCACTCTAACTCTGAAGCTAGAGTCCGGAACTGAATGGCAAACTGGCTGACCACGGAGGTACCCTGTGTAATGGACAACAATTGGAGTGCGGTGTCGTGGGTAACCCGAGGCCCTAAAAAGACCTGCTTCAGAGTGTCCAAGAAGAGAGGAGCACTCTGTACCACACGATCATCTCGCTCCCAGAGTGGCGTTGCCCACTCCAACGCCCTGCCCGACAAGAGAGATAGGATAAATCCCACTCTCGCCCGCTCCGTAGGAAAACGTGATGCCAGGAGCTCAAGATGTATAGAGCACTGACTCACGAATCCGCGACAAAGTTTACTGTCGCCAGCAAACTTGTCAGGTAGTGGGAGACGGGATAAAGTCGGAGCAGGGGTGGCAGTGGACAAACTGGCCGCGGCTACACTTGCAGCCTGCACAGCTACAGCAGTGACATCCACAGCTGAGGTTGTACGCTCAAGAGCCGCCAACCTTCCCTCCAGCTGCTGGATGTACCGCTGTAAACGCTGGTCGTCCGCCATTTTACTAGCCAGACCCTGGCGCTAGTATTCTGTTAGGACTGGCGGAACGCACCCAGACAGATGATAAAGGTGCGTTCGCAGTCCGGGGTCCACCGTGCAGGTGAGAACCTGCTGCTAGCAATTTGCAGACTGTATGGCGGTACACTAAAGTATACACGCGTGGGTTTAACCTCACCCAGCGTGAAGAAAGCGATCCTGTTAATTCACAGGACCGCAGTACCGCACAAGTGCGCGAGCAAGTGGTCAGCGGACTTAACCCCAGAAGGGATTGGAGCCCGATTAGACCCCTGCTGGCGCAACACCGCAACTGGGTGTGTAGAGAACCTTAGGAAATATATGTGCACAAGAGTGCGAGCGATGCCGCGCTGACGGACGCCACTAACCACCCAGACTCGGGTATGGAAAGCGCAAGGCAGGCGCACGGCGCCGTACTGGCAGGCACAGCTACAGGACGCTGTGATGTGTGACTAGTGCTGTAGGCTAAGTCGGGCGCTAGATAGCAGCCATACACCTTCCGCGAACAGACATTCAATAGGGAAGGGGTATCCAAGGACGACTTGCACTCACAACATACACACATAAGCAATTGTAAAACAATACTAGCGCATGGCCGTGCGGTCATGCGCAGTTTATATAGCAGCAGCACAGGAAGTGGCCACAGCACTTTTGCCCTTCTAGGACCTGCCAAGAGGACCAATGGAATGTGCTGCAGAGCCTGAGCACATGACCCTCGATCTCCAACGGGAGACCTTATGCTGGGCATGCTCAGTACGTGCAGACAAGGACTTAGTCCCAGAGACGTCCGCTCGCTGCTGACCAGCACTGACTTCAATGGCAGAGACTGGAGAAGCAGCAGTAACTCTCAGAACAGAGTGAGAATGAGCAAGACGCTGGGACCGACGTCTTTGCTGAGCAGACTCCACTGCGGCTGGACAAGAATGGGAGACCGCAGCGGAGGCGGCTCGAGATTCCCCCTGTGCAGAAGCGGGAACTCGACCCCTAACATAGTGGGCCATAGAAAGCATTTTTTTTTTATTTGGTTTCTAAATTCTCCCTGAAAAAATCAATATTTTTTATTTGGTTTATAAATTCTCCCTGAAAAAATAAAAAAAAAACAGTGGGAGATTAATATTGTCCTTTCTGCTAGTGTGCCAGTCCTGACTCTTGGGTGTGCCATCTCTCTCTCTCTCAAATAATGGGCCATAAAATGCGTATTTATTTGTTTTTTATTTGGTTTCTAAATTCTCCCTGAAAAAAATCAATTTTTTTTATTTGGTTTCTAAATTCTCCCTGAAAAAAAAAAAAAAACAGTGGGAGATTAATATTGGCCTTTCTGCTTGTGTGCCAGTCCTGACTCCTGGGTGTGCCATCTCTCTCTCTCAAATAATGGGCCATAGAAAGCCTATTTTTTTTATTTGGTTTCTAAATTCTCCCTGAAAAAATTAAAAAAAACAGTGGGAGATTAATATTGGCCTTTCTGCTTGTGTGCCAGTCCTGACTTCTGGGTGTGCCATCTCTCTCTCTCAAATAGTGGGCCATAGAAAGCCTTTTTTTTTTAATTTGGTTTCTAAATTCTCCCTGAAAAAATCAATTTTTTTTATTTGGTTTCTAAATTCTCCCTGAAAAAAGAAAAAAAAAAACAGTGGGAGATTAATATTGTCCTTTCTGCTTGTGTGCCAGTCCTGACTCTTGGGTGTGCCATCTCTCTCTCTCTCAAATAATGGGCCATAAAAAGCGTATTTATTTTTTTTATTTGGTTTCTAAATTCTCCCTGAAAAAGATCAATTTTTTTTATTTGGTTTCTAAATTCTCCCTGAAAAAAAAAAAACAGTGGGAGATTAATATTGGCCTTTCTGCTTGTGTGCCAGTCCTGACTTCTGGGTGTGCCATCTCTCTCTCTCAAATAATGGGCCATAGAAAGCCTATTTTTTTTTATTTGGTTTCTAAATTCTCCCTGAAAAAAATCAATTTTTTTTATTTGGTTTCTAAATTCTCCCTGAAAAAATTAAAAAAAACAGTGGGAGATTAATATTGGCCTTTCTGCTTGTGTGCCAGTCCTGACTTCTGGGTGTGCCATCTCCCTCTCTCAAATAGTGGGCCATAGAAAGCCTATTTTTTTTTTATTTGGTTTCTAAATTCTCCCTGAAAAATAAAAAAAAACAGTGGGAGATTAATATTGGCCTTTCTGCTTGTGTGCCAGTCCTGACTCCTGGGTGTGCCATCTCTCTCTCTCAAATAGTGGGCCATAGAAAGCCTATTTTTTTTTATTTGGTTTCTAAATTCTCCCTGAAAAAATCAATTTTTTTTATTTGGTTTATAAATTCTCCCTGAAAAAATATAAAAAAAACAGTGGGAGATTAATATTGTCCTTTCTGCTTGTGTGCCAGTCCTGACTCTTGGGTGTGCCATCTCGCTCTCTCTCAAATAATGGGCCATAAAATGCGTATTTATTTTTTTTAATTTGGTTTCTAAATTCTCCCTGAAAAAAATCAATTTTTTTTATTTGGTTTCTAAATTCTCCCTGAAAAAAAAAAAAAACAGTGGGAGATTAATATTGGCCTTTCTGCTTGTGTGCCAGTCCTGACTCCTGGGTGTGCCATCTCTCTCTCTCAAATAATGGGCCATAGAAAGCCTATTTTTTTATTTGGTTTCTAAATTCTCCCTGAAAAAAATCTATTTTTTTAATTTGGTTTCTAAATTCTCCCTGAAAAAATTAAAAAAAACAGTGGGAGATTAATATTGGCCTTTCTGCTTGTGTGCCAGTCCTGACTCTTGGGTGTGCCATCTCTCTGTCTCTCAAATAATGGGCCATAAAAAGCGTATTTATTTTTTTTATTTGGTTTCTAAATTCTTCCTGAAAAAAATCAATTTTTTTTATTTGGTTTCTAAATTCTCCCTGAAAAAAAAAAAACAGTGGGAGATTAATATTGGCCTTTCTGCTTGTGTGCCAGTCCTGACTTCTGGGTGTGCCATCTCTCTCTCTATCAAATAATGGGCCATAGAAATCCTATTTTTTTTTATTTGGTTTCTAAATTCTCCCTGAAAAAATTAAAAAAAACAGTGGGAGATTAATATTGGCCTTTCTGCTTGTGTGCCAGTCCTGACTTCTGGGTGTGCCATCTCTCTCTCTCAAATAGTGGGTCATAGAAAGCCTTTTTTTTTTATTTGGTTTCTAAATTCTCAATGAAAAAAAAAAAAACAGTGGGAGATTAATATTGGCCTTTCTGCTTGTGTGCCAGTCCTGACTCCTGGGTGTGCCATCTCTCTCTCTCAAATAGTGGGCCATAGAAAGCCTATTTTTTTTAATTTGGTTTCTAAATTCTCCCTGAAAAAATCAATTTTTTTATTTGGTTTCTAAATTCTCCCTGAAAAAATAAAAAAAAAACAGTGGGAGATTAATATTGTCCTTTCTGCTTGTGTGCCAGTCCTGACTCTTGGGTGTGCCATATCTCTCTCTCTCTCAAATAATGGGCCATAAAAAGCGTATTTATTTTTTTTAATTTGGTTTCTAAATTCTCCCTGAAAAAAATCAATTTTTTTTATTTGGTTTCTAAATTCTCCCTGAAAAAAAAAAACAGTGGGAGATTAATATTGGCCTTTCTACTTGTGTGCCAGTCCTGACTCCTGGGTGTGCCATCTCTCACAAATAATGGGCCATAGAAAGCCTATTTTTTTTTATTTGGTTTCTAAATTCTCCCTGAAAAAAATCAATTTTTTTTATTTGGTTTCTAAATTCTCCCTGAAAAAATTAAAAAAAAACAGTGGGAGATTAATATTGGCCTTTCTGCTTGTGTGCCAGTCCTGACTTCTGGGTGTGCCATCTCTCTCTCTCAAATAGTGGGCCATAGAAAGCCTATTTTTTTTTTATTTGGTTTCTAAATTCTCCCTGAAAAAATAAATAAAAAACAGTGGGAGATTAACATTGGCCTTTCTGCTTGTGTGCCAGTCCTGACTGCTGGGTGTGCCATCTCTCTCTCTCAAAAAGTGGGCCATAGAAAGCCTATTTTTTTTATTTGGTTTCTAAATTCTCCCTGAAAAAAATCAATTTTTTTTATTTGGTTTCTAAATTCTCCCTGAAAAAATAAAAAGAAACAGTGGGAGATTAATATTGGCCTTTCTGCTTGTGTGCCAGTCCTGACTTCTGGGTGTGCCATCTCTCTCTCTCAAATAGTGGGCCATAGAAAGCCTATTTTTTTAATTTAGTTTCTAAATTCTCCCTGAAAAATAAAAAAAACAGTGGGAGATTAATATTGGCCTTTCTGCTTGTGTGCCAGTCCTGACTCCTGGGTGTGCCATCTCTCTCTCTCAAATAGTGGGCCATAGAAAGCCTATTTTTTTTTATTTGGATTCTAAATTCTCCCAGAAAAAAAAAAAAAGTGGGAGATTAATATTGGCCTTTCTGCTTGTGTGCCAGTCCTGACTTCTGGGTGTACCATCTCTCTCTCTCAAATAGTGGGCCATAGAAAGCCTATTTTTTTATTATTTGGTTTCTAAATTCTCCCAGAAAAAATAAAAAAAAAGTGGGAGATTAATATTGGCCTTTCTGCTTGTGTGCCAGTCCTGACTCCTGGGTGTGCCATCTCTCTTTCTCTCAAATAGTGGGCCACAGAAAGCCTTTTTTTTTTATTTGGTTTCTAAATTCTCCTTGAAAAAATAAAAAAAACAGTGGGAGATTAATATTGGCCTTTCTGCTTGTGTGCCAGTCCTGACTCTTGGGTGTGCCATATCTCTCTCTCAAATAGTGGGCCATAGAAAGCGTATTTATTTTTTTTAATTTGGTTTCTAAATTCTCCCTGAAAAAATCAATTTTTTTAATTTGGTTTCTAAATTCTCCCTGAAAAAATAAAAAAAAACAGTGGGAGATTAATATTGGCCTTTCTGCTTGTGTGCCAGTCCTGACTCCTGGGTGTGCCATCTCTCTCTCTCAAATAATGGGCCATAGAAAGCCTATTTTTTTTTTTATTTGGTTTCTAAATTCTACCTGAAAAAATCAATTTTTTTTATTTGGTTTCTAAATTCTCCCTGAAAAAATAAAAAAAACAGTGGGAGATTAATATTGGCCTTTCTGCTTGTGTGCCAGTCCTGACTCTTGGGTGTGCCATCTCTCTCTCTCAAATAATGGGCCATAAAAAGCGTATTTATTTTTTTTTATTTGGTTTCTAAATTCTCCCTGAAAAAAATCAATTTTTTTTATTTGGTTTCTAAATTCTCCCTGAAAAAATAAAAAAAAAAACAGTGGGAGATTAATATTGGCCTTTCTGCTTGTGTGCCAGTCCTGACTCCTGGGTGTGCCATCTCTCTCTCTCAAATAATGGGCCATAGAAAGCCTATTTTTTTTTAATTTGGTTTCTAAATTCTCCCTGAAAAAATAAAAAAAAACAGTGGGAGATTAATATTGGCCTTTCTGCTTGTGTGCCAGTCCTGACTCTTGGGTGTGCCATCTCTCTCTCTCAAATAATGGGCCATAAAAAGCGTATTTATTTTTTTTTATTTGGTTTCTAAATTCTCCCTGAAAAAAATCAATTTTTTTTATTTGGTTTCTAAATTCTTCCTGAAAAATTAAAAAAAAACAGTGGGAGATTAATATTGGCCTTTCTGCTTGTGTGCCAGTCCTGACTCCTGGGTGTGCCATCTCTCTCTCTCAAATAATGGGCCATAGAAAGCCAATTTTTTTTTAATTTGGTTTCTAAATTCTACCTGAAAAAATCAATTTTTTTTATTTGGTTTCTAAATTCTCCCTGAAAAAATAAAAAAAACAGTGGGAGATTAATATTGGCCTTTCTGCTTGTGTGCCAGTCCTGACTCCTGGGTGTGCCATCTCTCTCTCTCAAATAGTGGGCCATAGAAAGCCTATTTTTTTTTTTATTTCGTTTCTAAATTCTCCCTGAAAAATAAAAAAAAACAGTGGGAGATTAATATTGGCCTTTCTGCTTGTGTGCCAGTCCTGACTCATGGGTGTGCCATCTCTCTCTCTCTCAAATAATGGGCCATAAAAAGCGTATTTATTTATTTTTTATTTGGTTTCTAAATTCTCCCTGAAAAAAAATCAATTTTTTTTATTTGGTTTCTAAATTCTCCCTGAAAAAATTTAAAAAAAACAGTGGGAGATTAATATTGGCCTTTCTGCTTGTGTGCCAGTCCTGACTTCTGGGTGTGCCATCTCTCTCTCTCAAATAGTGGGCCATAGAAAGCCTATTTTTTTTTTATTTGGTTTCTAAATTCTCCCTGAAAAAATAAATAAAAAACAGTGGGAGATTAATATTGGCCTTTCTGCTTGTGTGCCAGTCCTGACTGCTGGGTGTGCCATCTCTCTCTCTCAAATAGTGGGCCATAGAAAGCCTATTTTTTTTATTTGGTTTCTAAATTCTCCCTGAAAAAATAAAAAAAAAAGTGGGAGATTAATATTGGCCTTTCTGCTTGTGTGCCAGTCCTGACTCCTGGGTGTGCCATCTCTCTCTCTCAAATAGTGGGCCATAGAAAGCCTATTTTTTTTTATTTCGTTTCTAAATTCTCCCTGAAAAATAAAAAAAAAACAGTGGGAGATTAATATTGGCCTTTCTGCTTGTGTGCCAGTCCTGACTCCTGGGTGTGCCATTTCTCTCTCTCAAATAGTGGGCCATAGAAAGCATATTTTTTTTTATTTGGTTTCTAAATTCTCCCTGAAAAAATCAATATTTTTTATTTGGTTTATAAATTCTCCCTGAAAAAATAAAAAAAAAACAGTGGGAGATTAATATTGTCCTTTCTGCTTGTGTGCCAGTCCTGACTCTTGGGTGTGCCATCTCTCTCTCTCTCAAATAATGGGCCATAAAATGCGTATTTATTTTTTTTTATTTGGTTTCTAAATTCTCCCTGAAAAAAAAAAAAAAACAGTGGGAGATTAATATTGGCCTTTCTGCTTGTGTGCCAGTCCTGACTCCTGGGTGTGCCATCTCTCTCTCTCAAATAGTGGGCCATAGAAAGCCTATTTTTTTTTTATTTGGTTTCTAAATTCTCCCTGAAAATATAAATAAAAAACAGTGGGAGATTAATATTGGCCTTTCTGCTTGTGTGCCAGTCCTGACTGCTGGGTGTGCCATCTCTCTCTCTCAAATAGTGGGCCATAGAAAGCCTATTTTTTTTTATTTGGTTTCTAAATTCTCCCTGAAAAAATAAAAAAAAAAGTGGGAGATTAATATTGGCCTTTCTGCTTGTGTGCCAGTCCTGACTCCTGGGTGTGCCATCTCTCTCTCTCAAATAGTGGGCCATAGAAAGCCTATTTTTTTTTTATTTCGTTTCTAAATTCTCCCTGAAAAATAAAAAAAAAACAGTGGGAGATTAATATTGGCCTTTCTGCTTGTGTGCCAGCCCTGACTCCTGGGTGTGCCATTTCTCTCTCTCAAATAGTGGGCCATAGAAAGCATATTTTTTTTTATTTGGTTTCTAAATTCTCCCTGAAAAAATCAATATTTTTTATTTGGTTTATAAATTCTCCCTGAAAAAATAAAAAAAAAACAGTGGGAGATTAATATTGTCCTTTCTGCTTGTGTGCCAGTCCTGACTCTTGGGTGTGCCATCTCTCTCTCTCTCAAATAATGGGCCATAAAATGCGTATTTATTTTTTTTTTATTTGGTTTCTAAATTCTCCCTGAAAAAAATCAATTTTTTTTATTTGGTTTCTAAATTCTCCCTGAAAAAAAAAAACAAAACAGTGTGTTAGGGGTCGAGTTCCCGCTTCTGCACAGGGGGAATCTCGAGCCACTTCCGCTGCGGTCTCCCATTCTTGTCCAGCCGCAGTGGAGCCTGCTCAGCAAGGACGTCGGTCCCAGCGTCTTGCTCATTCTCACTCTGTTCTGAGAGTTAGTGCTGCTTCTCCAGTCTCTGCCTTTAAAGTCAGTGCTGGTCAGCAGCGAGCGGACTTCTCTGGGACTAAGTCCTTGTCTGCATGTACTGAGCATGCCCAGCGTAAGGTCTCCCGTTGGAGATCGAGGGTCATGTGCTCAGGCTCTGCAGCACATTCCATTGGTCCTCTTGGCAGGTCCTAGAAGGGCAAAAGTGCTGTGGCCACTTCCTGTGCTGCTGTTATATAAACTGCGCATGACCGCACGGCCATGCGCTAGTATTGTTTTACAATTGCTTATGTGTGTATGTTGTGAGTGCAAGTCGTCCTTGGAAACCCCTACCCTATTGAATGTCTGTTCGCGGAAGGTGTATGGCTGCTACCTAGCGCCCGACTTAGCCTACAGCACTAACACACATCACAGCGTCCTGTAGCTGTGCCTGCCAGTACGGCGCCGTGCGCCTGCCTTGCGCTTTCCATACCCGAGTCTGGGTGGTTAGTGGCGTCCGTTAGTGCGGCATCGCTCGCACTCTTGTGCACAGATTGCTTAAGGTTCTCTACACACCCAGTTGCGGTGTTACGCCAGCAAGGGTCTAATCGGGCTCCAATCCCTTCTGGGGTTAAGTCCGCTGACCACTTGCTCGCGCACTAGTGCGGTACTGCGGTCCTGTGAATTAACAGGATCGCTTTCTTCACGCTGGGTGAGGTTTAACCCACGCGTGTATACTTTAGTGTACCGCCATATTGTCTGCTAATTGCTAGCAGCAGGTTCTCACCTGCACGGTGGACCCCGGACTGCGAACGCACCTTTATCATCTGTCTTGGTGCGTTCCGCCAGTCCTAACAGAATACTAGCGCCAGGGTCTGGCTAGTAAAATGGCGGACGATCAGCGTTTACAGCGGTACATCCAGCAGCTGGAGGGAAGGTTGGCGGCTTTTGAGCGTTCAACCTCAGCTGTGGATGTTACTGCTGTCGCTGTTCAGGCTGCAAGTGTGGCTGCAGCTACCTTGTCCACTGCCGCTCCTGTACCGACGCTATCTCGCCTCCCGCTACCAGAGAAATTTTCTGGTGACAGTAAGTCCTGTAGGGGTTTCGTGAGTCAGTGCTCAATACATCTCGAGCTTCTGGCCTCTCGTTTCCCTACAGAGCGGGCTAAGGTGGGCTTTATAATTTCCTTATTGTCGGACAGGGCGTTGCAGTGGGCTACGCCGCTGTGGGAGCGTGGCGATCATGTGGTGCAGAGTGCTCCGTTATTCCTGAGCACTCTGAAACAGGTCTTTCTTGGACCTCGTGTCACCCATGACACGGCGCTCCAACTGTTGGCACTGACTCAGGGCTCGTCCTTGGTCAGCCTTTTTGCCGTCCATTTCCGCACTCTGGCATCTGAGCTGGAGTGGTCGGATAAAGCCCTTATCCCTATATTTTGGAGGGGGCTGGCTGACCACGTTAAGGACGCTCTGGCCACTAGGGAGATTCCCGCCACACTGGAGGAGTTAATAGCAGTATCTACTCGCATTGACCGCCGTTTTCACGAGCGGAGGTTAGAGCGAGCCCAGTGTAGGCAGAGGTTTCGGCTGGCTCCCACCTTCGCCAAACCTTTGGAATCTCCAGTTCAGGCTCCTGAGGTTCAGGAACCTAAGGTGGTGTCACGAGCGGGATCTAAGTCCCAGACTGCTCGTGCACTCCAGGGTTGCCAGGTTTGCCAACAGTCAGGACATCTTGCCACCAGATGTCATCAGCGGTCGAGGAAACGTCAGCGTCTAGTGGTAGTAGGTGGAGGTGCACTAGACACTGCGACGTTTGCCTCCAAATTGTCCTTTAAGGGGACAATTACCTTTGGCTCATCCTCCCACTCGGTAGACCTCTGCGTGGATTCTGGGGCGGAGGGCAATTTTATGTCTTCTGCCTTCGCCCAACGTCACGCAATACCCCTGGTTATGCTATCCCAACCAGTAACGGTACGAGTGGTGAATGGGTCGACACTCCCCGCACAGATAACACATCAGACCATCCCTGTTACTCTGTCCCTGTCGCCATCCCATCAGGAGATTATTTCTCTACTCGTCATTCCTGAGGGTATTGATGAGGTCCTGTTGGGGATACCTTGGCTACGGTACCACTCTCCTCACATCGAGTGGTCCTCAGGCAGAATTCTGGGATGGGGTGAATCATGTGGGGGTAGGTGTCACCGAGAGTGCGTTCAGGTTGCTACTACTGAGGTACCCGCAGATCTATCCTATCTCCCCAAGCAATATTGGTCTTATGCAGACGTGTTCTCCAAGAAGGCGGCGGAGACCCTTCCGCCCCATCGCCCCTATGACTGTCCTATCGATCTCTTGCCTGGTGCTGAGCCTCCCCGGGGTCGAGTCTACCCATTATCTCTCCCGGAAACGGAGGCAATGTCTCAGTACATACAAGAGAATCTGGCAAGAGGGTTCATTAGGAAGTCAGTGTCACCTGCTGGGGCAGGGTTCTTCTTCGTGCAGAAGAAGAATGGAGAACTACGTCCATGCATAGACTACAGGGGTCTTAATGCTATCACAGTTAAGAACAAGTACCCTTTGCCGTTGATATCTGAGCTTTTCGATAGGCTTCGGGGAGCTAGAGTGTTTACGAAACTAGATCTGCGGGGTGCTTACAACCTGATTCGCATCCGTGAGGGGGACGAGTGGAAAACGGCATTTAACACCAGAAATGGGCACTATGAGTATCTGGTGATGCCCTTCGGGCTCTGTAATGCACCTGCCGTTTTTCAAGACTTTGTCAACGACATCTTCCGGGATATGCTTTCCACCTCGGTTGTAGTCTATCTGGATGATATTCTCATCTTTTCTCCAGATATTGACTCCCACCGGAGAGATGTTGGCAGAGTCTTCGACCTCCTACGGGCAAACTCTCTTTACGCAAAGTTGGAGAAGTGTGTGTTTGAGCAGGAGTCCTTACCTTTCCTGGGCTATATCATCTCCGCCCAGGGATTGGCTATGGATCCTGCCAAACTACAGGCTGTGATGGACTGGCAAGAGCCCCATTCTCTTAAAGCGGTGCAGCGCTTTATGGGGTTCATAAACTATTACCGCCAGTTCATTCCCCACTTCTCAACTCTGGTGGCTCCCTTGGTAGCCCTCACCAAGAAGGGAGCGAATCCCAAATTGTGGTCGGAAGAGGTCTCCAAGGCCTTCACTTCTATTAAGTCCCACTTTGCTAGCGCTCCCATCTTACATCGTCCCGATGTGGATAAGCCATTCCTACTGGAGGTGGATGCCTCGTCCGTTGGTGCTGGAGCAGTCCTCTACCAAAAGGATGCTCAAGATCGGAAGCATCCATGCTTCTTCTTCTCCAAGACCTTCACGCCAGCGGAGAGGAACTACTCCATCGGGGACAGGGAGTTGCTAGCAATGAAGTTGGCCTTTTCGGAGTGGAGACACCTTCTGGAAGGTGTGCGGTTTCCCTTCCAAGTTTACACGGACCACAAAAATTTGGTCTATTTGCAGACAGCCCAGCGGCTAAATTCTCGCCAGGCCAGATGGTCCCTGTTCTTCTCCCGGTTCCACTTTTCCCTGCATTATCTCGCCGGGGAGAAGAATATCCGTGCTGACGCTCTCTCTCGCTCCCTTATGTCAACTGAGGAGGAGGAAGAGGAGCCTCGGCTTATTGTCCCTTCCGAGAGCCTGAGAACCGTGGCGCCGGTATCGCTAGAGTCTGTGCCTCCGGGCAAGACTTTTGTGCCCATTAATTTGCGACCGGAGGTTCTCTCTTGGGCTCATTCGTCCAGGGTGGGTGGACACTTTGGGACAAAGAGGACATCTGAGCTACTGGCGAGGACGTACTGGTGGCCGCATATGGTCCGGGATGTCAGGGATTACGTTCTGGCGTGTGTCTCCTGCGCCAAAAATAAATCTCCGCGTCAAAGGCCAGCTGGTTTGCTCTATCCCTTGCCGGTGGCAGATAGGCCCTGGGAGATGGTCGGGATGGACTTTGTTGTGGGTTTGCCCAAGTCTCGCGGCTGTACCATCATTTGGGTCATCACCGATCATTTCTCAAAAATGGTGCATTTGGTGCCGCTGCCGCGGTTACCTTCTGCACGGGCCTTGGCAGCGTTGTTCATCAGACATATCTTCCGCCTACATGGTATGCCAGACAAAATTGTCAGTGACCGGGGTCCCCAGTTTGCGTCTCGGTTCTGGAGAGAGCTCTGTCGTCTTCTCAGTATTGAGTTGAATCTCTCTTCCGCTTATCATCCCGAGACGAATGGGTTGGTAGAGAGGGCCAACCAGACCTTGGTCACATACCTGCGACATTTTGTTTCAGCCAGGCAGGATGACTGGGCATCCTTGCTATCATGGGCAGAGTTTGCACTGAATGGAAGGGTTATGGCCCCGAGGACAGGTCCTGGGAACCTGTTGAGCACATTCGGGCCCCGCAGCTCATTGCTGCCTTCGAACGTAGCGAGGCCCAAGGAGGGGGGGGCCCTAGGAGGGGGGGTAATGTTAGGGGTCGAGTTCCCGCTTCTGCACAGGGGGAATCTCGAGCCACTTCCGCTGCGGTCTCCCATTCTTGTCCAGCCGCAGTGGAGCCTGCTCAGCAAGGACGTCGGTCCCAGCGTCTTGCTCATTCTCACTCTGTTCTGAGAGTTAGTGCTGCTTCTCCAGTCTCTGCCTTTAAAGTCAGTGCTGGTCAGCAGCGAGCGGACTTCTCTGGGACTAAGTCCTTGTCTGCATGTACTGAGCATGCCCAGCGTAAGGTCTCCCGTTGGAGATCGAGGGTCATGTGCTCAGGCTCTGCAGCACATTCCATTGGTCCTCTTGGCAGGTCCTAGAAGGGCAAAAGTGCTGTGGCCACTTCCTGTGCTGCTGTTATATAAACTGCGCATGACCGCACGGCCATGCGCTAGTATTGTTTTACAATTGCTTATGTGTGTATGTTGTGAGTGCAAGTCGTCCTTGGAAACCCCTACCCTATTGAATGTCTGTTCGCGGAAGGTGTATGGCTGCTACCTAGCGCCCGACTTAGCCTACAGCACTAACACACATCACAGCGTCCTGTAGCTGTGCCTGCCAGTACGGCGCCGTGCGCCTGCCTTGCGCTTTCCATACCCGAGTCTGGGTGGTTAGTGGCGTCCGTTAGTGCGGCATCGCTCGCACTCTTGTGCACAGATTGCTTAAGGTTCTCTACACACCCAGTTGCGGTGTTACGCCAGCAAGGGTCTAATCGGGCTCCAATCCCTTCTGGGGTTAAGTCCGCTGACCACTTGCTCGCGCACTAGTGCGGTACTGCGGTCCTGTGAATTAACAGGATCGCTTTCTTCACGCTGGGTGAGGTTTAACCCACGCGTGTATACTTTAGTGTACCGCCATATTGTCTGCTAATTGCTAGCAGCAGGTTCTCACCTGCACGGTGGACCCCGGACTGCGAACGCACCTTTATCATCTGTCTTGGTGCGTTCCGCCAGTCCTAACACAGTGGGAGATTAATATTGGCCTTTCTGCTTGTGTGCCAGTCCTGACTCCTGGGTGTGCCATCTCTCTCTCTCAAATAATGGGCCATAGAAAGCCTATTTTTTTTATTTGGTTTCTAAATTCTCCCTGAAAAAATTAAAAAAAACAGTGGGAGATTAATATTGGCCTTTCTGCTTGTGTGCCAGTCCTGACTTCTGGGTGTGCCATCTCTCTCTCTCAAATAGTGGGCCATAGAAAGCCTTTTTTTTTTAATTTGGTTTCTAAATTCTCCCTGAAAAAATCAATTTTTTTTATTTGGTTTCTAAATTCTCCCTGAAAAAAGAAAAAAAAAACAGTGGGAGATTAATATTGTCCTTTCTGCTTGTGTGCCAGTCCTGACTCTTGGGTGTGCCATCTCGCTCTCTCTCAAATAATGGGCCATAAAATGCGTATTTATTTTTTTTAATTTGGTTTCTAAATTCTCCCTGAAAAAAATCAATTTTTTTTATTTGGTTTCTAAATTCTCCCTGAAAAAAAAAAAAAACAGTGGGAGATTAATATTGGCCTTTCTGCTTGTGTGCCAGTCCTGACTCCTGGGTGTGCCATCTCTCTCTCTCAAATAATGGGCCATAGAAAGCCTATTTTTTTATTTGGTTTCTAAATTCTCCCTGAAAAAAATCTATTTTTTTAATTTGGTTTCTAAATTCTCCCTGAAAAAATTAAAAAAAACAGTGGGAGATTAATATTGGCCTTTCTGCTTGTGTGCCAGTCCTGACTCCTGGGTGTGCCATCTCTCTCTCTCTCAAATAGTGGGCCATAGAAAGCCTATTTTTATTTATTTGGTTTCTAAATTCTCCCTGAAAAAATAAAAAACAACAGTGGGAGATTAATATTGTCCTTTCTGCTTGTGTGCCAGTCCTGACTCTTGGGTGTGCCATCTCTCTGTCTCTCAAATAATGGGCCATAAAAAGCGTATTTATTTTTTTTATTTGGTTTCTAAATTCTCCCTGAAAAAAATCAATTTTTTTTATTTGGTTTCTAAATTCTCCCTGAAAAAAAAAAAACAGTGGGAGATTAATATTGGCCTTTCTGCTTGTGTGCCAGTCCTGACTTCTGGGTGTGCCATCTCTCTCTCTCTCTCTCAAATAATGGGCCATAGAAATCCTATTTTTTTTTATTTGGTTTCTAAATTCTCCCTGAAAAAATTAAAAAAAACAGTGGGAGATTAATATTGGCCTTTCTGCTTGTGTGCCAGTCCTGACTTCTGGGTGTGCCATCTCTCTCTCTCAAATAGTGGGCCATAGAAAGCCTTTTTTTTTTTATTTGGTTTCTAAATTCTCAATGAAAAAAAAAAAAAACAGTGGGAGATTAATATTGGCCTTTCTGCTTGTGTGCCAGTCCTGACTCCTGGGTGTGCCATCTCTCTCTCTCAAATAGTGGGCCATAGAAAGCCTATTTTTTTTTATTTGGTTTCTAAATTCTCCCTGAAAAAATCAATTTTTTTATTTGGTTTCTAAATTCTCCCTGAAAAAATAAAAAAAAAACAGTGGGAGATTAATATTGTCCTTTCTGCTTGTGTGCCAGTCCTGACTCTTGGGTGTGCCATATCTCTCTCTCTCTCAAATAATGGGCCATAAAAAGCGTATTTATTTTTTTTAATTTGGTTTCTAAATTCTCCCTGAAAAAAATCAATTTTTTTTATTTGGTTTCTAAATTCTCCCTGAAAAAAAAAAACAGTGGGAGATTAATATTGGCCTTTCTACTTGTGTGCCAGTCCTGACTCCTGGGTGTGCCATCTCTCACAAATAATGGGCCATAGAAAGCCTATTTTTTTTTATTTGGTTTCTAAATTCTCCCTGAAAAAAATCAATTTTTTTTATTTGGTTTCTAAATTCTCCCTGAAAAAATTAAAAAAAAACAGTGGGAGATTAATATTGGCCTTTCTGCTTGTGTGCCAGTCCTGACTTCTGGGTGTGCCATCTCTCTCTCTCAAATAGTGGGCCATAGAAAGCCTATTTTTTTTTTATTTGGTTTCTAAATTCTCCCTGAAAAAATAAATAAAAAACAGTGGGAGATTAATATTGGCCTTTCTGCTTGTGTGCCAGTCCTGACTGCTGGGTGTGCCATCTCTCTCTCTCAAAAAGTGGGCCATAGAAAGCCTATTTTTTTTATTTGGTTTCTAAATTCTCCCTGAAAAAAATCAATTTTTTTTATTTGGTTTCTAAATTCTCCCTGAAAAAATAAAAAAAAACAGTGGGAGATTAATATTGGCCTTTCTGCTTGTGTGCCAGTCCTGACTTCTGGGTGTGCCATCTCTCTCTCTCAAATAGTGGGCCATAGAAAGCCTATTTTTTTTAATTTAGTTTCTAAATTCTCCCTGAAAAATAAAAAAAACAGTGGGAGATTAATATTGGCCTTTCTGCTTGTGTGCCAGTCCTGACTCCTGGGTGTGCCATCTCTCTCTCTCAAATAGTGGGCCATAGAAAGCCTATTTTTTTTTATTTGGATTCTAAATTCTCCCAGAAAAAAAAAAAAGTGGGAGATTAATATTGGCCTTTCTGCTTGTGTGCCAGTCCTGACTTCTGGGTGTACCATCTCTCTCTCTCAAATAGTGGGCCATAGAAAGCCTATTTTTTTATTATTTGGTTTCTAAATTCTCCCAGAAAAAATAAAAAAAAAAGTGGGAGATTAATATTGGCCTTTCTGCTTGTGTGCCAGTCCTGACTCCTGGGTGTGCCATCTCTCTTTCTCTCAAATAGTGGGCCATAGAAAGCCTTTTTTTTTTTTATTTGGTTTCTAAATTCTCCTTGAAAAAATAAAAAAAAACAGTGGGAGATTAATATTGGCCTTTCTGCTTGTGTGCCAGTCCTGACTCTTGGGTGTGCCATATCTCTCTCTCAAATAGTGGGCCATAGAAAGCGTATTTATTTTTTTTTATTTGGTTTCTAAATTCTCCCTGAAAAAATCAATTTTTTTATTTGGTTTCTAAATTCTCCCTGAAAAAATAAAAAAAAACAGTGGGAGATTAATATTGGCCTTTCTGCTTGTGTGCCAGTCCTGACTCCTGGGTGTGCCATCTCTCTCTCTCAAATAATGGGCCATAGAAAGCCTATTTTTTTTTAATTTGGTTTCTAAATTCTACCTGAAAAAATCAATTTTTTTTATTTGGTTTCTAAATTCTCCCTGAAAAAATAAAAAAAACAGTGGGAGATTAATATTGGCCTTTCTGCTTGTGTGCCAGTCCTGACTCTTGGGTGTGCCATCTCTCTCTCTCAAATAATGGGCCATAAAAAGCGTATTTATTTTTTTTTATTTGGTTTCTAAATTCTCCCTGAAAAAAATCAATTTTTTTTATTTGGTTTCTAAATTCTCCCTGAAAAAATAAAAAAAAAAAACAGTGGGAGATTAATATTGGCCTTTCTGCTTGTGTGCCAGTCCTGACTCCTGGGTGTGCCATCTCTCTCTCTCAAATAATGGGCCATAGAAAGCCTATTTTTTTTTATTTGGTTTCTAAATTCTCCCTGAAAAAATATAAAAAAACAGTGGGAGATTAATATTGGCCTTTCTGCTTGTGTGCCAGTCCTGACTCTTGGGTGTGCCATCTCTCTCTCTCAAATAATGGGCCATAAAAAGCGTATTTATTTTTTTTTATTTGGTTTCTAAATTCTCCCTGAAAAAAATCAATTTTTTTTATTTGGTTTCTAAATTCTTCCTGAAAAATTAAAAAAAAACAGTGTGTTAGGACTGGCGGAACGCACCAAGAGAGATGTAATGGATGCGTTCGCAGTCCGGGGTCCACCGTGCAGGTGAAAGCTGCTGCTAGAACATGACAGACGATATGGCGGTACTCTTAAGAATACACGCGTGGGTTAAACCTCACCCCGCGTGAAGAAAGCGATCCTGTTGCGTCACAGGATCGCGGTACCGCACATAGAGCGCGAGCAAGTGGTCAGCGGACTAGACCCCAACAGGGATAGTAGTCTGATTAGACCCTTGCTGGCACTACACCGCAACTGGGTGTGAAAGTATATGAAAATAGAGGCACCGAAGTGCGAACTGTGCCGTGCTGGCAGGCACCACTAAGTACCCAGACGTGGGTCAGGAAGCGCACACAGGCGCGTGGCACCGCACTGGCGGTCACAGCAGAGGACGCTGACACGTGTGTGACACGTTGAGTGTTGAGTCGGGCGCTAGATAGCAGCCATACACCATACGCGAACAATCATACAGTAGGGTAGGGGTATTTAATGAACGACTTTCACTCACAACAAACACACGTATAAAGTTGTACACTAGCGCATGGCCGTGCGGTCATGCGCAGTTTATATAGCTGCAGGACAGGAAGCGGCCACAGAAACTTTGCCCTTCCAAGACCTGCCAAGAGGACCAATAGAATGCGCTGCAGAGTCTGAGCACATGACCCTCGATCTCCAACGGGAGATCTTGCCCTGGGCATGCTCAGTGTGCGCAGACAAGGACTTAGTCCCAGAGGAGTCCACTCGCTGCTGACCAGTATTGGCTTTAAAGGCAGAAGCTGGAGAAGCAGCAGTAACTCTTCTCACAGAGTCAGACTGAGCGAGACGCTGGGATCGACGTCCCTGCTGAGCAGGCTCCACTGCGGCTGGAGGAGAATGGGAGACCGCAGCGGAGACGGATCGAGATTCCCCCTGTGCAGCAGAGGAAACTCGACTCCTAACATTACCCCCCCTCCTAGGGCCCCCCCCTCCTTGGGCCTCGCTACGTTCGAAGGCAGCAATGAGCTGTGGGGCCCGAATGTTTTCAGCTGGCTCCCATGACCTGTTCTCTGGACCATACCCCTTCCAATCCACCAAATAGAACTTTTTGCCGCGTACCACCTTACACCCCAAAATAGCGTTCACCTCGTAATCGTCCGTAGACGAACCCGATGTCCCGGCAGATGACTCGGAAAACCGGGACATGTATACGGGTTTCAAGAGGGACACATGAAAGGTGTCGGTGATACCCAAGCGTGGAGGAAGAGCCAGGCGGTAGACCACAGGATTAACCTGTTCGAGAACCTTGAAGGGACCCAAGTAGCGAGGAGCAAACTTAGTGGACTCAACTCGCAGCCTGATGTTACGGGCGGAGAGCCACACCAAGTCGCCAGGGGCAAAAGTCGGAGCAGGGCGCCGATGAACATCGGCGGAAGACCTCATTCTGTCCTTGGAGGCCCGAATGGCATCCTGCGTGCGATCCCAAATGTCCCGTGCCTCCACAGCCCAGTCTGCCACCCTGGGATCAGCGAAAGACACAGGCAAGGGCACTGGAACACGCGGATGCTGGCCGTAATTTAAGAGGAATGGAGTCTGACCGGTGGAATCGGCTACGGCATTGTTAAGTGCAAACTCTGCCCACGGTAGCAAGGATGCCCAGTCATCCTGTCTGGCAGAAACAAAATGTCGCAGATATGTGACCAAGGTCTGGTTGGCCCTTTCTACCAACCCATTCGTCTCGGGATGATATGCCGAAGAGAGATTTAACTCAATACTGAGTAGACGACATAGCTCCCTCCAGAATCGAGACGCAAACTGGGGACCCCGGTCACTGACAATTTTGTCTGGCATACCGTGTAAGCGAAAGATATGCTTGATAAACAAGACAGCCAACGCCCGTGCAGATGGTAGCCGTGGAAGAGGCACCAAATGCACCATTTTGGAGAAATGGTCGGTGATCACCCAGATAATGGTGCAATTACGAGACTTGGGTAAGCCCACCACAAAGTCCATCCCGACCATCTCCCAGGGCCTGTCAGCCACGGGCAGAGGATAAAGCAAACCAGCTGGCCGTTGCCGAGGAGTCTTGTTCCTGGCGCAAGAGACACACGCCCGAACGTATTCCGCGACATCACGAGCCATATGCGGCCACCAATATGTCCTCGCCAGTAACTCAGATGTCCTTTTAGCACCAAAATGTCCACCCACCCTGGACGAGTGCGCCCAAGAGAGAACCTCCGGCCGCAGACTAGATGGAACAAAAGTCTTGCCCGGGGGCACAGACTCCAGTGAAACCGGAGCCACGGTTCTCAAACTCTCGGTGGGGACAATAAGCCGAGGCTCCTCCTCCTCCTCCGCAGATGACACAACGGAGCGAGAGAGAGCATCGGCCCGAATGTTCTTCTCCCCAGAAAGGAAATGGAGGGTGAAATGAAACCGGGAGAAGAACAAGGACCATCTGGCCTGGCGAGAATTCAACCGCTGAGCTGTTTGCAGATACACCAAATTTTTGTGATCTGTGAAGACTTGGAAGGGAAAACGTGCTCCCTCCAAGAGATGTCTCCACTCCGAGAAAGCCAACTTCATGGCTAGCAACTCCCTGTCCCCGATGGAATAATTCCTCTCTGCTGGTGCGAAGGTCTTGGAGAAAAAAAAGCAAGGGTGCTTCCGACCCTGAGCATCCTTTTGGAAGAGGACTGCTCCAGCACCAACAGAAGAGGCATCCACCTCCATGATAAATGGCTTATCAACATCGGGGCGACGAAGTATGGGAGCGCTGGCGAAGTGTGACTTTATAGAGATAAAGGCCTTGGAGACCTCCTCAGACCACAATTTAGGATTTGCCCCCTTCTTGGTGAGGGCAACCAAGGGGGCTACCAAAGTTGAGAAATGCGGGATGAACTGGCGATAGTAATTGATGAACCCCATAAAGCGCTGCACCGCTTTAAGAGAATGAGGTTCCTGCCAGTCCATCACAGCCTGTAGTTTGGCAGGATCCATAGCCAATCCCTGGGCTGAGATGATGTAGCCCAGGAAAGGTAAGGACTCCTGCTCAAACATGCACTTCTCCAACTTGGCATAGAGGGAGTTTGCCCGTAAGAGGTCGAAGACTTTGCAAACATCTCTCCGGTGGGAGTCAATATCTGGAGAGTAGATGAGAATATCATCCAGATAGACTACGACCGAGGTGGAAAGCATATCCCGGAAGATATCGTTCACAAAGTCTTGGAAAACGGCTGGGGCATTACAGAGCCCAAAGGGCATCACCAGATATTCATAGTGCCCATCCCTGGTGTTAAAAGCCGTCTTCCATTCGTCCCCCTCACGGATGCGAATCAGGTTGTAAGCACCACGCAGATCTAATTTAGTAAATACCCTTGCTCCCCGAAGCCTATCGAACAGTTCAGATATCAAAGGCAAAGGGTATTTATTCTTAACGGTGATGGCGTTAAGACCCCTGTAGTCTATGCATGGACGCAATTCCCCACTCTTCTTCTGCACGAAGAAGAATCCTGCCCCAGCAGGTGACACTGACTTCCTGATGAACCCTCTTGCCAGATTTTCCTGGATGTATTGTGACATTGCCTCCGTCTCCGGGAGAGACAACGGATAGACTCGACCCCGGGGAGGCTCAGCACCAGGCAAGAGATCAATAGGACAGTCATAGGGGCGATGGGGCGGAAGGGTCTCCGCCGCCTTTTTGGAGAATACGTCTGCATATGACCAATACTGCTTGGGGAGAGAGGATAGATCTGCGGATACCTCAGTAGTAGCAACCTGAACGCACTCCCTCTGACACCTACCCCCACAAGATTCACCCCAACCCAGAATTCTGCCTGAGGACCACTCGATATGAGGAGAGTGGTACCGTAGCCAAGGTATTCCCAACAGGATCTCATCAATTCCTTCCGGAATGACGAGCAGAGAAATTATCTCCTGATGAGACGGTGACATGGACAGAGTAAAAGGGATGGTCTGGTGTGTAATCTGTGAGGGCAATGTCGACCCATTCACCACTCGCACCGTTACTGGTTGAGCAAGCATAACCAAGGGTATTGCGTGACGTTGGGCGAAGGCAGAAGACATAAAATTGCCCTCCGCCCCAGAATCCACGCAGAGCTCTACCGAGTGGGAAAATGAGCCAATAGTAATTGTCCCCTTAAAGGACAACTTAGAGGCAAACGTCGCCGTGTCTAGTGTACCTCCACCTACTACCACTAGACGCTGACGTTTCCTCGACCGCTGAGGACATCTGGTGGCTAGATGTCCTGACTGCTGGCAAACATGACAGACCTTGAGTGCACAAGCAGACCGGGACTTAGATCCTGCTTGTGACACCTCCCTGGCCTTATGTGACTCAGGAACCAGGACTGGAAATTCAAGAGGTTTGGCAAAAGTAGGAGCCAGCCGAAACCTCTGCCTACACTGGGCTCGCTCTAACCTCCGCTCGTTAAAACGGAGGTCAATTCGAGTGGAGACAGTTATTAACTCCTCCAGTGTGGCAGGAATCTCCCTAGTGGCCAGAGCGTCCTTTACGTGATCAGCCAAGCCCCTCCAAAAAATGGGGATAAGAGCTTTATCCGACCAATCCAGCTCAGACGCTAAGGTGCGGAATTGGACGGCAAAATGACTGACCAAGGACTCACCCTGAGTTAATGCCAGCAATTGGAGCGCAGTATCATGGGTGACTTGAGGTCCTAAAAAGACCTGTTTCAGAGCGCTCAGAAAGAGCGGAGCACTCTGCACCACACGATCGCCACGCTCCCACAGCGGCGTAGCCCATTCCAACGCCCTGTCCGACAATAGAGACAAAATAAATCCCACCTTAGCCCGCTCTGTGGGAAAACGTGTAGCCAGGAGCTCGAGGTGAATAGAGCACTGACTCACAAATCCCCTACAAAACTTGCTATGACCAGAAAATTTTTCTGGCAGCGGGAGGTGAGATAATGTCGGAACAGGGGTGGCAATGGACATAGTAGCTGCAGCCACGCTGGCAGCCTGTACAGCTACTGCAGCAACATCCACAGCTGAGGTCGCGCTCTCGAGAGCCGCCAACCTACCCTCCAGCTGCTGGATATGCCGCAGAGATTGCTGTATGTCTGTCATGACTAGCCAGACCCTGGCGCTAGTGTAATGTTAGGACTGGCGGAACGCACCAAGAGAGATGTAATGGATGCGTTCGCAGTCCGGGGTCCACCGTGCAGGTGAAAGCTGCTGCTAGAACATGACAGACGATATGGCGGTACTCTTAAGAATACACGCGTGGGTTAAACCTCACCCCGCGTGAAGAAAGCGATCCTGTTGCGTCACAGGATCGCGGTACCGCACATAGAGCGCGAGCAAGTGGTCAGCGGACTAGACCCCAACAGGGATAGTAGTCTGATTAGAACCTTGCTGGCACTACACCGCAACTGGGTGTGAAAGTATATGAAAATAGAGGCACCGAAGTGCGAACTGTGCCGTGCTGGCAGGCACCACTAAGTACCCAGACGTGGGTCAGGAAGCGCACACAGGCGCGTGGCACCGCACTGGCGGTCACAGCAGAGGACGCTGACACGTGTGTGACACGTTGAGTGTTGAGTCGGGCGCTAGATAGCAGCCATACACCATACGCGAACAATCATACAGTAGGGTAGGGGTATTTAATGAACGACTTTCACTCACAACAAACACACGTATAAAGTTGTACACTAGCGCATGGCCGTGCGGTCATGCGCAGTTTATATAGCTGCAGGACAGGAAGCGGCCACAGAAACTTTGCCCTTCCAAGACCTGCCAAGAGGACCAATAGAATGCGCTGCAGAGTCTGAGCACATGACCCTCGATCTCCAACGGGAGATCTTGCCCTGGGCATGCTCAGTGTGCGCAGACAAGGACTTAGTCCCAGAGGAGTCCACTCGCTGCTGACCAGTATTGGCTTTAAAGGCAGAAGCTGGAGAAGCAGCAGTAACTCTTCTCACAGAGTCAGACTGAGCGAGACGCTGGGATCGACGTCCCTGCTGAGCAGGCTCCACTGCGGCTGGAGGAGAATGGGAGACCGCAGCGGAGACGGATCGAGATTCCCCCTGTGCAGCAGAGGAAACTCGACTCCTAACACAGTGGGAGATTAATATTGGCCTTTCTGCTTGTGTGCCAGTCCTGACTCCTGGGTGTGCCATCTCTCTCTCTCAAATAATGGGCCATAGAAAGCCAATTTTTTTTTAATTTGGTTTCTAAATTCTACCTGAAAAAATCAATTTTTTTATTTGGTTTCTAAATTCTCCCTGAAAAAATAAAAAAAACAGTGGGAGATTAATATTGGCCTTTCTGCTTGTGTGCCAGTCCTGACTCTTGGGTGTGCCATCTCTCTCTCTCAAATAATGGGCCATAAAAAGCGTATTTATTTTTTTTTATTTGGTTTCTAAATTCTCCCTGAAAAAAATCAATTTTTTTTATTTGGTTTCTAAATTCTCCCTGAAAAAAAAAAAAAAAACAGTGGGAGATTAATATTGGCCTTTCTGCTTGTGTGCCAGTCCTGACTCCTGGGTGTGCCATCTCTCTCTCTCAAATAATGGGCCATAGAAAGCCTATTTTTTTTTAATTTGGTTTCTAAATTCTCCCTGAAAAAAATCAATTTTTTTTATTTGGTTTCTAAATTCTTCCTGAAAAATTAAAAAAAAACAGTGGGAGATTAATATTGGCCTTTCTGCTTGTGTGCCAGTCCTGACTCCTGGGTGTGCCATCTCTCTCTCTCAAATAATGGGCCATAGAAAGCCTATTTTTTTTTATTTGGTTTCTAAATTCTCCCTGAAAAAATCAATTTTATTTATTTGGTTTCTAAATTCTCCCTGAAAAAATAAAAAAAAAAACAGTGGGAGATTAATATTGGCCTTTCTGCTTGTGTGCCAGTCCTGACTCCTGGGTGTGCCATCTCTCTCTCTCAAATAGTGGGCCATAGAAAGCCTATTTTTTTTTTATTTGGTTTCTAAATTCTCCCTGAAAAAATCAATTTTGTTTATTTCGTTTCTAAATTCTTGCTGAAAAAATAAAAAAAAAACAGTGGAAGATTAATATTGGCCTTTCTGCTTGTGTGCCAGTCCTGACTCCTGGGTGTGCCATCTCTCTCTCAAATAGTGGGCCATAGAAAGCCTATTTTTTTTTTATTTGGTTTCTAAATTCTCCCTGAAAAAAATCAATTGTTAGGACTGGCGGAACGCACCAAGAGAGATGATATAGATGCGTTCGCAGTCCGGGGTCCACCGTGCAGGTGAAACCTGCTGCTAGGAAATGACAGACAATATGGCGGTATTCAAAAGTATACACGCGTGGGTTAAACCTCACCCAGCGTGAAGAAAGCGATCCTGTTGCGTCACAGGACCGCGGTACCGCACATAGAGCGCGAGCAAGTGGTCAGCGAACTAAACCCCAACAGGGATTGTAGTCCGATTAGACCCTTGCTGGCACTACACCGCTACTGGGTGTGAAAGGAATTATATAATTAAGGCACCGAAGTGCGAACTGTGCCATGCTGGCAGGCACCACTAAGCACCCAGACGTGGGTCAGGAAGCGCACACTGGCGCGTGGCACCGCACTGGCGGTCACAGCAGTAGACGCTGACACGTGTGTGACACGTTGAGTGATAAGTCGGGTGCTAGATAGCAGCCATACTCCATACGCGAACAGTCATACAATAGGGTAGGGGTATTTAAAGAACGACTTGCACTCACAACAAACACACGTATTAAATTGTACACTAGCGCATGGCCGTGCGGTCATGCGCAGTTTATATAGTTGCAGGACAGGAAGCGGCCACAGAAACTTTGCCCTTCCAACACCTGCCAAGAGGTCCAATGGAATGTGCTGCAGAGCCTGAGCACATGACCCTCGATCTCCAACGGGAGATCTTGCCCTGGGCATGCTCAGTGTGCGCAGACAAGGACTTAGTCCCAGAGAAGTCCACTCGCTGCTGACCAGTATAGGCTTTACAGGCAGAAGCTGGAGAAGCAGCAGTAATTCTTCTCACAGAGTCAGACTGAGCGAGACGCTGGGATCGACGTCCCTGCTGAGCAGGCTCCACTGCGGCTGGAGGAGAATGGGAGACCGCAGCGGAGATGGATCGAGATTCCACCTGTGCAGCAGAGGAAACTCGACTCCTAACATTACCCCCCCTCCTAGGGCCCCCCCTCCTTGGGCCTCGCTACGTTCGAAGGCAGCAATGAGCTGTGGGGCCCGAATGTTTTCAGCAGGCTCCCATGACCTGTTCTCTGGGCCATAACCCTTCCAATCCACCAGATAGAACTTTTTGCCGCGTACCACCTTGCACCCCAAAATAGCGTTCACCTCGTAATCGTCCATAGACGAACCCGATGTCCCGGCAGATGACTCGGAAAACCGGGACATGTATACGGGTTTCAAGAGGGACACATGAAAGGTGTCGGTGATACCCAAGCGTGGAGGAAGAGCCAGGCGGTAGACCACAGTATTAACCTGTTCGAGAACCTTGAAGGGACCCAAGTAGCGAGGCGCAAACTTAGTGGACTCAACTCGCAGCCTGATGTTACGGGCGGAGAGCCACACCAAGTCGCCAGGAGCAAAGGTCGGAGCGGGGCGCCGATGAACATCGGTGGAGGACCTCATTCTCTCCTTGGAAGCCCGAATGGCATCCTGAGTGCGATCCCAAATGTCCCGTGCCTCCACAGCCCAGTCTGCCACCCTGGAATCGGTGGAAGACACGGGCATGGGCACAGGTACCCGCGGATGCTGACCATAGTTAAGGAGGAATGGGGTCTGTCCAGTGGAGTCAGCTACAGCATTGTTAAGAGCAAACTCCGCCCACGGTAGCAAAGATGCTCAGTCATCTTGTTTAGCAGAGACAAAATGTCGCAGATATGTGACCAAGGTCTGGTTGGCTCTCTCCACCAACCCATTCGTCTCGGGATGATATGCCGAAGAGAGATTCAACTCGATACTGAGAAGGCGACAAAGCTCTCTCCAGAACCGAGAAGCAAACTGGGGACCCCGGTCACTGACAATTTTGTCTGGCATACCGTGAAGACGGAAGATGTGTTTAACAAACAATGCTGCCAAGGCCCGTGCAGAAGGTAGCCGGGGAAGCGGCACCAAATGCACCATTTTAGAAAAATGGTCGGTGATAACCCAAATGACAGTACAGCCACGTGACTTGGGCAAACCCACCACAAAGTCCATCCCGAGCATCTCCCAGGGCCTGTCTGCCACCGGCAGAGGGTATAACAACCCAGCTGGCCGTTGACGGAGAGACTTATTTTTGGCACAAGAGACACATGCCCGAACGTAGTCTCCAATGTCACGAACCATATGTGGCCACCAATACATTCTCGCCAACAACTCAGATGTCCTCTTTGCCCCAAAGTGTCCACCCACTCTGGACGAATGAGCCCACGAGAGAACCTCCGGACGCAAATTGATGGGGACAAAAGTCTTGCTCGGAGGCACAGACTCAATCGAAACCGGAGCTACGGTTCTCAGACTCTCTGAAGGGACAATGAGCCGAGGCTCGTCCTCCTCCTCCACAGTTGACACCAGGGAGCAAGAGAGAGCGTCAGCACGAATGTTCTTCTCCCCGGCGAGATAATGTAGAGTGAAGTGGAACCGGGAGAAAAACAAGGACCATCTGGCCTGACGAGAATTCAGCCGCTGGGCTGTCTGTAAATAGACCAAATTCTTGTGGTCCGTGAAGACTTGGAATGGGAACCGAGCACCCTCCAAGAGATGTCTCCATTCCGAAGTGGCCAACTTCATTGCCAGCAACTCCCTATCCCCGATGGAGTAATTTCTCTCCACTGGTGAGAAGGTTTTTGAGAAGAAGAAGCATGGATGCTTCCGACCTTGAGCATCCTTTTGATAGAGGACTGCTCCTGCACCAACGGAAGAGGCATCCACCTCCATTAGGAATGGCTTATCCACATCGGGACGATGTAAGATGGGAGCGCTAGCAAAGTGGGACTTAATAGAAGTGAAGGCCTTGGAGACCTCTTCGGACCACGATTTAGGATTCGCTCCCTTCTTGGTGAGGGATACCAAAGGAGCTACCAGGGTTGAGAAGTGGGGGATGAACTGACGATAGTAATTTATGAACCCCATAAAGCGCTGCACCGCTTTCAGAGAATGGGGTTCCTGCCAGTCCATCACTGCCTATAGTTTGGCAGGATCCATAGCCAATCCCTGGGCCGAGATGATGTAGCCCAGGAAAGGTAAAAACTCCTGCTCAAACATACACTTCTCCAATTTGGCATAGAGGAAGTTTGCCCGTAGGAGGTCGAAGACTTTGCAAACATCTCTCCGGTGGGAGTCAATATCTGGAGAGTAGATAAGAATATCATCCAGATAGACTACGACCGAGGTGGAAAGCATATCCCTGAAGATATCGTTCACAAAGTCTTGGAAAACGGCTGCGGCATTACAGAGCCCGAAGGGCATCACCAGATATTCATAGTGCCCATCCCTGGTGTTAAAGTCCGTCTTCCATTCGTCCCCCTCACGGATGCGAATCAGGTTGTAAGCACCCCGCAAATCTAATTTAGTAAATACCCTTGCTCCCCGAAGTCTATCGAATAACTCAGATATCAAGGGCAAAGGATACTTATTCTTAACGGTGATGGCGTTAAGACCCCTGTAGTCTATGCATGGACGTAGTTCCCCATTCTTCTTCTGCACGAAGAAGAACCCTGCCCCAGCAAGTGACACTGACTTCCTAATGAATCCTCTTGCCAGATTTTCCTGGATGTACTGTGACATTGCCTCCGTCTCCGGGAGAGATAGCGGATAAACTCGACCCCGGGGAGGCTCAGCACCAGGCAAGAGATCAATAGGACAGTCATAGGGGCGATGAGGCGGAAGGACCTGCGCCGCCTTTTTGGAGAACACGTCTGCATAAGACCAATACTGCTTGGGGAGAGAGGATAGATCTGCGGGTACCTCAGTAGTAGCAACCTGAACGCAGTCCCTCTGACACCTACCCCCACAAGATTCACCCCAACCCAGAATTCTGCCTGAGGACCACTCGATATGAGGAGAGTGGTACCGTAGCCAAGGTATTCCCAACAGGACCTCATCAATTCCTTCCGGAATGACGAGCAGAGAAATTATCTCCTGATGAGATGGCGACATGGACAGAGTAAAAGGGATGGTCTGGTGTGTTATCTGTAAGGGCAATGTCGACCCATTCACCACTCGCACCGTTACTGGTTGAGCAAGCATAACCAGGGGTATTGCGTGACGTTGGGCAAAGGCAGAAGACATAAAATTGCCCTCCGCCCCAGAATCCACGCAGAGCTCTACCGAGTGGGAGAATGAGCCAATAGTAATTGTCCCCTTAAAGGACAACTTAGAGGCAAACGTCGCCGTGTCTAGTGTACCTCCACCTACTACCACTAGACGCTGACGTTTCCTCGACCGCTGAGGACATCTGGTGGCTAGATGTCCTGACTGCTGGCAAACATGACAGACCCTGAGTGCACAAGCGGTCCGGGACTTAGATCCTGCTTGTGACACTTCCCTGGCCTCATGTGACTCAGGAACCAGGACCGGAAATTCCAGAGGTTTGGCGAAAGTAGGAGCCAGCCGAAACCTCTGCCTACACTGGGCTCGCTCTAACCTCCGCTCGTTAAAACGGAGGTCAATTCGAGTGGAGACAGTTATTAACTCCTCCAGTGTGGCAGGAATCTCCCTAGTGGCCAGAGCGTCCTTTACGTGATCAGCCAAGCCCCTCCAAAATATGGGGATAAGAGCTTTATCCGACCAATCCAGCTCAGATGCTAAGGTGCGAATTGGACGGCAAAATGACTGACCAAGTACTCACCCTGAGTTAATGCCAGCAATTGGAGGGCAGTATCATGGGTGACTTGAGGTCCTAAAAAGACCTGTTTCAGAGCGCTCAGAAACAGCGGAGCACTCTGCACCACATGATCGCCACGCTCCCACAGCGGCGTAGCCCATTCCAACGCCCTGTCCGACAATAGAGACAGAATAAATCCCACCTTAGCCCGCTCTGTGGGAAAACGTGTAGCCAGGAGCTCGAGGTGAATAGAGCACTGACTCACAAATCCCCTACAAAACTTGCTATCACCAGAACATTTTTCTGGCAGCGGGAGGCGAGATAATGTCGGAACAGGGGTGGCAATGGACATAGTAGCTGCAGCCACGCTGGCAGCCTGTACAGCTACTGCAGTAACATCCACAGCTGAGGTCGCGCTCTCGAGAGCCGCCAACCTACCCTCCAGCTGCTGGATATGCCGCAGAGATTGCTGTTTGTCTGTCATCACTAGCCAGACCCTGGCGCTAGTGTAATGTTAGGACTGGCGGAACGCACCAAGAGAGATGATATAGATGCGTTCGCAGTCCGGGGTCCACCGTGCAGGTGAAACCTGCTGCTAGGAAATGACAGACAATATGGCGGTATTCAAAAGTATACACGCGTGGGTTAAACCTCACCCAGCGTGAAGAAAGCGATCCTGTTGCGTCACAGGACCGCGGTACCGCACATAGAGCGCGAGCAAGTGGTCAGCGAACTAAACCCCAACAGGGATTGTAGTCCGATTAGACCCTTGCTGGCACTACACCGCTACTGGGTGTGAAAGGAATTATATAATTAAGGCACCGAAGTGCGAACTGTGCCGTGCTGGCAGGCACCACTAAGCACCCAGACGTGGGTCAGGAAGCGCACACTGGCGCGTGGCACCGCACTGGCGGTCACAGCAGTAGATGCTGACACGTGTGTGACACGTTGAGTGATAAGTCGGGCGCTAGATAGCAGCCATACTCCATACGCGAACAATCATACAATAGGGTAGGGGTATTTAAAGAACGACTTGCACTCACAACAAACACATGCATTAAATTGTACACTAGCGCATGGCCGTGCGGTTATGCGCAGTTTATATAGTTGCAGGACAGGAAGCGGCCACAGAAACTTTGCCCTTCCAAGACCTGCCAAGAGGACCAATAGAATGCGCTGCAGAGTCTGAGCACATGACCCTCGATCTCCAACGGGAGATCTTGCCCTGGGCATGCTCAGTGTGCACAGACAAGGACTTAGTCCCAGAGAAGTCCACTCGCTGCTGACCAGTATAGGCTTTACAGGCAGAAGCTGGAGAAGCAGCAGTAACTCTTCTCACAGAGTCAGACTGAGCGAGACGCTGGGATCGACGTCCCTGCTGAGCAGGCTCCACTGCGGCTGGAGGAGAATGGGAGACCGCAGCGGAGACGGATCGAGATTCCCCCTGTGCAGCAGAGGAAACTCGACTCCTAACATCAATTTTGTTTATTTGGTTTCTAAATTCTCCCTGAAAAAATAAAAAAAAAAGTGGGAGATTAATATTGGCCTTTCTGCTTGTGTGCCAGTCCTGACTCCTGGGTGTGCCATCTCTCTCTCTCTCAAATAGTGGGCCATAGAAAGCCTATTTTTTTTTATTTGGTTTCTAAATTCTCCCTGAAAAAAATCAATTTTTTTTATTTGGTTTCTAAATTCTCCCAGAAAAAAAAAAAAAAGTGGGAGATTAATATTGGCCTTTCTGCTTGTGTGCCAGTCCTGACTCTTGGGTGTGCCATCTCTCTCTCTCTCTCTCTCTCTCTCTCAAATAATGGGCCATAAAAAGAGTATTTTTCTTTTTTTTATTTGGTTTCTAAATTCTCCCTGAAAAAAATCAATTTTCTTAATTTGGTTTCTAAATTCTCCCTGAAAAAATAAAAAAAGACAGTGGGAGATTAATATTGGCCTTTCTGCTTGTGTGCCAGTCCTGACTTCTGGGTGTGCCATCTCTCTCTCTCTCAAATAGTGGGCCATAGAAAGCCTATTTTTTTTTATTTGGTTTCTAAATTCTCCCTGAAAAAATAAATAAAAAACAGTGGGAGATTATTATTGGCTTTTCTGCTTGTGTGCCAGTCCTGACTCCTGGGTGTGCCATCTCTCTCTCAAATAGTGGGCCATAGAAAGCCTATTTTTTTTTATTTCGTTTCTAAATTCTCCCTGAAAAAATAAAAAAAAACAGTGGGAGATTAATATTGGCCTTTCTGCTTGTGTGCCAGTCCTGACTGCTGGGTGTGCCATCTCTCTCTCTCAAATAGTTGGCCATAGAAAGCCTATTTTTTTTATTTGGGTTCTAAATTCTCCCAGAAAAAATAAAAAAAAAAGTGGGAGATTAATATTGGCCTTTCTGCTTGTGTGCCAGTCCTGACTCCTGGGTGTGCCATCTCTCTCTCTCTCTCAAATAGTGGGCCATAGAAAGCCTTTTTTTTTTTTAATTTGGTTTCTAAATTCTCCCTGAAAAAATTAAAAAAACAGTGGGAGATTAATATTGGCCTCTCTGCTTGTGTGCCAGTCCTGACACCTGGGTGTGCCTTCTCTCTCTCTCAAATAGTGGGGCATAGAAAGCCTATTTTTTTTTAATTTGGTTTCTAAATTCTCCCTGAAAAAATCAATTTTGTTTATTTGGTTTCTAAATTCTCCCTGAAAAAATAAAAAAAAAAGTGGGAGATTAATATTGGCCTTTCTGCTTGTGTGCCAGTCCTGACTCCTTAGTGTGCCATCTCTCTCTCTCTCAAATAGTGGGCCATAGAAAGCCTATATTTTTTTTATTTGATTTCCAAATTCTCCCTGAAAAATAAAAATAAACAGTGGGAGATTAATATTGGCCTTTCTGCTTGTGTGCCAGTCCTGACTCCTGGGTGTGCCATCTCTCTCTCTCTCAAATAGTGTGCCATAGAAAGCCTATTTTTTTTTGTTTCTAAATTCTCCCTGAAAAAAAATCAATTTTTTTTATTTGGTTTCTAAATTCTCCCTGAAAAAAAAAAAAAAGTGGGAGATTAATATTGGACTTTCTGCTTGTGTGCCAGTCCTGACTCCTGGGTGTGCCATCTCTCTCTCTCAAATAGTGGGCCATAGAAAGCCTATTTTTTTTTTATTTGGTTTCTAAATTCTCCCTGAAAAAATCAATTTTGTTTATTTGGTTTCTAAATTCTAACTGAAAAAATAAAAAGAAAGCGGGAGAATAATATTGGCCTTTCTGCTTGTGTGCCAGTCCTGACTTCTGGGTGTGCCATCTCTCTCTCTCAAATAATGGGCCATAGAAAGCCTATTTTTTTTTATTTGGTTTCTAAATTCCCCCTGAAAAAATTAAAAAAACAGTGGGAGATTAATATTGGCCTTTCTGCTTGTGTGCCAGTCCTGACTCTTGGGTGTGTCATCTCTCTCTCTCTCTCAAATAATGGGCCATAAAAAGCGTATTTATTTTTTTTTATTTGGTTTCTAAATTCTCCCTGAAAAAAATCAATTTTTTTTATTTGGTTTCTAAATTCTCCCTGAAAAAATAAAAAAAAAACAGTGGGAGATTAATATTGGTCTTTCTGCTTGTGTGCCAGTCCTGACTTCTGGGTGTGCCATCTCTCTCTCTCAAATACTGGGCCATAGAACGCCTATTTTTTTTAATTTGGTTTCTAAATTCTCCCTGAAAAAATAAATAAAAAACAGTGGGAGATTAATATTGGCCTTTCTGCTTGTGTGCCAGTCCTGACTGCTGGGTGTGCCATCTCTCTCTCTCAAATAGTGGGCCATAGAAAGCCTATATTTTTTTTATTTGGTTTCTAAATTTTCCCTGAAAAAAAAAAAAAAAGTGGGAGATTAATATTGGCCTTTCTGCTTGTGTGCCAGTCCTGACTCCTGGGTGTGCCATCTCTCTCTCTCTCTCTCAAATAGTGGGCCATAGAAAGCCTATTGTTTTTGAATTTGGTTTCTAAATTCTCCCTGAAAAAAATCAATTTTTTTATTTGGTTTCTAAATTCTCCCTGAAAAAATTAAAAAAACAGTGGGAGATTAATATTGGCCTTTCTGCTTGTGTGCCAGTCCTGACTTCTGGGTGTGCCATCTCTCTCTCTCAAATAGTGGGCCATAGAACGCCTATTTTTTTAATTTGGTTTCTAAATTCTCCCTGAAAAAATAAATAAAAAACAGTGGGAGATTAATATTGGCCTTTCTGCTTGTGTGCCAGTCCTGACTGCTGGGTGTGCCATCTCTCTCTCTCAAATAGTGGGCCATAGAACGCCTATTTTTTTAATTTGGTTTCTAAATTCTCCCTGAAAAAATAAAAAAACAGTGGGAGATTAATATTGGCCTTTCTGCTTGTGTGCCAGTCCGGACTGCTGGGTGTGCCATCTCTCTCTCTCAAATAGTGGGCCATAGAAAGCCTATTTTTTTTTATTTGGTTTCTAAATTTTCCCTGAAAAAATAAAAAAAAAAGTGGGAGATTAATATTGGCCTTTCTGCTTGTGTGCCAGTCCTGACTCCTGGGTGTGCCATCTCTCTCTCTCAAATAGTGGGCCATAGAAAGCCTATTTTTTTTTTATTTGGTTTCTAAATTCTCCCTGAAAAAATAAAAAAAAACAATGGGAGATTAATATTGGCCTTTCTGCTTGTGTGCCAGTCCTGACTCCTGGGTGTGCCATCTCTCTCTCTCAAATAATGGGCAATAGAAAGCCTATTTTTTTTTATTTGGTTTCTAAATTCTCCCTGAAAAAATCAATTTTTTTAATTTGGTTTCTAAATTCTCCCTGAAAAAATAAAAAAAAACAGTGGGAGATTAATATTGGCCTTTCTGCTTGTGTGCCAGTCCTGACTCTTGGGTGTGCCATCTCTCTCTCTCAAATAATGGGCCATAAAAAGCGTATTTATTTTTTTTATTTGGTTTCTAAATTCTCCCTGAAAAAAATCAATTTTATTTGGTTTCTAAATTCTCCCTGAAAAAATAAAAAAGAAACAGTGGGAGATTAGTATTGACCTTTCTGCTTGTTTGCCAGTCCTGACTCCTGGGTGTGCCATCTCTCTCTCTCAAATAATGGGCCATAGAAAGCCTATTTTTTTTTATTTGGTTTCTAAATTCTCCCTGAAAAAATCAATTTTTTTTATTTGGTTTCTAAATTCTCCCTGAAAAAATAAAAAAAAACAGTGGGAGATTAATATTGGCCTTTCTGCTTGTGTGCCAGTCCTGACTCTTGGGTGTGCCATCTCTCTCTCTCTCAAATAGTGGGTCATAGAAAGCGTATTTTTTTTTTATTTGGTTTCTAAGTTTAACCTGAAAAAATCATTTTTTTAATTTGGTTTCTAAATTCTCCCTGAAAAAATAAAAAAAAACAGTGGGAGATTAATATTGGCCTTTCTGCTTGTGTGCCAGTCCTGACTCCTGGGTGTGCCATCTCTCTCTCTCAAATAGTGTGCCATAGAAAGCCTATTTTTTTTAATTTGGTTTCTAAATTCTCCCTGAAAAAATCAATTTTTTTTATTTGGTTTCTAAATTCTCCCTGAAAAAATAAAAAAAAAACAGTGGGAGATTAATATTGGCCTTTCTGCTTGTGTGCCAGTCCTGACTCCTGAGTGTGCCATCTCTCTCTCTCAAATAGTGGGCCATAGAAAGCCTATTTTTTTTATTTATTTGGTTTCTAAATTCTCCCTGAAAAAATCAATTTTGTTTATTTGGTTTCTAAATTCTCCCTGAAAAAAATCAATTTTTTTTATTTGGTTTCTAAATTCTCCCTGAAAAAATAAAAAAAAACAGTGGGAGATTAATATTGGCCTTTCTGCTTGTGTGCCAGTCCTGACTCCTGGGTGTGCCATCTCTCTCTCTCAAATAGTGGACCATAGAAAGCCTATTTTTTTATTTATTTGGTTTCTAAATTCTCCCTGAAAAAATCAATTTTGTTTATTTGGTTTCTAAATTCTCCCTGAAAAAATAAAAAAAAAACTGTGGGAGATTAATATTGGCCTTTCTGCTTGTGTGCCAGTCCTGACTCCTGGGTGTGCCATCTCTCTCTCTCAAATAGTGGGCCATAGAAAGCCTATTTTTTTTTATTTGGTGTCTAAATTCTCCCTGAAAAAATCAATTTTGTTTATTTGGTTTCTAAATTCTCGCTGAAAAAATAAAAAAAAAACAGTGGGAGATTAATATTGGCCTTTCTGCTTGTGTGCCAGTCCTGACTCCTGGGTGTGCCATCTCTCTCTCTCAAATAGTGGGTCATAGAAAGCGTATTTTTTTTTATTTGGTTTCTAAATTTTCCCTGAAAAAATCATTTTTTTAATTTGGTTTCTAAATTCTCCCTGAAAAAATAAAAAAAAAAACAGTGGGAGATTAATATTGGCCTTTCTGCTTGTGTGCCAGTCCTGACTCCTGGGTGTGCCATCTCTCTCTCTCAAATAGTGGGTCATAGAAAGCGTATTTTTTTTTATTTGGTTTCTAAATTTTCCCTGAAAAAATCATTTTTTTAATTTGGTTTCTAAATTCTCCCTGAAAAAATAAAAAAAAAACAGTGGGAGATTAATATTGGCCTTTCTGCTTGTGTGCCAGTCCTGACTCCTGGGTGTGCCATCTCTCTCTCTCAAATAGTGTGCCATAGAAAGCCTATTTTTTTTTATTTGGTTTCTAAATTCTCCCTGAAAAAATCAATTATTTTTATTTGGTTTCTAAATTCTCCCTGAAAAAATAAAAAAAAACTGTGGGAGATTAATATTGACCTTTCTGCTTGTGTGCCAGTCCTGACTCCTGGGTGTGCCATCTCTCTGTTAGGGGTCGAGTTCCCGCTTCTGCACTGGGGGAATCTCGAGCCACTTCCGCTGCGGTCTCCCATTCTTGTCCAGCCGCAGTGGAGCCTGCTCAGCAAGGACGTCGGTCCCAGCGTCTTGCTCATTCTCACTCTGTTCAGAGAGTTAGTGCTGCTTCTCCAGTCTCTGCCATTAAAGTCAGTACTGGTCAGCAGCGAGCGGACTTCTCTGGGACTAAGTCCTTGTCTGCATGTACTGAGCATGCCCAGCGAAAGGTCTCCCGTTGGAGATCGAGGGTCATGTGCTCAGGCTCTGCAGCACATTCCATTGGTCCTCTTGGCAGGTCCTAGAAGGGCAAAAGTGCTGTGGCCACTTCCTGTGCTGCTCCTATATAAACTGCGCATGACCGCACGGCCATGCGCTAGTATTGTCTAACAATCGTTGATGTGTGTATGTTGTGAGTGCAAGTCGTCCTTTGAAACCCCTTCCCTATTGAATGTCTGTTCGCGGAAGGTGTATGGCTGCTACCTAGCGCCCGACTTAGCCTACAGCACTAGACACACATCTCAGCGTCCTGTAGCTGTGCCTGCCAGTACGGCGCCGTGCGCCTGCCTTGCGCTTTCCATACCCGAGTCTGGGTGGTTAGTGGCGTCCGTTAGTGCGGCATCGCTCGCACTCTTGTGCACTTATACTTCTTAAAGTTCTCTACACACCCAGTTGCGGTGTTACGCCAGCAAGGGTCTAATCGGGCTCCAATCCCTTCTGGGGTTAAGTCCGCTGACCACTTGCTCGCGCACTAGTGCGGTACTGCGGTCCTGTGGATTAACAGGATCGCTTTCTTCACGCTGGGTGAGGTTTAACCCACGCGTGTATCCTTTAGTGTACCGCCATATTGTCCGTCTTGCTAGCTGCAGGGTCTTTTACCTGCACGGTGGACCTCGGACTGCGAACGCACCTAGTTTCGTACCATCTATACATGGTGCGTTCCGCCAGTCCTTAACATAATACTAGCGCCAAGGTCTGGCTAGTATGGCGGACATTCAGCAATCTTTGCGGTATATCCAGCAGTTGGAGGGTAGGTTGAAGGTTCTCGAGAACTCAACCTCAGCTGTGGATGTTACCGCAGTTGCTGTAAAGGCTGCTGGCGTGGCGGCAGCAACCTTGTCCACTGCCACCCCTGTTCCGACATTATCCCGCCTCCCGTTGCCAGAAAAATTTTCTGGAGATTGCAAAACTTGTAGGGGATTCGTGAGTCAGTGCTCTATCCACCTCGAGCTCCTGGCTGCACGTTTTCCTACAGAGCGGGCTAAGGTGGGATTTATTGTCTCGCTGTTGTCGGACAGGGCGTTGGAGTGGGCTACGCCGCTGTGGGAGCGTGATGATCATGTGGTGCAGAGTGCTCCGTTGTTTCTGGGCACGCTGAAAAAGGTCTTTCTAGGACCTCAACTCACCCATGATACAGCGCTCCAACTACTGGCATTAACTCAGGGTGAGTCCTTGGTCAGCCATTTTTCCGTCCGATTCCGTACGTTAGCTTCCGAGCTGGAGTGGTCGGATAAAGCCCTTATCCCCATATTCTGGAGGGGCCTGGCTGACCATGTTAAGGACGCTCTGGCCACTAGGGAGATTCCTGCCACACTGGAGGAGTTAATATCTATTTCTACTCGTATAGACCTCCGTTTTAACGAGCGGAGGTTGGAGCGAGCCCAGTGTAGGCAGAGGTTTCGGCTGGCTCCTACCTTCGCCAAACCTTTGAAATCTCCAGTCCAGACATCTGAGTCACATGAGACCTTGGAGGTGACACGAGCGGGATCCAAGTCTCAGTCCGCTCGTGCACATAAGGTTCGTCATGTTCGCCAGCAGTCAGGACGTCTTGCCTCCAAGAGTCCTCAGCGGTCGGGGAAACGTCAGCGTCTAGTGGCAGTTGGAGGAGGTACACTAGACACGGCGACGTTTGCCTCAAAGTTGTCCTTCAAGGGGACAATTACCATAGGCCCATCCACTCTCACGGTCGAGCTATGCTTGGACTCTGGGGCAGAGGGTAACTTTATGTCCTCCGCCTTTGCCCAGCGTCACGCAATACCCTTGGTGATGCTCGCCCAGCCAGTGACCGTTCGAGTGGTAAATGGGTCAACACTACCTTCACAGATTACCCACCAAACCATTCCTTTCACGCTATCTGTGTCTCCATCACATCAGGAGATAATCTCCCTATTAGTCATTCCTGAGGGAATTGATGAGGTCCTGTTGGGGATGCCATGGCTTCGCTACCATTCTCCTCATATTGAGTGGTCCTCTGGGAGAATTTTGGGATGGAGTAAATCCTGTGAGGGTAGATGTCAGAGGGAGTGCGTTCAGGTTGCTTCTACACAGGTACCCGCAGATCTTTCCTCTCTCCCCAAGCACTATTGGTCCCATGCAGACGTGTTCTCCAAAAGAGCTGCGGAGACCCTTCCGCCTCACCGCCCCTATGACTGTCCTATTGACCTCTTGCCTGGTGCTGAGCCTCCCCGGGGTCGAGTCTACCCGTTATCTCTCCCGGAGACGGAGGCAATGTCCCAGTATATTCAGGAGAATCTGGCAAGAGGATTCATTAGGAAGTCAGTGTCACCGGCAGGGGCTGGGTTCTTCTTCGTACAGAAGAAGACTGGAGACTTACGTCCATGCATAGACTACAGGGGTCTTAACGCAATTACCGTTAAGAACAAGTACCCATTACCCCTGATATCTGAGCTCTTTGATAGGCTACGGGGAGCAAAGGTATTTACAAAGTTAGATCTGCGGGGTGCTTACAACCTGATTCGCATCCGTGAGGGGGATGAATGGAAGACGGCTTTTAACACCAGGGATGGGCACTATGAATATCTAGTGATGCCCTTTGGGCTCTGTAATGCCCCAGCCGTTTTCCAAGACTTTGTGAACGACATCTTTCGGGATATGCTCACCACCTCGGTCGTAGTCTATCTGGATGACATTCTCATCTACTCTCCAGATATAGACTCCCATCGGAGAGATGTTCGCAAAGTCTTCGACCTCTTACGGGCAAACTCCCTCTACGCTAAGTTGGAGAAGTGTGTGTTTGAGCAGGAGTCCTTGCCTTTCCTTGGATATATCATTTCTGCCCAGGGTTTGGCTATGGATCCTGCCAAGCTACAGGCTGTAATGGACTGGCAGGAACCCCATTCTCTTAAAGCGGTGCAGCGCTTTATGGGGTTCATTAATTATTATCGCCAGTTCATTCCACACTTCTCAACTTTGGTAGCTCCCTTGGTCGCCCTCACCAAGAAGGGAGCAAATCCCAAGTTGTGGTCAGAGGAGGTCTCCAAGGCCTTTCTCTCGATTAAGTCACACTTCGCTAGCGCTCCCATCCTACATCGCCCCGATGTAGATAAACCATTCATCTTGGAGGTGGATGCCTCATCCGTTGGTGCTGGAGCAGTCCTTTTCCAAAAGGATGCTCAAGGTCGGAAGCATCCTTGCTTCTTCTTCTCCAAGACCTTCACACCAGCGGAGAGGAATTATTCCATCGGGGACAGGGAGTTGCTAGCTATGAAGTTGGCTTTTTCAGAGTGGAGACACCTCTTGGAGGGAGCTCGCTTTCCCTTCCAAGTCTTCACTGACCACAAGAACTTGGTGTATATACAGACGGCCCAGCGGCTGAATTCTCGCCAGGCTAGATGGTCCCTGTTCTTCTCCCGGTTCCATTTTACTCTCCATTTTCTCTCCGGGGAGAAGAACGTTCGTGCCGACGCTCTCTCCCGCTCCGTAGTGTCATCTGAGGAGGAGGAGGAGGAGCCTCGGCTTATTGTCCCTTCTGAGAGCCTGAGAACTGTAGCTCCGGTTTCGCTAGAGTCTGTGCCCCCGGGCAAGACTTTCGTGCCAGCTAACTTGCGACCGGAGGTTCTCTCTTGGGCTCACTCCTCCAGAGTGGGGGGGCATTTTGGGACAAAGAGGACATCAGAGCTTTTGGCGAGAACATACTGGTGGCCGCATATGGCCCGAGATGTCAGGGACTACATTCAGGCGTGCGTTTCTTGCGCCCAGAATCGGTCTCCTCGGCAACGGCCTGCTGGGTTGCTTTACCCTCTACCGGTGGCAGACAGGCCCTGGGAGATGGTCGGAATGGACTTTGTGGTGGGTCTACCCAAGTCGCGTGGCTGCTCCATTATTTGGGTTGTCACTGACCATTTCTCTAAGATGGTGCATTTGGTGCCGCTTCCTCGGTTACCCTCAGCACGGGCCTTGGCGGTGTTGTTCGTTAAACACGTTTTCCGTTTGCATGGTATGCCTGATAAAATTGTCAGCGATCGGGGTCCCCAGTTCGCATCTCGGTTTTGGAGAGAGCTCTGCCGTTTACTCAGCATAGAGTTAAACCTCTCCTCTGCTTACCATCCCGAGACGAATGGGTTGGTGGAGAGAACCAACCAGACTCTGGTGACATATTTGCGACATTTCGTCTCTGCTAGGCAGGATGACTGGGCATCTTTGCTACCTTGGGCGGAATTTGCCCTGAACAACGCCGTAGCCGATTCCACTGGTCAAACTCCTTTTCTCCTTAATTACGGCCAGCATCCGCGTGTCCCTGTGCCCATGCCCGTGTCCTCCACCGATTCTAGGGTGGCAGACTGGGCGGTGGAGGCACGTGACATCTGGGACCGCACACAGGATGCTATCCGGGCCTCCAAGGAGAGAATGAGGGTTTCGGCTGATACACACCGGCGCCCCGCTCCGGTCTTTGCTCCCGGCGACTTAGTGTGGCTCTCCGCCCGTAACATCAGGCTGCGAGTTGAGTCCACTAAGTTTGCTCCTCGCTACATTGGCCCGTTTAAAGTTCTGGAACAGGTCAACCCTGTGGTTTACCGTTTGGCCATTCCTCCACGCCTTGGTATCACCGATACCTTTCACGTTTCCCTCTTAAAGCCCGTTTGCTTGTCTCGGTTTTCTGAGTCATCTGCTGGGACATCGGGTTCATCCACGGATGAATTTGAGGTGAATGCTATTGTGGGAAGCAAGGTGGTACGTGGCAAAAAATTTTATTTGGTGGATTGGAAGGGTCATGGTCCAGAGGATAGAACCTGGGAGCCTGTGGAGCACATTCGGGCTCCGCAGCTCATTGCTGCCTTTGAACGTAGCGAGGCCCAAGGAGGGGGGGGCCCTAGGAGGGGGGGTAATGTTAGGGGTCGAGTTCCCGCTTCTGCACTGGGGGAATCTCGAGCCACTTCCGCTGCGGTCTCCCATTCTTGTCCAGCCGCAGTGGAGCCTGCTCAGCAAGGACGTCGGTCCCAGCGTCTTGCTCATTCTCACTCTGTTCAGAGAGTTAGTGCTGCTTCTCCAGTCTCTGCCATTAAAGTCAGTACTGGTCAGCAGCGAGCGGACTTCTCTGGGACTAAGTCCTTGTCTGCATGTACTGAGCATGCCCAGCGAAAGGTCTCCCGTTGGAGATCGAGGGTCATGTGCTCAGGCTCTGCAGCACATTCCATTGGTCCTCTTGGCAGGTCCTAGAAGGGCAAAAGTGCTGTGGCCACTTCCTGTGCTGCTCCTATATAAACTGCGCATGACCGCACGGCCATGCGCTAGTATTGTCTAACAATCGTTGATGTGTGTATGTTGTGAGTGCAAGTCGTCCTTTGAAACCCCTTCCCTATTGAATGTCTGTTCGCGGAAGGTGTATGGCTGCTACCTAGCGCCCGACTTAGCCTACAGCACTAGACACACATCTCAGCGTCCTGTAGCTGTGCCTGCCAGTACGGCGCCGTGCGCCTGCCTTGCGCTTTCCATACCCGAGTCTGGGTGGTTAGTGGCGTCCGTTAGTGCGGCATCGCTCGCACTCTTGTGCACTTATACTTCTTAAAGTTCTCTACACACCCAGTTGCGGTGTTACGCCAGCAAGGGTCTAATCGGGCTCCAATCCCTTCTGGGGTTAAGTCCGCTGACCACTTGCTCGCGCACTAGTGCGGTACTGCGGTCCTGTGGATTAACAGGATCGCTTTCTTCACGCTGGGTGAGGTTTAACCCACGCGTGTATCCTTTAGTGTACCGCCATATTGTCCGTCTTGCTAGCTGCAGGGTCTTTTACCTGCACGGTGGACCTCGGACTGCGAACGCACCTATACATGGTGCGTTCCGCCAGTCCTTAACACTCTCTCTCTCAAATAGTGGGCCATAGAAAGCCTATTTTTTTTTATTTGGTTTCTAAATTCTCCCTGAAAAAATCAATTTTGTTTATTTGGTTTCTAAATTCTCGCTGAAAAAATAAAAAAAAAACAGTGGGAGATTAATATTGGCCTTTCTGCTTGTGTGCCAGTCCTGACTCCTGGGTGTGCCATCTCTCTCTCTCAAATAGTGTGCCATAGAAAGCCTTTTTTTTTTTATTTGATTTCTAAATTCTCCCTGAAAAAATCATTTTTTTAATTTGGTTTCTAAATTCTCCCTGAAAAAAAAAAAAAAGGTGGGAGATTAATATTGGCCTTTCTGCTTGTGTGCCAGTCCTGACTCCTGGGTGTGCCATCTCTCTCTCTCTCAAATAGTGGGCCATAGAAAGCCTATTTTTTTTTTATTTGGTTTCTAAATTTTCCCTGAAAAAATCATTTTTTTAATTTGGTTTCTAAATTCTCCCTGAAAAAATAAAAAAAAACAGTGGGAGATTAATATTGGCCTTTCTGCTTGTGTGCCAGTCTTGACTCCTGGGTGTGCCATCTCTCTCTCTCAAATAGTGTGCCATAGAAAGCCTATTTTTTTTTATTTGGTTTCTAAATTCTCCCTGAAAAAATCAATTTTTTTTATTTGGTTTCTAAATTCTCCCTGAAAAAATAAAAAAAAACAGTGGGAGATTAATATTGGCCTTTCTGCTTGTGTGCCAGTCCTGACTCCTGGGTGTGCCATCTCTCTCTCTCAAATAGTGGGCCATAGAAAGCCTATTTTTTTTTTATTTGGTTTCTAAATTCTCCCTGAAAAAATCAATTTTGTTTATTTGGTTTCTAAATTCTCCCTGAAAAAATAAAAAAAAAGTGGGAGATTAATATTGGCCTTTCTGCTTGTGTGCCAGTCCTGACTCCTGGGTGTGCCATCTCTCTCTCAAATAGTGGGCCATAGAAAGCCTATTTTTTTTAATTTGGTTTCTAAATTCTCCCTGAAAAAATAAATAAAAAACAGTGGGAGATTAATATTGGCCTTTCTGCTTGTGTGCCAGTCCTGACTGCTGGGTGTGCCATCTCTCTCTCTCAAATAGTGGGCCATAGAACGCCTATTTTTTTAATTTGGTTTCTAAATTCTCCCTGAAAAAATAAATAAAAAACAGTGGGAGATTAATATTGGCCTTTCTGCTTGTGTGCCAGTCCTGACTGCTGGGTGTGCCATCTCTCTCTCTCAAATAGTGGGCCATAGAAAGCCTATTTTTTTTTTATTTGGTTTCTAAATTTTCCCTGAAAAAATAAAAAAAAAGTGGGAGATTAATATTGGCCTTTCTGCTCGTGTGCCAGTCCTGACTCCTGGGTGTGCCATCTCTCTCTCTCAAATAGTGGGCCATAGAAAGCCTATTTTTTTTTTATTTGGTTTCTAAATTCAACCTGAAAAAATTAAAAAAAACAGTGGGAGATTAATATTGGCCTTTCTGCTTGTGTGCCAGTCCTGACTCCTGGGTGTGCCATCTCTCTCTCTCAAATAATGGGCCATAGAAAGCCTATTTTTTTTTATTTGGTTTCTAAATTCTCCCTGAAAAAATCAATTTTTTTTATTTGGTTTCTAAATTCTCCCTGAAAAAATAAAAAAAAACAGTGGGAGATTAATATTGGCCTTTCTGCTTGTGTGCCAGTCCTGACTCCTGGGTGTGCCATCTCTCTCTCTCAAATAGTGGGCCATAGAAAGCCTATTTTTTTTTTATTTGGTTTCTAAATTCTCCCTGAAAAAATCAATTTTGTTTATTTGGTTTCTAAATTCTCCCTGAAAAAATAAAAAAAAAGTGGGAGATTAATATTGGCCTTTCTGCTTGTGTGCCAGTCCTGACTCCTGGGTGTGCCATCTCTCTCTCAAATAGTGGGCCATAGAAAGCCTATTTTTTTTAATTTGGTTTCTAAATTCTCCCTGAAAAAATAAATAAAAAACAGTGGGAGATTAATATTGGCCTTTCTGCTTGTGTGCCAGTCCTGACTGCTGGGTGTGCCATCTCTCTCTCTCAAATAGTGGGCCATAGAACGCCTATTTTTTTAATTTGGTTTCTAAATTCTCCCTGAAAAAATAAATAAAAAACAGTGGGAGATTAATATTGGCCTTTCTGCTCGTGTGCCAGTCCTGACTCCTGGGTGTGCCATCTCTCTCTCTCAAATAGTGGGCCATAGAAAGCCTATTTTTTTTTTATTTGGTTTCTAAATTCAACCTGAAAAAATTAAAAAAAACAGTGGGAGATTAATATTGGCCTTTCTGCTTGTGTGCCAGTCCTGACTCCTGGGTGTGCCATCTCTCTCTCTCAAATAATGGGCCATAGAAAGCCTATTTTTTTTATTTGGTTTCTAAATTCTCCCTGAAAAAATAAATTTTTTTAATTTGATTTCTAAATTCTCCCTGAAAAAATAAAAAAAAAACAGTGGGAGATTAATATTGGCCTTTCTGCTTGTGTGCCAGTCCTGACTCTTGGGTGTGCCATCTCTCTCTCTCAAATAATGGGCCATAAAAAGCGTATTTATTTTTTTTATTTGGTTTCTAAATTCTCCCTGAAAAAAATCAATTTTTTTAATTTGGTTTCTAAATTCTCCCTGAAAAAATAAAAAAAAAACAGTGGGAGATTATTATTGGCCTTTCTGCTTGTGTGCCAGTCCTGACTCTTGGGTGTGCCATCTCTCTCTCTCTCAAATAGTGGGCCATAGAAAACCTTTTTTTTTTTTATTTGGTTTCTAAATTCTCCCTGAAAAAATCAATTTTGTTTATTTGGTTTCTAAATTCTCCCTGAAAAAATAAAAAAAAAACAGTGGGAGATTAATATTGACCTTTCTGCTTGTGTGCCAGTCCTGACTCCTGGGTGTGCCATCTCTCTCTCTCAAATCGTGGGCCACAGAAAGCGTATTTTTTTTTATTTGGTTTCTAAATTTTCCCTGAAAAAATCATTTTTTTAATTTGGTTTCTAAATTCTCCCTGAAAAAATAAAAAAAAAACAGTGGGAGATTAATATTGGCCTTTCTGCTTGTGTGCCAGTCCTGACTTCTGGGTGTGCCATCTCTCTCTCTCAAATAGTGTGCCATAGAAAGCCTATTTTTTTTTATTTGGTTTCTAAATTCTCCCCGAAAAAATGAATTTTTTTTATTTGGTTTCTAAATTCTCCCTGAAAAAAAAAAAAAGTGGGAGATTAATATTGGCCTTTCTGCTTGTGTGCCAGTCCTGACTCCTGGGTGTGCCATATCTCTCTCTCTCTCAAATAGTGGGCCATAGAAAGCCTATTTTTTTTTAATTTGGTTTCTAAATTTTCCCTGAAAAAATCATTTTTTTAATTTGGTTTCTAAATTCTCCCTGAAAAAATAAAAAAAAACAGTGGGAGATTAATATTGGCCTTTCTGGTTGTGTGCCAGTATTGACTTCTGGGTGTGCCATCTCTCTCTCTCAAATAGTGTGCCATAGAAAGCCTATTTTTTTTTATTTGGTTTCTAAATTCTCCCTGAAAAAATCAATTTTTTTAATTTGGTTTCTAAATTCTCCCTGAAAAAATAAAAAAAACAGGGGGAGATTAATATTGGCCTTTCTGCTTGTGTGCCAGTCCTGACTCCTGGGTGTGCCATCTCTCTCTCTCAAATAATGGGCCATAGAAAGCCTATTTTTTTTATTTGGTTTCTAAATTCTCCCTGAAAAAATCAATTTTTTTATTTGGTTTCTAAATTCTCCCTGAAAAAAAAAAAAAAACAGTGGGAGATTAATATTGACCTTTCTGCTTGTGTGCCAGTCCTGACTCCTGGGTGTGCCATCTCTCTCTCTCAAATAGTGGGCCACAGAAAGCCTATTTTTTTTTATTTGGTTTCTAAATTCTCCCTGAAAAAATCAATTTTGTTTATTTGGTTTCTAAATTCTCGCTGAAAAAATAAAAAAAAAACAGTGGGAGATTAACATTGGCCTTTCTGCTTGTGTGCCAGTCCTGACTCCTGGGTGTGCCATCTCTCTCTCTCAAATAGTGGGTCATAGAAAGCGTATTTTTTCTTATTTGGTTTCTAAATTTTCCCTGAAAAAATCATTTTTTTAATTTGGTTTCTAAATTCTCCCTGAAAAAATAAAAAAAAAACAGTGGGAGATTAATATTGGCCTTTCTGCTTGTGTGCCAGTCCTGACTTCTGGGTGTGCCATCTCTCGCTCTCAAATAGTGTGCCATAGAAAGCCTATTTTTTTTATTTGGTTTCTAAATTCTCCCTGAAAAAAAAAAAAAAGTGGGAGATTAATATTGGCCTTTCTGCTTGTGTGCCAGTCCTGACTTCTGGGTGTGCCATCTCTCTCTCTCAAATAGTGTGCCATAGAAAGCCTATTTTTTTTTATTTGGTTTCTAAATTCTCCCCGAAAAAATGAATTTTTTTTATTTGGTTTCTAAATTCTCCCTGAAAAAAAAAAAAAAAGTGGGAGATTAATATTGGCCTTTCTGCTTGTGTGCCAGTCCTGACTCCTGGGTGTGCCATATCTCTCTCTCTCTCTCAAATAGTGTGCCATAGAAAGCCTATTTTTTTTAATTTGGTTTCTAAATTCTCCCTGAAAAAATCAATTTTTTTTATTTGGTTTCTAAATTCTCCCTGAAAAAATAAAAAAAAACAGGGGGAGATTAATATTGGCCTTTCTGCTTGTGTGCCAGTCCTGACTCCTGGGTGTGCCATCTCTCTCTCTCTCAAATAGTGGGCCATAGAAAGCCTATTTTTTTTTTATTTGGTTTCTAAATTCTCCCTGAAAAAATCAATTTTGTTTATTTGGTTTCTAAATTCTCCCTGAAAAAATTAAAAAAAAACAGTGGGAGATTAATATTGACCTTTCTGCTTGTGTGCCAGTCCTGACTCCTGGGTGTGCCATCTCTCTCTCTCAAATAATGGGCCATAGAAAGCCTATTTTTTTTTATTTGGTTTCTAAATTCTCCCTGAAAAAAATAAATTTTTTTTATTTGGTTTCTAAATTCTCCCTGAAAAAAAAAAAACAGTGGGAGATTAATATTGAACTTTCTGCTTGTGTGCCAGTCCTGACTCCTGGGTGTGCCATCTCTCTATCTCAAATAGTGGGCCACAGAAAGCCTATTTTTTTTTATTTGGTTTCTAAATTCTCCCTGAAAAAATCAATTTTGTTTATTTGGTTTCTAAATTCTCGCTGAAAAAATAAAAAAAAAACAGTGGGAGATTAACATTGGCCTTTCTGCTTGTGTGCCAGTATTGACTTCTGGGTGTGCCATCTCTCTCTCTCAAATAGTGTGCCATAGAAAGCCTATTTTTTTTTATTTGGTTTCTAAATTCTCCCTGAAAAAATCAATTTTTTTTATTTGGTTTCTAAATTCTCCCTGAAAAAATAAAAAAAAACAGGGGGAGATTAATATTGGCCTTTCTGCTTGTGTGCCAGTCCTGACTCCTGGGTGTGCCATCTCTCTCTCTCTCAAATAGTGGGCCATAGAAAGCCTATTTTTTTTTAATTTGGTTTCTAAATTCTCCCTGAAAAAATCAATTTTGTTTATTTGGTTTCTAAATTCTCCCTGAAAAAATTTAAAAAAAACAGTGGGAGATTAATATTGACCTTTCTGCTTGTGTGCCAGTCCTGACTCCTGGGTGTGCCATCTCTCTCTCTCAAATAATGGGCCACAGAAAGCCTATTTTTTTTTATTTGGTTTCTAAATTCTCCCTGAAAAAATCAATTTTTTAATTTGGTTTCTAAATTCTCCCTGAAAAAAAAAAAAACAGTGGGAGATTAATATTGACCTTTCTGCTTGTGTGCCAGTCCTGACTCCTGGGTGTGCCATCTCTCTCTCTCAAATAGTGGGCCACAGAAAGCCTATTTTTTTTATTTGGTTTCTAAATTCTCCCTGAAAAAATCAATTTTGTTTATTTGGTTTCTAAATTCTCGCTGAAAAAATAAAAAAAAAACAGTGGGAGATTAACATTGGCCTTTCTGCTTGTGTGCCAGTCCTGACTCCTGGGTGTGCCATCTCTCTCTCTCAAATAGTGGGTCATAGAAAGCGTATTTTTTTTTATTTGGTTTCTAAATTTTCCCTGAAAAAATCATTTTTTTAATTTGGTTTCTAAATTCTCCCTGAAAAAAAAAAAAAAAAAGTGGGAGATTAATATTGGCCTTTCTGCTTGTGTGCCAGTCCTGACTTCTGGGTGTGCCATCTCTCTCTCTCTCAAATAGTGTGCCATAGAAAGCCTATTTTTTTTTATTTGGTTTCTAAATTCTCCCCGAAAAAATGAATTTTTTTTATTTGGTTTCTAAATTCTCCCTGAAAAAAAAAAAAAACAGTGGGAGATTAATATTGGCCTTTCTGCTTGTGTGCCAGTCCTGACTCCTGGGTGTGCCATATCTCTCTCTCTCTCAAATAGTGTGCCATAGAAAGCCTATTTTTTTTAATTTGGTTTCTAAATTCTCCCTGAAAAAATCAATTTTTTTTATTTGGTTTCTAAATTCTCCCTGAAAAAATAAAAAAAAACAGGGGGAGATTAATATTGGCCTTTCTGCTTGTGTGCCAGTCCAGACTCCTGGGTGTGCCATCTCTCTCTCTCTCAAATAGTGGGCCATAGAAAGCCTATTTTTTTTTATTTGGTTTCTAAATTCTCCCTGAAAAAATCAATTTTGTTTATTTGGTTTCTAAATTCTCCCTGAAAAAATTTAAAAAAAACAGTGGGAGATTAATATTGACCTTTCTGCTTGTGTGCCAGTCCTGACTCCTGGGTGTGCCATCTCTCGCTCTCAAATAGTGTGCCATAGAAAGCCTATTTTTTTTATTTGGTTTCTAAATTCTCCCTGAAAAAAAAAAAAAAAGTGGGAGATTAATATTGGCCTTTCTGCTTGTGTGCCAGTCCTGACTTCTGGGTGTGCCATCTCTCTCTCTCAAATAGTGTGCCATAGAAAGCCTATTTTTTTTTATTTGGTTTCTAAATTCTCCCCGAAAAAATGAATTTTTTTTATTTGGTTTCTAAATTCTCCCTGAAAAAAAAAAAAAAAAAGTGGGAGATTAATATTGGCCTTTCTGCTTGTGTGCCAGTCCTGACTCCTGGGTGTGCCATATCTCTCTCTCTCTCAAATAGTGTGCCATAGAAAGCCTATTTTTTTTAATTTGGTTTCTAAATTCTCCCTGAAAAAAATCAATTTTTTTTATTTGGTTTCTAAATTCTCCCTGAAAAAATAAAAAAAAACAGGGGGAGATTAATATTGGCCTTTCTGCTTGTGTGCCAGTCCTGACTCCTGGGTGTGCCATCTCTCTCTCTCTCTCTCAAATAGTGGGCCATAGAAAGCCTATTTTTTTTTTATTTGGTTTCTAAATTCTCCATGAAAAAATCAATTTTGTTTATTTGGTTTCTAAATTCTCCCTGAAAAAATTAAAAAAAAACAGTGGGAGATTAATATTGACCTTTCTGCTTGTGTGCCAGTCCTGACTCCTGGGTGTGCCATCTCTCTCTCTCAAATAATGGGCCATAGAAAGCCTATTTTTTTTTATTTGGTTTCTAAATTCTCCCTGAAAAAAATAAAAAATTTTTATTTGGTTTCTAAATTCTCCCTGAAAAAAAAAAAAAAACAGTGGGAGATTAATATTGACCTTTCTGCTTGTGTGCCAGTCCTGACTCCTGGGTGTGCCATCTCTCTCTCTCAAATAGTGGGCCACCGAAAGCCTATTTTTTTTTATTTGGTTTCTAAATTCTCCCTGAAAAAATCAATTTTGTTTATTTGGTTTCTAAATTCTCGCTGAAAAAATAAAAAAAAAACAGTGGGAGATTAACATTGGCCTTTCTGCTTGTGTGCCAGTATTGACTTCTGGGTGTGCCATCTCTCTCTCTCAAATAGTGTGCCATAGAAAGCCTATTTTTTTTTATTTGGTTTCTAAATTCTCCCTGAAAAAATCAATTTTTTTTATTTGGTTTCTAAATTCTCCCTGAAAAAATAAAAAAAAACAGGGGGAGATTAATATTGGCCTTTCTGCTTGTGTGCCAGTCCTGACTCCTGGGTGTGCCATCTCTCTCTCTCTCAAATAGTGGGCCATAGAAAGCCTATTTTTTTTTTATTTGGTTTCTAAATTCTCCCTGAAAAAATCAATTTTGTTTATTTGGTTTCTAAATTCTCCCTGAAAAAATTTAAAAAAAACAGTGGGAGATTAATATTGACCTTTCTGCTTGTGTGCCAGTCCTGACTCCTGGGCGTGCCATCTCTCTCTCTCAAATAATGGGCCATAGAAAGCCTATTTTTTTTTATTTGGTTTCTAAATTCTCCCTGAAAAAATCAATTTTTTAATTTGGTTTCTAAATTCTCCCTGAAAAAAAAAAAAAACAGTGGGAGATTAATATTGACCTTTCTGCTTGTGTGCCAGTCCTGACTCCTGGGTGTGCCATCTCTCTCTCTCAAATAGTGGGCCACAGAAAGCCTATTTTTTTTTATTTGGTTTCTAAATTCTCCCTGAAAAAATCAATTTTGTTTATTTGGTTTCTAAATTCTCGCTGAAAAAATAAAAAAAAAACAGTGGGAGATTAACATTGGCCTTTCTGCTTGTGTGCCAGTCCTGACTTCTGGGTGTGCCATCTCTCTCTCTCAAATAGTGTGCCATAGAAAGCCTATTTTTTTTATTTGGTTTCTAAATTCTCCCTGAAAAAAAAAAAAAAAAAAAGTGGGAGATTAATATTGGCCTTTCTGCTTGTGTGCCAGTCCTGACTTCTGGGTGTGCCATCTCTCTCTCTCTCAAATAGTGTGCCATAGAAAGCCTATTTTTTTTTATTTGGTTTCTAAATTCTCCCCGAAATAATGAATTTTTTTTATTTGGTTTCTAAATTCTCCCTGAAAAAAAAAAAAAGTGGGAGATTAATATTGGCCTTTCTGCTTGTGTGCCAGTCCTGACTCCTGGGTGTGCCATATCTCTCTCTCTCTCTCAAATAGTGTGCCATAGAAAGCCTATTTTTTTTAATTTGGTTTCTAAATTCTCCCTGAAAAAATCAATTTTTTTTATTTGGTTTCTAAATTCTCCCTGAAAAAATAAAAAAAAACAGGGGGAGATTAATATTGGCCTTTCTGCTTGTGTGCCAGTCCTGACTCCTGGGTGTGCCATCTCTCTCTCTCTCAAATAGTGGGCCATAGAAAGCCTATTTTTTTTTATTTGGTTTCTAAATTCTCCCTGAAAAAATCAATTTTGTTTATTTGGTTTCTAAATTCTCCCTGAAAAAATTAAAAAAAAACAGTGGGAGATTAATATTGACCTTTCTGCTTGTGTGCCAGTCCTGACTCCTGGGTGTGCCATCTCTCTCTCTCAAATAATGGGCCATAGAAAGCCTATTTTTTTTTATTTGGTTTCTAAATTCTCCCTGAAAAAATCAATTTTTTTTATTTGGTTTCTAAATTCTCCCTGAAAAAATAAAAAAAACAGTGGGAGATTAATATTGGCCTTTCTGCTTGTGTGCCAGTCTTGACTCCTGGGTGTGCCATCTCTCTCTCTCAAATAGTGGGCCATAGAAAGCCTATTTTTTTTTTATTTGGTTTCTAAATTTTCCCTGAAAAAATCATTTTTTTAATTTGGTTTCTAAATTCTCCCTGAAAAAATAAAAAAAAAACATTGGGAGATTAATATTGGCCTTTCTGCTTGTGTGCCAGTCCTGACTTCTGGGTGTGCCATCTCTCTCTCTCAAATAGTGTGCCATAGAAAGCCTATTTTTTTTTATTTGGCTTCTATATTTTCCCTGAAAAAATCAATTTTTTTTATTTGGTTTCTAAATTCTCCCTGAAAAAATAAAAAAAAAGTGGGAGATTAATATTGGCCTTTCTGCTTGTGTGCCAGTCTTGACTCCTGGGTGTGCCATCTCTCTCTCTCTCAAATAGTGGGCCATAGAAAGCCTATTTTTTTTTTATTTGGTTTCTAAATTTTCCCTGAAAAAATCATTTTTTTTAATTTGGTTTCTAAATTCTCCCTGAAAAAATAAAAAAAAAACAGTGGGAGATTAATATTGGCCTTTCTGCTTGTGTGCCAGTCCTGACTTCTGGGTGTGCCATCTCTCTCTCTCAAATAGTGTGCCATAGAAAGCCTATTTTTTTTATTTGGTTTCTAAATTCTCCCTGAAAGAAAAAAAAAAGTGGGAGATTAATATTGGCCTTTCTGCTTGTGTGCCAGTCCTGACTCCTGGGTGTGCCATCTCTCTCTCTCTCAAATAGTGGGCCATAGAAAGCCTATTTTTTTTTATTTGGTTTCTAAATTTTCCCTGAAAAAATAATTTTTTTAATTTGGTTTCTAAATTCTCCCTGAAAAAATAAAAAAAAACAGTGGGAGATTAATATTGGCCTTTCTGCTTGTGTGCCAGTCTTGACTCCTGGGTGTGCCATCTCTCTCTGTCAAATAGTGTGCCATAGAAAGCCTATTTTTTTTTATTTGGCTTCTAAATTCTCCCTGAAAAAATCAATTTTTTTTATTTGGTTTCTAAATTCTCCCTGAAAAAATAAAAAAAAAGTGGGAGATTAATATTGGCCTTTCTGCTTGTGTGCCAGTCCTGACTCCTGGGTGTGCCATCTCTCTCTGTTAAGGACTGGCGGAACGCACCATGTATAGATGGTACGAAACTAGGTGCGTTCGCAGTCCGAGGTCCACCGTGCAGGTAAAAGACCCTGCAGCTAGCAAGACGGACAATATGGCGGTACACTAAAGGATACACGCGTGGGTTAAACCTCACCCAGCGTGAAGAAAGCGATCCTGTTAATCCACAGGACCGCAGTACCGCACTAGTGCGCGAGCAAGTGGTCAGCGGACTTAACCCCAGAAGGGATTGGAGCCCGATTAGACCCTTGCTGGCGTAACACCGCAACTGGGTGTGTAGAGAACTTTAAGAAGTATAAGTGCACAAGAGTGCGAGCGATGCCGCACTAACGGACGCCACTAACCACCCAGACTCGGGTATGGAAAGCGCAAGGCAGGCGCACGGCGCCGTACTGGCAGGCACAGCTACAGGACGCTGAGATGTGTGTCTAGTGCTGTAGGCTAAGTCGGGCGCTAGGTAGCAGCCATACACCTTCCGCGAACAGACATTCAATAGGGAAGGGATTTCAAAGGACGACTTGCACTCACAACATACACACATCAACAATTGTTAGACAATACTAGCGCATGGCCGTGCGGTCATGCGCAGTTTATATAGGAGCAGCACAGGAAGTGGCCACAGCACTTTTGCCCTTCTAGGACCTGCCAAGAGGACCAATGGAATGTGCTGCAGAGCCTGAGCACATGACCCTCGATCTCCAACGGGAGACCTTACGCTGGGCATGCTCAGTACATGCAGACAAGGACTTAGTCCCAGAGAAGTCCGCTCGCTGCTGACCAGTACTGACTTTAATGGCAGAGACTGGAGAAGCAGCACTAACTCTCTGAACAGAGTGAGAATGAGCAAGACGCTGGGACCGACGTCCTTGCTGAGCAGGCTCCACTGCGGCTGGACAAGAATGGGAGACCGCAGCGGAAGTGGCTCGAGATTCCCCCAGTGCAGAAGCGGGAACTCGACCCCTAACATTACCCCCCCTCCTAGGGCCCCCCCCTCCTTGGGCCTCGCTACGTTCAAAGGCAGCAATGAGCTGCGGAGCCCGAATGTGCTCCACAGGCTCCCAGGTTCTATCCTCTGGACCATGACCCTTCCAATCCACCAAATAAAATTTTTTGCCACGTACCACCTTGCTTCCCACAATAGCATTCACCTCAAATTCATCCGTGGATGAACCCGATGTCCCAGCAGAAGACTCAGAAAACCGAGACAAGCGAACGGGCTTTAAGAGGGAAACGTGAAAGGTATCGGTGATACCAAGGCGTGGAGGAATGGCCAAACGGTAAACCACAGGGTTGACCTGTTCCAGAACTTTAAACGGGCCAATGTAGCGAGGAGCAAACTTAGTGGACTCAACTCGCAGCCTGATGTTACGGGCGGAGAGCCACACTAAGTCGCCGGGAGCAAAGACCGGAGCGGGGCGCCGGTGTGTATCAGCCGAAACCCTCATTCTCTCCTTGGAGGCCCGGATAGCATCCTGTGTGCGGTCCCAGATGTCACGTGCCTCCACCGCCCAGTCTGCCACCCTAGAATCGGTGGAGGACACGGGCATGGGCACAGGGACACGCGGATGCTGGCCGTAATTAAGGAGAAAAGGAGTTTGACCAGTGGAATCGGCTACGGCGTTGTTCAGGGCAAATTCCGCCCAAGGTAGCAAAGATGCCCAGTCATCCTGCCTAGCAGAGACGAAATGTCGCAAATATGTCACCAGAGTCTGGTTGGTTCTCTCCACCAACCCATTCGTCTCGGGATGGTAAGCAGAGGAGAGGTTTAACTCTATGCTGAGTAAACGGCAGAGCTCTCTCCAAAACCGAGATGCGAACTGGGGACCCCGATCGCTGACAATCTTATCAGGCATACCATGCAAACGGAAAACGTGTTTAACGAACAACACCGCCAAGGCCCGTGCTGAGGGTAACCGAGGAAGCGGCACCAAATGCACCATCTTAGAGAAATGGTCAGTGACAACCCAAATAATGGAGCAGCCACGCGACTTGGGTAGACCCACCACAAAGTCCATTCCGACCATCTCCCAGGGCCTGTCTGCCACCGGTAGAGGGTAAAGCAACCCAGCAGGCCGTTGCCGAGGAGACCGATTCTGGGCGCAAGAAACGCACGCCTGAATGTAGTCCCTGACATCTCGGGCCATATGCGGCCACCAGTATGTTCTCGCCAAAAGCTCTGATGTCCTCTTTGTCCCAAAATGCCCCCCCACTCTGGAGGAGTGAGCCCAAGAGAGAACCTCCGGTCGCAAGTTAGCTGGCACGAAAGTCTTGCCCGGGGGCACAGACTCTAGCGAAACCGGAGCTACAGTTCTCAGGCTCTCAGAAGGGACAATAAGCCGAGGCTCCTCCTCCTCCTCCTCAGATGACACTACGGAGCGGGAGAGAGCGTCGGCACGAACGTTCTTCTCCCCGGAGAGAAAATGGAGAGTAAAATGGAACCGGGAGAAGAACAGGGACCATCTAGCCTGGCGAGAATTCAGCCGCTGGGCCGTCTGTATATACACCAAGTTCTTGTGGTCAGTGAAGACTTGGAAGGGAAAGCGAGCTCCCTCCAAGAGGTGTCTCCACTCTGAAAAAGCCAACTTCATAGCTAGCAACTCCCTGTCCCCGATGGAATAATTCCTCTCCGCTGGTGTGAAGGTCTTGGAGAAGAAGAAGCAAGGATGCTTCCGACCTTGAGCATCCTTTTGGAAAAGGACTGCTCCAGCACCAACGGATGAGGCATCCACCTCCAAGATGAATGGTTTATCTACATCGGGGCGATGTAGGATGGGAGCGCTAGCGAAGTGTGACTTAATCGAGAGAAAGGCCTTGGAGACCTCCTCTGACCACAACTTGGGATTTGCTCCCTTCTTGGTGAGGGCGACCAAGGGAGCTACCAAAGTTGAGAAGTGTGGAATGAACTGGCGATAATAATTAATGAACCCCATAAAGCGCTGCACCGCTTTAAGAGAATGGGGTTCCTGCCAGTCCATTACAGCCTGTAGCTTGGCAGGATCCATAGCCAAACCCTGGGCAGAAATGATATATCCAAGGAAAGGCAAGGACTCCTGCTCAAACACACACTTCTCCAACTTAGCGTAGAGGGAGTTTGCCCGTAAGAGGTCGAAGACTTTGCGAACATCTCTCCGATGGGAGTCTATATCTGGAGAGTAGATGAGAATGTCATCCAGATAGACTACGACCGAGGTGGTGAGCATATCCCGAAAGATGTCGTTCACAAAGTCTTGGAAAACGGCTGGGGCATTACAGAGCCCAAAGGGCATCACTAGATATTCATAGTGCCCATCCATGGTGTTAAAAGCCGTCTTCCATTCATCCCCCTCACGGATGCGAATCAGGTTGTAAGCACCCCGCAGATCTAACTTTGTAAATACCTTTGCTCCCCGTAGCCTATCAAAGAGCTCAGATATCAGGGGTAATGGGTACTTGTTCTTAACGGTAATTGCGTTAAGACCCCTGTAGTCTATGCATGGACGTAAGTCTCCAGTCTTCTTCTGTACGAAGAAGAACCCAGCCCCTGCCGGTGACACTGACTTCCTAATGAATCCTCTTGCCAGATTCTCCTGAATATACTGGGACATTGCCTCCGTCTCCGGGAGAGATAACGGGTAGACTCGACCCCGGGGAGGCTCAGCACCAGGCAAGAGGTCAATAGGACAGTCATAGGGGCGGTGAGGCGGAAGGGTCTCCGCAGCTCTTTTGGAGAACACGTCTGCATGGGACCAATAGTGCTTGGGGAGAGAGGAAAGATCTGCGGGTACCTGTGTAGAAGCAACCTGAACGCACTCCCTCTGACATCTACCCTCACAGGATTTACTCCATCCCAAAATTCTCCCAGAGGACCACTCAATATGAGGAGAATGGTAGCGAAGCCATGGCATCCCCAACAGGACCTCATCAATTCCCTCAGGAATGACTAATAGGGAGATTATCTCCTGATGTGATGGAGACACAGATAGGGTGAAAGGAATGGTTTGGTGAGTAATCTGTGAAGGTAGTGTTGACCCATTTACCACTCGAACGGTCACTGGCTGGGCGAGCATCACCAAGGGTATTGCGTGACGCTGGGCAAAGGCGGAGGACATAAAGTTACCCTCTGCCCCAGAGTCCAAGCATAGCTCGACCGTGAGAGTGGATGGGCCTATGGTAATTGTCCCCTTGAAGGACAACTTTGAGGCAAACGTCGCCGTGTCTAGTGTACCTCCTCCAACTGCCACTAGACGCTGACGTTTCCCCGACCGCTGAGGACTCTTGGAGGCAAGACGTCCTGACTGCTGGCGAACATGACGAACCTTATGTGCACGAGCGGACTGAGACTTGGATCCCGCTCGTGTCACCTCCAAGGTCTCATGTGACTCAGATGTCTGGACTGGAGATTTCAAAGGTTTGGCGAAGGTAGGAGCCAGCCGAAACCTCTGCCTACACTGGGCTCGTTCCAACCTCCGCTCGTTAAAACGGAGGTCTATACGAGTAGAAATAGATATTAACTCCTCCAGTGTGGCAGGAATCTCCCTAGTGGCCAGAGCGTCCTTAACATGGTCAGCCAGGCCCCTCCAGAATATGGGGATAAGGGCTTTATCCGACCACTCCAGCTCGGAAGCTAACGTACGGAATCGGACGGAAAAATGGCTGACCAAGGACTCACCCTGAGTTAATGCCAGTAGTTGGAGCGCTGTATCATGGGTGAGTTGAGGTCCTAGAAAGACCTTTTTCAGCGTGCCCAGAAACAACGGAGCACTCTGCACCACATGATCATCACGCTCCCACAGCGGCGTAGCCCACTCCAACGCCCTGTCCGACAACAGCGAGACAATAAATCCCACCTTAGCCCGCTCTGTAGGAAAACGTGCAGCCAGGAGCTCGAGGTGGATAGAGCACTGACTCACGAATCCCCTACAAGTTTTGCAATCTCCAGAAAATTTTTCTGGCAACGGGAGGCGGGATAATGTCGGAACAGGGGTGGCAGTGGACAAGGTTGCTGCCGCCACGCCAGCAGCCTTTACAGCAACTGCGGTAACATCCACAGCTGAGGTTGAGTTCTCGAGAACCTTCAACCTACCCTCCAACTGCTGGATATACCGCAAAGATTGCTGAATGTCCGCCATACTAGCCAGACCTTGGCGCTAGTATTATGTTAAGGACTGGCGGAACGCACCATGTATAGATGGTACGAAACTAGGTGCGTTCGCAGTCCGAGGTCCACCGTGCAGGTAAAAGACCCTGCAGCTAGCAAGACGGACAATATGGCGGTACACTAAAGGATACACGCGTGGGTTAAACCTCACCCAGCGTGAAGAAAGCGATCCTGTTAATCCACAGGACCGCAGTACCGCACTAGTGCGCGAGCAAGTGGTCAGCGGACTTAACCCCAGAAGGGATTGGAGCCCGATTAGACCCTTGCTGGCGTAACACCGCAACTGGGTGTGTAGAGAACTTTAAGAAGTATAAGTGCACAAGAGTGCAAGCGATGCCGCACTAACGGACGCCACTAACCACCCAGACTCGGGTATGGAAAGCGCAAGGCAGGCGCACGGCGCCGTACTGGCAGGCACAGCTACAGGACGCTGAGATGTGTGTCTAGTGCTGTAGGCTAAGTCGGGCGCTAGGTAGCAGCCATACACCTTCCGCGAACAGACATTCAATAGGGAAGGGATTTCAAAGGACGACTTGCACTCACAACATACACACATCAACAATTGTTAGACAATACTAGCGCATGGCCGTGCGGTCATGCGCAGTTTATATAGGAGCAGCACAGGAAGTGGCCACAGCACTTTTGCCCTTCTAGGACCTGCCAAGAGGACCAATGGAATGTGCTGCAGAGCCTGAGCACATGACCCTCGATCTCCAACGGGAGACCATACGCTGGGCATGCTCAGTACATGCAGACAAGGACTTAGTCCCAGAGAAGTCCGCTCGCTGCTGACCAGTACTGACTTTAATGGCAGAGACTGGAGAAGCAGCACTAACTCTCTGAACAGAGTGAGAATGAGCAAGACGCTGGGACCGACGTCCTTGCTGAGCAGGCTCCACTGCGGCTGGACAAGAATGGGAGACCGCAGCGGAAGTGGCTCGAGATTCCCCCAGTGCAGAAGCGGGAACTCGACCCCTAACACTCTCTCTCTCAAATAGTGGGCCATAGAAAACCTATTTTTTTTTTATTTGGTTTCTAAATTCTCCCTGAAAAAATCAATTTTGTTTATTTGGTTTCTAAATTCTCCCTGAAAAAATTAAAAAAAAAACAGTGGGAGATTAATATTGACCTTTCTGCTTGTGTGCCAGTCCTGACTCCTGGGTGTGCCATCTCTCTCTCTCAAACAGTGGGCCACAGAAAGCCTATTTTTTTTATTTGGTTTCTAAATTCTCCCTGAAAAAATCAATTTTGTTTATTTGGTTTCTAAATTCTCGCTGAAAAAATAAAAAAAAAACAGTGGGAGATTAAGATTGGCCTTTCTGCTTGTGTGCCAGTCTTGACTCCTGGGTGTGCCATCTCTCTCTCTCAAATAGTGGGTCATAGAAAGCGTATTTTTTTTAATTTGGTTTCTAAATTTTCCCTGAAAAAATCATTTTTTTAATTTGGTTTCTAAATTCTCCCTGAAAAATAAAAAAAAAACAGTGGGAGATTAATATTGGCCTTTCTGCTTGTGTGCCAGTCCTGACTTCTGGGTGTGCCATCTCTCTCTCTCAAATAGTGTGCCATAGAAAGCCTATTTTTTTTTATTTGGTTTCTAAATTCTCCCCGAAAAAATGAATTTTTTTTATTTGGTTTCTAAATTCTCCCTGAAAAAAAAAAAAAGTGGGAGATTAATATTGGCCTTTCTGCTTGTGTGCCAGTCCTGACTCCTGGGTGTGCCATCTCTCTCTCTCTCTCAAATAGTGGGCCATAGAAAGCCTATTTTTTTTTTATTTGGTTTCTAAATTTTCCCTGAAAAAATCATTTTTTTAATTTGGTTTCTAAATTCTCCCTGAAAAAATAAAAAAAAACAGTGGGAGATTAATATTGGCCTTTCTGCTTGTGTGCCAGTATTGACTCCTGGGTGTGCCATCTCTCTCTCTCAAATAGTGTGCCATAGAAAGCCTATTTTTTTTATTTGGTTTCTAAATTCTCCCTGAAAATTTTTTAAAAAAACAGTGGGAGATTAATATTGACCTTTCTGCTTGTGTGCCAGTCCTGACTCCTGGGTGTGCCATCTCTCTCTCTCAAATAATGGGCCATAGAAAGCCTATTTTTTTTAATTTGGTTTCTAAATTCTCCCTGAAAAAATCAATTTTTTTTATTTGGTTTCTAAATTCTCCCTGAAAAAAAAAAAAAACAGTGGGAGATTAATATTGACCTTTCTGCTTGTGTGCCAGTCCTGACTCCTGGGTGTGCCATCTATCTCTCTCAAATAGTGGGCCACAGAAAGCCTATTTTTTTTAATTTGGTTTCTAAATTCTCCCTGAAAAAATCAATTTTGTTTATTTGGTTTCTAAATTCTCGCTGAAAAAATAAAAAAAAAACAGTGGGAGATTAACATTGGCCTTTCTGCTTGTGTGCCAGTATTGACTTCTGGGTGTGCCATCTCTCTCTCTCAAATAGTGTGCCATAGAAAGCCTATTTTTTTTTAATTTGGTTTCTAAATTCTCCCTGAAAAAAAAAAAAAGTGGGAGATTAATATTGGCCTTTCTGCTTGTGTGCCAGTCCTGACTCCTGGGTGTGCCATCTCTCTCTCTCTCTCAAATAGTGGGCCATAGAAAGCCTATTTTTTTTTTATTTAGTTTCTAAATTCTCCCTGAAAAAATCAATTTTGTTTATTTGGTTTCTAAATTCTCCCTGAAAAAATAAATAAAAAACAGTGGGAGATTAATATTGGCCTTTCTGCTTGTGTGCCAGTCCTGACTGCTGGTTGTGCCATCTCTCTCTTTCAAACAGTGGGCCATAGAAAGCCTATTTTTTTTTAATTTGGTTTCTAAATTCTCCCTGAAAAAATAAAAAAAAACAGTGGGAGATTAATATTGACCTTTCTGCTTGTGTGCCCGTCCTGACTCCTGGGTGTGCCATCTCTCTCTCTCAAATAGTGGGCCACAGAAAGCCTATTTTTTTTATTTGGTTTCTAAATTCTCCCTGAAAAAATCAATTTTGTTTATTTGGTTTCTAAATTCTCGCTGAAAAAATAAAAAAAAAACAGTGGGAGATTAAGATTGGCCTTTCTGCTTGTGTGCCAGTCCTGACTCCTGGGTGTGCCATCTCTCTCTCTCTCAAATAGTGGGCCATAGAAAGCCTATTTTTTTTTATTTGGTTTCTAAATTTTCCCTGAAAAAATCATTTTTTTTAATTTGGTTTCTAAATTCTCCCTGAAAAAATAAAAAAAAACAGTGGGAGATTAATATTGGCCTTTCTGCTTGTGTGCCAGTATTGACTCCTGGGTGTGCCATCTCTCTCTCTCAAATAGTGTGCCATAGAAAGCCTATTTTTTTTATTTGGTTTCTAAATTCTCCCTGAAAAAATCAATTTTTTTTTTTGGTTTCTAAATTCTCCCTGAAAAAATAAAAAAAAACAGTGGGAGATTAATATTGGCCTTTCTGCTTGTGTGCCAGTCCTGACTCCTGGGTGTGCCATCTCTCTCTCTCTCAAATAGTGGGCCATAGAAAGCCTATTTTTTTTTATTTGGTTTCTAAATTCTCCCTGAAAAAATCAATTTTATTTGGTTTCTAAATTCTCCCTGAAAATTTTTTAAAAAAACAGTGGGAGATTAATATTGACCTTTCTGCTTGTGTGCCAGTCCTGACTCCTGGGTGTGCCATCTCTCTCTCTCAAATAATGGGCCATAGAAAGCCTATTTTTTTTTATTTGGTTTCTAAATTCTCCCTGAAAAAATCAATTTTTTTTATTTGGTTTCTAAATTCTCCCTGAAAAAAAAAAAAAAAACAGTGGGAGATTAATATTGACCTTTCTGCTTGTGTGCCAGTCCTGACTCCTGGGTGTGCCATCTCTCTCTCTCAAATAGTGGGCCACAGAAAGCCTATTTTTTTTAATTTGGTTTCTAAATTCTCCCTGAAAAAATCAATTTTGTTTATTTGGTTTCTAAATTCTCGCTGAAAAAATAAAAAAAACAGTGGGAGATTAACATTGGCCTTTCTGCTTGTGTGCCAGTCCTGACTCCTGGGTGTGCCATCTCTCTCTCTCAAATAGTGGGTCATAGAAAGCGTTTTTTTTTTATTTGGTTTCTAAATTTTCCCTGAAAAAATCATTTTTTTAATTTGGTTTCTAAATTCTCCCTGAAAAAATAAAAAAAAAACAGTGGGAGATTAATATTGGCCTTTCTGCTTGTGTGCCAGTCCTGACTCCTGGGTGTGCCATCTCTCTCTCTCAAATAGTGTGCCATAGAAAGCCTATTTTTTTTTTATTTGGTTTCTAAATTTTCCCTGAAAAAATCATTTTTTTAATTTGGTTTCTAAATTCTCCCTGAAAAAATAAAAAAAAAACAGTGGGAGATTAATATTGGCCTTTCTGCTTGTGTGCCAGTCCTGACTCCTGGGTGTGCCATCTCTCTCTCTCAAATAATGGGCCATAGAAAGCCTATTTTTTTATTTGGTTTCTAAATTCTCCCTGAAAAAAATAATTTTTTTATTTGGTTTCTAAATTCTCCCTGAAAAAATTAAAAAAAAACAGTGGGAGATTAATATTGGCCTTTCTGCTTGTGTGCCAGTCCTGACTTTTTGGTGTGCCATCTCTCTCTCTCTCAAATAATGGGCCATAAAAAGCGTATTTATTTTTTTTTATTTGGTTTCTAAATTCTCCCTGAAAAAATCAATTTTGTTTATTTGGTTTCTAAATTCTCGCTGAAAAAATAAAAAAAAAACAGTGGGAGATTAACATTGGCCTTTCTGCTTGTGTGCCAGTCCTGACTCCTGGGTGTGCCATCTCTCTCTCTCAAATAGTGGGTCATAGAAAGCGTATTTTTTTTATTTGGTTTCTAAATTTTCCCTGAAAAAATCATTTTTTTAATTTGGTTTCTAAATTCTCCCTGAAAAAATAAAAAAAAAACAGTGGGAGATTAATATTGGCCTTTCTGCTTGTGTGCCAGTCCTGACTCCTGGGTGTGCCATCTCTCTCTCTCTCAAATAGTGTGCCATAGAAAGCCTATTTTTTTTTATTTGGTTTCTAAATTCTCCCTGAAAAAAAAAAACAGTGGGAGATTAATATTGGCCTTTCTGCTTGTGTGCCAGTCCTGACTCCTGGGTGTGCCATCTCTCTCTCTCTCAAATAGTGGGCCATAGAAAGCCTATTTTTTTTTAATTTGGTTTCTAAATTCTCCCTGAAAAAATTAAAAAAAAACAGTGGGAGATTAATATTGGCCTTTCTGCTTGTGTGCCAGTATTGACTCCTGGGTGTGCCATCTCTCTCTCTCAAATAGTGTGCCATAGAAAGCCTATTTTTTTTTTATTTGGTTTCTAAATTCTCCCTGAAAAAATCAATTTTTTTTATTTGGTTTCTAAATTCTCCCTGAAAAAATAAAAAAAAACAGTGGGAGATTAATATTGGCCTTTCTGCTTGTGTGCCAGTCCTGACACCTGGGTGTGCCATCTCTCTCTCTCAAATAGTGGGCCATAGAAAGCCTATTGTTTTTTATTTGGTTTCTAAATTCTCCCTGAAAAAATCAATTTTGTTTATTTGGTTTCTAAATTCTCCCTGAAAAAATAAAAAAAAATTGGGAGATTAATATTGGCCTTTCTGGTTGTGTGCAAGTCCTGACTTCTGGGTGTGCCATCTCTCTCTCTCAAATATTGGGCCATAGAAAGCCTATTTTTTTTTATTTGGTTTCTAAATTCTCCCTGAAAAAATAAATAAAAAACAGTGGGAGATTAATATTGGCCTTTCTGCTTGTGTGCAAGTCCTGACTCTTGGGTGTGCCATCTCTCTCTCTCAAATAGTGGGCCATAGAAAGCCTATTTTTTTTTATTTCGTTTCTAAATTCTCCCTGAAAAATAAAAAAAAACAGTGGGAGATTAATATTGGCCTTTCTGCTTGTGTGCCAGTCCTGACTCCTGGGTGTGCCATCTCTCTCTCTCAAATAATGGGCCATAGAAAGCCTATTTTTTTTATTTGGTTTCTAAATTCTCCCTGAAAAAATCAATTTTTTTATTTGGTTTCTAAATTCTCCCTGAAAAAATTAAAAAAAACAGTGGGAGATTAATATTGGCCTTTCTGCTTGTGTGCCAGTCCTGACTCTTGGGTGTGCCATCTCTCTCTCTCTCAAATAATGGGCCATAAAAAGCGTATTTATTTTTTTTTATTTGGTTTCTAAATTCTCCCTGAAAAAATCAATTTTGTTTATTTGGTTTCTAAATTCTCGCTGAAAAAATAAAAACAAAACAGTGGGAGATTAACATTGGCCTTTCTGCTTGTGTGCCAGTCCTGACTCCTGGGTGTGCCATCTCTCTCTCTCAAATAGTGGGTCATAGAAAGCGTATTTTTTTTTATTTGGTTTCTAAATTTTCCCTGAAAAAATCATTTTTTTAATTTGGTTTCTAAATTCTCCCTGAAAAAATTAAAAAAAAACAGTGGGAGATTAATATTGGCCTTTCTGCTTGTGTGCCAGTCCTGACTTCTGGGTGTGCCATCTCTCTCTCTCAAATAGTGTGCCATAGAAAGCCTATTTTTTTTTATTTGGTTTTTAAATTCTCCCTGAAAAAAAAAAAAGTGGGAGATTAATATTGGCCTTTCTGCTTGTGTGCCAGTCCTGACTCCTGGGTGTGCCATCTCTCTCTCTCAAATAGTGGGCCATAGAAAGCCTATTTTTTTTTTATTTGGTTTCTAAATTCTCCCTGAAAAAAATCAATTTTTTTTATTTGGTTTCTAAATTCTCCCTGAAAAAATTAAAAAAAACAGTGGGAGATTAATATTGGCCTTTCTGTTTGTGTGCAAGTCCTGACTTCTGGGTGTGCCATCTCTCTCTCTCAAATAGTGGGCCATAGAAAGCCTATTTTTTTTATTTGGTTTCTAAATTCTCCCTGAAAAAATAAATAAAAAACAGTGGGAGATTAATATTGGCCTTTCTGCTTGTGTGCCAGTCCTGACTGCTGGTTGTGCCATCTCTCTCTGTTAAGGACTGGCGGAACGCACCAAGTATAGATGGTAAGAAACTAGGTGCGTTCGCAGTCCGAGGTCCACCGTGCAGGTAAAAGACCCTGCAGCTAGCAAGACGGACAATATGGCGGTACACTAAAGGATACACGCGTGGGTTAAACCTCACCCAGCGTGAAGAAAGCGATCCTGTTAATTCACAGGACCGCAGTACCGCACTAGTGCGCGAGCAAGTGGTCAGCGGACTTAACCCCAGAAGGGATTGGAGCCCGATTAGACCCTTGCTGGCGTAACACCGCAACTGGGTGTGTAGAGAACCTTAAGAAATATAAGTGCACAAGAGTGCAAGCGATGCCGCACTAACGGACGCCACTAACCACCCAGACTCGGGTATGGAAAGCGCAAGGCAGGCGCACGGCGCCGTACTGGCAGGCACAGCTACAGGACGCTGAGATGTGTGTTTAGTGCTGTAGGCTAAGTCGGGCGCTAGGTAGCAGCCATACACCTTCCGCGAACAGACATTCAATAGGGTAGGGGTTTCCAAGGACGACTTGCACTCACAACATACACACATTAGCAATTGTTTGACAATACTAGCGCATGGCCGTGTGGTCATGCGCAGTTTATATAGCAGCAGCACAGGAAGTGGCCACAGCACTTTTGCCCTTCTAGGACCTGCCAAGAGGACCAATGGAATGTGCTGCAGAGCCTGAGCACATGACCCTCGATCTCCAACGGGAGACCTTACGCTGGGCATGCTCAGTACATGCAGACAAGGACTTAGTCCCAGAGAAATCCGCTCGCTGCTGACCAGCACTGACTTTAATGGCAGAGACTGGAGAAGCAGCACTAACTCTCAGAACAGAGTGAGAATGAGCAAGACGCTGGGACCGACGTCCTTGCTGAGCAGGCTCCACTGCGGCTGGACAAGAATGGGAGACCGCAGCGGAAGTGGCTCGAGATTCCCCCCGTGCAGAAGCGGGAACTCGACCCCTAACACTCTCTTTCAAATAGTGGGCCATAGAAAGCCTATTTTTTTTTTAATTTGGTTTCTAAATTCTCCCTGAAAAAAAAAAAAAAAGTGGGAGATTAATATTGGCCTTTCTGCTTGTGTGCCAGTCCTCACTCCTGGGTGTGCCATCTCTCTCTCTCAAATAGTGGGCCATAGAAAGCCTATTTTTTTAATTTGGTTTCTAAATTCTCCCTGAAAAAATAAAAAAAAACAGTGGGAGATTAATATTGGCCTTTCTGCTTGTGTGCCAGTCCTGACTCCTGGGTGTGCCATCTCTCTCTCTCAAATAATGGGCCATAGAAAGCCTATTTTTTGTATTTGGTTTCTAAATTCTCCCTGAAAAAATCAATTTTTTTATTTGGTTTCTAAATTCTCCCTGAAAAAATTAAAAAAAACAGTGGGAGATTAATATTGGCCTTTCTGCTTGTGTGCCAGTCCTGACTCTTGGGTGTGCCATCTCTCTCTCTCTCTCAAATAATGGGCCATAAAAAGCGTATTTATTTTTTTTAATTTGGTTTCTAAATTCTCCCTGAAAAAAATCAATTTTTTTTATTTGGTTTCTAAATTCTCCCTGAAAAAATAAAAAAAAAACAGTGGGAGATTAATATTGACCTTTCTGCTTGTGTGCCAGTCCTGACTCCTGGGTGTGCCATCTCTCTCTCTCAAATAATGGGCCATAGAAAGCCTATTTTTTTTTATTTGGTTTCTAAATTCTCCCTGAAAAAATAAAAAAAACAGTGGGAGTTTAATATTGGCCTTTCTGCTTGTGTGCCAGTCCTGACTCTTGGGTGTGCCATCTCTCTCTCTCAAATAATGGGCCATAAAAAGCGTATTTATTTTTTTTTATTTGGTTTCTAAATTCTCCCTGAAAAAAATCAATTTTTTTTTATTTGGTTTCCAAATTCTCCCTGAAAAAATAAAAAAAAACAGTGGGAGATTAATATTGACCTTTCTGCTTGTGTGCCAGTCCTGACTCCTGGGTGTGCCATCTCTCTCTCTCAAATAATGGGCCATAGAAAGCCTATTTTTTTTTATTTGGTTTCTAAATTCTCCCTGAAAAAATCAATTTTTTTTATTTGGTTTCTAAATTCTCCCTGAAAAAATTAAAAAAAAACAGTGGGAGATTAATATTGGCCTTTCTGCTTGTGTGCCAGTCCTGACTCCTGGGTGTGCCATCTCTCTCTCTCAAATAGTGGGCCATAGAAAGCCTATTTTTTTTTTATTTGGATTCTAAATTCTCCCTGAAAAAATCAATTTTGTTTATTTGGTTTCTAAATTCTCGCTGAAAAAATAAAAAAAAAACAGTGGGAGATTAATATTGGCCTTTCTGCTTGTGTGCCAGTCCTGACCCCTGGGTGTGCCATCTCTCTCTCTCAAATAGTGGGTCATAGAAAGCGTATTTTTTTTTATTTGGTTTCTAAATTTGCCCTGAAAAAATCATTTTTTAAATTTGGTTTCTAAATTCTCCCTGAAAAAATAAAAAAAAAACAGTGGGAGATTAATATTGGCCTTTCTGCTTGTGTGCCAGTCCTGACTCCTGGGTGTGCCATCTCTCTCTCTCAAATAGTATGCCATAGAAAGCCTATTTTTTTTAATTTGGTTTCTAAATTCTCCCTGAAAAAATCAATTTTTTTAATTTGGTTTCTAAATTCTCCCTGAAAAAATAAAAAAAAACAGTGGGAGATTAATATTGGCCTTTCTGCTTGTGTGCCAGTCCTGACTCCTGGGTGTGCCATCTCTCTCTCTCAAATAGTGTGCCATAGAAAGCCTATTTTTTTATTTGGTTTCTAAATTCTCCCTGAAAAAAACAATTTTCTTTATTTGGTTTCTAAATTCTCCCTGAAAAAATAAAAAAAAACAGTGGGAGATTAATATTGGCCTTTCTGCTTGTGTGCCAGTCCTGACTCCTGGGTGTGCCATCTCTCTCTCTCAAATAGTGGGCCATAGAAAGCCTATTTTTTTTATTTATTTGGTTTCTAAATTCTCTCTGAAAAAATCAATTTTGTTTATTTGGTTTCTAAATTCTCCCTGAAAAAATAAAATAAAACAGTGGGAGATTAATATTGGCCTTTCTGCTTGTGTGCCAGTCCTGACTCCTGGGTGTGCCATCTCTCTCTCTCTCAAATAGTGGGCCATAGAAAGCCTATTTTTTTATTTATTTGGTTTCTAAATTCTCCCTGAAAAAATCAATTTTGTTTATTTGGTTTCTAAATTCTCCCTGAAAAAATAAAAAAAAAAAGTGGGAGATTAATATTGGCGTTTCTGCTTGTGTGCCAGTCCTGACTCCTGGGTGTGCCATCTCTCTCTCTCTCAAATAGTGGGCCATAGAAATCCTATTTTTTTTTTTATTTGGTTTCTAAATTTTCCCTGAAAAAATCATTTTTTTAATTTGGTCTCTAAATTCTCCCTGAAAAAATAAAAAAAAACAGTGGGAGATTAATATTGGTCTTTCTGCTTGTGTGCCAGTCTTGACTCCTGGGTGTGCCATCTCTCTCTCTCAAATAGTGTGCCATAGAAAGCCTATTTTTTTTTATTTGGTTTCTAAATACTCCCTGAAAAAATCAATTTTTTTTATTTGGTTTCTAAATTCTCCCTGAAAAAATAAAAAAAAACAGTGGGAGATTAATATTCGCCTTTCTGCTTGTGTGCCAGTCCTGACTCCTGGGTGTGCCATCTCTCTCTCTCAAATAGTGGGCCATAGAAAGCCTATTTTTTTTTAATTTGGTTTCTAAATTCTCCCTGAAAAAAATCAATTTTTTTAATTTGGTTTCTAAATTCTCCCTGAAAAAATAAAAAAAAACAGTGGGAGATTAATATTGGCCTTTATGCTTGTGTGCAAGTCCTGACTTCTGGGTGTGCCATCTCTCTGTTAGGACTGGCGGAACGCACCAAGACAGATGATAAAGGTGCGTTCGCAGTCCGGGGTCCACCGTGCAGGTGAGAACCTGCTGCTAGCAATTAGCAGACAATATGGCGGTACACTAAAGTATACACGCGTGGGTTAAACCTCACCCAGCGTGAAGAAAGCGATCCTGTTAATTCACAGGACCGCAGTACCGCACTAGTGCGCGAGCAAGTGGTCAGCGGACTTAACCCCAGAAGGGATTGGAGCCCGATTAGACCCTTGCTGGCGTAACACCGCAACTGGGTGTGTAGAGAACCTTAAGCAATCTGTGCACAAGAGTGCGAGCGATGCCGCACTAACGGACGCCACTAACCACCCAGACTCGGGTATGGAAAGCGCAAGGCAGGCGCACGGCGCCGTACTGGCAGGCACAGCTACAGGACGCTGTGATGTGTGTTAGTGCTGTAGGCTAAGTCGGGCGCTAGGTAGCAGCCATACACCTTCCGCGAACAGACATTCAATAGGGTAGGGGTTTCCAAGGACGACTTGCACTCACAACATACACACATAAGCAATTGTAAAACAATACTAGCGCATGGCCGTGCGGTCATGCGCAGTTTATATAACAGCAGCACAGGAAGTGGCCACAGCACTTTTGCCCTTCTAGGACCTGCCAAGAGGACCAATGGAATGTGCTGCAGAGCCTGAGCACATGACCCTCGATCTCCAACGGGAGACCTTACGCTGGGCATGCTCAGTACATGCAGACAAGGACTTAGTCCCAGAGAAGTCCGCTCGCTGCTGACCAGCACTGACTTTAAAGGCAGAGACTGGAGAAGCAGCACTAACTCTCAGAACAGAGTGAGAATGAGCAAGACGCTGGGACCGACGTCCTTGCTGAGCAGGCTCCACTGCGGCTGGACAAGAATGGGAGACCGCAGCGGAAGTGGCTCGAGATTCCCCCTGTGCAGAAGCGGGAACTCGACCCCTAACATTACCCCCCCTCCTAGGGCCCCCCCTCCTTGGGCCTCGCTACGTTCGAAGGCAGCAATGAGCTGCGGGGCCCGAATGTGCTCAACAGGTTCCCAGGACCTGTCCTCGGGGCCATAACCCTTCCAGTCCACCAAATAAAATTTTTTACCACGCACCACCTTGCACCCCAAAATAGCGTTCACCTCATAATCGTCCGTAGACGAACCCGATGTCCCAGCAGATGACTCGGAAAAGCGGGACATATACACGGGTTTCAAGAGGGACACATGAAAGGTGTCGGTGATACCCAGGCGTGGCGGAAGGGCCAAACGATAGACCACAGGATTAACCTGCTCGAGGACCTTGAATGGACCCAAGTAGCGAGGAGCAAATTTAGTGGACTCAACTCGCAGCCTGATGTTACGGGCGGAGAGCCACACCAAGTCGCCAGGAGCAAAGGTCGGGGCGGGGCGCCGATGAGCATCAGCGGAGGACCTCATTCTCTCCTTAGAGGCCCGAATGGCATCCTGAGTGCGGTCCCAAATATCCCGTGCCTCCACAGCCCAGTCTGCCACCCTGGAGTCGGCGGAAGACACGGGCATAGGCACAGGTACCCGTGGATGCTGACCATAGTTGAGGAGGAATGGGGTTTGTCCAGTGGAGTCGGCAACGGCGTTGTTCAGTGCAAACTCTGCCCATGATAGCAAGGATGCCCAGTCATCCTGCTTGGCTGAAACAAAATGTCGCAGGTATGTGACCAAGGTCTGGTTGGCCCTCTCTACCAACCCATTCGTCTCGGGATTATAAGCGGAAGAGAGATTCAACTCAATACTGAGAAGACGACAGAGCTCTCTCCAGAACCGAGACGCAAACTGGGGACCCCGGTCACTGACAATTTTGTCTGGCATACCATGTAGGCGGAAGATATGTCTGATGAACAACGCTGCCAAGGCCCGTGCAGAAGGTAACCGCGGCAGCGGCACCAAATGCACCATTTTTGAGAAATGATCGGTGATGACCCAAATGATGGTACAGCCGCGAGACTTGGGCAAACCCACAACAAAGTCCATCCCGACCATCTCCCAGGGCCTATCTGCCACCGGCAAGGGATAGAGCAAACCAGCTGGCCTTTGACGCAGAGATTTATTTTTGGCGCAGGAGACACACGCCAGAACGTAATCCCTGACATCCCGGACCATATGCGGCCACCAGTACGTCCTCGCCAGTAGCTCAGATGTCCTCTTTGTCCCAAAGTGTCCACCCACCCTGGACGAATGAGCCCAAGAGAGAACCTCCGGTCGCAAATTAATGGGCACAAAAGTCTTGCCCGGAGGCACAGACTCTAGCGATACCGGCGCCACGGTTCTCAGGCTCTCGGAAGGGACAATAAGCCGAGGCTCCTCTTCCTCCTCCTCAGTTGACATAAGGGAGCGAGAGAGAGCGTCAGCACGGATATTCCTCTCCCCGGCGAGATAATGCAGGGAAAAGTGGAACCGGGAGAAGAACAGGGACCATCTGGCCTGGCGAGAATTTAGCCGCTGGGCTGTCTGCAAATAGACCAAATTTTTGTGGTCCGTGTAAACTTGGAAGGGAAACCGCGCACCTTCCAGAAGGTGTCTCCACTCCGAAAAGGCCAACTTCATTGCTAGCAACTCCCTGTCCCCGATGGAGTAGTTCCTCTCCGCTGGCGTGAAGGTCTTGGAGAAGAAGAAGCATGGATGCTTCCGACCTTGAGCATCCTTTTGGTAGAGGACTGCTCCAGCACCAACGGACGAGGCATCCACCTCCAGTAGGAATGGCTTATCCACATCGGGACGATGTAAGATGGGAGCGCTAGCAAAGTGGGACTTAATAGAAGTGAAGGCCTTGGAGACCTCTTCCGACCACAATTTGAGATTCGCTCCCTTCTTGGTGAGGGCTACCAAGGGAGCCACCAGAGTTGAGAAGTGGGGAATGAACTGGCGGTAATAGTTTATGAACCCCATAAAGCGCTGCACCGCTTTAAGAGAATGGGGCTCTTGCCAGTCCATCACAGCCTGTAGTTTGGCAGGATCCATAGCCAATCCCTGGGCGGAGATGATATAGCCCAGGAAAGGTAAGGACTCCTGCTCAAACACACACTTCTCCAACTTTGCGTAAAGAGAGTTTGCCCGTAGGAGGTCGAAGACTCTGCCAACATCTCTCCGGTGGGAGTCAATATCTGGAGAAAAGATGAGAATATCATCCAGATAGACTACAACCGAGGTGGAAAGCATATCCCGGAAGATGTCGTTGACAAAGTCTTGAAAAACGGCAGGTGCATTACAGAGCCCGAAGGGCATCACCAGATACTCATAGTGCCCATCTCTGGTGTTAAATGCCGTTTTCCACTCGTCCCCCTCACGGATGCGAATCAGGTTGTAAGCACCCCGCAGATCTAGTTTCGTAAACACTCTAGCTCCCCGAAGCCTATCGAAAAGCTCAGATATCAACGGCAAAGGGTACTTGTTCTTAACTGTGATAGCATTAAGACCCCTGTAGTCTATGCATGGACGTAGTTCTCCATTCTTCTTCTGCACGAAGAAGAACCCTGCCCCAGCAGGTGACACTGACTTCCTAATGAACCCTCTTGCCAGATTCTCTTGTATGTACTGAGACATTGCCTCCGTTTCCGGGAGAGATAATGGGTAGACTCGACCCCGGGGAGGCTCAGCACCAGGCAAGAGATCGATAGGACAGTCATAGGGGCGATGGGGCGGAAGGGTCTCCGCCGCCTTCTTGGAGAACACGTCTGCATAAGACCAATATTGCTTGGGGAGAGAGGATAGATCTGCGGGTACCTCAGTAGTAGCAACCTGAACGCACTCTCGGTGACACCTACCCCCACATGATTCACCCCATCCCAGAATTCTGCCTGAGGACCACTCGATGTGAGGAGAGTGGTACCGTAGCCAAGGTATCCCCAACAGGACCTCATCAATACCCTCAGGAATGACGAGTAGAGAAATAATCTCCTGATGGGATGGCGACAGGGACAGAGTAACAGGGATGGTCTGATGTGTTATCTGTGCGGGGAGTGTCGACCCATTCACCACTCGTACCGTTACTGGTTGGGATAGCATAACCAGGGGTATTGCGTGACGTTGGGCGAAGGCAGAAGACATAAAATTGCCCTCCGCCCCAGAATCCACGCAGAGGTCTACCGAGTGGGAGGATGAGCCAAAGGTAATTGTCCCCTTAAAGGACAATTTGGAGGCAAACGTCGCAGTGTCTAGTGCACCTCCACCTACTACCACTAGTCGCTGACGTTTCCTCGACCGCTGATGACATCTGGTGGCAAGATGTCCTGACTGTTGGCAAACCTGGCAACCCTGGAGTGCACGAGCAGTCTGGGACTTAGATCCCGCTCGTGACACCACCTTAGGTTCCTGAACCTCAGGAGCCTGAACTGGAGATTCCAAAGGTTTGGCGAAGGTGGGAGCCAGCCGAAACCTCTGCCTACACTGGGCTCGCTCTAACCTCCGCTCGTGAAAACGGTGGTCAATGCGAGTAGATACTGCTATTAACTCCTCCAGTGTGGCGGGAATCTCCCTAGTGGCCAGAGCGTCCTTAACGTGGTCAGCCAGCCCCCTCCAAAATATAGGGATAAGGGCTTTATCCGACCACTCCAGCTCAGATGCCAGAGTGCGGAAATGGACGGCAAAAAGGCTGACCAAGGACGAGCCCTGAGTCAGTGCCAACAGTTGGAGCGCCGTGTCATGGGTGACACGAGGTCCAAGAAAGACCTGTTTCAGAGTGCTCAGGAATAACGGAGCACTCTGCACCACATGATCGCCACGCTCCCACAGCGGCGTAGCCCACTGCAACGCCCTGTCCGACAATAAGGAAATTATAAAGCCCACCTTAGCCCGCTCTGTAGGGAAACGAGAGGCCAGAAGCTCGAGATGTATTGAGCACTGACTCACGAAACCCCTACAGGATTTACTGTCACCAGAAAATTTCTCTGGTAGCGGGAGGCGAGATAGCGTCGGTACAGGAGCGGCAGTGGACAAGGTAGCTGCAGCCACACTTGCAGCCTGAACAGCGACAGCAGTAACATCCACAGCTGAGGTTGAACGCTCAAAAGCCGCCAACCTTCCCTCCAGCTGCTGGATGTACCGCTGTAAACGCTGATCGTCCGCCATTTTACTAGCCAGACCCTGGCGCTAGTATTCTGTTAGGACTGGCGGAACGCACCAAGACAGATGATAAAGGTGCGTTCGCAGTCCGGGGTCCACCGTGCAGGTGAGAACCTGCTGCTAGCAATTAGCAGACAATATAGCGGTACACTAAAGTATACACGCGTGGGTTAAACCTCACCCAGCGTGAAGAAAGCGATCCTGTTAATTCACAGGACCGCAGTACCGCACTAGTGCGCGAGCAAGTGGTCAGCGGACTTAACCCCAGAAGGGATTGGAGCCCGATTAGACCCTTGCTGGCGTAACACCGCAACTGGGTGTGTAGAGAACCTTAAGCAATCTGTGCACAAGAGTGCGAGCGATGCCGCACTAACGGACGCCACTAACCACCCAGACTCGGGTATGGAAAGCGCAAGGCAGGCGCACGGCGCCGTACTGGCAGGCACAGCTACAGGACGCTGTGATGTGTGTTAGTGCTGTAGGCTAAGTCGGGCGCTAGGTAGCAGCCATACACCTTCCGCGAACAGACATTCAATAGGGTAGGGGTTTCCAAGGACGACTTGCACTCACAACATACACACATAAGCAATTGTAAAACAATACTAGCGCATGGCCGTGCGGTCATGCGCAGTTTATATAACAGCAGCACAGGAAGTGGCCACAGCACTTTTGCCCTTCTAGGACCTGCCAAGAGGACCAATGGAATGTGCTGCAGAGCCTGAGCACATGACCCTCGATCTCCAACGGGAGACCTTACGCTGGGCATGCTCAGTACATGCAGACAAGGACTTAGTCCCAGAGAAGTCCGCTCGCTGCTGACCAGCACTGACTTTAAAGGCAGAGACTGGAGAAGCAGCACTAACTCTCAGAACAGAGTGAGAATGAGCAAGACGCTGGGACCGACGTCCTTGCTGAGCAGGCTCCACTGCGGCTGGACAAGAATGGGAGACCGCAGCGGAAGTGGCTCGAGATTCCCCCTGTGCAGAAGCGGGAACTCGACCCCTAACACTCTCTCTCTCAAATAGTGGGCCATAGAAAGCCTATTTTTTTTTATTTGGTTTCTAAATTCTCCCTGAAAAAATAAATAAAAAACAGTGGGAGATTAATATTGGCCTTTCTGCTTGTGTGCCAGTCCTCACTGCTGGTTGTGCCATCTCTCTCTTTCAAATAGTGGGCCATAAAAAGCCTATTTTTTTTTTAATTTGGTTTCTAAATTCTCCCTGAAAAAAAAAAAAAGTGGGAGATTAATATTGGCCTTTCTGCTTGTGTGCCAGTCCTGACTCCTGGGTGTGCCATCTCTCTCTCTCAAATAGTGGGCCATAGAAAGCCTATTTTGTTTTTATTTGGTTTCTAAATTCTCCCTGAAAAAATAAAAAAAAACAGTGGGAGATTAATATTGGCCTTTCTGCTTGTGTGCCAGTCCTGACTCCTGGGTGTGCCATCTCTCTCTCTCAAATAATGGGCCATAGAAAGCCTATTTTTTTTTATTTGGTTTCTAAATTTTCCCTGAAAAAATCAATTTTTTTTATTTGGTTTCTAAATTCTCCCTGAAAAAATAAAAAAAAACAGTGGGAGATTAATATTGGCCTTTCTGCTTGTGTGCCAGTCCTGACTCTTGGGTGTGCCATCTCTCTCTCTCTCAAATAATGGGCCATAAAAAGCGTATTTATTTATTTTTATTTGGTTTCTAAATTCTCCCTGAAAAAAATCAATTTTTTTTATTTGGTTTCTAAATTCTCCCTGAAAAAATAAAAAAAAAAAACAGTGGGAGATTAATATTGACCTTTCTGCTTGTGTGCCAGTCCTGACTCCTGGGTGTGCCATCTATCTCTTTCATATAATGGGCCATAGAAAGCCTATTTTTTTTTATTTGGTTTCTAAATTCTCCCTGAAAAAATCAATTTTTTTTATTTGGTTTCTAAATTCTCCCTGAAAAAATAAAAAAAAAAACAGTGGGAGATTAATATTGGCCTTTCTGCTTGTGTGCCAGTCCTGACTCCTGGGTGTGCCATCTCTCTCTCTCAAATAGTGGGCCATAGAAAGCCTATTTTTTTTTATTTGGTTTCTAAATTCTCCCTGAAAAAATCAATTTTGTTTATTTGGTTTTTAAATTCTCGCTGAAAAAATTAAAAAAAAACAGTGGGAGATTAATATTGGCCTTTCTGCTTGTGTGCCAGTCCTGACTCCTGGGTGTGCCATCTCTCTCTCTCAAATAGTGGGTCATAGAAAGCGTATTTTTTTTTATTTGGTTTCTAAATTTTCCCTGAAAAAATCATTTTTTTAATTTGGTTTCTAAATTCTCCCTGAAAAAATAAAAAAAAACAGTGGGAGATTAATATTGGCCTTTCTGCTTGTGTGCCAGTCTTGACTCCTGGGTGTGCCATCTCTCTCTCTCTCAAATAGTGTGCCATAGAAAGCCTATTTTTTTTATTTGGTTTCTAAATTCTCCCTGAAAAAATCAATTTTTTTTATTTGGTTTCTAAATTCTCCCTGAAAAAATAAAAAAAAACAGTGGGAGATTAATATTGGCCTTTCTGCTTGTGTGCCAGTCCTGACTCCTGGGTGTGTCATCTCTCTCTCTCAAATAGTGGGCCATAGAAAGCCTATTTTTTTATTTATTTGGTTTCTAAATTCTCCCTGAAAAAATCAATTTTTTAATTTGGTTTCTAAATTCTCCCTGAAAAAATAAAAAAAAACAGTGGGAGATTAATATTGGCCTTTCTGCTTGTGTGCCAGTCCTGACTCCTGGGTGTGCCATCTCTCTCTCTCAAATAGTGGGCCATAGAAAGCCTATTTTTTTTTATTTGGTTTCTAAATTCTCCCTGAAAAAATCAATTTTTTTATTTGGTTTCTAAATTCTCCCTGAAAAAATAAAAAAAAAACAGTTGGAGATTAATATTGGCCTTTCTGCTTGTGTGCCAGTCCTGACTCCTGGGTGTGCCATCTCTCTGTTAGGAGTCGAGTTTCCTCTGCTGCACAGGGGGAATCTCGATCCGTCTCCGCTGCGGTCTCCCATTCCCCTCCAGCCGCAGTGGAGTCTGCTCAGCAGGGACGTCGATCCCAGCGTCTCGCTCAGTCTGACTCTGTGAGAAGAGTTATTGCTGCTTCTCCAGCTTCTGCCTTTGAAGCCTATTCTGGTCAGCAGCGAGCGGACTTCTCTGGGACTAAGTCCTTATCTGCACACACTGAGCATGCCCAGGGCAAGATCTCCCGTTGGAGATCGAGGGTCATGTGCTCAGGCTCTGCGGCACATTCCATTGGTCCTCTTGGCAGGTCCTAGAAGGGCAAAAGTTCTGTAGCCATTTCCTGTGCTGCAGCTATATAAACTGCGCATGACCGCACGGCCATGCGCTAGTATTGTCTTACAATTGATATGTGTGTATGTGTGAGTGCAAGTCGTTCTTGGTTACCCCTTCCCTATTGAATGTCTGTTCGCGGAAGGTGTACGGTTGCTATCTAGCGCCCGACTTAGCCTACTACACTAAACACACATCACAGCGTCCTGTAGCTGTGCCTGCCAGTACGGCGCCGTGCGCCTGCCTTGCGCTTTCCATACCCAAGTCTGGGTGGTTAGTGGCGTCCGTTAGTGCGGCATCGCTCGCGCACTTGTGCGCTTATATTTCTGAAGGTTCTCTACACACCCAGTTGCGGTGTTGTGCCAGCAAGGGCCTAATCGGGCTTCAATCCCTTCTGGGGTTAAGTCCGCTGGCCACTTGCTCGCTCTCTAGTGCGGTATTGCGGTCCTGTGAATTAACAGGATCGCTTTCCTCACGCTGGGTGAGGTTTAACCCACGCGTGTTTACTTTAGTGTACCGCTATAGAGTCTGCAAATTGCTAGCAGCAGGTTCTCACCTGCACGGTGGACCCCGGACTGCGAACGCATCTTCGTCACCTGTCTTGGTGCGTTCCGCCAGTCCTAACATAATACTAGCGCCAGGGTCTGGCTAGTAAATGGCAGACGGTCAGCGTCTACAGCAGTACATCCAGCAGCTGGAGGGTAGGTTGGCGGCTCTCGAGCGCACAACCTCAGCTGTGGACGTTACTGCTGTCGCTGTTCAGGCTGCAAGTGCGGCTGCAGCCAGTTTGTCCGCTGCCACCCCTGCTCCGACCTTATCCCGTCTCCCGCTTCCAGACAAGTTTGCTGGTGACAGTAAGCCATGTCGGGGATTCGTGAGCCAGTGCTCCATACATCTCGAGCTGCTGGCTGCACGTTTTCCTACGGAACGGGCGAAAGTGGGATTCATTATATCTCTCTTGTCGGGCAGGGCGTTGGAGTGGGCAACGCCGCTTTGGGAACGTGGTGATCGTGTGGTGCAGAGTGCTCCTATCTTCCTGGACGCTCTGAGGCAGGTCTTTCTGGGACCTCGTGTCACCCACGATACCGCGCTCCATTTGTTGGCAATTACTCAGGCTTCGTCCATGGTCAGCCAGTTTGCCATCCTATTCCGGACTCTAGCTTCTGAGCTGGAATGGCCGGATAAAGTCCTTATTCCGGTGTTCTGGAAAGGACTGGCAGATCATGTGAAGGACGCCTTGGCCACCAGGGAGATTCCCGCCACACTGGAGGAGCTTATTACTATAGCTACCCGCATCGATCTCCGTTTTAACGAGCGGAGGTTGGAGCGGACCCAGTGTAGGCAGAGGTTTCGGCTGGCTCCCATCTTTGCCAAACCTCTAGAATCTCCTGTTATGGCGTCCGACTCCCATGAGGCCATGGAGGTTTCTCGAGCGGGATCTAGGTCTCAGACCGCTCGAGTACCTGTGCTATGTAAAAATTGCCAGCAACCGGGACATTTCGCTAATAAATGTCCACGGCGGTCGGGAAAACGATCGCGTCTAGTGTCCATTGGAGGAGGTTCACTGGACACCGCGGCATTTTCCTCAAAATTGTCCTTTAAAGGGACAATCCTGTTAGGCACATCCACTCTTACAGTAGAGCTTTGTGTGGATTCAGGAGCAGAGGGAAATTTTATGTCTTCTGCTTTTGCTCAGCGCCACGCAATACCTCTGGCTATGCTAGCCAAACCAGTAACCGTGAGAGTGGTGAATGGGTCGACACTTCCATTACAGATCACACATCAGACTGTCCCTTTCACGTTAGCCATGTCCCCATCCCACCAGGAGACTATTTCCCTTCTTGTCCTTCCCGAGGGAATGGATGAGATTCTGCTGGGAATGCCCTGGCTTCGTTTCCACTCCCCACATATTGAGTGGACCTCTGGGAGGATATTGGGTTGGAGTGAATCCTGTAAGGGCAGATGTGTGAAAGAGTGCGTTCAGGTTTCCACCACTGAGATACCCGCAGATCTCTCTACTCTCCCCAAACACTATTGGTCTTATGCAGACGTCTTTTCCAAAAAAGCCGCGGAGACCCTTCCGCCTCACCGTCCCTATGACTGTCCTATAGATCTCTTGCCTGGAGCAGAACCTCCTCGGGGACGTGTCTATCCCCTCTCTCTCCCGGAAACGGAGGCTATGTCCCAATACATCCAGGAGAATTTGGCAAGAGGATTTATTAGGAAGTCAGTGTCACCAGCTGGGGCAGGGTTCTTCTTCGTACAGAAGAAGAATGGAGAGTTGCGTCCTTGCATAGACTACAGGGGTCTTAACGCCATCACCGTTAAAAATAAGTACCCGCTGCCCCTGATTTCTGAGCTTTTTGATAGGCTACGGGGAGCTAAGGTATTTACCAAATTAGACCTGCGGGGAGCTTATAACCTGATTCGCATTCGTGAGGGGGACGAATGGAAGACGGCGTTTAACACCAGAGATGGGCATTATGAGTATCTGGTGATGCCCTTCGGGCTCTGTAATGCCCCAGCCGTTTTCCAAGACTTTGTCAACGACATCTTCCGGGATATGCTTTCCACCTCGGTCGTAGTCTATCTGGATGATATTCTCATCTTCTCTCCAGATATTGACTCCCACCGGAGAGATGTTGGCAGAGTCTTCGACCTCTTACGGGCAAACTCTCTTTACGCAAAGTTGGAGAAGTGTGTGTTTGAGCAGGAGTCTTTACCTTTCTTGGGCTATATCATCTCTGCCCAAGGATTGGCTATGGATCCTGCCAAACTACAGGCTGTGATGGACTGGCAAGAACCCCATTCACTTAAAGCGGTGCAGCGCTTTATGGGGTTCATTAATTATTACCGCCAGTTCATCCCCCATTTCTCAACTTTGGTAGCTCCCTTGGTAGCCCTCACCAAGAAGGGAGCAAATCCCAAAGTGTGGTCTGAAGAGGTCTCCAGGGCCTTTTCTTCTACTAAGTCTCATTTTGCTAGCGCTCCCATCCTACATCGTCCCGATGTCGATAAGCCGTTTATAATGGAGGTGGATGCCTCTTCCGTTGGTGCTGGAGCAGTCCTCTTCCAGAAGGATGCTCAAGGTCGGAAGCATCCGTGCTTTTTCTTCTCCAAGACCTTCACACCAGCGGAGAGGAATTATTCCATCGGGGACAGGGAGTTGCTAGCGATGAAATTGGCTTTCTCTGAGTGGAGACATCTCTTGGAGGGGGCTCGTTTTCCCTTTCAAGTATTTACAGACCATAAAAATTTGCTATATTTGCAAACAGCCCAGAGGCTAAATTCTCGCCAGGCCAGATGGTCCTTATTTTTCTCCCGATTCCACTTCACCCTCCATTATGTCGCTGGGGAGAAGAACATTCGAGCTGATGCTCTTTCTCGCTCTGTTGTGTCATCTGAGGAGGAGGAAGGAGAGCCTCGGCTTATTGTTCCTTCTGAGAGCTTGAGAACCGTGGCTCCGGTGTCGCTTGAGTCTGTGCCTCCAGGCAAGACTTTTGTGCCCATAAATTTGCGACCGGAGGTTCTCTCTTGGGCTCATTCCTCCAGGGTGGGTGGACACTTTGGGACTAAAAGGACATCTGAGCTGCTGGCGAGGACGTACTGGTGGCCGCATATGCTGCGAGATGTCAGGGATTACGTTCTGGCGTGTGTCTCATGCGCCAAAAATAAGTCTCCCCGACAACGGCCGTCTGGGTTACTCTATCCCTTGCCGGTGGCAGACAGGCCCTGGGAGATGGTCGGGATGGACTTTGTAGTGGGTTTGCCCAAGTCTCGCGGCTGTACCGTCATTTGGGTAATTACCGATCATTTCTCGAAAATGGTGCACTTGGTGCCGCTCCCACGGTTACCTTCTGCACGGGCCTTGGCAGCGTTGTTCATAAGACACATCTTCCGCCTACACGGCATGCCAGACAAAATTGTCAGTGACCGGGGTCCCCAGTTTGCGTCTCGGTTCTGGAGAGAGCTTTGTCGTCTTCTCAGCATTGAGTTAAATCTCTCTTCCGCATATCATCCCGAGACGAATGGGTTGGTAGAGAGGGCCAATCAGACTCTGGTCACATATCTGCGACATTTTGTTTCTGCCAGGCAGGATGACTGGGCATCTTTATTACCATGGGCAGAGTTCGCCCTTAATAACGCTGTAGCCGATTCCACCGGTCAGACTCCTTTCCTCCTTAATTACGGCCAGCATCCGCGGGTTCCTGTGCCTATGCCCGTGTCCTCTGCTGACTCCAGGGTGGCAGACTGGGCAGTGGAGGCACGGGACATTTGGGACCGCACTCAGGATGCCATTCGGGCCTCGAAGGAGAGAATGAGGTCCTCCGCCGATGCACATCGGCGCCCTGCCCCGGCCTTTGCTCCTGGCGACTTGGTGTGGCTCTCCGCCCGTAACATCAGGCTGCGAGTTGAGTCCACTAAGTTTGCTCCTCGCTACTTGGGTCCATTCAAGGTCCTCGAGCAGGTTAATCCCGTGGTCTACCGCCTGGCTCTTCCTCCACGCTTGGGTATCACCGACACCTTTCATGTGTCCCTCTTGAAACCCGTATACATGTCCCGGTTTTCCGAGTCATCTGCCGGGACATCGGGTTCGTCTACGGACGATTACGAGGTGAACGCTATTTTGGGGTGCAAGGTGGTACGCGGCAAAAAGTTTTATTTGGTGGATTGGAAGGGTTATGGTCCAGAGGACAGGTCTTGGGAGCCTGCTGAAAACATTTGGGCCCCACAGCTCATTGCTGCCTTCGAGCGTAGCGAGGCCCAAGGAGGGGGGGGCCCTAGAAGGGGGGGTAATGTTAGGAGTCGAGTTTCCTCTGCTGCACAGGGGGAATCTCGATCCGTCTCCGCTGCGGTCTCCCATTCCCCTCCAGCCGCAGTGGAGTCTGCTCAGCAGGGACGTCGATCCCAGCGTCTCGCTCAGTCTGACTCTGTGAGAAGAGTTATTGCTGCTTCTCCAGCTTCTGCCTTTGAAGCCTATTCTGGTCAGCAGCGAGCGGACTTCTCTGGGACTAAGTCCTTATCTGCACACACTGAGCATGCCCAGGGCAAGATCTCCCGTTGGAGATCGAGGGTCATGTGCTCAGGCTCTGCGGCACATTCCATTGGTCCTCTTGGCAGGTCCTAGAAGGGCAAAAGTTCTGTAGCCATTTCCTGTGCTGCAGCTATATAAACTGCGCATGACCGCACGGCCATGCGCTAGTATTGTCTTACAATTGATATGTGTGTATGTGTGAGTGCAAGTCGTTCTTGGTTACCCCTTCCCTATTGAATGTCTGTTCGCGGAAGGTGTACGGTTGCTATCTAGCGCCCGACTTAGCCTACTACACTAAACACACATCACAGCGTCCTGTAGCTGTGCCTGCCAGTACGGCGCCGTGCGCCTGCCTTGCGCTTTCCATACCCAAGTCTGGGTGGTTAGTGGCGTCCGTTAGTGCGGCATCGCTCGCGCACTTGTGCGCTTATATTTCTGAAGGTTCTCTACACACCCAGTTGCGGTGTTGTGCCAGCAAGGGCCTAATCGGGCTTCAATCCCTTCTGGGGTTAAGTCCGCTGGCCACTTGCTCGCTCTCTAGTGCGGTATTGCGGTCCTGTGAATTAACAGGATCGCTTTCCTCACGCTGGGTGAGGTTTAACCCACGCGTGTTTACTTTAGTGTACCGCTATAGAGTCTGCAAATTGCTAGCAGCAGGTTCTCACCTGCACGGTGGACCCCGGACTGCGAACGCATCTTCGTCACCTGTCTTGGTGCGTTCCGCCAGTCCTAACACTCTCTCTCTCAAATAGTGGGCCATAGAAAGCCTATTTTTTTTTATTTGGTTTCTAAATTCTCCCTGAAAAAATCAATTTTGTTTATTTGGTTTCTAAATTCTCCCTGAAAAAATTTAAAAAAAACAGTGGGAGATTAATATTGACCTTTCTGCTTGTGTGCCAGTCCTGACTCCTGGGTGTGCCATCTCTCTCTCTCAAATAATGGGCCATAGAAAGCCTATTTTTTTTTATTTGGTTTCTAAATTCTCCCTGAAAAAATCAATTTTTTTAATTTGGTTTCTAAATTCTCCCTGGAAAAAAAAAAAAAAAAACAGTGGGAGATTAATATTGACCTTTCTGCTTGTGTGCCAGTCCTGACTCCTGGGTGTGCCATCTCTCTCTCTCAAATAGTGGGCCACAGAAAGCCTATTTTTTTTTATTTGGTTTCTAAATTCTCCCTGAAAAAATCAATTTTGTTTATTTTGGTTTCTAAATTCTCGCTGAAAAAATAAAAAAAAAACAGTGGGAGATTAATATTGGCCTTTCTGCTTGTGTGCCAGTCCTGACTCCTGGGTGTGCCATCTCTCTCTCTCAAATAGTGGGTCATAGAAAGCGTATTTTTTTTAATTTGGTTTCTAAATTCTCCCTGAAAAAATAAAAAAAAAACAGTGGGAGATTAATATTGGCCTTTCTGCTTGTGTGCCAGTCCTGACTTCTGGGTGTGCCATCTCTCTCTCTCAAATAGTGGGCCATAGAAAGCCTATTTTTTTTAATTTGGTTTCTAAATTCTCCCCGAAAAAATCAATTTTTTTAATTTGGTTTCTAAATTCTCCCTGAAAAAAAAAAAAAAAAAGTGGGAGATTAATATTGGCCTTTCTGCTTGTGTGCCAGTCCTGACTGCTGGTTGTGCCATCTCTCTCTTTCAAATAGTGGGCCATAGAAAGCCTATTTTTTTTTTAATTTGGTTTCTAAATTCTCCCTGAAAAAATCAATTTTTTAATTTGGTTTCTAAATTCTCCCTGAAAAAATAAAAAAAAACAGTGGGAGATTAATATTGACCTTTCTGCTTGTGTGCCAGTCCTGACTCCTGGGTGTGCCATCTCTCTCTCTCTCAAATAGTGGGCCACAGAAAGCCTATTTTTTTTATTTGGTTTCTAAATTCTCCCTGAAAAAATTAATTTTGTTTATTTGGTTTCTAAATTCTCGCTGCAAAAATAAAAAAAAAACAGTGGGAGATTAATATTGGCCTTTCTGCTTGTGTGCCAGTCGTGACTCCTGGGTGTGCCATCTCTCTCTCTCAAATAGTGGGTCATAGAAAGCGTATTTTTTTTTATTTGGTTTCTAAATTTTCCCTGAAAAAATCATTTTTTTAATTTGGTTTCTAAATTCTCCCTGAAAAAATAAAAAAAAAACAGTGGGAGATTAATATTGACCTTTCTGCTTGTGTGCCAGTCCTGACTCCTGGGTGTGCCATCTCTCTCTCTCAAATAGTGGGCCACAGAAAGCCTATTTTTTTTTATTTGGTTTCTAAATTCTCCCTGAAAAAATCAATTTTGTTTATTTTGGTTTCTAAATTCTCGCTGAAAAAATAAAAAAAAACAGTGGGAGATTAATATTGGCCTTTCTGCTTGTGTGCCAGTCCTGACTCCTGGGTGTGCCATCACTCTCTCTCAAATAGTGGGTCATAGAAAGCGTATTTTTTTTAATTTGGTTTCTAAATTCTCCCTGAAAAAATAAAAAAAAAACAGTGGGAGATTAATATTGGCCTTTCTGCTTGTGTGCCAGTCCTGACTTCTGGGTGTGCCATCTCTCTCTCTCAAATAGTGGGCCATAGAAAGCCTATTTTTTTTTATTTGGTTTCTAAATTCTCCCCGAAAAAATCAATTTTTTTAATTTGGTTTCTAAATTCTCCCTGAAAAAATAAAAAAAAAAAGTGGGAGATTAATATTGGCCTTTCTGCTTGTGTGCCAGTCCTGACTGCTGGTTGTGCCATCTCTCTCTTTCAAATAGTGGGCCATAGAAAGCCTATTTTTTTTTAATTTGGTTTCTAAATTCTCCCTGAAAAAATAAATTTTTTAATTTGGTTTCTAAATTCTCCCTGAAAAAATAAAAAAAAACAGTGGGAGATTAATATTGACCTTTCTGCTTGTGTGCCAGTCCTGACTCCTGGGTGTTCCATCTCTCTCTCTCAAATAGTGGGCCACAGAAAGCCTATTTTTTTTATTTGGTTTCTAAATTCTCCCTGAAAAAATTAATTTTGTTTATTTGGTTTCTAAATTCTCGCTGAAAAAATAAAAAAATAACAGTGGGAGATTAATATTGGCCTTTCTGCTTGTGTGCCAGTCCTGACTCCTGGGTGTGCCATCTCTCTCTCTCAAATAGTGGGTCATAGAAAGCGTATTTTTTTTTATTTGGTTTCTAAATTTTCCCTGAAAAAATCATTTTTTTAATTTGGTTTCTAAATTCTTCCTGAAAAAATAAAAAAAAAACAGTGGGAGATTAATATTGGCCTTTCTGCTTGTGTGCCAGTCCTGACTTCTGGGTGTGCCATCTCTCTCTCTCTCAAATAGTGTGCCATAGAAAGCCTATTTTTTTTTAATTTGGTTTCTAAATTCTCCCCGAAAAAATCAATTTTTTTTATTTGGTTTCTAAATTCTCCCTGAAAAAATAAAAAAAAAAGTGGGAGAATAATATTGGCCTTTCTGCTTGTATGCCAGTCCTGACTCCTGGGTGTGCCATCTCTCTCTCTCTCAAATAGTGGGCCATAGAAAGCCTATTTTTTTTTATTTGGTTTCTAAATTCTCCTTGAAAAAATCATTTTTTTTTATTTGGTTTCTAAATTCTCCCTGAAAAAATAAAAAAAAACAGTGGGAGATTAATATTGGCCTTTCTGCTTGTGTGCCAGTCCTGACACCTGGGTGTGCCATCTCTCTCTCTCAAATAGTGGGCCATAGAAAGCCTATTTTTTTTTATTTGGTTTCTAAATTCTCCCTGAAAAAATCAAATTTGTTTATTTGGTTTCTAAATTCTCCCTGAAAAAAAAAAGTGGGAGATTAATATTGGCCTTTCTGCTTGTGTGCCAGTCCTGACTCCTGGGTGTGCCATCTCTCTCTCTCAAATAGTGGGCCATAGAAAGCCTATTTTTTTTTTATTTGGTTTCTAAATTCTCCCTGAAAAAAAATCAATTTTTTTATTTGGTTTCTAAATTCTCCCTGAAAAAATAAAAAAAAACAGTGGGAGATTAATATTGGCCTTTCTGCTTGTGTGAAAGTCCTGACTTCTGGGTGTGCCATCTCTCTCTCTCAAATAGTGTGCCATAGAAAGCCTATTTTTTTTTTATTTGGTTTCTAAATTCTCCCCGAAAAAATAAAAAAAAAAGTGGGAGATTAATATTGGCCTTTCTGCTTGTATGCCAGTCCTGACTCCTGGGTGTGCCATCTCTCTCTCTCTCAAATAGTGGGCCATAGAAAGCCTATTTTTTTTTTATTTGGTTTCTAAATTCTCCTTGAAAAAATCAATTTTTTTTATTTGGTTTCTAAATTCTCCCTGAAAAAATTAAAAAAAACAGTGGGAGATTAATATTGGCCTTTCTGCTTGTGTGCCAGTCCTGACACCTGGGTGTGCCATCTCTCTCTCTCAAATAGTGGGCCATAGAAAGCCTATTTTTTTTTATTTGGTTTCTAAATTCTCCCTGAAAAAATCAAATTTGTTTATTTGGTTTCTAAATTCTCCCTGAAAAAAAAAAAGTGGGAGATTGTTAGGGGTCGAGTTCCCGCTTCTGCACTGGGGGAATCTCGAGCCACTTCCGCTGCGGTCTCCCATTCTTGTCCAGCCGCAGTGGAGCCTGCTCAGCAAGGACGTCGGTCCCAGCGTCTTGCTCATTCTCACTCTGTTCAGAGAGTTAGTGCTGCTTCTCCAGTCTCTGCCATTAAAGTCAGTACTGGTCAGCAGCGAGCGGACTTCTCTGGGACTAAGTCCTTGTCTGCATGTACTGAGCATGCCCAGCGTAAGGTCTCCCGTTGGAGATCGAGGGTCATGTGCTCAGGCTCTGCAGCACATTCCATTGGTCCTCTTGGCAGGTCCTAGAAGGGCAAAAGTGCTGTGGCCACTTCCTGTGCTGCTCCTATATAAACTGCGCATGACCGCACGGCCATGCGCTAGTATTGTCTTGTTATTATGTGTGTGTGTAGATGGATGTATGTCGAAGGATGAAAGCTCCTAAATATCCCTCCCTAGTGTTGTTGACTGTTCGCGGATGACGGTAGCTATCTAGCGCCCGACTTGCCATCTACACGATACACACATCTCAGCGTCCTATAGCTGTGCCTGCCTGTACGGCGCCGTGCGCTTGCCTTGCGCTTTCCATACCCTAGTCTGGGTGGTTAGTGGCGTCCGTTAGTGCGGCATCGCTCGCACTCTTGTGCACATATTTGTCCTAAGGTTCTCTACACACCCAGTTGCGGTGTTACGCCAGCAAGGGTCTAATCGGGCTTCAATCCCTTCTGGGGTTAAGTCCGCTGACCACTTGCTCGCGCTCTAGTGCGGTACTGCGGTCCTGTGAGTTAACAGGATCGCTTTCTTCACGCTGGGTGAGGTTTAACCCACGCGTGTATACTTTAGTGTACCGCCATATTGTCTGCCAATTACTAGCAGCAGGTCTCCACCTGCACGGTGGACCCCGGACTGCGAACGCACCTTTATCATCTGTCTTGGTGCGTTCCGCCAGTCCTAACAGAATACTAGCGCCAGGGTCTGGCTAGTAAAATGGCGGACGACCAGCGTTTACAGCGGTACATCCAGCAGCTGGAGGGAAGGTTGGCGGCTCTTGAGCGTACAACCTCAGCTATGGATGTCACTGCTGTAGCTGTGCAGGCTGCAAGTGTAGCCGCAGCCAGTTTGTCCACTGCCACCCCTGCTCCGACTTTATCCCGTCTCCCACTACCTGACAAGTTTGCTGGAGAGAGCAAACATTGTCGTGGATTCGTGAGCCAGTGCTCTATCCATCTCGAGCTCCTGGCTGCACGTTTTCCTACAGAGCGGGCTAAGGTGGGATTTATTGTCTCGCTGTTGTCGGGCAGGGCGTTGGAGTGGGCTACGCCGCTGTGGGAGTGTGATGATCATGTGGTGCAGAGTGCTCCGTTGTTTCTGGGCACGCTGAAAAAGGTCTTTCTAGGACCTCAACTCACCCATGATACAGCGCTCCAACTACTGGCATTAACTCAGGGTGAGTCCTTGGTCAGCCATTTTTCCGTCCGATTCCGTACTTTAGCTTCCGAGCTGGAGTGGTCGGATAAAGCCCTTATCCCCATATTCTGGAGGGGTCTGGCTGACCATGTTAAGGACGCTCTGGCCACTAGGGAGATTCCTGCCACACTGGAGGAGTTAATATCTATTTCTACTCGTATAGACCTCCGTTTTAACGAGCGGAGGTTGGAACGAGCCCAGTGTAGGCAGAGGTTTCGGCTGGCTCCTACCTTCGCCAAACCTTTGAAATCTCCAGTCCAGGCATCTGAGTCACATGAGACCTTGGAGGTGACACGAGCGGGATCCAAGTCTCAGTCCGCTCGTGCACATAAGGTTCGTCATGTTTGCCAGCAGTCAGGACGTCTTGCCTCCAAGAGTCCTCAGCGGTCGGGGAAACGTCAGCGTCTAGTGGCAGTTGGAGGAGGTACACTAGACACGGCGACGTTTGCCTCAAAGTTGTCCTTCAAGGGGACAATTACCATAGGCCCATCCACTCTCACGGTCGAGCTATGCTTGGATTCTGGGGCAGAGGGTAACTTTATGTCCTCCGCCTTTGCCCAGCGTCACGCAATACCCTTGGTGATGCTCGCCCAGCCAGTGACCGTTCGAGTGGTAAATGGGTCAACACTACCTTCACAGATTACCCACCAAACCATTCCTTTCACCCTATCTGTGTCTCCATCACATCAGGAGATAATCTCCCTATTAGTCATTCCTGAGGGAATTGATGAGGTCCTGTTGGGGATGCCATGGCTTCGCTACCATTCTCCTCATATTGAGTGGTCCTCTGGGAGAATTTTGGGATGGAGTAAATCCTGTGAGGGTAGATGTCAGAGGGAGTGCGTTCAGGTTGCTACTACACAGGTACCCGCAGATCTTTCCTCTCTCCCCAAGCACTATTGGTCCCATGCAGACGTGTTCTCCAAAAGAGCTGCGGAGACCCTTCCGCCTCACCGCCCCTATGACTGTCCTATTGACCTCTTGCCTGGTGCTGAGCCTCCCCGGGGTCGAGTCTACCCGTTATCTCTCCCGGAGACGGAGGCAATGTCCCAGTATATTCAGGAGAATCTGGCAAGAGGATTCATTAGGAAGTCAGTGTCACCGGCAGGGGCTGGGTTCTTCTTCGTACAGAAGAAGACTGGAGACTTACGTCCATGCATAGACTACAGGGGTCTTAACGCCATTACCGTTAAGAACAAGTACCCATTACCCCTGATATCTGAGCTCTTTGATAGGCTACGGGGAGCAAAGGTATTTACAAAGTTAGATCTGCGGGGTGCTTACAACCTGATTCGCATCCGTGAGGGGGATGAATGGAAGACGGCTTTTAACACCAGGGATGGTCACTATGAATATCTAGTGATGCCCTTTGGGCTCTGTAATGCCCCAGCCGTTTTCCAAGACTTTGTGAACGACATCTTTCGGGATATGCTCACCACCTCGGTCGTAGTCTATCTGGATGACATTCTCATCTACTCTCCAGATATAGACTCCCATCGGAGAGATGTTCGCAAAGTCTTCGACCTCTTACGGGCAAACTCCCTCTACGCTAAGTTGGAGAAGTGTGTGTTTGAGCAGGAGTCCTTGCCTTTCCTTGGTTATATCATTTCTGCCCAGGGTTTGGCTATGGATCCTGCCAAGCTACAGGCTGTAATGGACTGGCAGGAACCCCATTCTCTTAAAGCGGTGCAGCGCTTTATGGGGTTCATTAATTATTATCGCCAGTTCATTCCACACTTCTCAACTTTGGTAGCTCCCTTGGTCGCCCTCACCAAGAAGGGAGCAAATCCCAAGTTGTGGTCAGAGGAGGTCTCCAAGGCCTTTCTCTCGATTAAGTCACACTTCGCTAGCGCTCCCATCCTACATCGCCCCGATGTAGATAAACCATTCATCTTGGAGGTGGATGCCTCATCCGTTGGTGCTGGAGCAGTCCTTTTCCAAAAGGATGCTCAAGGTCGGAAGCATCCTTGCTTCTTCTTCTCCAAGACCTTCACACCAGCGGAGAGGAATTATTCCATCGGGGACAGGGAGTTGCTAGCCATGAAGTTGGCTTTTTCAGAGTGGAGACACCTCTTGGAGGGAGCTCGCTTTCCCTTCCAAGTCTTCACTGACCACAAGAACTTGGTGTATATACAGACGGCCCAGCGGCTGAATTCTCGCCAGGCTAGATGGTCCCTGTTCTTCTCCCGGTTCCATTTTACTCTCCATTTTCTCTCCGGGGAGAAGAACGTTCGTGCCGACGCTCTCTCCCGCTCCGTAGTGTCATCTGAGGAGGAGGAGGAGGAGCCTCGGCTTATTGTCCCTTCTGAGAGCCTGAGAACTGTAGCTCCGGTTTCGCTAGAGTCTGTGCCCCCGGGCAAGACTTTCGTGCCAGCTAACTTGCGACCGGAGGTTCTCTCTTGGGCTCACTCCTCCAGAGTGGGGGGGCATTTTGGGACCAAGAGGACATCAGAGCTTTTGGCGAGAACATACTGGTGGCCGCATATGGCCCGAGATGTCAGGGACTACATTCAGGCGTGCGTTTCTTGCGCCCAGAATCGGTCTCCTCGGCAACGGCCTGCTGGGTTGCTTTACCCTCTACTGGTGGCAGACAGGCCCTGGGAGATGGTCGGGATGGACTTTGTGGTGGGTCTACCCAAGTCGCGTGGCTGCTCCATTATTTGGGTTGTCACTGACCATTTCTCTAAGATGGTGCATTTGGTGCCGCTTCCTCGGTTACCCTCAGCACGGGCCTTGGCGGTGTTGTTCGTTAAACACGTTTTCCGTTTGCATGGTATGCCTGATAAAATTGTCAGCGATCGGGGTCCCCAGTTCGCATCTCGGTTTTGGAGAGAGCTCTGCCGTTTACTCAGCATAGAGTTAAACCTCTCCTCTGCTTACCATCCCGAGACGAATGGGTTGGTGGAGAGAACCAACCAGACTCTGGTGACATATTTGCGACATTTCGTCTCTGCTAGGCAGGATGACTGGGCATCTTTGCTACCTTGGGCGGAATTTGCCCTGAACAACGCCGTAGCCGATTCCACTGGTCAAACTCCTTTTCTCCTTAATTACGGCCAGCATCCGCGTGTCCCTGTGCCCATGCCCGTGTCCTCCACCGATTCTAGGGTGGCAGACTGGGCGGTGGAGGCACGTGACATCTGGGACCGCACACAGGATGCTATCCGGGCCTCCAAGGAGAGAATGAGGGTTTCGGCTGATACACACCGGCGCCCCGCTCCGGTCTTTGCTCCCGGCGACTTAGTGTGGCTCTCCGCCCGTAACATCAGGCTGCGAGTTGAGTCCACTAAGTTTGCTCCTCGCTACATTGGCCCGTTTAAAGTTCTGGAACAGGTCAACCCTGTGGTTTACCGTTTGGCCATTCCTCCACGCCTTGGTATCACCGATACCTTTCACGTTTCCCTCTTAAAGCCCGTTCGTTTGTCTCGGTTTTCTGAGTCATCTGCTGGGACATCGGGTTCATCCACGGATGAATTTGAGGTGAATGCTATTGTGGGAAGCAAGGTGGTACGTGGCAAAAAATTTTATTTGGTGGATTGGAAGGGTCATGGTCCAGAGGATAGAACCTGGGAGCCTGTGGAGCACATTCGGGCTCCGCAGCTCATTGCTGCCTTTGAACGTAGCGAGGCCCAAGGAGGGGGGGGCCCTAGGAGGGGGGGTAATGTTAGGGGTCGAGTTCCCGCTTCTGCACTGGGGGAATCTCGAGCCACTTTCGCTGCGGTCTCCCATTCTTGTCCAGCCGCAGTGGAGCCTGCTCAGCAAGGACGTCGGTCCCAGCGTCTTGCTCATTCTCACTCTGTTCAGAGAGTTAGTGCTGCTTCTCCAGTCTCTGCCATTAAAGTCAGTACTGGTCAGCAGCGAGCGGACTTCTCTGGGACTAAGTCCTTGTCTGCATGTACTGAGCATGCCCAGCGTAAGGTCTCCCGTTGGAGATCGAGGGTCATGTGCTCAGGCTCTGCAGCACATTCCATTGGTCCTCTTGGCAGGTCCTAGAAGGGCAAAAGTGCTGTGGCCACTTCCTGTGCTGCTCCTATATAAACTGCGCATGACCGCACGGCCATGCGCTAGTATTGTCTTGTTATTATGTGTGTGTGTAGATGGATGTATGTCGAAGGATGAAAGCTCCTAAATATCCCTCCCTAGTGTTGTTGACTGTTCGCGGATGACGGTAGCTATCTAGCGCCCGACTTGCCATCTACACGATACACACATCTCAGCGTCCTATAGCTGTGCCTGCCTGTACGGCGCCGTGCGCTTGCCTTGCGCTTTCCATACCCTAGTCTGGGTGGTTAGTGGCGTCCGTTAGTGCGGCATCGCTCGCACTCTTGTGCACATATTTGTCCTAAGGTTCTCTACACACCCAGTTGCGGTGTTACGCCAGCAAGGGTCTAATCGGGCTTCAATCCCTTCTGGGGTTAAGTCCGCTGACCACTTGCTCGCGCTCTAGTGCGGTACTGCGGTCCTGTGAGTTAACAGGATCGCTTTCTTCACGCTGGGTGAGGTTTAACCCACGCGTGTATACTTTAGTGTACCGCCATATTGTCTGCCAATTACTAGCAGCAGGTCTCCACCTGCACGGTGGACCCCGGACTGCGAACGCACCTTTATCATCTGTCTTGGTGCGTTCCGCCAGTCCTAACAGAGATTAATATTGGCCTTTCTGCTTGTGTGCCAGTCCTGACTCCTGGGTGTGCCATCTCTCTCTCTCAAATAGTGGGCCATAGAAAGCCTATTTTTTTTTATTTGGTTTCTAAATTCTCCCTGAAAAAAATCAATTTTTTTATTTGGTTTCTAAATTCTCCCTGAAAAAATAAAAAAAAACAGTGGGAGATTAATATTGGCCTTTCTGCTTGTGTGAAAGTCCTGACTTCTGGGTGTGCCATCTCTCTCTCTCAAATAGTGGGCCATAGAAAGCCTATTTTTTTTTATTTGGTTTCTAAATTCTCCCTGAAAAAATAAATAAAAAACATTGGGAGATTAATATTGGCCTTTCTGCTTGTGTGCCAGTCCTGACTGCTGGGTGTGCCATCTCTCTCTCTCAAATAGTATGCCATAGAAAGCCTATTTTTTTTAATTTGGTTTCTAAATTCTCCCTGAAAAAATCAATTTTTTTAATTTGGTTTCTAAATTCTCCCTGAAAAAATAAAAAAAAACAGTGGGAGATTAATATTGGCCTTTCTGCTTGTGTGCCAGTCCTGACTCCTGGGTGTGCCATCTCTCTCTCTCAAATAGTGTGCCATAGAAAGCCTATTTTTTTTTATTTGGTTTCTAAATTCTCCCTGAAAAAATCAATTTTTTTTATTTGGTTTCTAAATTCTCCCTGAAAAAATAAAAAAAAACAGTGGGAGATTAATATTCGCCTTTCTGCTTGTGTGCCAGTCCTGACTCCTGGGTGTGCCATCTCTCTCTCTCAAAAAGTGTGCCATAGAAAGCCTATTTTTTTTTATTTGGTTTCTAAATTCTCCCTGAAAAAATCAATTTTTTTTATTTGGTTTCTAAATTCTCCCTGAAAAAATAAAAAAAAACAGTGGGAGATTAATATTCGCCTTTCTGCTTGTGTGCCAGTCCTGACTCCTGGGTGTGCCATCTCTCTCTCTCAAATAGTGGGCCATAGAAAGCCTATTTTTTTTTTATTTGGTTTCTAAATTCTCCCTGAAAAAATCAATTTTGTTTATTTGGTTTCTAAATTCTCCCTGAAAAAATAAAAAAAAAAAGTGGGAGATTAATATTGGCCTTTCTGCTTGTGTGCAAGTCCTGACTGCTGGTTGTGCCATCTCTCTCTTTCAAAAAGTGGGCCATAGAAAGCCTATTTTTTTTTTAATTTGGTTTCTAAATTCTCCCTGAAAAAAAAAAAAAAGTGGGAGATTAATATTGGCCTTTCTGCTTGTGTGCCAGTCCTGACTCCTGGGTGTGCCATCTCTCTCTCTCAAATAGTGGGCCATAGAAAGCCTATTTTGTTTTTATTTGGTTTCTAAATTCTCCCTGAAAAAATAAAAAAAAACATTGGGAGATTAATATTGGCCTTTCTGCTTGTGTGCCAGTCCTGACTGCTGGGTGTGCCATCTCTCTCTCTCAAATAGTATGCCATAGAAAGCCTATTTTTTTTAATTTGGTTTCTAAATTCTCCCTGAAAAAATCAATTTTTTTAATTTGGTTTCTAAATTCTCCCTGAAAAAATAAAAAAAAACAGTGGGAGATTAATATTGGCCTTTCTGCTTGTGTGCCAGTCCTGACTCCTGGGTGTGCCATCTCTCTCTCTCAAATATTGTGGCATAGAAAGCCTATTTTTTTTATTTGGTTTCTAAATTCTCCCTAAAAAAATCAATTTTCTTTATTTGGTTTCTAAATTCTCCCTGAAAAAATAAAAAAAAACAGTGGGAGATTAATATTGGCCTTTCTGCTTGTGTGCCAGTCCTGACTCCTGGGTGTGCCATCTCTCTCTCTCAAATAGTGGGCCATAGAAAGCCTATTTTTTTATTTATTTGGTTTCTAAATTCTCTCTGAAAAAATCAATTTTGTTTATTTGGTTTCTAAATTCTCCCTGAAAAAATAAAAAAAAACAGTGGGAGATTAATATTGGCCTTTCTGCTTGTGTGCCAGTCCTGACTCCTGGGTGTGCCATCTCTCTCTCTCTCAAATAGTGGGCCATAGAAAGCCTATTTTTTCATTTATTTGGTTTCTAAATTCTCCCTGAAAAAATCAATTTTGTTTATTTGGTTTCTAAATTCTTCCTGAAAAAAAAAAAAAAAAGTGGGAGATTAATATTGGCGTTTCTGCTTGTGTGCCAGTCCTGACTCCTGGGTGTGCCATCTCTCTCTCTCTCAAATAGTGTGCCATAGAAAGCCTATTTTTTTTTATTTGGTTTCTAAATTCTCCCTGAAAAAATCAATTTTTTTTATTTGGTTTCTAAATTCTCCCTGAAAAAATAAAAAAAAACAGTGGGAGATTAATATTCGCCTTTCTGCTTGTGTGCCAGTCCTGACTCCTGGGTGTGCCATCTCTCTCTCTCAAATAGTGGGCCATAGAAAGCCTATTTTTTTTTTATTTGGTTTCTAAATTCTCCCTGAAAAAATCAATTTTGTTTATTTGGTTTCTAAATTCTCCCTGAAAAAATAAAAAAAAAAAGTGGGAGATTAATATTGGCCTTTCTGCTTGTGTGCAAGTCCTGACTGCTGGTTGTGCCATCTCTCTCTTTCAAATAGTGGGCCATAGAAAGCCTATTTTTTTTTTAATTTGGTTTCTAAATTCTCCCTGAAAAAAAAAAAAAAAGTGGGAGATTAATATTGGCCTTTCTGCTTGTGTGCCAGTCCTGACTCCTGGGTGTGCCATCTCTCTCTCTCAAATAGTGGGCCATATAAAGCCTATTTTGTTTTTATTTGGTTTCTAAATTCTCCCTGAAAAAATAAAAAAAAACAGTGGGAGATTAATATTGGCCTTTCTGCTTGTGTGCCAGTCCTGACTCCTGGGTGTGCCATCTCTCTCTCTCAAATAATGGGCCATAGAAAGCCTATTTTTTTTTATTTGGTTTCTAAATTCTCCCTGAAAAAATCAATTTTTTTAATTTGGTTTCTAAATTCTCCCTGAAAAAATAAAAAAAAACAGTGGGAGATTAATATTGGCCTTTCTGCTTGTGTGCCAGTCCTGACTCCTGGGTGTGCCATCTCTCTCTCTCTCAAGTAATGGGCCATAAAAAGCGTATTTATTTATTTTTATTTGGTTTCTAAATTCTCCCTGAAAAAAATCAATTTTTTTTATTTGGTTTCTAAATTCTCCCTGAAAAAATAAAAAAAAACAGTGGGAGATTAATATTGACCTTTCTGCTTGTGTGCCAGTCCTGACTCCTGGGTGTGCCATCTCTCTCTCTCAAATAATGGGCCATAGAAAGCCTATTTTTTTTTATTTGGTTTCTAAATTCTCCCTGAAAAAATCAATTTTTTTTATTTGGTTTCTAAATTCTCCCTGAAAAAATAAAAAAAAAAAACAGTGGGAGATTAATATTGGCCTTTCTGCTTGTGTGCCAGTCCTGACTCCTGGGTGTGCCATCTCTCTCTCTCAAATAGTGGGCCATAGAAAGCCTATTTTTTTTAATTTGGTTTCTAAATTCTCCCTGAAAAAATCATATTTGTTTATTTGGTTTTTAAATTCTCGCTGAAAAAATTAAAAAAAACAGTGGGAGATTAATATTGGCCTTTCTGCTTGTGTGCCAGTCCTGACTCCTGGGTGTGCCATCTCTCTCTCTCAAATAGTGGGTCATAGAAAGCGTATTTTTTTTTTATTTGGTTTCTAAATTTTCCCTGAAAAAATCATTTTTTTAATTTGGTTTCTAAATTCTCCCTGAAAAAATAAAAAAAAACAGTGGGAGATTAATATTGGCCTTTCTGCTTGTGTGCCAGTCTTGACTCCTGGGTGTGCCATCTCTCTCTCTCAAATAGTGTGCCATAGAAAGCCTATTTTTTTATTTATTTGGTTTCTAAATTCTCCCTGAAAAAATCAAGTTTTTAATTTGGTTTCTAAATTCTCCCTGAAAAAATAAAAAAAAACAGTGGGAGATTAATATTGGCCTTTCTGCTTGTGTGCCAGTCCTGACTCCTGGGTGTGCCATCTCTCTCTCTCAAATAGTGGGCCATAGAAAGCCTATTTTTTTTAATTTGGTTTCTAAATTCTCCCTGAAAAAATCAATTTTTTTTATTTGGTTTCTAAATTCTCCCTGAAAAAATAAAAAAAAACAGTTGGAGATTAATATTGGCCTTTCTGCTTGTGTGCCAGTCCTGACTCCTGGGTGTGCCATCTCTCTCAAATAGTGGGCCATAGAAAGCCTATTTTTTTTTATTTGGTTTCTAAATTCTCCCTGAAAAAATCAATTTTGTTTATTTTGGTTTCTAAATTCTCGCTGAAAAAATAAAAAAAAAACAGTGGGAGATTAATATTGGCCTTTCTGCTTGTGTGCCAGTCCTGACTCTTGGGTGTGCCATCTCTCTCTCTCTCAAATAATGGGCCATAAAAAGCGTATTTATTTATTTTTATTTGGTTTCTAAATTCTCCCTGAAAAAAATCAATTTTTTTTATTTGGTTTCTAAATTCTCCCTGAAAATATAAAAAAAAAACAGTGGGAGATTAATATTGGCCTTTCTGCTTGTGTGCCAGTCCTGACTCCTGGGTGTGCCATCTCTCTCTCTCAAATAATGGGCCATAGAAAGCCTATTTTTTTTTATTTGGTTTCTAAATTGTCCCTGAAAAAATCAATTTTTTTTATTTGGTTTCTAAATTCTCGCTGAAAAAATTAAAAAAAAACAGTGGGAGATTAATATTGGCCTTTCTGCTTGTGTGCCAGTCCTGACTCCTGGGTGTGCCATCTCTCTCTCTCAAATAGTGGGTCATAGAAAGCGTATTTTTTTTTTATTTGGTTTCTAAATTTTCCCTGAAAAAATCATTTTTTTAATTTGGTTTCTAAATTCTCCCTGAAAAAATAAAAAAAAAACAGTGGGAGATTAATATTGGCCTTTCTGCTTGTGTGCCAGTCTTGACTCCTGGGTGCGCCATCTCTCTCTCTCAAATAGTGTGCCATAGAAAGCCTATTTTTTTTTTATTTGGTTTCTAAATTCTCCCTGAAAAAATCAATTTTTTTTATTTGGTTTCTAAATTCTCCCTGAAAAAATAAAAAAAAACAGTGGGAGATTAATATTGGCCTTTCTGCTTGTGTGCCAGTCCTGACTCCTGGGTGTGCCATCTCTCTCTCTCAAATAGTGGGCCATAGAAAGCCTATTTTTTTATTTATTTGGTTTCTAAATTCTCCCTGAAAAAATCAATTTTTTAATTTGGTTTCTAAATTCTCCCTGAAAAAATAAAAAAAAACAGTGGGAGATTAATATTGGCCTTTCTGCTTGTGTGCCAGTCCTGACTCCTGGGTGTGCCATCTCTCTCTCTCAAATAGTGGGCCATAGAAAGCCTATTTTTTTTTATTTGGTTTCTAAATTCTCCCTGAAAAAATCAATTTTTTTTATTTGGTTTCTAAATTCTCCCTGAAAAAATAAAAAAAAACAGTTGGAGATTAATATTGGCCTTTCTGCTTGTGTGCCAGTCCTGACTCCTGGGTGTGCCATCTCTCTCAAATAGTGGGCCATAGAAAGCCTATTTTTTTTTATTTGGTTTCTAAATTCTCCCTGAAAAAATCAATTTTGTTTATTTGGTTTCTAAATTCTCCCTGAAAAAATTTAAAAAAAACAGTGGGAGATTAATATTGACCTTTCTGCTTGTGTGCCAGTCCTGACTCCTGGGTGTGCCATCTCTCTCTCTCAAATAATGGGCCATAGAAAGCATATTTTTTTTTATTTGGTTTCTAAATTCTCCCTGAAAAAATCAATTTTTTTAATTTGGTTTCTAAATTCTCCCTGAAAAAAAAAAAAAAAAACAGTGGGAGATTAATATTGACCTTTCTGCTTGTGTGCCAGTCCTGACTCCTGGGTGTGCCATCTCTCTCTCTCAAATAGTGGGCCACAGAAAGCCTATTTTTTTTTATTTGGTTTCTAAATTCTCCCTGAAAAAATCAATTTTGTTTATTTTGGTTTCTAAATTCTCGCTGAAAAAATAAAAAAAAAACAGTGGGAGATTAATATTGGCCTTTCTGCTTGTGTGCCAGTCCTGACTCCTGGGTGTGCCATCTCTCTCTCTCAAATAGTGGGTCATAGAAAGCGTATTTTTTTTTATTTGGTTTCTAAATTTTCCCTGAAAAAATCATTTTTTTAATTTGGTTTCTAAATTCTCCCTGAAAAAATAAAAAAAAAACAGTGGGAGATTAATATTGGCCTTTCTGCTTGTGTGCCAGTCCTGACTTCTGGGTGTGCCATCTCTCTCTCTCAAATAGTGTGCCATAGAAAGCCTTTTTTTTTTTTATTTGGTTTCTAAATTCTCCCCGAAAAAAATCAATTTTTTTTATTTGGTTTCTAAATTCTCCCTGAAAAAATAAAAAAAAAAGTGGGAGATTAATATTGGCCTTTCTGCTTGTATGCCAGTCCTGACTCCTGGGTGTGCCATCTCTCTCTCTCTCTCAAATAGTGGGCCATAGAAAGCCTATTTTTTTTTATTTGGTTTCTAAATTCTCCTTGAAAAAATCAATTTTTTTTATTTGGTTTCTAAATTCTCCCTGAAAAAATAAAAAAAAACAGTGGGAGATTAATATTGGCCTTTCTGCTTGTGTGCCAGTCCTGACACCTGGGTGTGCCATCTCTCTCTCTCAAATAGTGGGCCATAGAAAGCCTATTTTTTTTTATTTGGTTTCTAAATTCTCCCTGAAAAAATCAAATTTGTTTATTTGGTTTCTAAATTCTCCCTGAAAAAAAAAAAAGTGGGAGATTAATATTGGCCTTTCTGCTTGTGTGCCAGTCCTGACTCCTGGGTGTGCCATCTCTCTCTCTCAAATAGTGGGCCATAGAAAGCCTATTTTTTTTTTATTTGGTTTCTAAATTCTCCCTGAAAAAAATCAATTTTTTTTATTTGGTTTCTAAATTCTCCCTGAAAAAATAAAAAAAAACAGTGGGAGATTAATATTGGCCTTTCTGCTTGTGTGAAAGTCCTGACTTCTGGGTGTGCCATCTCTCTCTCTCAAATAGTGGGCCATAGAAAGCCTATTTTTTTTTATTTGGTTTCTAAATTCTCCCTGAAAAAATAAATAAAAAATAGTGGGAGATTAATATTGGCCTTTCTGCTTGTGTGCCAGTCCTGACTGCTGGTTGTGCCATCTCTCTCTTTCAAATAGTGGGCCATAGAAAGCCTATTTTTTTTTTAATTTGGTTTCTAAATTCTCCCTGAAAAAAAAAAAAAAAAAAAGTGGGAGATTAATATTGGCCTTTCTGCTTGTGTGCCAGTCCTGACTTCTGGGTGTGCCATCTCTCTCTCTCAAATAGTGGGCCATAGAAAGCCTATTTTTTTAATTTGGTTTCTAAATTCTCCCTGAAAAAATAAAAAAAAACAGTGGGAGATTAATATTGGCCTTTCTGCTTGTGTGCCAGTCCTGACTCCTGGGTGTGCCATCTCTCTCTCTCAAATAATGGGCCATAGAAAGCCTATTTTTTTTATTTGGTTTCTAAATTCTCCCTGAAAAAATCAATTTTTTTTATTTGGTTTCCAAATTCTCCCTGAAAAAATAAAAAAAAACAGTGGGAGATTAATATTGGCCTTTCTGCTTGTGTGCCAGTCCTGACTCCTGGGTGTGTCATCTCTCTGTTAGGAGTCGAGTTTCCTCTGCTGCACAGGGGGAATCTCGATCCGTCTCCGCTGCGGTCTCCCATTCCCCTCCAGCCGCAGTGGAGTCTGCTCAGCAGGGACGTCGATCCCAGCGTCTCGCTCAGTCTGACTCTGTGAGAAGAGTTATTGCTGCTTCTCCAGCTTCTGCCTTTGAAGCCTATTCTGGTCAGCAGCGAGCGGACTTCTCTGGGACTAAGTCCTTATCTGCACACACTGAGCATGCCCAGGGCAAGATCTCCCGTTGGAGATCGAGGGTCATGTGCTCAGGCTCTGCGGCACATTCCATTGGTCCTCTTGGCAGGTCCTAGAAGGGCAAAAGTTCTGTAGCCATTTCCTGTGCTGCAGCTATATAAACTGCGCATGACCGCACGGCCATGCGCTAGTATTGTCTTACAATTGATATGTGTGTATGTGTGAGTGCAAGTCGTTCTTGGTTACCCCTTCCCTATTGAATGTCTGTTCGCGGAAGGTGTACGGTTGCTATCTAGCGCCCGACTTAGCCTACTACACTAAACACACATCACAGCGTCCTGTAGCTGTGCCTGCCAGTACGGCGCCGTGCGCCTGCCTTGCGCTTTCCATACCCAAGTCTGGGTGGTTAGTGGCGTCCGTTAGTGCGGCATCGCTCGCGCACTTGTGCGCTTATATTTCTGAAGGTTCTCTACACACCCAGTTGCGGTGTTGTGCCAGCAAGGGCCTAATCGGGCTTCAATCCCTTCTGGGGTTAAGTCCGCTGGCCACTTGCTCGCTCTCTAGTGCGGTATTGCGGTCCTGTGAATTAACAGGATCGCTTTCCTCACGCTGGGTGAGGTTTAACCCACGCGTGTTTACTTTTGTGTACCGCTATAGAGTCTGCAAATTGCTAGCAGCAGGTTCTCACCTGCACGGTGGACCCCGGACTGCGAACGCATCTTCGTCACCTGTCTTGGTGCGTTCCGCCAGTCCTAACATAATACTAGCGCCAGGGTCTGGCTAGTAAATGGCAGACGGTCAGCGTCTACAGCAGTACATCCAGCAGCTGGAGGGTAGGTTGGCGGCTCTCGAGCGCACAACCTCAGCTGTGGACGTTACTGCTGTCGCTGTTCAGGCTGCAAGTGCAGCTGCAGCCAGTTTGTCCGCTGCCACCCCTGCTCCGACCTTATCCCGTCTCCCGCTTCCAGACAAGTTTGCTGGTGACAGTAAGCCATGTCGGGGATTCGTGAGCCAGTGCTCCATACATCTCGAGCTTCTGGCTGCACGTTTTCCTACGGAACGGGCGAAAGTGGGATTCATTATATCTCTCTTGTCGGGCAGGGCGTTGGAGTGGGCAACGCCGCTTTGGGAACGTGGTGATCGTGTGGTGCAGAGTGCTCCTATCTTCCTGGACGCTCTGAGGCAGGTCTTTCTGGGACCTCGTGTCACCCACGATACCGCGCTCCAATTGTTGGCAATTACTCAGGCTTCGTCCATGGTCAGCCAGTTTGCCATCCTATTCCGGACTCTAGCTTCTGAGCTGGAATGGCCGGATAAAGTCCTTATTCCGGTGTTCTGGAAAGGACTGGCAGATCATGTGAAGGACGCCTTGGCCACCAGGGAGATTCCCGCCACACTGGAGGAGCTTATTACTATAGCTACCCGCATCGATCTCCGTTTTAACGAGCGGAGGTTGGAGCGGACCCAGTGTAGGCAGAGGTTTCGGCTGGCTCCCATCTTTGCCAAACCTCTAGAATCTCCTGTTATGGCGTCCGACTCCCATGAGGCCATGGAGGTTTCTCGAGCGGGATCTAGGTCTCAGACCGCTCGAGTACCTGTGCTATGTAAAAATTGCCAGCAACCGGGACATTTCGCTAATAAATGTCCACGGCGGTCGGGAAAACGATCGCGTCTAGTGTCCATTGGAGGAGGTTCACTGGACACCGCGGCATTTTCCTCAAAATTGTCCTTTAAAGGGACAATCCTGTTAGGCACATCCACTCTTACAGTAGAGCTTTGTGTGGATTCAGGAGCAGAGGGAAATTTTATGTCTTCTGCTTTTGCTCAGCGCCACGCAATACCTCTGGCTATGCTAGCCAAACCAGTAACCGTGAGAGTGGTGAATGGGTCGACACTTCCATTACAGATCACACATCAGACTGTCCCTTTCACGTTAGCCATGTCCCCATCCCACCAGGAGACTATTTCCCTTCTTGTCCTTCCCGAGGGAATGGATGAGATTCTGCTGGGAATGCCCTGGCTTCGTTTCCACTCCCCACATATTGAGTGGACCTCTGGGAGGATATTGGGTTGGAGTGAATCCTGTAAGGGCAGATGTGTGAAAGAGTGCGTTCAGGTTTCCACCACTGAGATACCCGCAGATCTCTCTACTCTCCCCAAACACTATTGGTCTTATGCAGACGTCTTTTCCAAAAAAGCCGCGGAGACCCTTCCGCCTCACCGTCCCTATGACTGTCCTATAGATCTCTTGCCTGGAGCAGAACCTCCTCGGGGACGTGTCTATCCCCTCTCTCTCCCGGAAACGGAGGCTATGTCCCAATACATCCAGGAGAATTTGGCAAGAGGATTTATTAGGAAGTCAGTGTCACCAGCTGGGGCAGGGTTCTTCTTCGTACAGAAGAAGAATGGAGAGTTGCGTCCTTGCATAGACTACAGGGGTCTTAACGCCATCACCGTTAAAAATAAGTACCCGCTGCCCCTGATTTCTGAGCTTTTTGATAGGCTACGGGGAGCTAAGGTATTTACCAAATTAGACCTGCGGGGAGCTTATAACCTGATTCGCATTCGTGAGGGGGACGAATGGAAGACGGCGTTTAACACCAGAGATGGGCATTATGAGTATCTGGTGATGCCCTTCGGGCTCTGTAATGCCCCAGCCGTTTTCCAAGACTTTGTCAACGACATCTTCCGGGATATGCTTTCCACCTCGGTCGTAGTCTATCTGGATGATATTCTCATCTTCTCTCCAGATATTGACTCCCACCGGAGAGATGTTGGCAGAGTCTTCGACCTCTTACGGGCAAACTCTCTTTACGCAAAGTTGGAGAAGTGTGTGTTTGAGCAGGAGTCTTTACCTTTCTTGGGCTATATCATCTCTGCCCAAGGATTGGCTATGGATCCTGCCAAACTACAGGCTGTGATGGACTGGCAAGAACCCCATTCACTTAAAGCGGTGCAGCGCTTTATGGGGTTCATTAATTATTACCGCCAGTTCATCCCCCATTTCTCAACTTTGGTAGCTCCCTTGGTAGCCCTCACCAAGAAGGGAGCAAATCCCAAAGTGTGGTCTGAAGAGGTCTCCAGGGCCTTTTCTTCTACTAAGTCTCATTTTGCTAGCGCTCCCATCCTACATCGTCCCGATGTCGATAAGCCGTTTATAATGGAGGTGGATGCCTCTTCCGTTGGTGCTGGAGCAGTCCTCTTCCAGAAGGATGCTCAAGGTCGGAAGCATCCGTGCTTTTTCTTCTCCAAGACCTTCACACCAGCGGAGAGGAATTATTCCATCGGGGACAGGGAGTTGCTAGCGATGAAATTGGCTTTCTCTGAGTGGAGACATCTCTTGGAGGGGGCTCGTTTTCCCTTTCAAGTATTTACAGACCATAAAAATTTGCTATATTTGCAAACAGCCCAGAGGCTAAATTCTCGCCAGGCCAGATGGTCCTTATTTTTCTCCCGATTCCACTTCACCCTCCATTATGTCGCTGGGGAGAAGAACATTCGAGCTGATGCTCTTTCTCGCTCTGTTGTGTCATCTGAGGAGGAGGAAGGAGAGCCTCGGCTTATTGTTCCTTCTGAGAGCTTGAGAACCGTGGCTCCGGTGTCGCTTGAGTCTGTGCCTCCAGGCAAGACTTTTGTGCCCATAAATTTGCGACCGGAGGTTCTCTCTTGGGCTCATTCCTCCAGGGTGGGTGGACACTTTGGGACTAAAAGGACATCTGAGCTGCTGGCGAGGACGTACTGGTGGCCGCATATGCTGCGAGATGTCAGGGATTACGTTCTGGCGTGTGTCTCATGCGCCAAAAATAAGTCTCCTCGACAACGGCCGTCTGGGTTACTCTATCCCTTGCCGGTGGCAGACAGGCCCTGGGAGATGGTCGGGATGGACTTTGTAGTGGGTTTGCCCAAGTCTCGCGGCTGTACCGTCATTTGGGTAATTACCGATCATTTCTCGAAAATGGTGCACTTGGTGCCGCTCCCACGGTTACCTTCTGCACGGGCCTTGGCAGCGTTGTTCATAAGACACATCTTCCGCCTACACGGCATGCCAGACAAAATTGTCAGTGACCGGGGTCCCCAGTTTGCGTCTCGGTTCTGGAGAGAGCTTTGTCGTCTTCTCAGCATTGAGTTAAATCTCTCTTCCGCATATCATCCCGAGACGAATGGGTTGGTAGAGAGGGCCAATCAGACTCTGGTCACATATCTGCGACATTTTGTTTCTGCCAGGCAGGATGACTGGGCATCTTTATTACCATGGGCAGAGTTCGCCCTTAATAACGCTGTAGCCGATTCCACCGGTCAGACTCCTTTCCTCCTTAATTACGGCCAGCATCCGCGGGTTCCTGTGCCTATGCCCGTGTCCTCTGCTGACTCCAGGGTGGCAGACTGGGCAGTGGAGGCACGGGACATTTGGGACCGCACTCAGGATGCCATTCGGGCCTCGAAGGAGAGAATGCGGTCCTCCGCCGATGCACATCGGCGCCCTGCCCCGGCCTTTGCTCCTGGCGACTTGGTGTGGCTCTCCGCCCGTAACATCAGGCTGCGAGTTGAGTCCACTAAGTTTGCTCCTCGCTACTTGGGCCCATTCAAGGTCCTCGAGCAGGTTAATCCCGTGGTCTACCGCCTGGCTCTTCCTCCACGCTTGGGTATCACCGACACCTTTCATGTGTCCCTCTTGAAACCCGTATACATGTCCCGGTTTTCCGAGTCATCTGCCGGGACATCGGGTTCGTCTACGGACGATTACGAGGTGAACGCTATTTTGGGGTGCAAGGTGGTACGCGGCAAAAAGTTTTATTTGGTGGATTGGAAGGGTTATGGTCCAGAGGACAGGTCTTGGGAGCCTGCTGAAAACATTCGGGCCCCACAGCTCATTGCTGCCTTCGAGCGTAGCGAGGCCCAAGGAGGGGGGGGCCCTAGGAGGGGGGGTAATGTTAGGAGTCGAGTTTCCTCTGCTGCACAGGGGGAATCTCGATCCGTCTCCGCTGCGGTCTCCCATTCCCCTCCAGCCGCAGTGGAGTCTGCTCAGCAGGGACGTCGATCCCAGCGTCTCGCTCAGTCTGACTCTGTGAGAAGAGTTATTGCTGCTTCTCCAGCTTCTGCCTTTGAAGCCTATTCTGGTCAGCAGCGAGCGGACTTCTCTGGGACTAAGTCCTTATCTGCACACACTGAGCATGCCCAGGGCAAGATCTCCCGTTGGAGATCGAGGGTCATGTGCTCAGGCTCTGCGGCACATTCCATTGGTCCTCTTGGCAGGTCCTAGAAGGGCAAAAGTTCTGTAGCCATTTCCTGTGCTGCAGCTATATAAACTGCGCATGACCGCACGGCCATGCGCTAGTATTGTCTTACAATTGATATGTGTGTATGTGTGAGTGCAAGTCGTTCTTGGTTACCCCTTCCCTATTGAATGTCTGTTCGCGGAAGGTGTACGGTTGCTATCTAGCGCCCGACTTAGCCTACTACACTAAACACACATCACAGCGTCCTGTAGCTGTGCCTGCCAGTACGGCGCCGTGCGCCTGCCTTGCGCTTTCCATACCCAAGTCTGGGTGGTTAGTGGCGTCCGTTAGTGCGGCATCGCTCGCGCACTTGTGCGCTTATATTTCTGAAGGTTCTCTACACACCCAGTTGCGGTGTTGTGCCAGCAAGGGCCTAATCGGGCTTCAATCCCTTCTGGGGTTAAGTCCGCTGGCCACTTGCTCGCTCTCTAGTGCGGTATTGCGGTCCTGTGAATTAACAGGATCGCTTTCCTCACGCTGGGTGAGGTTTAATCCACGCGTGTTTACTTTTGTGTACCGCTATAGAGTCTGCAAATTGCTAGCAGCAGGTTCTCACCTGCACGGTGGACCCCGGACTGCGAACGCATCTTCGTCACCTGTCTTGGTGCGTTCCGCCAGTCCTAACACTCTCTCTCAAATAGTGGGCCATAGAAAGCCTATTTTTTTTTATTTGGTTTCTAAATTCTCCCTGAAAAAATCAATTTTGTTTATTTGGTTTCTAAATTCTCCCTGAAAAAATTTAAAAAAAACAGTGGGAGATTAATATTGACCTTTCTGCTTGTGTGCCAGTCCTGACTCCTGGGTGTGCCATCTCTCTCTCTCAAATAATGGGCCATAGAAAGCCTATTTTTTTTTATTTGGTTTCTAAATTCTCCCTGAAAAAATCAATTTTTTTAATTTGGTTTCTAAATTCTCCCTGAAAAAAAAAAAAAACAGTGGGAGATTAATATTGACCTTTCTGCTTGTGTGCCAGTCCTGACTCCTGGGTGTGCCATCTCTCTCTCTCAAATAGTGGGCCACAGAAAGCCTATTTTTTTTATTTGGTTTCTAAATTCTCCCTGAAAAAATCAATTTTGTTTATTTTGGTTTCTAAATTCTCGCTGAAAAAATAAAAAAAAAACAGTGGGAGATTAATATTGGCCTTTCTGCTTGTGTGCCAGTCCTGACTCTTGGGTGTGCCATCTCTCTCTCTCTCAAATAATGGGCCATAAAAAGCGTATTTATTTATTTTTATTTGGTTTCTAAATTCTCCCTGAAAAAAATCAATTTTTTTTATTTGGTTTCTAAATTCTCCCTGAAAATATAAAAAAAAAACAGTGGGAGATTAATATTGACCTTTCTGCTTGTGTGCCAGTCCTGACTCCTGGGTGTGCCATCTCTCTCTCTCAAATAATGGGCCATAGAAAGCCTATTTTTTTTTATTTGGTTTCTAAATTCTCGCTGAAAAAATTAAAAAAAAACAGTGGGAGATTAATATTGGCCTTTCTGCTTGTGTGCCAGTCCTGACTCCTGGGTGTGCCATCTCTCTCTCTCAAATAGTGGGTCATAGAAAGCGTATTTTTTTTTTATTTGGTTTCTAAATTTTCCCTGAAAAAATCATTTTTTTAATTTGGTTTCTAAATTCTCCCTGAAAAAATAAAAAAAAAACAGTGGGAGATTAATATTGGCCTTTCTGCTTGTGTGCCAGTCTTGACTCCTGGGTGTGCCATCTCTCTCTCTCAAATAGTGTGCCATAGAAAGCCTATTTTTTTTTTATTTGGTTTCTAAATTCTCCCTGAAAAAATCAATTTTTTTTATTTGGTTTCTAAATTCTCCCTGAAAAAATAAAAAAAAACAGTGGGAGATTAATATTGGCCTTTCTGCTTGTGTGCCAGTCCTGACTCCTGGGTTTGCCATCTCTCTCTCTCAAATAGTGGGCCATAGAAAGCCTATTTTTTTATTTATTTGGTTTCTAAATTCTCCCTGAAAAAATCAATTTTTTAATTTGGTTTCTAAATTCTCCCTGAAAAAATAAAAAAAAACAGTGGGAGATTAATATTGGCCTTTCTGCTTGTGTGCCAGTCCTGACTCCTGGGTGTGCCATCTCTCTCTCTCAAATAGTGGGCCATAGAAAGCCTATTTTTTTTTATTTGGTTTCTAAATTCTCCCTGAAAAAATCAATTTTTTTTATTTGGTTTCTAAATTCTCCCTGAAAAAATAAAAAAAAACAGTTGGAGATTAATATTGGCCTTTCTGCTTGTGTGCCAGTCCTGACTCCTGGGTGTGCCATCTCTCTCAAATAGTGGGCCATAGAAAGCCTATTTTTTTTTATTTGGTTTCTAAATTCTCCCTGAAAAAATCAATTTTGTTTATTTGGTTTCTAAATTCTCCCTGAAAAAATTTAAAAAAAACAGTGGGAGATTAATATTGACCTTTCTGCTTGTGTGCCAGTCCTGACTCCTGGGTGTGCCATCTCTCTCTCTCAAATAATGGGCCATAGAAAGCATATTTTTTTTTATTTGGTTTCTAAATTCTCCCTGAAAAAATCAATTTTTTAATTTGGTTTCTAAATTCTCCCTGAAAAAAAAAAAAAAAAAACAGTGGGAGATTAATATTGACCTTTCTGCTTGTGTGCCAGTCCTGACTCCTGGGTGTGCCATCTCTCTCTCTCAAATAGTGGGCCACAGAAAGCCTATTTTTTTTTATTTGGTTTCTAAATTCTCCCTGAAAAAATCAATTTTGTTTATTTTGGTTTCTAAATTCTCGCTGAAAAAATAAAAAAAAAACAGTGGGAGATTAATATTGGCCTTTCTGCTTGTGTGCCAGTCCTGACTCCTGGGTGTGCCATCTCTCTCTCTCAAATAGTGGGTCATAGAAAGCGTATTTTTTTTTATTTGGTTTCTAAATTTTCCCTGAAAAAATCATTTTTTTAATTTGGTTTCTAAATTCTCCCTGAAAAAATAAAAAAAAAACAGTGGGAGATTAATATTGGCCTTTCTGCTTGTGTGCCAGTCCTGACTTCTGGGTGTGCCATCTCTCTCTCTCAAATAGTGTGCCATAGAAAGCCTATTTTTTTTTTATTTGGTTTCTAAATTCTCCCCGAAAAAAATCAATTTTTTTTATTTGATTTCTAAATTCTCCCTGAAAAAATAAAAAAAAAAGTGGGAGATTAATATTGGCCTTTCTGCTTGTATGCCAGTCCTGACTCCTGGGTGTGCCATCTCTCTCTCTCTCAAATAGTGGGCCATAGAAAGCCTATTTTTTTTTTATTTGGTTTCTAAATTCTCCTTGAAAAAATCAATTTTTTTTATTTGGTTTCTAAATTCTCCCTGAAAAAATAAAAAAAAACAGTGGGAGATTAATATTGGCCTTTCTGCTTGTGTGCCAGTCCTGACACCTGGGTGTGCCATCTCTCTCTCTCAAATAGTGGGCCATAGAAAGCCTATTTTTTTTTATTTGGTTTCTAAATTCTCCCTGAAAAAATCAAATTTGTTTATTTGGTTTCTAAATTCTCCCTGAAAAAAAAAAAGTGGTAGATTAATATTGGCCTTTCTGCTTGTGTGCCAGTCCTGACTCCTGGGTGTGCCATCTCTCTCTCTCTCAAATAGTGGGCCATAGAAAGCCTATTTTTTTTTTATTTGGTTTCTAAATTCTCCCTGAAAAAAATCAATTTTTTTTATTTGGTTTCTAAATTCTCCCTGAAAAAATAAAAAAAAACAGTGGGAGATTAATATTGGCCTTTCTGCTTGTGTGAAAGTCCTGACTTCTGGGTGTGCCATCTCTCTCTCTCAAATAGTGGGCCATAGAAAGCCTATTTTTTTTTATTTGGTTTCTAAATTCTCCCTGAAAAAATAAATAAAAAACAGTGGGAGATTAATATTGGCCTTTCTGCTTGTGTGCCAGTCCTGACTGCTGGTTGTGCCATCTCTCTCTTTCAAATAGTGGGCCATAGAAAGCCTATTTTTTTTTTAATTTGGTTTCTAAATTCTCCCTGAAAAAAAAAAAAAAAAAAAAAGTGGGAGATTAATATTGGCCTTTCTGCTTGTGTGCCAGTCCTGACTTCTGGGTGTGCCATCTCTCTCTCTCAAATAGTGGGCCATAGAAAGCCTATTTTTTTAATTTGGTTTCTAAATTCTCCCTGAAAAAATAAAAAAAAACAGTGGGAGATTAATATTGGCCTTTCTGCTTGTGTGCCAGTCCTGACTCCTGGGTGTGCCATCTCTCTCTCTCTCAAATAATGGGCCATAGAAAGCCTATGTTAAGGACTGGCGGAACGCACCAAGTATAGATGGTAAGAAACTAGGTGCGTTCGCAGTCCGAGGTCCACCGTGCAGGTAAAAGACCCTGCAGCTAGCAAGACGGACAATATGGCGGTACACTAAAGGATACACGCGTGGGTTAAACCTCACCCAGCGTGAAGGAAGCGATCCTGTTAATTCACAGGACCGCAGTACCGCACTAGTGCGCGAGCAAGTGGTCAGCGGACTTAACCCCAGAAGGGATTGGAGCCCGATTAGACCCTTGCTGGCGTAACACCGCAACTGGGTGTGTAGAGAACCTAAAGAAATATAAGTGCACAAGAGTGCGAGCGATGCCGCACTAACGGACGCCACTAACCACCCAGACTCGGGTATGGAAAGCGCAAGGCAGGCGCACGGCGCCGTACTGGCAGGCACAGCTACAGGACGCTGAGATGTGTGTTTAGTGCTGTAGGCTAAGTCGGGCGCTAGGTAGCAGCCATACACCTTCCGCGAACAGACATTCACTAGGGTAGGGGTTTCCAAGGACGACTTGCACTCACAACATACACACATTAGCAATTGTTAGACAATACTAGCGCATGGCCGTGCGGTCATGCGCAGTTTATATAGCAGCAGCACAGGAAGTGGCCACAGCACTTTTGCCCTTCTAGGACCTGCCAAGAGGACCAATGGAATGTGCTGCAGAGCCTGAGCACATGACCCTCGATCTCCAACGGGAGACCTTACGCTGGGCATGCTCAGTACATGCAGACAAGGACTTAGTCCCAGAGAAGTCCGCTCGCTGCTGACCAGCACTGACTTTAATGGCAGAGACTGGAGAAGCAGCACTAACTCTCAGAACAGAGTGAGAATGAGCAAGACGCTGGGACCGACGTCCTTGCTGAGCAGGCTCCACTGCGGCTGGACAAGAATGGGAGACCGCAGCGGAAGTGGCTCGAGATTCCCCCTGTGCAGAAGCGGGAACTCGACCCCTAACATTACCCCCCCTCCTAGGGCCCCCCCCTCCTTGGGCCTCGCTACGTTCGAAGGCAGCAATGAGCTGCGGAGCCCGAATGTGCTCCACAGGCTCCCAGGTTCTATCCTCTGGACCATGACCCTTCCAATCCACCAAATAAAATTTTTTGCCACGTACCACCTTGCTTCCCACAATAGCATTCACCTCAAACTCATCCGTGGATGAACCCGATGTCCCAGCAGATAACTCAGAAAACCGAGACAAACGAACGGGCTTTAAGAGGGAAACGTGAAAGGTATCGGTGATACCAAGGCGTGGAGGAATGGCCAAACGGTAAACCACAGGGTTGACCTGTTCCAGAACTTTAAACGGGCCAATGTAGCGAGGAGCAAACTTAGTGGACTCAACTCGCAGCCTGATGTTACGGGCGGAGAGCCACACTAAGTCGCCGGGAGCAAAGACCGGAGCGGGACGCCGGTGTGTATCAGCCGAAACCCTCATTCTCTCCTTGGAGGCCCGAATGGCATCCTGTGTGCGGTCCCAGATGTCCCGTGCCTCCACCGCCCAGTCTGCCACCCTAGAATCGGTGGATGACACGGGCATGGGCACAGGAACACGCGGATGCTGGCCGTAATTAAGGAGAAAAGGAGTTTGGCCAGTGGAATCGGCTACGGCGTTGTTCAAGGCAAATTCCGCCCAAGGTAGCAAAGATGCCCAGTCATCCTGCCTAGCGGAGATGAAATGTCGCAAATATGTCACCAGAGTCTGGTTGGTTCTCTCCACCAACCCATTCGTCTCGGGATGATATGCGGAGGAGAGGTTTAACTCTATGCTGAGCAAACGGCAGAGCTCTCTCCAAAACCGAGACGCGAACTGGGGACCCCGATCGCTGACAATCTTATCAGGCATACCATGCAATCGGAAAACATGCTTCATGAACAACACCGCCAAGGCCCGTGCTGAGGGTAACCGAGGAAGCGGTACCAAATGTACCATCTTAGAGAAATGGTCGGTGACAACCCAAATAATGGAGCAGCCACGCGACTTGGGTAAGCCCACCACAAAGTCCATTCCGACCATCTCCCAGGGCCTGTCTGCCACCGGTAGAGGGTAAAGCAACCCAGCAGGCCGTTGCCGAGGAGACCGATTCTGGGCGCAAGAAACGCACGCCTGAATATAGTCCTTGACATCTCGGACCATATGCGGCCACCAATATGTTCTCGCCAAAAGCTCAGAAGTCCTCTTGTTCCCAAAATGCCCACCCACTCTGGAGGAGTGAGCCCAAGAGAGAACCTCCGGTCGCAAGTTAGCTGGCACGAAAGTCTTGCCCGGGGGCACAGACTCCAGCGAAACCGGAGCTACAGTTCTCAAGCTCTCAGGCGGGACAATAAGCCGAGGCTCCTCCTCCTCCTCCTCAGATGACACTACGGAGCGGGAGAGAGCGTCGGCACGAACGTTCTTCTCCCCGGAGAGAAAATGGAGGGTAAAATGGAACCGGGAGAAAAACAGGGACCATCTAGCCTGGCGAGAATTTAGCCGCTGGACCGTCTGTATATACACCAAGTTCTTGTGGTCAGTGAAGACTTGGAAGGGAAAGCGAGCTCCCTCCAAGAGGTGTCTCCACTCTGAAAAAGCCAACTTCATGGCTAGCAACTCCCTGTCCCCGATGGAATAATTCCTCTCCGCTGGTGTGAAAGTTTTGGAGAAGAAGAAGCAAGGATGCTTCCGACCTTGAGCATCCTTTTGGAAAAGGACTGCTCCAGCACCAACGGATGAGGCATCCACCTCCAAGATGAATGGTTTATCTACATCGGGGCGATGTAGGATGGGAGCGCTAGCGAAGTGTGACTTAATCGAGAGAAAGGCCTTGGAGACCTCCTCTGACCACAACTTGGGATTTGCTCCCTTCTTGGTGAGGGCGACCAAGGGAGCTACCAAAGTTGAGAAGTGTGGAATGAACTGGCGATAGTAATTAATGAACCCCATAAAGCGCTGCACCGCTTTAAGAGAATGGGGTTCCTGCCAGTCCATTACTGCCTGTAGCTTGGCAGGATCCATAGCCAAACCCTGGGCAGAAATGATATAACCAAGGAAAGGCAAGGACTCCTGCTCAAACACACACTTCTCCAACTTAGCGTAGAGGGAGTTTGCCCGTAAGAGGTCGAAGACTTTGCGAACATCTCTCCGATGGGAGTCTATATCTGGAGAGTAGATGAGAATGTCATCCAGATAGACTACGACCGAGGTGGTGAGCATATCCCGAAAGATGTCGTTCACAAAGTCTTGGAAAACGGCTGGGGCATTACAGAGCCCAAAGGGCATCACTAGATATTCATAGTGCCCATCCCTGGTGTTAAAAGCCGTCTTCCATTCATCCCCCTCACGGATGCGAATCAGGTTGTAAGCACCCCGCAGATCTAACTTTGTAAATACCTTTGCTCCCCGTAGCCTATCAAAGAGCTCAGATATCAGGGGTAATGGGTACTTGTTCTTAACGGTAATGGCGTTAAGACCCCTGTAGTCTATGCATGGACGTAAGTCTCCAGTCTTCTTCTGTACGAAGAAGAACCCAGCCCCTGCCGGTGACACTGACTTCCTAATGAATCCTCTTGCCAGATTCTCCTGAATATACTGGGACATTGCCTCCGTCTCCGGGAGAGATAACGGGTAGACTCGACCCCGGGGAGGCTCAGCACCAGGCAAGAGGTCAATAGGACAGTCATACGGCCGGTGAGGCGGAAGAGTCTCCGCAGCTCTTTTGGAGAACACGTCTGCATGGGACCAATAGTGCTTGGGGAGAGAGGAAAGATCTGCGGGTACCTGTGTAGTAGCAGCCTGAACGCACTCCCTCTGACATCTACCCTCACAGGATTTACTCCATCCCAAAATTCTCCCAGAGGACCACTCAATATGAGGAGAATGGTAGCGAAGCCATGGCATCCCCAACAGGACCTCATCAATTCCCTCAGGAATGACTAATAGGGAGATTATCTCCTGATGTGATGGAGACACAGATAGCGTGAAAGGAATGGTTTGGTGGGTAATCTGTGAAGGTAGTGTTGACCCATTTACCACTCGAACGGTCACTGGCTGGGCGAGCATCACCAAGGGTATTGCGTGACGCTGGGCAAAGGCGGAGGACATAAAGTTACCCTCTGCCCCAGAATCCAAGCATAGCTCGACCGTAAGAGTGGATGGGCCTATGGTAATTGTCCCCTTGAAGGACAACTTTGAGGCAAACGTCGCCGTGTCTAGTGTACCTCCTCCAACTGCCACTAGACGCTGACGTTTCCCCGACCGCTGAGGACTCTTGGAGGCAAGACGTCCTGACTGCTGGCAAACATGACGGACCTTATGTGCACGAGCGGACTGAGACTTAGATCCCGCTCGTGTCACCTCCAAGGTCTCATGTGACTCAGATGCCTGGACTGGGGATTCCAAAGGTTTGGCGAAGGTAGGAGCCAGCCGAAACCTCTGCCTACACTGGGCTCGTTCCAACCTCCGCTCGTTAAAACGGAGGTCTATACGAGTAGAAATAGATATTAACTCCTCCAGTGTGGCAGGAATCTCCCTAGTGGCTAGAGCGTCCTTAACATGGTCAGCCAGGCCCCTCCAGAATATGGGGATAAGGGCTTTATCCGACCACTCCAGCTCGGAAGCTAAAGTACGGAATCGGACGGAAAAATGGCTGACCAAGGACTCACCCTGAGTTAATGCCAGTAGTTGGAGCGCTGTATCATGGGTGAGTTGAGGTCCTAGAAAGACCTTTTTCAGCGTGCCCAGAAACAACGGAGCACTCTGCACCACATGATCATCACGCTCCCACAGCGGCGTAGCCCACTCCAACGCCCTGTCCGACAACAGCGAGACAATAAATCCCACCTTAGCCCGCTCTGTAGGAAAACGTGCAGCCAGGAGCTCGAGGTGGATAGAGCACTGACTCACGAATCCCCTACAAGTTTTGCAATCTCCAGAAAATTTTTCTGGCAACGGGAGGCGGGATAATGTCGGAACAGGGGTGGCAGTGGACAAGGTTGCTGCCGCCACGCCAGCAGCCTTTACAGCAACTGCGGTAACATCCACAGCTGAGGTTGAGTTCTCGAGAACCTTCAACCTACCCTCCAACTGCTGGATATACCGCAAAGATTGCTGAATGTCCGCCATACTAGCCAGACCTTGGCGCTAGTATTATGTTAAGGACTGGCGGAACGCACCAAGTATAGATGGTAAGAAACTAGGTGCGTTCGCAGTCCGAGGTCCACCGTGCAGGTAAAAGACCCTGCAGCTAGCAAGACGGACAATATGGCGGTACACTAAAGGATACACGCGTGGGTTAAACCTCACCCAGCGTGAAGGAAGCGATCCTGTTAATTCACAGGACCGCAGTACCGCACTAGTGCGCGAGCAAGTGGTCAGCGGACTTAACCCCAGAAGGGATTGGAGCCCGATTAGACCCTTGCTGGCGTAACACCGCAACTGGGTGTGTAGAGAACCTAAAGAAATATAAGTGCACAAGAGTGCGAGCGATGCCGCACTAACGGACGCCACTAACCACCCAGACTCGGGTATGGAAAGCGCAAGGCAGGCGCACGGCGCCGTACTGGCAGGCACAGCTACAGGACGCTGAGATGTGTGTTTAGTGCTGTAGGCTAAGTCGGGCGCTAGGTAGCAGCCATACACCTTCCGCGAACAGACATTCACTAGGGTAGGGGTTTCCAAGGACGACTTGCACTCACAACATACACACATTAGCAATTGTTAGACAATACTAGCGCATGGCCGTGCGGTCATGCGCAGTTTATATAGCAGCAGCACAGGAAGTGGCCACAGCACTTTTGCCCTTCTAGGACCTGCCAAGAGGACCAATGGAATGTGCTGCAGAGCCTGAGCACATGACCCTCGATCTCCAACGGGAGACCTTACGCTGGGCATGCTCAGTACATGCAGACAAGGACTTAGTCCCAGAGAAGTCCGCTCGCTGCTGACCAGCACTGACTTTAATGGCAGAGACTGGAGAAGCAGCACTAACTCTCAGAACAGAGTGAGAATGAGCAAGACGCTGGGACCGACGTCCTTGCTGAGCAGGCTCCACTGCGGCTGGACAAGAATGGGAGACCGCAGCGGAAGTGGCTCGAGATTCCCCCTGTGCAGAAGCGGGAACTCGACCCCTAACAGCTTATTTTTTTTATTTGGTTTCTAAATTCTCCCTGAAAAAATCAATTTTTTTTATTTGGTTTCCAAATTCTCCCTGAAAAAATAAAAAAAAACAGTGGGAGATTAATATTGGCCTTTCTGCTTGTGTGCCAGTCCTGACTCCTGGGTGTGCCATCTCTCTCTCTCAAATAGTGGGCCATAGAAAGCCTATTTTTTTTGATTTGGTTTCTAAATTCTCCCTGAAAAAATCAATTTTGTTTATTTGGTTTCTAAATTCTCCCTGAAAAAATTTAAAAAAAACAGTGGGAGATTAATATTGACCTTTCTGCTTGTGTGCCAGTCCTGACTCCTGGGTGTGCCATCTCTCTCTCTCAAATAATGGGCCATAGAAAGCCTATTTTTTTTTATTTGGTTTCTAAATTCTCCCTGAAAAAATCAATTTTTTAATATGGTTTCTAAATTCTCCCTGAAAAAAAAAAAAAAACAGTGGGAGATTAATATTGACCTTTCTGCTTGTGTGCCAGTCCTGACTCCTGGGTGTGCCATCTCTCTCTCTCTCTCAAATAATGGGCCATAGAAAGCCTATTTTTTTTAATTTGGTTTCTAAATTCTCCCTGAAAAAAATCAAGTTTATTTATTTGGTTTCTAAATTCTCCCTGAAAAAATTAAAAAAACAGTGGGAGATTAATATTGGCCTTTCTGCTTGTGTGCCAGTCCTGACTCCTGGGTGTGCCATCTCTCTCTCTCAAATAGTGGGCCATAGAACACCTATTTTTTTAAATTTGGTTTCTAAATTCTCCCTGAAAAAATAAATAAAAAACAGTGGGAGATTAATATTGGCCTTTCTGCTTGTGTGCCAGTCCTGACTCCTGGGTGTGCCATCTCTCTCTCTCAAATAATGGGCCATAGAAAGCCTATTTTTTTTATTTGGTTTCTAAATTCTCCCTGAATAAAGAAAAAAAAAACAGTGGGAGATTGATATTGACCTTTCTGCTTGTGTGCCAGTCCTGACTCCTGGGTGTGCCATCTCTCTCTCTCAAATAATGGGCCATAGAAAGCGTATTTTTTTTTTATTTGGTTTCTAAATTTTCCCTGAAAAAATCATTTTTTTAATTTGGTTTCTAAATTCTCCCTGAAAAAATAAAAAAAAACAGTGGGAGATTAATATTGGCCTTTCTGCTTGTGTGCCAGTCCTGACTCCTGGGTGTGCCATCTCTCTCTATCAAATAGTATGCCATAGAAAGCCTATTTTTTTTATTTGGTTTCTAAATTCTCCCTGAAAAAATCAGTTTTTTTAATTTGGTTTCCAAATTCTCCCTGAAAAAATAAAAAAAAACAGTGGGAGATTAATATTGGCCTTTCTGCTTGTGTGCCAGTCCTGACTCCTGGGTGTGCCATCTCTCTCTCTCAAATAGTGTGCCATAGAAAGCCTATTTTTTTTTATTTGGTTTCTAAATTCTCCCTGAAAAAATCAATTTTTTTTATTTGGTTTCTAAATTCTCCCTGAAAAAATAAAAAAAAACAGTGGGAGATTAGTATTGGCCTTTCTGCTTGTGTGCCAGTCCTGACTCTTGGGTGTGCCATTTCTCTCTCTCAAATAATGGGCCATAAAAAGCGTATTTATTTTTTTTTATTTGGTTTCTAAATTCTCCCTGAAAAAAATCAATTTTTTTATTTGGTTTCTAAATTATCCCTGAAAAAATAAAAAAAAAACAGTGGGAGATTAATATTGACCTTTCTGCTTGTGTGCCAGTCCTGACTCCTGGGTGTGCCATCTCTCTCTCTCAAATAGTGTGCCATAGAAAGCCTATTTTTTTTTATTTGGTTTCTAAATTCTCCCTGAAAAAATCAATTTTTTTATTTGGTTTCTAAATTCTCCCTGAAAAAATAAAAAAAAACAGTGGGAGATTAATATTAGCCTTTCTGCTTGTGTGCCAGTCCTGACTCTTGGGTGTGCCATCTCTCTCTCTCAAATAATGGGCCATAAAAAGCGTATTTATTTTTTTTTATTTGGTTTCTAAATTCTCCCTGAAAAAAAATCAATTTTTTTTTATTTGGTTTCTAAATTCTCCCTGAAAAAATAAAAAAAAACAGTGGGAGATTAATATTGACCTTTCTGCTTGTGTGCCAGTCCTGACTCCTGGGTGTGCCATCTCTCTCTCTCAAATAATGGGCCATAGAAAGCCTATTTTTTTTATTTGGTTTCTAAATTCTCCCTGAAAAAATCAATTTTTTTTATTTGGTTTCTAAATTCTCCCTGAAAAATTTTTAAAAAAACAGTGGGAGATTAATATTGGCCTTTCTGCTTGTGTGCCAGTCCTGACTCCTGGGTGTGCCATCTCTCTCTCTCTCTCTCAAATAGTGGGCCATAGAAAGCCTATTTTTTTTTATTTGGTTTCTAAATTCTCCCTGAAAAAACTCAATTTTTTTTGTATTTGGTTTCTAAATTCTCCCTGAAAAAATAAAAAAAACAGTGGGAGATTAATATTGGCCTTTCTGCTTGTGTGCCAGTCCTGACTCTTGGGTGTGCCATCTCTCTCTCTCAAATAATGGGCCATAAAAAGCGTATTTATTTTTTTTATTTGGTTTCTAAATTCTCCCTGAAAAAAATCAATTTTTTTTTATTTGGTTTCTAAATTCTCCCTGAAAAAATAAAAAAAAACAGTGGGAGATTAATATTGACCTTTCTGCTTGTGTGCCAGTCCAGACTCCTGGGTGTGCCATCTCTCTCTCAAATAATGGGCCATAGAAAGCCTATTTTTTTTTTTATTTGGTTTCTAAATTCTCCCTGAAAAAATCAATTTTTTTTATTTGGTTTCTAAATTCTCCCTGAAAAAATAAAAAAAAAACAGTGGGAGATTAATATTGGCCTTTCTGCTTGTGTGCCAGTCCTGACTCCTGGGTGTGCCATCTCTCTCTCTCAAATAGTGGGCCATAGAAAGCCTATTTTTTTTAATTTGGTTTCTAAATTCTCCCTGAAAAAATCAATTTTGTTTATTTGGTTTCTAAATTCTCGCTGAAAAAATAAAAAAAAAACAGTGGGAGATTAATATTGGCCTTTCTGCTTGTGTGCCAGTCCTGACCCCTGGGTGTGCCATCTCTCTCTCTCAAATAGTGGGTCATAGAAAGCGTATTTTTTTTTTATTTGGTTTCTAAATTTTCCCTGAAAAAATCATTTTTTAAATTTGGTTTCTAAATTCTCCCTGAAAAAATAAAAAAAAACAGTGGGAGATTAATATTGGCCTTTCTGCTTGTGTGCCAGTCCTGACTCCTGGGTGTGCCATCTCTCTCTCTCTCAAATAGTATGCCATAGAAAGCCTATTTTTTTTATTTGGTTTCTAAATTCTCCCTGAAAAAATCAATTTTTTTAATTTGGTTTCTAAATTCTCCCTGAAAAAATAAAAAAAAACAGTGGGAGATTAATATTGGCCTTTCTGCTTGTGTGCCAGTCCTGACTCCTGGGTGTGCCATCTCTCTCTCTCAAATAGTGTGCCATAGAAAGCCTATTTTTTTTATTTGGTTTCTAAATTCTCCCTGAAAAAATCAATTTTTTTTATTTGGTTTCTAAATTCTCCCTGAAAAAATAAAAGAAAACAGTGGGAGATTAATATTGGCCTTTCTGCTTGTGTGCCAGTCCTGACTCCTGGGTGTGCCATCTCTCTCTCTCAAATAGTGGGCCATATTAAGCCTATTTTTTTATTTATTTGGTTTCTAAATTCTCTCTGAAAAAATCAATTTTGTTTATTTGGTTTCTAAATTCTCCCTGAAAAAATAAAAAAAAACAGTGGGAGATTAATATTGGCCTTTCTGCTTGTGTGCCAGTCCTGACTCCTGGGTGTGCCATCTCTCTCAAATAGTGGGCCATAGAAAGCCTATTTTTTTATTTACTTGGTTTCTAAATTCTCCCTGAAAAAATCAATTTTGTTTATTTGGTTTCTAAATTCTCCCTGAAAAAAAAAAAAAGTGGGAGATTAATATTGGCGTTTCTGCTTGTGTGCCAGTCCTGACTCCTGGGTGTGCCATCTCTCTCTCTCTCAAATAGTGGGCCATAGAAAGCCTATTTTTTTTTTTATTTGGTTTCTAAATTTTCCCTGAAAAAATCATTTTTTCAATTTGGTTTCTAAATTCTTCTGAAAAAATAAAAAAAAAATGTGGGAGATTAATATTGGACTTTCTGCTTGTGTGCCAGTCCTGACTCCTGGGTGTGCCATCTCTCTCTCTCAAATAGTGGGCCATAGAAAGCCTATTTTTTTTTTTATTTGGTTTCTAAATTCTCCCTGAAAAAATCAATTTTGTTTATTTGGTTTCTAAATTCTCCCTGAAAAAATAAAAAAAAAGTGGGAGATTAATATTGGCCTTTCTGCTTGTGTGCCAGTCCTGACTCCTGGGTGTGCCATCTCTCTCTCTCAAATAGTGGGCCATAGAAAGCCTATTTTTTTAATTTGGTTTCTAAATTCTCCCTGAAAAAAATCAATTTTTTTTATTTGGTTTCTAAATTCTCCCTGAAAAAATAAAAAAAAACAGTGGGAGATTAATATTGGCCTTTCTGCTTGTGTGCAAGTCCTGACTTCTGGGTGTGCCATCTCTCTCTCTCAAATAGTGGGCCATAGAAAGCCTATTTTTTTTTATTTGGTTTCTAAATTCTCCCTGAAAAAATAAATAAAAAACAGTGGGAGATTAATATTGGCCTTTCTGCTTGTGTGCAAGTCCTGACTTCTGGGTGTGCCATCTCTCTCTCAAATAGTGGGCCATAGAAAGCCTATTTTTTTTAATTTGGTTTCTAAATTCTCCCTGAAAAAAAAAAAAAGTGGGAGATTAATATTGGCCTTTCTGCTTGTGTGCCAGTCCTGACTCCTGGGTGTGCCATCTCTCTCTCAAATAGTGGGCCATAGAAAGCCTATTTTTTTTAATTTGGTTTCTAAATTCTCCCTGAAAAAAAAAAAAGTGGGAGATTAATATTGGCCTTTCTGCTTGTGTGCCAGTCCTGACTCCTGGGTGTGCCATCTCTCTCTCTCAAATAGTGGGCCATAGAAAGCCTATTTTGTTTTTATTTGGTTTCTAAATTCTCCCTGAAAAAATAAAAAAAAACAGTGGGAGATTAATATTGGCCTTTCTGCTTGTGTGCCAGTCCTGACTCCTGGGTGTGCCATCTCTCTCTCTCAAATAATGGGCCATAGAAAGCCTATTTTTTTTTATTTGGTTTCTAAATTCTCCCTAAAAAAATCAATTTTTTTTTATTTGGTTTCTAAATTCTCCCTGAAAAAATAAAAAAAAACAGTGGGAGATTAATATTGGCCTTTCTGCTTGTGTGCCAGTCCTGACTCTTGGGTGTGCCATCTCTCTCTCTCTCAAATAATGGGCCATAAAAAGCGTATTTATTTTTTTTATTTGGTTTCTAAATTCTCCCTGAAAAAAATCAATTTTTTTTATTTGGTTTCTAAATTCTCCCTGAAAAAATAAAAAAAACAGTGGGAGATTAATATTGGCCTTTCTGCTTGTGTCCCAGTCCTGACTCCTGGGTGTGCCATCTCTCTCTCTCAAATAATGGGCCATAGAAAGCCTATTTTTTTTATTTGGTTTCTAAATTCTCCCAGAAAAAAAAAAAACAGTGGGAGATTAATATTGGCCTTTCTGCTTGTGTCCCAGTCCTGACTCCTGGGTGTGCCATCTCTCTCTCTCAAATAGTGGGCCATAGAAAGCCTATTTTTTTTTATTTGGTTTCTAAATTCTCCCAGAAAAAAAAAATGTGGGAGATTAATATTGGACTTTCTGCTTGTGTGCCAGTCCTGACTCCTGGGTGTGCCATCTCTCTCTCTCTCAAATAGTGGGCCATAGAAAGCCTTTTTTTTTTTTTATTTGGTTCCTAATTTCTCCTTGAAAAAATAAAAAAAACAGTGGGAGATTAATATTGGCCTTTCTGCTTGTGTGCCAGTCCTGACTCTTGGGTGTGCCATCTCTCTCTCTCAAATAATGGGCCATAAAAAGCGTATTTATTTTTTTTATTTGGTTTCTAAATTCTCCCTGAAAAAAATCAATTTTTTTTATTTGGTTTCTAAATTCTCCCTGAAAAAATAAAAAAAAACAGTGGGAGATTAATATTGGCCTTTCTGCTTGTGTGCCAGTCCTGACTCCTGGGTGTGCCATCTCTCTCTCTCAAATAATGGGCCATAGAAAGCCTACTTTTTTTTTATTTGGTTTCTAAATTCTCCCTGAAAAAATCAATTTTTTTTATTTGGTTTCTAAATTCTAACTGAAATAATAAAAAAAAAACAGTGGGAGATTAATATTGGCCTTTCTGCTTGTGCCAGTCCTGACTCCTGGGTGTGCCATCTCTCTCTCAAATAGTGGGCCATAGAAAGCCTATTTTTTTTATTTGGTTTCTAAATTCTCCCTGAAAAAATCAATTTTGTTTATTTGGTTTCTAAATTCTCGCTGAAAAAATAAAAAAAAACAGTGGGAGATTAATATTGGCCTTTCTGCTTGTGTGCCAGTCCTGACTCCTGGGTGTGCCATCTCTCTCTCTCTCAAATAGTGTGCCATAGAAAGCCTATTTTTTTTTTATTTGGTTTCTAAATTCTCCCTGAAAAAATCAATTTTGTTTATTTGGTTTCTAAATTCTCCCTGAAAAAATAAAAACAAACAGTGGGAGATTAATATTGGCCTTTCTACTTGTGTGCCAGTCCTGAATCCTGGGTGTGCCATCTCTCTCTCTCTCTCAAATAGTGGGCCATAGAAAGCCTATTTTTTTTTATTTGGTTTCTAAATTCTCCCTGAAAAAAATCAATTTTTTTATTTGGTTTCTAAATTCTCCCTGAAAAAATAAAAAAAAAGTGGGAGATTAATATTGGCCTTTCTGCTTGTGTGCCAGTCCTGACTTCTGGGTGTGCCATCTCTCTCTCTCAAATAATGGGCCATAAAAAGCGTATTTATTTTTTTTATTTGGTTTCTAAATTCTCCCTGAAAATAATCAATTTTTTTTATTTGGTTTCTAAATTCTCCCTGAAAAAATAAAAAAAAAAACAGTGGGAGATTAATATTGGCCTTTCTGCTTGTGTGCCAGTCCCGACTTCTGGGTGTGCCATCTCTCTCTCTCAAATAATGGGCCATAAAAAGCGTATTTATTTTTTTTATTTGGTTTCTAAATTCTCCCTGAAAAAAATCATTTTTTTTTATTTGGTTTCTAAATTCTCCCTGAAAAAATAAAAAAAAACAGTGGGAGATTAATATTGGCCTTTCTGCTTGTGTCCCAGTCTTGACTCCTGGGTGTGCCATCTCTCTCTCTCAAATAGTGGGCCATAGAAAGCCTATTTTTTTTTATTTGGTTTCTAAATTCTCCCTGAAAAAAAAAAAAAGTTGGAGATTAATATTGGACTTTCTGTTTGTGTGCCAGTCCTGACTCCTGGGTGTGCCATCTCTCTCTCTCAAATAGTGGGCCATAGAAAGCGTATTTATTTTTTTTTATTTGGTTTCTAAATTCTCCCTGAAAAAATCAATTTTTTTATTTGGTTTCTAAATTCTCCCTAAAAAAATAAAAAAAAACAGTGGGAGATTAATATTGGCCTTTCTGCTTGTGTGCCAGTCCTGAGTGCTGGGTGTGCCATCTCTCTCTCTCAAATAGTGGGCCATAGAAAGCCTATTTTTTTTATTTGGTTTCTAAATTCTCCCAGAAAAAATAAAAAAAAAGTGGGAGATTAATATTGGCCTTTCTGCTTGTGTGCCAGTCCTGACTCCTGGGTGTGCCGTCTCTCTCTCTCTCTCAAATAGTGGGCCATAGAAAGCCTTTTTTTTTTTAATTTGGTTTCTAAATTCTCCTTGAAAAAATAAAAAAAACAGTGGGAGATTAATATTGGCCTTTCTGCTTGTGTGCCAGTCCTGACTCCTGGGTGTGCCATCTCTCTCTCTCTCAAATAGTGTGCCATAGAAAGCCTATTTTTTTTTTATTTGGTTTCTAAATTCTCCCTGAAAAAATCAATTTTGTTTATTTGGTTTCTAAATTCTCCCTGAAAAAATAAAAACAAACAGTGGGAGATTAATATTGGCCTTTCTACTTGTGTGCCAGTCCTGAATCCTGGGTGTGCCATCTCTCTCTCTCTCTCAAATAGTGGGCCATAGAAAGCCTATTTTTTTTTATTTGGTTTCTAAATTCTCCCTGAAAAAAATCAATTTTTTTATTTGGTTTCTAAATTCTCCCTGAAAAAATAAAAAAAAAGTGGGAGATTAATATTGGCCTTTCTGCTTGTGTGCCAGTCCTGACTTCTGGGTGTGCCATCTCTCTCTCTCAAATAATGGGCCATAAAAAGCGTATTTATTTTTTTTATTTGGTTTCTAAATTCTCCCTGAAAATAATCAATTTTTTTTATTTGGTTTCTAAATTCTCCCTGAAAAAATAAAAAAAAAAACAGTGGGAGATTAATATTGGCCTTTCTGCTTGTGTGCCAGTCCCGACTTCTGGGTGTGCCATCTCTCTCTCTCAAATAATGGGCCATAAAAAGCGTATTTATTTTTTTTATTTGGTTTCTAAATTCTCCCTGAAAAAAATCATTTTTTTTTATTTGGTTTCTAAATTCTCCCTGAAAAAATAAAAAAAAACAGTGGGAGATTAATATTGGCCTTTCTGCTTGTGTCCCAGTCTTGACTCCTGGGTGTGCCATCTCTCTCTCTCAAATAGTGGGCCATAGAAAGCCTATTTTTTTTTATTTGGTTTCTAAATTCTCCCTGAAAAAAAAAAAAAGTTGGAGATTAATATTGGACTTTCTGCTTGTGTGCCAGTCCTGACTCCTGGGTGTGCCATCTCTCTCTCTCAAATAGTGGGCCATAGAAAGCGTATTTATTTTTTTTTATTTGGTTTCTAAATTCTCCCTGAAAAAATCAATTTTTTTATTTGGTTTCTAAATTCTCCCTAAAAAAATAAAAAAAAACAGTGGGAGATTAATATTGGCCTTTCTGCTTGTGTGCCAGTCCTGAGTGCTGGGTGTGCCATCTCTCTCTCTCAAATAGTGGGCCATAGAAAGCCTATTTTTTTTATTTGGTTTCTAAATTCTCCCAGAAAAAATAAAAAAAAAGTGGGAGATTAATATTGGCCTTTCTGCTTGTGTGCCAGTCCTGACTCCTGGGTGTGCCGTCTCTCTCTCTCTCTCAAATAGTGGGCCATAGAAAGCCTTTTTTTTTTTATTTCATTTCTAAATTCTCCCTGAAAAATAAAAAAAAAGTGGGAGATTAATATTGGCCTTTCTGCTTGTGTGCCAGTCCTGACTCCTGGGTGTGCCGTCTCTCTCTCTCTCTCAAATAGTGGGCCATAGAAAGCCTTTTTTTTTTTAATTTGGTTTCTAAATTCTCCTTGAAAAAATAAAAAAAACAGTGGGAGATTAATATTGGCCTTTCTGCTTGTGTGCCAGTCCTGACTTCTGGGTGTGCCATCTCTCTCTCTCAAATAGTGGGCCATAGAAAGCATATTTATTTTTTTTATTTGGTTTCTAAATTCTCCCTGAAAAAATCAATTTTTTTATTTGGTTTCTAAATTCTCCCTGAAAATATAAAAAAAAACAGTGGGAGATTAATATTGGCCTTTCTGCTTGTGTGCCAGTCCTGACTCCTGGGTGTGCCATCTCTCTCTCTCAAATAATGGGCCATAGAAAGCCTATTTTTTTTAATTTGGTTTCTAAATTGTCCCTGAAAAAATAAAAAAAACAGTGGGAGATTAATATTGGCCTTTCTGCTTGTGTGCCAGTCCTGACTCCTGGGTGTGCCATTTCTCTCTCTCAAATAGTGGGCCATAGAAAGCCTATTTTTTTTAATTTGGTTTCTAAATTCTCCCTGAAAAAAATCAATTTTTTTTATTTGGTTTCTAAATTCTCCCTGAATAAAATCAATTTTTTTTATTTGGTTTCTAAATTCTCCCTGAAAAAATAAAAAAAAACAGTGGGAGATTAATATTGGCCTTTCTGCTTGTGTGCAAGTCCTGACTTCTGGGTGTGCCATCTCTCTCTCTCAAATAGTGGGCCATAGAAAGCCTATTTTTTTTTATTTTGTTTCTAAATTCTCCCTGAAAAAATAAATAAAAAACAGTGGGAGATTAATATTGGCCTTTCTGCTTGTGTGCAAGTCCTGACTTCTGGGTGTGCCATCTCTCTCTCTCAAATAGTGGGCCATAGAAAGCCTATTTTTTTTAATTTGGTTTCTAAATTCTCCCTGAAAAAAAAAAAGTGGGAGATTAATATTGGCCTTTCTGCTTGTGTGCCAGTCCTGACTCCTGGGTGTGCCATCTCTCTCTCTCAAATAGTGGGCCATAGAAAGCCTATTTTGTTTTTATTTGGTTTCTAAATTCTCCCTGAAAAAATAAAAAAAAACAGTGGGAGATTAATATTGGCCTTTCTGCTTGTGTGCCAGTCCTGACTCCTGGGTGTGCCATCTCTCTCTCTCAAATAATGGGCCATAGAAAGCCTATTTTTTTTTATTTGGTTTCTAAATTCTCCCTGAAAAAATCAATTTTTTTTATTTGGTTTCTAAATTCTCCCTGAAAAAATAAAAAAAAACAGTGGGAGATTAATATTGGCCTTTCTGCTTGTGTGCCAGTCCTGACTCTTGGGTGTGCCATCTCTCTCTCTCTCAAATAATGGGCCATAAAAAGCGTATTTATTTTTTTTATTTGGTTTCTAAATTCTCCCTGAAAAAAATCAATTTTTTTTATTTGGTTTCTAAATTCTCCCTGAAAAAATAAAAAAAAACAGTGGGAGATTAATATTGGCCTTTCTGCTTGTGTCCCAGTCCTGACTCCTGGGTGTGCCATCTCTCTCTCTCAAATAGTGGGCCATAGAAAGCCTATTTTTTTTTATTTGGTTTCTAAATTCACCCAGAAAAAAAAAATGTGGGAGATTAATATTGGACTTTCTGCTTGTGTGCCAGTCCTGACTCCTGGGTGTGCCATCTCTCTCTCTCAAATAGTGGGCCATAGAAAGCCTTTTTTTTTTTTTATTTGGTTCCTAATTTCTCCTTGAAAAAATAAAAAAAACAGTGGGAGATTAATATTGGCCTTTCTGCTTGTGTGCCAGTCCTGACTCTTGGGTGTGCCATCTCTCTCTCTCAAATAATGGGCCATAAAAAGCGTATTTATTTTTTTTATTTGGTTTCTAAATTCTCCCTGAAAAAAATCAATTTTTTTTATTTGGTTTCTAAATTCTCCCTGAAAAAATAAAAAAAAAACAGTGGGAGATTAATATTGGCCTTTCTGCTTGTGTGCCAGTCCTGACTCCTGGGTGTGCCATCGCTCTCTCTCAAATAATGGGCCATAGAAAGCCTACTTTTTTTTTATTTGGTTTCTAAATTCTCCCTGAAAAAATCAATTTTTTTTATTTGGTTTCTAAATTCTAACTGAAATAATAAAAAAAAAACAGTGGGAGATTAATATTGGCCTTTCTGCTTGTGCCAGTCCTGACTCCTGGGTGTGCCATCTCTCTCTCAAATAGTGGGCCATAGAAAGCCTATTTTTTTATTTGGTTTCTAAATTCTCCCTGAAAAAATCAATTTTGTTTATTTGGTTTCTAAATTCTCGCTGAAAAAATAAAAAAAAACAGTGGGAGATTAATATTGGCCTTTCTGCTTGTGTGCCAGTCCTGACTCCTGGGTGTGCCATCTCTCTCTCTCAAATAGTGTGCCATAGAAAGCCTATTTTTTTTTTATTTGGTTTCTAAATTCTCCCTGAAAAAATCAATTTTGTTTATTTGGTTTCTAAATTCTCCCTGAAAAAATAAAAACAAACAGTGGGAGATTAATATTGGCCTTTCTACTTGTGTGCCAGTCCTGAATCCTGGGTGTGCCATCTCTCTCTCTCTCTCAAATAGTGGGCCATAGAAAGCCTATTTTTTTTATTTGGTTTCTAAATTCTCCCTGAAAAAAATCAATTTTTTTATTTGGTTTCTAAATTCTCCCTGAAAAAATAAAAAAAAACAGTGGGAGATTAATATTGGCCTTTCTGCTTGTGTGCCAGTCCTGACTTCTGGGTGTGCCATCTCTCTCTCTCAAATAATGGGCCATAAAAAGCGTATTTATTTTTTTTATTTGGTTTCTAAATTCTCCCTGAAAAAAATCAATTTTTTTTATTTGGTTTCTAAATTCTCCCTGAAAAAATAAAAAAAAAACAGTGGGAGATTAATATTGGCCTTTCTGCTTGTGTGCCAGTCCTGACTTCTGGGTGTGCCATCTCTCTCTCTCAAATAATGGGCCATAAAAAGCGTATTTATTTTTTTTATTTGGTTTCTAAATTCTCCCTGAAAAAAATCAATTTTTTTTATTTGGTTTCTAAATTCTCCCTGAAAAAATAAAAAAAAACAGTGGGAGATTAATATTGGCCTTTCTGCTTGTGTCCCAGTCTTGACTCCTGGGTGTGCCATCTCTCTCTCTCAAATAGTGGGCCATAGAAAGCCTATTTTTTTTTTATTTGGTTTCTAAATTCTCCCTGAAAAAAATCAATTTTTTTTATTTGGTTTCTAAATTCTCCCTGAAAAAATAAAAAAAAACAGTGCGAGATTAATATTGGCCTTTCTGCTTGTGTGCCAGTCCTGACTTCTGGGTGTGCCATCTCTCTCTCTCAAATAGTGGGCCATAGAAAGCCTATTTTTTTTAATTTGGTTTCTAAATTCTCCCAGAAAAAAAAAAAAAGTGGGAGATTAATATTGGACTTTCTGCTTGTGTGCCAGTCCTGACTCCTGGGTGTGCCATCTTTCTCTCTCAAATAGTGGGCCATAGAAAGCGTATTTATTTTTTTTTATTTGGTTTCTAAATTCTCCCTGAAAAAAATCAATTTTTTTATTTGGTTTCTAAATTCTCCCTAAAAAAATAAAAAGAAACAGTGGGAGATTAATATTGGCCTTTCTGCTTGTGTGCCAGTCCTGAGTGCTGGGTGTGCCATCTCTCTCTCTCAAATAGTGGGCCATAGAAAGCCTATTTTTTTTATTTGGTTTCTAAGTTCTCCCAGAAAAAATAAAAAAAAAGTGGGAGATTAATATTGGCCTTTCTGCTTGTGTGCCAGTCCTGACTCCTGGGTGTGCCGTCTCTCTCTCTCTCTCAAATAGTGGGCCATAGAAAGCCTTTTTTTTTTTTATTTGGTTTCTAAATTCTCCTTGAAAAAATAAAAAAAACAGTGGGAGATTAATATTGGCCTTTCTGCTTGTGTGCCAGTCCTGACTTCTGGGTGTGCCATCTCTCTCTCTCAAATAGTGGGCCATAGAAAGCCTATTTATTTTTTTTATTTGGTTTCTAAATTCTCCCTGAAAAAAATCAATTTTTTTATTTGGTTTCTAAATTCTCCCTGAAAATATAAAAAAAAAACAGTGGGAGATTAATATTGGCCTTTCTGCTTGTGTGCCAGTCCTGACTCCTGGGTGTGCCATCTCTCTCTCTCAAATAATGGGCAATAGAAAGCCTATTTTTTTTAATTTGGTTTCTAAATTGTCCCTGAAAAAATAAAAAAAACAGTGGGAGATTAATATTGGCCTTTCTGCTTGTGTGCCAGTCCTGACTCCTGGGTGTGCCATTTCTCTCTCTCAAATAGTGGGCCATAGAAAGCCTATTTTTTTTTATTTGGTTTCTAAATTCTCCCTGAAAAAATCAATTTTGTTTATTTGGTTTCTAAATTCTCGCTGAAAAAATAAAAAAAAACAGTGGGAGATTAATATTGGCCTTTCTGCTTGGGTGCCAGTCCTGACTCCTGGGTGTGCCATCTCTCTCTCTCAAATAGTGTGCCATAGACAGCCTATTTTTTTTTTTATTTGGTTTCTAAATTCTCCCTGAAAAAATCAATTTTGTTTATTTGGTTTCTAAATTCTCCCTGAAAAAATAAAAAAAAACAGTGGGAGATTAATATTGGCCTTTCTGCTTGTGTGCCAGTCCTGACTTCTGGGTGTGCCATCTCTCTCTCTCAAATAGTGGGCCATAGAAAGCCTATTTTTTTTAATTTGGTTTCTAAATTCTCCCAGAAAAAAAAAAAAAAAGTGGGAGATTAATATTGGACTTTCTGCTTGTGTGCCAGTCCTGACTCCTGGGTGTGCCATCTCTCTCTCTCAAATAGTGGGCCATAGAAAGCGTATTTATTTTTTTTTATTTGGTTTCTAAATTCTCCCTGAAAAAATCAATTTTTTTATTTGGTTTCTAAATTCTCCCTAAAAAAAAAAAAAACAGTGGGAGATTAATATTGGCCTTTCTGCTTGTGTGCCAGTCCTGACTGCTGGGTGTGCCATCTCTCTCTCTCAAATAGTGGGCCATAGAAAGCCTATTTTTTTTAATTTGGTTTCTAAATTCTCCCAGAAAAAAAAAAAAAAAAGTGGGAGATTAATGTTGGCCTTTCTGCTTGTGTGCCAGTCCTGACTCCTGGGTGTGCCATCTCTCTCTCTCTCTCTCTCAAATAGTGGGCCATAGAAAGCCTTTTTATTTTTTTAATTTGGTTTCTAAATTCTCCTTGAAAAATTAATAAAAAACAGTGGGAGATTAATATTGGCCTTTCTGCTTGTTTGCCAGTCCTGACTTCTGGGTGTGCCATCTCTCTCTCTCAAATAGTGGGCCACAGAAAGCCTATTTTTTTATTTCGTTTCTAAATTCTCCCTGAAAAATAAAAAAAAGTGGGAGATTAATATTGGCTTTTCTGCTTGTGTGCCAGTCCTGACTCCTGGGTGTGCCATCTCTCTCTCAAATAGTGGGCCATAGAAAGCCTATTTTTTTTTATTTGGTTTCTAAATTCTCCCTGAAAAAAATCAATTTTTTTTATTTGGTTTCTAAATTCTCCCTGAAAAAATAAAAAAAAACAGTGGGAGATTAATATTGGCCTTTCTGCTTGTGTGCCAGTCTTGACTCCTGGGTGTGCCATCTCTCTCTCTCAAATAATGGGCCATAGAAAGTCTATTTTTTTTAATTTGGTTTCTAAATTCTCCCTGAAAAATCAATTTTGTTTATTTGGTTTCTAAATTCTCCCTGAAAAAAATAAAAAAAAACAGTGGGAGATTAATATTGGCCTTTCTGCTTGTGTGCCAGTCCTGACTCCTGGGTGTGCCATCTCTCTCTCTCAAATAGTGGGCCATAGAAAGCCTACTTTTTTTTTATTTGGTTTCTAAATTCTCCTTGAAAAAATAAAAAAAAACAGTGGGAGATTAATATTGGCCTTTCTGCTTGTGTGCCAGTCCTGACTCTTGGGTGTGCCATCTCTCTCTCTCAAATAGTGGGCCATAGAAAGCGTATTTTTTTTTTTTTAATTTGGTTTCTAAATTCTCCCTGAAAAAATCAACTTTTTTTAATTTGGTTTCTAAATTCTCCCTGAAAAAATAAAAAAAAACAGTGGGAGATTAATATTGGCCTTTCTACTTGTGTGCCAGTCCTGAATCCTGGGTGTGCCATCTATCTCTCTCTCTCAAATAGTGGGCCATAGAAAGCCTATTTTTTTTATTTGGTTTCTAAATTCTCCCTGAAAAAAATCAATTTTTTTATTTGGTTTCTAAATTCTCCCTGAAAAAATAAAAAAAAACAGTGGGAGATTAATATTGGCCTTTCTGCTTGTGTGCCAGTCCTGACTTCTGGGTGTGCCATCTCTCTCTCTCAAATAATGGGCCATAAAAAGCGTATTTATTTTTTTTATTTGGTTTCTAAATTCTCCCTGAAAAAAATCAATTTTTTTTATTTGGTTTCTAAATTCTCCCTGAAAAAAAAAAAAAAAAACAGTGGGAGATTAATATTGGCCTTTCTGCTTGTGTGCCAGTCCTGACTTCTGGGTGTGCCATCTCTCTCTCTCAAATAATGGGCCATAAAAAGCGTATTTATTTTTTTTATTTGGTTTCTAAATTCTCCCTGAAAAAAATCAATTTTTTTTATTTGGTTTCTAAATTCTCCCTGAAAAAATAAAAAAAAAACAGTGGGAGATTAATATTGGCCTTTCTGCTTGTGTCCCAGTCTTGACTCCTGGGTGTGCCATCTCTCTCTCTCAAATAGTGGGCCATAGAAAGCCTATTTTTTTTATTTGGTTTCTAAATTCTCCCTGAAAAAAATCAATTTTTTTTATTTGGTTTCTAAATTCTCCCTGAAAAAATAAAAAAAAACAGTGCGAGATTAATATTGGCCTTTCTGCTTGTGTGCCAGTCCTGACTTCTGGGTGTGCCATCTCTCTCTCTCAAATAGTGGGCCATAGAAAGCGTATTTATTTATTTTTATTTGGTTTCTAAATTCTCCCTGAAAAAATTAATTTTTTTATTTGGTTTCTAAATTCTCCCTAAAAAAATAAAAAAAAACAGTGGGAGATTAATATTGGCCTTTCTGCTTGTGTGCCAGTCCTGAGTGCTGGGTGTGCCATCTCTCTCTCTCAAATAGTGGGCCATAGAAAGCCTATTTTTTTTTATTTGGTTTCTAAATTCTCCCAGAAAAAATAAAAAAAAGTGGGAGATTAATATTGGCCTTTCTGCTTGTGTGCCAGTCCTGACTCCTGGGTGTGCCGTCTCTCTCTCTCTCTCAAATAGTGGGCCATAGAAAGCCTTTTTTTTTTTAATTTGGTTTCTAAATTCTCCTTGAAAAAATAAAAAAAACAGTGGGAGATTAATATTGGCCTTTCTGCTTGTGTGCCAGTCCTGACTTCTGGGTGTGCCATCTCTCTCTCTCAAATAGTGGGCCATAGAAAGCCTATTTTTTTTATTTCATTTCTAAATTCTCCCTGAAAAATAAAAAAAGTGGGAGATTAATATTGGCCATTCTGCTTGTGTGCCAGTCCTGACTCCTGGGTGTGCCATCTCTCTCTCTCAAATAGTGGGCCATAGAAAGCGTATTTATTTTTTTTATTTGGTTTCTAAATTCTCCCTGAAAAAATCAATTTTTTTATTTGGTTTCTAAATTCTCCCTGAAAATATAAAAAAAAACAGTGGGAGATTAATATTGGCCTTTCTGCTTGTGTGCCAGTCCTGACTCCTGGGTGTGCCATCTCTCTCTCTCAAATAATGGGCCATAGAAAGCCTATTTTTTTTTATTTGGTTTCTAAATTGTCCCTGAAAAAATAAAAAAAACAGTGGGAGATTAATATTGGCCTTTCTGCTTGTGTGCCAGTCCTGACTCCTGGGTGTGCCATTTCTCTCTCTCAAATAGTGGGCCATAGAAAGCCTATTTTTTTTTATTTGGTTTCTAAATTCTCCCTGAAAAAATCAATTTTGTTTATTTGGTTTCTAAATTCTCACTGAAAAAATAAAAAAAAACAGTGGGAGATTAATATTGGCCTTTCTGCTTGTGTGCCAGTCCTGACTCCTGGGTGTGCCATCTCTCTCTCTCAAATAGTGTGCCATAGAAAGCCTATTTTTTTTTTTATTTGGTTTCTAAATTCTCCCTGAAAAAATCAATTTTGTTTATTTGGTTTCTAAATTCTCCCTGAAAAAATAAAAAAAAACAGTGGGAGATTAATATTGGCCTTTCTGCTTGTGTGCCAGTCCTGACTTCTGGGTGTGCCATCTCTCTCTCTCAAATAGTGGGCCATAGAAAGCCTATTTTTTTTAATTTGGTTTCTAAATTCTCCCAGAAAAAAAAAAAAAAGTGGGAGATTAATATTGGACTTTCTGCTTGTGTGCCAGTCCTGACTCCTGGGTGTGCCATCTCTCTCTCTCAAATAGTGGGCCATAGAAAGCGTATTTATTTTTTTTAATTTGGTTTCTAAATTCTCCCTGAAAAAATCAATTTTTTTATTTGGTTTCTAAATTCTCCCTAAAAAAAAAAAAAAACAGTGGGAGATTAATATTGGCCTTTCTGCTTGTGTGCCAGTCCTGACTGCTGGGTGTGCCATCTCTCTCTCTCAAATAGTGGGCCATAGAAAGCCTATTTTTTTAATTTGGTTTCTAAATTCTCCCAGAAAAAAAAAAAAAGTGGGAGATTAATGTTGGCCTTTCTGCTTGTGTGCCAGTCCTGACTCCTGGGTGTGCCATCTCTCTCTCTCTCAAATAGTGGGCCATAGAAAGCCTTTTTATTTTTTTAATTTGGTTTCTAAATTCTCCCAGAAAAAAAAAAAAAGTGGGAGATTAATGTTGGCCTTTCTGCTTGTGTGCCAGTCCTGACTCCTGGGTGTGCCATCTCTCTCTCTCAAATAGTGGGCCATAGAAAGCGTATTTATTTTTTTTAAATTTGGTTTCTAAATTCTCCCTGAAAAAATCAACTTTTTTTAATTTGGTTTCTAAATTCTCCCTGAAAAAATAAAAAAAAACAGTGGGAGATTAATATTGGCCTTTCTACTTGTGTGCCAGTCCTGACTCCTGGGTGTGCCATCTCTCTCTCTCTCTCAAATAGTGGGCCATAGAAAGCCTATTTTTTTTATTTGGTTTCTAAATTCTCCCTGAAAAAAATCAATTTTTTTATTTGGTTTCTAAATTCTCCCTGAAAAAATAAAAAAAAAACAGTGGGAGATTAATATTGGCCTTTCTGCTTGTGTGCCAGTCCTGACTTCTGGGTGTGCCATCTCTCTCTCTCAAATAGTGGGCCATAGAAAGCCTATTTTTTTTAATTTGGTTTCTAAATTCTCCCAGAAAAAAAAAAAGTGGGAGATTAATATTGGACTTTCTGCTTGTGTGCCAGTCCTGACTCCTGGGTGTGCCATCTCTCTCTCTCAAATAATGGGCCATAAAAAGCGTATTTATTTTTTTTATTTGGTTTCTAAATTCTCCCTGAAAAAAATCAATTTTTTTTATTTGGTTTCTAAATTCTCCCTGAAAAAATAAAAAAAACAGTGGGAGATTAATATTGGCCTTTCTGCTTGTGTGCCAGTCCTGACTTCTGGGTGTGCCATCTCTCTCTCTCAAATAATGGGCCATAAAAAGCGTATTTATTTTTTTTATTTGGTTTCTAAATTCTCCCTGAAAAAAATCAATTTTTTTCATTTGGTTTCTAAATTCTCCCTGAAAAAATAAAAAAAAACAGTGGGAGATTAATATTGGCCTTTCTGCTTGTGTCCCAATCTTGACTCCTGGGTGTGCCATCTCTCTCTCTCAAATAGTGGGCCATAGAAAGCCTATTTTTTTTATTTGGTTTCTAAATTCTCCCTGAAAAAAATCAATTTTTTTATTTGGTTTCTAAATTCTCCCTGAAAAAATAAAAAAAAAACAGTGGGAGATTAATATTGGCCTTTCTGCTTGTGTGCCAGTCCTGACTTCTGGGTGTGCCATCTCTCTCTCTCAAATAGTGGGCCATAGAAAGCCTATTTTTTTTAATTTGGTTTCTAAATTCTCCCAGAAAAAAAAAAAGTGGGAGATTAATATTGGACTTTCTGCTTGTGTGCCAGTCCTGACTCCTGGGTGTGCCATCTCTCTCTCTCAAATAGTGGGCCATAGAAAGCGTATTTTTTTTTTTTATTTGGTTTCTAAATTCTCCCTGAAAAAATCAATTTTTTTATTTGGTTTCTAAATTCTCCCTAAAAAAATAAAAAAAAACAGTGGGAGATTAATATTGGCCTTTCTGCTTGTGTGCCAGTCCTGAGTGCTGGGTGTGCCATCTCTCTCTCTCAAATAGTGGGCCATAGAAAGCCTATTTTTTTTTATTTGGTTTCTAAATTCTCCCAGAAAAAATAAAAAAAAAGTGGGAGATTAATATTGGCCTTTCTGCTTGTGTGCCAGTCCTGACTCCTGGGTGTGCCATCTCTCTCTCTCAAATAATGGGCCATAGAAAGCCTATTTTTTTAATTTGGTTTCTAAATTGTCCCTGAAAAAATAAAAAAAACAGTGGGAGATTAATATTGGCCTTTCTGCTTGTGTGCCAGTCCTGACTCCTGGGTGTGCCATTTCTCTCTCTCAAATAGTGGGCCATAGAAAGCCTATTTTTTTTTATTTGGTTTCTAAATTCTCCCTGAAAAAATCAATTTTGTTTATTTGGTTTCTAAATTCTCGCTGAAAAAATAAAAAAAAACAGTGGGAGATTAATATTGGCCTTTCTGCTTGTGTGCCAGTCCTGACTCCTGGGTGTGCCATCTCTCTCTCAAATAGTGTGCCATAGAAAGCCTATTTTTTTTTTTATTTGGTTTCTAAATTCTCCCTGAAAAAATCAATTTTGTTTATTTGGTTTCTAAATTCTCCCTGAAAAAATTAAAAAAAAACAGTAGAAGATTAATATTGGCCTTTCTGCTTGTGTGTCAGTCCTGACTCCTGGGTGTGCCATCTCTCTCTCTCTCAAATAGTGGGCCATAGAAAGCCTATTTTTTTTATTTGGTTTCTAAATTCTCCCTGAAAAATTTTTTTTTCATTTGGTTTCTAAATTCTCCCTGAAAAAATAAAAAAAAACAGTGGGAGATTAATATTGGCCTTTCTGCTTGTGTGCCAGTCCTGACTTCTGGGTGTGCCATCTCTCTCTCTCAAATAGTGGGCCATAGAAAGCCTTTTTTTTTTAATTTGGTTTCTAAATTCTCCCAGAAAAAAAAAAAAGTGGGAGATTAATATTGGACTTTCTGCTTGTGTGCCAGTCCTGACTCCTGGGTGTGCCATCTCTCTCTCTCAAATAGTGGGCCATAGAAAGCGTATTTATTTTTTTTTATTTGGTTTCTAAATTCTCCCTGAAAAAAATCAATTTTTTTATTTGGTTTCTAAATTCTCCCTAAAAAAAAAAAAAAACAGTGGGAGATTAATATTGGCCTTTCTGCTTGTGTGCCAGTCCTGACTGCTGGGTGTGCCATCTCTCTCTCTCAAATAGTGGGCCATAGAAAGCCTATTTTTTTTATTTGGTTTCTAAATTCTCCCAGAAAAAAAAAAAGAAAAAAGTGGGAGATTAATGTTGGCCTTTCTGCTTGTGTGCCAGTCCTGACTCCTGGGTGTGCCATCTCTCTCTCTCTCTCAAATAGTGGGCCATAGAAAGCCTTTTTATTTTTTTAATTTGGTTTCTAAATTCTCCTTGAAAAAATAATAAAAAACAGTGGGAGATTAATATTGTCCTTTCTGCTTGTTTGCCAGTCCTGACTTCTGGGTGTGCCATCTCTCTCTCTCAAATAGTGGGCCACAGAAAGCCTATTTTTTTTATTTCGTTTCTAAATTCTCCCTGAAAAATAAAAAAAAAGTGGGAGATTAATATTGGCTTTTCTGCTTGTGTGCCAGTCCTGACTCCTGGGTGTGCCATCTCTCTCTCTCAAATAGTGGGCCATAGAAAGCCTATTTTTTTTTATTTGGTTTCTAAATTCTCCCTGAAAAAAATCAATTTTTTTTATTTGGTTTCTAAATTCTCCCTGAAAAAATAAAAAAAAACAGTGGGAGATTAATATTGGCCTTTCTGCTTGTGTGCCAGTCTTGACTCTTGGGTGTGCCATCTCTCTCTCTCAAATAGTGTGCCATAGAAAGTCTATTTTTTTTATTTGGTTTCTAAATTCTCCCTGAAAAATCAATTTTGTTTATTTGGTTTCTAAATTCTCCCTGAAAAAAATAAAAAAATACAGTGGGAGATTAATATTGGCCTTTCTGCTTGTGTGCCAGTCCTGACTCCTGGGTGTGCCATCTCTCTCTCTCAAATAGTGGGCCATAGAAAGCCTACTTTTTTTTTATTTGGTTTCTAAATTCTCCTTGAAAAAATAAAAAAAAACAGTGGGAGATTAATATTGGCCTTTCTGCTTGTGTGCCAGTCCTGACTCTTGGGTGTGCCATCTCTCTCTCTCAAATAGTGGGCCATAGAAAGCGTATTTTTTTTTTTTATTTGGTTTCTAAATTCTCCCTGAAAAAATCAATTTTTTTTATTTGGTTTCTAAATTCTCCCTGAAAAAATAAAAAAAAACAGTGGGAGATTAATATTGGCCTTTCTGCTTGTGTGCCAGTCCTGACTCCTGGGTGTGCCATCTCTCTCTCTCTCAAATAATGGGCCATAGAAAGCCTATTTTTTTTTATTTGGTTTCTAAATTCTCCCTGAAAAAATCAATTTTTTTTATTTGGTTTCTAAATTCTCCCTGAAAAAATAAAAAAAAACAGTGGGAGATTAATATTGGCCTTTCTGCTTGTGTGCCAGTCTTGACTCCTGGGTGTGCCATCTCTCTCTCTCAAATAGTGTGCCATAGAAAGCCTATTTTTTTTTTATTTGGTTTCTAAATTCTCCCTGAAAAAATAAAAAAAAAAAGTGGGAGATTAATATTGGCCTTTCTGCTTGTGTGCCAGTCCTGAGTGCTGGGTGTGCCATCTCTCTCTCTCAAATAGTGGGCCATAGAAAGCCTATTTTTTTTTTATTTGGTTTCTAAATTCTCCCAGAAAAAAAAAAAAAGTGGGAGATTAATATTGGACTTTCTGCTTGTGTGCCAGTCCTGACTCCTGGGTGTGCCATCTCTCTCTCTCAAATAGTGGGCCATAGAAAGCGTATTTATTTTTTTTTATTTGGTTTCTAAATTCTCCCTGAAAAAATCAATTTTTTTATTTGGTTTCTAAATTCTCCCTAAAAAAATAAAAAAAAACAGTGGGAGATTAATATTGGCCATTCTGCTTGTGTGCCAGTCCTGAGTGCTGGGTGTGCCATCTCTCTCTCTCAAATAGTGTGCCATAGAAAGCCTATTTTTTTTTAATTTGGTTTCTAAATTCTCCCTTAAAAAAATAAAAAAAAACAGTGGGAGATTAATATTGGCCTTTCTGCTTGTGTGCCAGTCCTGACTCCTGGGTGTGCCATTTCTCTCTCTCTCAAATAGTGGGCCATAGAAAGCCTATTTTTTTTATTTGGTTTCTAAATTCTCCCTGAAAAAAATCAATTTTTTTTGTTTGGTTTCTAAATTATCCCTGAAAAAAAAAAAAAACAGTGGGAGATTAATATTGGCCTTTCTGCTTGTGTGCCAGTACTGACTTCTGGGTGTGCCATCTCTCTCTCTCAAATAGTGGGCCATAGAAAGCCTATTTTTTTTTCATTTTGTTTCTAAATTCTCCCTGACAAATAAAAAAAAACAGTGGGAGATTAATATTGGCCTTTCTGCTTGTGTGCCAGTCCTGACTCCTGGGTGTGCCATCTCTCTCTCTCAAATAGTGGGCCATAGAAAGCCTATTTTTTTTAATTTGGTTTCTAAATTCACCCAGAAAAAAAAAAAGTGGGAGATTAATATTGGACTTTCTGCTTGTGTGCCAGTCCTGACTCCTGGGTGTGCCATCTCTCTCTCTCAAATAGTGGGCCATAGAAAGCGTATTTATTTATTTTTATTTGGTTTCTAAATTCTCCCTGAAAAAATCAATTTTTTTATTTGGTTTCTAAATTCTCCCTAAAAAAAAAAAAAAAACAGTGGGAGTTTAATATTGGCCTTTCTGCTTGTGTGCCAGTCCTGACTCCTGGGTGTGCCATCTCTCTCTCTCTCAAATAATGGGCCATAGAAAGCCTATTTTTTTTAATTTGGTTTCTAAATTCTCCCTGAAAAAAATCAATTTTTTTTATTTGGTTTCTAAATTCTCCCTGAAAAAATTAAAAAAAACAGTGGGAGATTGATATTGGCCTTTCTGCTTGTGTGCCAGTCCTGACTTCTGAGTGTGCCATCTCTCTCTCTCAAATAGTGGGCCATAGAAAGCCTTTTTTTATTTGGTTTCTAAATTCTCCCTGAAAAAATAAATAAAAAACAGAGGGAGATTAATATTGGCCTTTCTGCTTGTGTGCCAGTCCTGACTCCTGGGTGTGCCATCTCTCTCTCTCAAATAGTGGGCCATAGAAAGCCTATTTTTTTTATTTGGTTTCTAAATTATCCCAGAAAAAATTAAAAAAAAGTGGGAGATTAATATTGGCCTTTCTGCTTGTGTGCCAGTCCTGACTCCTGGGTGTGCCATCTCTCTCTCTCTCTCTCTCTCTCAAATAGTGGGCCATAGAAAGCCTTTTTTTTTTAATTTGGTTTCTAAATTCTCCTTGAAAAAATAAAAAAAAACAGTGGGAGATTAATATTGGCCTTTCTGCTTGTGTGCCAGTCCTGACTCTTGGGTGTGCCATCTCTCTCTCTCAAATAATGGGCCATAAAAAGCGTATTTATTTTTTTTTATTTGGTTTCTAAATTCTCCCTGAAAAAAAATCAATTTTTTTTATTTTGTTTTTAAATTCTCCCTGAAAAAATAAAAAAAAAACAGTGGGAGATTAATATTGGCCTTTCTGCTTGTGTGCCAGTCCTGACTCCTGGGTGTGCCATCTCTCTCTCTATCAAATAATGGGCCATTGAAAGCCTATTTTTTTTTTATTTGGTTTCTAAATTCTCCCTGAAAAAATCAATTTTTTTTATTTGGTTTCTAAATTCTCCCTGAAAAAATAAAAAAAAAAACAGTGGGCGATTAATATTGGCCTTTCTGCTTGTGTGCCAGTCCTGACTCCTAGGTGTGCCATCTCTCTCTCTCAAATAGTGGGCCATAGAAAGCCTATTTTTTTTTTATTTGGTTTCTAAATTCTCCCTGAAAAAATCAATTTTGTTTAATTGGTTTCTAAATTCTCGCTGAAAAAATAAAAAAAAACAGTGGGAGATTAATATTGGCCTTTCTGCTTGTGTGCCAGTCCTGACTCCTGGGTGTGCCATCTCTCTCTCTCTCAAATAGTGGGCCATAGAAAGCCTATTTTTTTTTATTTGGTTTCTAAATTCTCCCTGAAAAATAAAAAAAAACAGTGGGAGATTAATATTGGCCTTTCTGCTTGTGTGCCAGTCCTGACTCCTGGGTGTGCCATCTCTCTCTCAAATAGTGTGCCATAGAAAGCCTATTTTTTTTTAATTTGGTTTCTAAATTCTCCCTGAAAAAATCAATTTTTTTTATTTGGTTTCTAAATTCTCCCTGAAAAAATTAAAAAGAACAGTGGGAGATTAATATTGGCCTTTCTGCTTGTGTGCCAGTCCTGACTCCTGGGTGTGCCATCTCTCTCTCTCAAATAGTGGGCCATAGAAAGCCTATTTTTTTTTTAATTTGGTTTCTAAATTCTCCCTGAAAAAATCAATTTTGTTTATTTGGTTTCTAAATTCTCCCTGAAAAAATAAAAAAAAAAGCTGGAGATTAATATTGGCCTTTCTGCTTGTGTGCCAGTCCTGACTCCTGGGTGTGCCATCTCTCTCTCTCTCTCAAATAGTGTGTTAGGGCCAGCAGAACGCACCAAATAATAAGATTGATAGTGTACGGTGCGTTCGTAGCCCGGGATCCACCGTGCAGAGATGGAACCTGCTGCTGAGTAATGACGGACTATATGGCGGTACTCATAAGTATACTCGCGTGGGTTAAACTTCACCCAACGTGAAGGAAGCGATCCTGTTGCGTCACAGGATCGCGGTACTGCACATAGAAGGCGAGCAAGCAGTCAGCGAACTTAACCCCAACTAGGATTGAAGTCCGATTAGACCACTTGCTGACACAACACCGCAACAGGGTGTGTTAGGCAACTCTTATAATTAGAGCACCGAAGTGCGAACTGTGCCGTGCTGGCAGGCACCACTAAGCACCCAGACGTGGGTCAGGAAGCGCACTACTGGCGCGTGGCGCCGCATTGGCGGTCACAGCAATAGACGCTGATACGTGTGTGACACGTTGAGTGATATGTCAGGCGCTAGATAGCAGCCATACTCCATACGCGAACAGTCATACAATAGGGTAGGGGTATTTAATGAACGACTTGCACTCACAACAAACACACGTATTCAATTGTACACTAGCGCATGGCCGTGCGGTCATGCGCAGTTTATATAGTTGCAGCACAGGAAGTGGCCACAGAAACTTTGCCCTTCCAAGACCTGCCAAGAGGTCCAATGGAATGTGCTGCAGAGCCTGAGCACATGACCCTCGATCTCCAACGGGAGATCTTGCCCTGGGCATGCTCAGTGTGCGCAAACAAGGACTTAGTCCCAGGGAAGTCCGCTCGCCGCTGACCAGCACTGACTTTAATGGCAGGAGCTGAAGAAGCAGCAGTAACTCTCTGTACAGAGTGAGAGCGAGCAAGACACTGGGAGCGACGTCCCCGCTGAGCAGACTCCACTGCGGCCGGAGGAGAATGGGAGACCGCAGCGGAGACGGATCGAGATTCCCCCTGTGCAGCAGAGGAAACTCGACTCCTAACATTACCCCCGCTCCTAGGGCCCCCCCCTCCTTGGGCCTCGCTACGCTCGAAGGAAGCAATGAGCTGTGGGGCCCGAATGTTTTCAGCAGGCTCCCAAGACCTGTCCTCTGGACCATAACCCTTCCAATCCACCAAATAAAACTTTTTGCCGCGTACCACCTTGCACCCCAAAATAGCGTTCACCTCGTAATCGTCCGTAGACGAACCCGATGTCCCGGCAGATGACTTGGAAAACCGGGACATGTATACGGGTTTCAAGAGGGACACATGAAAGGTGTCGGTGATACCCAAGCGTGGAGGAAGAGCCAGGCGGTAGACCACAGGATTAACCTGTTCGAGAACCTTGAAGGGACCCAAGTAGCGAGGAGCAAACTTAGTGGACTCAACTCGCAGCCTGATGTTACGGGCGGAGAGCCACACCAAGTCGCCAGGGGCAAAAGTCGGAGCGGGGCGCCGATGAACATTGGCGGAGGACCTCATTCTCTCCTTGGAGGCCCGAATGGCATCCTGCGTGCGATCCCAAATGTCCCGTGCCTCCACAGTCCAGTCTGCCACCCTGGGATCAGCGGAAGACACAGGCATGGGCACAGGAACACGCGGATGCTGGCCGTAATTTAAGAGGAATGGAGTCTGACCGGTGGAGTCGGCTACGGCATTGTTAAGTGCAAACTCTGCCCACGGTAGCAAGGATGCCCAGTCATCCTGTCTGGCAGAAACAAAATGTCGCAGATATGTGACCAAGGTTTGGTTGGCCCTTTCTACCAACCCATTCGTCTCGGGATGATATGCCGAAGAGAGATTTAACTCAATACTGAGTAGACGACATAGCTCCCTCCAGAATCGAGATGCAAACTGGGGACCCCGGTCACTAACAATTTTGTCTGGCATACCGTGTAAGCGAAAGATATGCTTGATAAACAAGACAGCCAACGCCCGTGCAGATGGTAGCCGTGGAAGAGGCACCAAATGCACCATTTTGGAAAAATGATCGGTGATCACCCAGATAATGGTGCAATTACGAGACTTGGGTAAGCCAACCACAAAGTCCAACCCGACCATCTCCCAGGGCCTGTCAGCCACGGGCAGAGGATAAAGCAAACCAGCTGGCCGTTGCTGAGGAGTCTTGTTCCTGGCGCAAGAGACACACGCCCGAACGTACTCCGCGACATCACGAGCCATATGCGGCCACCAGTATGTCCTCGCCAGTAACTCTGATGTCCTTTTAGTACCAAAATGTCCACCCACCCTGGACGAGTGCGCCCAAGAGAGAACCTCCGGTTGCAAACTAGATGGAACAAAAGTCTTGCCCGGGGGCACAGACTCCAGCGAAACCGGGGCCACGGTTCTCAAACTCTCGGTGGGGACAATAAGCCGAGGCTCCTCCTCCTCCTCCGCAGATGACACAACGGAGCGAGAGAGAGCGTCGGCCCGAATGTTCTTCTCCCCAGAAAGGAAATGGAGGGTGAAATGAAGCCGGGAGAAGAACAAGGACCATCTGGCCTGGCGAGAATTCAACCGCTGAGCTGTCTGCAGATACACCAAATTTTTGTGATCTGTGAAGACTTGGAAGGGAAAACGTGCTCCCTCCAAGAGATGTCTCCACTCCGAGAAAGCCAACTTCATGGCTAGCAACTCTCTGTCCCCGATGGAATAATTCCTCTCTGCTGGTGCGAAGGTCTTGGAGAAAAAGAAGCAAGGATGCTTCCGACCTTGAGCATCCTTTTGGAAGAGGACTGCTCCAGCACCAACAGAAGAGGCATCCACCTCCATGATAAATGGCTTATCAACATCGGGGCGATGAAGAATGGGAGCGCTAGCGAAGTGTGACTTTATAGAGATAAAGGCCTTGGAGACCTCCTCAGACCACAATTTGGGATTCGCCCCCTTCTTGGTGAGGGCAACCAAGGGAGCTACCAAAGTTGAGAAATGCGGGATGAACTGGCGATAATAATTGATGAACCCCATAAAGCGCTGCACCGCTTTAAGAGAATGGGGTTCCTGCCAGTCCATCACAGCCTGTAGTTTGGCAGGATCCATAGCCAATCCCTGGGCTGAGATGATGTAGCCTAGGAAAGGTAAGGACTCCTGCTCAAACATACACTTCTCCAACTTGGCATAGAGGGAGTTTGCCCGTAGGAGGTCGAAGACTTTGCAAACATCTCACCGGCGGGAGTCAATATCTGGAGAGTAGATGAGAATATCATCCAGATAGACTACGACCGAGGTGGAAAGCATATCCCGGAAGATATCGTTCACAAAGTCTTGGAAAACGGCTGGGGCATTACAGAGCCCAAAGGGCATCACCAGATATTCATAGTGCCCATCCCTGGTGTTAAAAGCCGTCTTCCATTCGTCCCCCTCACGGATGCGAATCAGGTTGTAAGCACCCCGCAGATCTAATTTAGTAAATACCCTTGCTCCCCGAAGCCTATCGAACAGTTCAGATATCAAAGGCAAAGGGTATTTATTCTTAACGGTGATGGCGTTAAGACCCCTGTAGTCTATGCATGGACGCAATTCCCCACTCTTCTTCTGCACGAAGAAGAACCCTGCCCCAGCAGGTGACACTGACTTCCTGATGAACCCTCTTGCCAGATTTTCCTGGATGTACTGTGACATTGCCTCCGTCTCCGGGAGAGATAGCGGATAGACTCGACCCCGAGGAGGCTCAGCACCAGGCAAGAGGTCAATAGGACAGTCATAGGGGCGATGGGGCGGAAGGGTCTCCGCCGCCTTTTTGGAGAATACGTCTGCATACGACCAATACTGCTTGGGGAGAGAGGAAAGATCTGCGGGTACCTCAGTTGTAGCTACCTGAACGCACTCCCTCTGACACCTACCCCCACAAGATTCACCCCATCCCAGAATTCTGCCTGAGGACCACTCGATATGAGGAGAGTGGTACCGTAGCCAAGGTATTCCCAACAGGACCTCATCAATTCCCTCTGGAATGACGAGCAGAGAAATAATCTCCTGATGAGATGGCGACATGGACAGAGTAAAAGGGATGGTCTGGTGAGTTATCTGTGAGGGCAGAGTCGACCCATTCACCACTCGTACCGTTACAGGTTGAGCTAGCATAACCAGAGGTATTGCGTGGCGTTGGGCGAAGGCAGAAGACATAAAATTGCCCTCCGCCCCAGAATCCACGCAGAGCTCTACCGAGTGGGAGAATGAGCCTAAAGTAATTGTCCCCTTAAAGGACAATTTAGAGGCAAACGTCGCCGTGTCTGGTGTACCTCCACCTACGACCACTAGACGCTGACGTTTCCTCGACCGCTGAGGACATCTGGTGGCTAAATGTCCAGACTGCTGGCAAACATGACAGACCCTGAGTGCACAAGCGGTCCGGGACTTAGGTCCCGCTTGTGACACTTCCCTGGCCTCATGTGACTCAGGAACCAGGACCGGAGATTCCAGAGGTTTGGCGAAAGTAGGAGCCAGCCGAAACCTCTGCCTACACTGGGCTCGCTCTAACCTCCGCTCGTTAAAACGGAGGTCAATTCGAGTGGAGACTGTTATTAATTCCTCCACTGTGGCAGGAATCTCCCTAGTGGCCAGAGCGTCCTTTACATGGTCAGCCAAGCCCCTCCAAAATATGGGGATAAGAGCTTTATCCGACCATTCCAGCTCAGATGCTAAAGTGCGGAATTGGACGGCAAAATGACTGACCAAGGACTCACCCTGAGTTAATGCCAGCAGTTGGAGCGCAGTGTCATGGGTGACTTGAGGTCCTAAAAAGACCTGTTTTAAAGTGCTCAAAAACAGAGGAGCACTCTGCACCACATGATCGCCACGCTCCCACAGCGGCGTAGCCCATTCCAACGCCCTGTCCGACAATAGAGACACAATAAATCCCACCTTAGCCCGCTCTGTGGGGAAACGTGCAGCCAGAAGCTCGAGATGAATAGAGCACTGACTCACGAATCCCCTACAAAATTTGCTATTACCAGAAAATTTTTCTGGCAGCGGTAGGCGAGAAAATGTCGGAACAGGGGTGGCAATGGACAAAGTTGCTGCAGTCACGCTGGCAGCCTGTACAGCAACTGCGGTAACATCCACAGCTGAGGTTGCGCTCTCGAGAGCCGCCAACCTACCCTCCAGCTGCTGTATATACCGCAGGGATTGCTGTTTGTCCGTCATCACTAGCCAGACCCTGGCGCTAGTGTAATGTTAGGGCTAGCGGAACGCACCAAATAATAAGACTGATAGTGTACGGTGCGTTCGTAGCCCGGGGTCCACCGTGCAGAGATGGAACCTGCTGCTGAGTAATGACGGACTATATGGCGGTACTCATAAGTATACTCGCGTGGGTTAAACTTCACCCAACGTGAAGGAAGCGATCCTGTTGCGTCACAGGATCGCGGTACCGCACATAGAAGGCGAGCAAGCAGTCAGCGAACTTAACCCCAACTAGGATTGAAGTCCGATTAGACCACTTGCTGACACAACACCGCAACAGGGTGTGTTAGGCAACTCTTATAATTAGAGCACCGAAGTGCGAACTGTGCCGTGCTGGCAGGCACCACTAAGCACCCAGACGTGGGTCAGGAAGCGCACTACTGGCGCGTGGCGCCGCACTGGTGGTCACAGCAATAGACGCTGATACGTGTGTGACACGTTGAGTGATATGTCGGGCGCTAGATAGCAGCCATACTCCATACGCGAACAGTCATACAATAGGGTAGGGGTATTTAATGAACGACTTGCACTCACAACAAACACACGTATTCAATTGTACACTAGCGCATGGCCGTGCGGTCATGCGCAGTTTATATAGTTGCAGCACAGGAAGTGGCCACAGAAACTTTGCCCTTCCAAGACCTGCCAAGAGGTCCAATGGAATGTGCTGCAGAGCCTGAGCACATGACCCTCGATCTCCAACGGGAGATCTTGCCCTGGGCATGCTCAGTGTGCGCAAACAAGGACTTAGTCCCAGGGAAGTCCGCTCGCCGCTGACCAGCACTGACTTTAATGGCAGGAGCTGAAGAAGCAGCAGTAACTCTCTGTACAGAGTGAGAGCGAGCAAGACACTGGGAGCGACGTCCCCGCTGAGCAGACTCCACTGCGGCCGGAGGAGAATGGGAGACCGCAGCGGAGACGGATCGAGATTCCCCCTGTGCAGCAGAGGAAACTTGACTCCTAACATTACCCCCCCTCCTAGGGCCCCCCCCTCCTTGGGCCTCACTACGCTCGAAGGCAGCAATGAGCTGTGGGGCCCGAATGTTTTCAGCAGGCTCCCAAGACCTGTCCTCTGGACCATAACCCTTCCAATCCACCAAATAAAACTTTTTGCCGCGTACCACCTTGCACCCCAAAATAGCGTTCACCTCGTAATCGTCCGTAGACGAACCCGATGTCCCGGCAGATGACTCGGAAAACCGGGACATGTATACGGGTTTCAAGAGGGACACATGAAAGGTGTCGGTGATACCCAAGCGTGGAGGAAGAGCCAGGCGGTAGACCACAGGATTAACCTGTTCGAGAACCTTGAAGGGACCCAAGTAGCGAGGAGCAAACTTAGTGGACTCAACTCGCAGCCTGATGTTACGGGCGGAGAGCCACACCAAGTCGCCAGGGACAAAAGTCGGAGCGGGGCGCCGATGAACATTGGCGGAGAACCTCATTCTCTCCTTGGAGGCCCGAATGGCATCCTGCGTGCGATCCCAAATGTCCCGTGCCTCCACAGTCCAGTCTGCCACCCTGGGATCAGCGGAAGACACAGGCATGGGCACAGGAACACGCGGATGCTGGCCGTAATTTAAGAGGAATGGAGTCTGACCGGTGGAGTCGGCTACGGCATTGTTAAGTGCAAACTCTGCCCACGGTAGCAAGGATGCCCAGTCATCCTGTCTGGCAGAAACAAAATGTCGCAGATATGTGACCAAGGTTTGGTTGGCCCTTTCTACCAACCCATTCGTCTCGGGATGATATGCCGAAGAGAGATTTAACTCAATACTGAGTAGACGACATAGCTCCCTCCAGAATCGAGATGCAAACTGGGGACCCCGGTCACTAACAATTTTGTCTGGCATACCGTGTAAGCGAAAGATATGCTTGATAAACAAGACAGCCAACGCCCGTGCAGATGGTAGCCGTGGAAGAGGCACCAAATGCACCATTTTGGAAAAATGATCGGTGATCACCCAGATAATGGTGCAATTACGAGACTTGGGTAAGCCAACCACAAAGTCCATCCCGACCATCTCCCAGGGCCTGTCAGCCACGGGCAGAGGATAAAGCAAACCAGCTGGCCGTTGCCGAGGAGTCTTGTTCCTGGCGCAAGAGACACACGCCCGAACGTACTCCGCGACATCACGAGCCATATGCGGCCACCAGTATGTCCTCGCCAGTAACTCTGATGTCCTTTTAGTACCAAAATGTCCACCCACCCTGGATGAGTGCGCCCAAGAGAGAACCTCCGGTCGCAAACTAGATGGAACAAAAGTCTTGCCCGGGGGCACAGACTCCAGCGAAACCGGGGCCACGGTTCTCAAACTCTCGGTGGGGACAATAAGCCGAGGCTCCTCCTCCTCCTCCACAGATGACACAACGGAGCGAGAGAGAGCGTCGGCCCGAATGTTCTTCTCCCCAGAAAGGAAATGGAGGGTGAAATGAAGCCGGGAGAAGAACAAGGACCATCTGGCCTGGCGAGAATTCAACCGCTGAGCTGTCTGCAGATACACCAAATTTTTGTGATCTGTGAAGACTTGGAAGGGAAAACGTGCTCCCTCCAAGAGATGTCTCCACTCCGAGAAAGCCAACTTCATGGCTAGCAACTCTCTGTCCCCGATGGAATAATTCCTCTCTGCTGGTGCGAAGGTCTTGGAGAAAAAGAAGCAAGGATGCTTCCGACCTTGAGCATCCTTTTGGAAGAGGACTGCTCCAGCACCAACAGAAGAGGCATCCACCTCCATGATAAATGGCTTATCAACATCGGGGCGATGAAGAATGGGAGCGCTAGCGAAGTGTGACTTTATAGAGATAAAGGCCTTGGAGACCTCCTCAGACCACAATTTGGGATTCGCCCCCTTCTTGGTGAGGGCAACCAAGGGAGCTACCAAAGTTGAGAAATGCGGGATGAACTGGCGATAATAATTGATGAACCCCATAAAGCGCTGCACCGCTTTAAGAGAATGGGGTTCCTGCCAGTCCATCACAGCCTGTAGTTTGGCAGGATCCATAGCCAATCCCTGGGCTGAGATGATGTAGCCTAGGAAAGGTAAGGACTCCTGCTCAAACATACACTTCTCCAACTTGGCATAGAGGGAGTTTGCCCGTAGGAGGTCGAAGACTTTGCAAACATCTCTCCGGCGGGAGTCAATATCTGGAGAGTAAATGAGAATATCATCCAGATAGACTACGACCGAGGTGGAAAGCATATCCCGGAAGATATCATTCACAAAGTCTTGGAAAACGGCTGGGGCATTACAGAGCCCAAAGGGCATCACCAGATATTCATAGTGCCCATCCCTGGTGTTAAAAGCCGTCTTCCATTCGTCCCCCTCACGGATGCGAATCAGGTTGTAAGCACCCCGCAGATCTAATTTAGTAAATACCCTTGCTCCCCGAAGCCTATCGAACAGTTCAGATATCAAAGGCAAAGGGTATTTATTCTTAACGGTGATGGCGTTAAGACCCCTGTAGTCTATGCATGGACGCAATTCCCCACTCTTCTTCTGCACGAAGAAGAACCCTGCCCCAGCAGGTGACACTGACTTCCTGATGAACCCTCTTGCCAGATTTTCCTGGATGTATTGTGACATTGCCTCCGTCTCCGGGAGAGATAGCGGATAGACTCGACCCCGAGGAGGCTCAGCACCAGGCAAGAGGTCAATAGGACAGTCATAGGGGCGATGGGGCGGAAGGGTCTCCGCCGCCTTTTTGGAGAATACGTCTGCATACGACCAATACTGCTTGGGGAGAGAGGAAAGATCTGCGGGTACCTCAGTTGTAGCTACCTGAACGCACTCCCTCTGACACCTACCCCCACAAGATACACCCCATCCCAGAATTCTGCCTGAGGACCACTCGATATGAGGAGAGTGGTACCGTAGCCAAGGTATTCCCAACAGGACCTCATCAATTCCCTCTGGAATGACGAGCAGAGAAATAATCTCCTGATGAGATGGCGACATGGACAGAGTAAAAGGGATGGTCTGGTGAGTTATCTGTGAGGGCAGAGTCGACCCATTCACCACTCGTACCGTTACAGGTTGAGCTAGCATAACCAGAGGTATTGCGTGGCGTTGGGCGAAGGCAGAAGACATAAAATTGCCCTCCGCCCCAGAATCCACGCAGAGCTCTACCGAGTGGGAGAATGAGCCTAAAGTAATTGTCCCCTTAAAGGACAATTTAGAGGCAAACGTCGCCGTGTCTAGTGTACCTCCACCTACGACCACTAGACGCTGACGTTTCCTCGACCGCTGAGGACATCTGGTGGCTAAATGTCCAGACTGCTGGCAAACATGACAGACCCTGAGTGCACAAGCGGTCCGGGACTTAGGTCCCGCTTGTGACACTTCCCTGGCCTCATGTGACTCAGGAACCAGGACCGGAGATTCCAGAGGTTTGGCGAAAGTAGGAGCCAGCCGAAACCTCTGCCTACACTGGGCTCGCTCTAACCTCCGCTCGTTAAAACGGAGGTCAATTCGAGTGGAGACTGTTATTAATTCCTCCAGTGTGGCAGGAATCTCCCTAGTGGCCAGAGCGTCCTTTACATGGTCAGCCAAGCCCCTCCAAAATATGGGGATAAGAGCTTTATCCGACCATTCCAGCTCAGATGCTAAAGTGCGGAATTGGACGGCAAAATGACTGACCAAGGACTCACCCTGAGTTAATGCCAGCAGTTGGAGCGCAGTGTCATGGGTGACTTGAGGTCCTAAAAAGACCTGTTTTAAAGTGCTCAAAAACAGAGGAGCACTCTGCACCACATGATCGCCACGCTCCCACAGCGGCGTAGCCCATTCCAACGCCCTGTCCGACAATAGAGACACAATAAATCCCACCTTAGCCCGCTCTGTGGGGAAACGTGCAGCCAGAAGCTCGAGATGAATAGAGCACTGACTCACGAATCCCCTACAAAATTTGCTATTACCAGAAATTTTTTCTGGCAGCGGTAGGCGAGAAAATGTCGGAACAGGGGTGGCAATGGACAAAGTTGCTGCAGTCACGCTGGCAGCCTGTACAGCAACTGCGGTAACATCCACAGCTGAGGTTGCGCTCTCGAGAGCCGCCAACCTACCCTCCAGCTGCTGTATATACCGCAGGGATTGCTGTTTGTCCGTCATCACTAGCCAGACCCTGGCGCTAGTGTAATGTTAGGGCTAGCGGAACGCACCAAATAATAAGACTGATAGTGTACGGTGCGTTCGTAGCCCGGGGTCCACCGTGCAGAGATGGAACCTGCTGCTGAGTAATGACGGACTATATGGCGGTACTCATAAGTATACTCGCGTGGGTTAAACTTCACCCAACGTGAAGGAAGCGATCCTGTTGCGTCACAGGATCGCGGTACCGCACATAGAAGGCGAGCAAGCAGTCAGCGAACTTAACCCCAACTAGGATTGAAGTCCGATTAGACCACTTGCTGACACAACACCGCAACAGGGTGTGTTAGGCAACTCTTATAATTAGAGCACCGAAGTGCGAACTGTGCCGTGCTGGCAGGCACCACTAAGCACCCAGACGTGGGTCAGGAAGCGCACTACTGGCGCGTGGCGCCGCACTGGTGGTCACAGCAATAGACGCTGATACGTGTGTGACACGTTGAGTGATATGTCGGGCGCTAGATAGCAGCCATACTCCTTACGCGAACAGTCATACAATAGGGTAGGGGTATTTAATGAACGACTTGCACTCACAACAAACACACGTATTCAATTGTACACTAGCGCATGGCCGTGCGGTCATGCGCAGTTTATATAGTTGCAGCACAGGAAGTGGCCACAGAAACTTTGCCCTTCCAAGACCTGCCAAGAGGTCCAATGGAATGTGCTGCAGAGCCTGAGCACATGACCCTCGATCTCCAACGGGAGATCTTGCCCTGGGCATGCTCAGTGTGCGCAAACAAGGACTTAGTCCCAGGGAAGTCCGCTCGCCGCTGACCAGCACTGACTTTAATGGCAGGAGCTGAAGAAGCAGCAGTAACTCTCTGTACAGAGTGAGAGCGAGCAAGACACTGGGAGCGACGTCCCCGCTGAGCAGACTCCACTGCGGCCGGAGGAGAATGGGAGACCGCAGCGGAGACGGATCGAGATTCCCCCTGTGCAGCAGAGGAAACTTGACTCCTAACATTACCCCCCCTCCTAGGGCCCCCCCCTCCTTGGGCCTCACTACGCTCGAAGGCAGCAATGAGCTGTGGGGCCCGAATGTTTTCAGCAGGCTCCCAAGACCTGTCCTCTGGACCATAACCCTTCCAATCCACCAAATAAAACTTTTTGCCGCGTACCACCTTGCACCCCAAAATAGCGTTCACCTCGTAATCGTCCGTAGACGAACCCGATGTCCCGGCAGATGACTCGGAAAACCGGGACATGTATACGGGTTTCAAGAGGGACACATGAAAGGTGTCGGTGATACCCAAGCGTGGAGGAAGAGCCAGGCGGTAGACCACAGGATTAACCTGTTCGAGAACCTT